>NC_133659.1:105890621-106509361 GCF_037893015.1 Macrotis lagotis | reverse complement strand
ATAGCCCCTTTATTAAGAGCCTTTAGAAGAATCCCTGGAGGGATAAACCCTTTGGTTTGTGTGAATAGCCTAACGTCCATCTTGCTTAATAGAAATAGGAAAAATAGTGTGGATGAATTTAGAGTGGCCCCTCTTTAAGGTGGAAACATTGGCTAGATCAGCAAGGACCTTAATTTAGGAACATACAGGATCGAGATCCTGTTCCTCCTAGGGTGCTTCAAACACATATACATTTAAGATGATTGGATATGGCTATGTCTCTTTGGCCTAAAATGTCCAACTCCTACTGGCTCCCAGGACCCAACCTGGAAACTTGAGCAGAGTCCACCATCTCCTTCAAGAGAGTACACTATCTCCTTCACCATCCTCAAGAATCTCTGGTTTGACTACTACAACTCCTTCCTCCACAGATCACAAGCTCACTTTAGTTTAGTTGACAATCTCTGAGAAAAAAAATAGTTTTTTCCTGTGGGCAATCTAAAGACTTGCTTCTCTAGACTTTATCCATATTCATATATATCTATAAGCTTTCACTAGTCCTGTATGCAAACATTTCTATCTTGATGTATGGGGTGTTTAGGAAGAACTAGGACTTTTTTCCCCATTATAAAAATATTTTATTTTTCCAATTACATACAATAGTAGTTTCTATCATTTTTTTTGCAAGGTTTTGAGTTTTATAATTTTTTCTCCCTCCCTTCTTTCCCTCCCCCTCCCCCAACAGAAGGCAATCTGATATAGTCTTTACATTTGCATCCATGATATGCATAGATCAAAACTGATCAAAATTAAAACAGCTCCAAAAGGAAGAAAGAAAACATGAGAGATTGCAAAATTACATAATATAAAAGACAACATTAAAAATTGAAGATAACAAGCTTTGGTCTTCATGTAATCCCACAGATTCTTCTCTGGATACAGATGGTATTCTCCATCAAAGCTTCCCTAAAAATATTTAACTGATGGGATGAGCAAGTCTGTCAAGGTTGTTGTTAGTACAATGTTTTTTCTGGTTCTGCTCATCTCACTCAGCATCAATTTATACAAGTCTTTCCAGCTTTTCTGAAATCCTGAAGGACTAATACTTCTGCAGTGAAGTCTTGCTGAGCCCTTTCCAGGGAAGCTTATCCACCTTTGGTGGTTCACCTGGCACCTCATCTGTGACTCCAAGAAACTGTAGCATGTGTAGTGGCTACATCAATCTTCCCAGCAGACAAGTTAAATCAGGTTGAAGGTAACCAACAAGCCTCACACCCACCAGAGATTTAAGGGGGGATCTAACATATATAATGTGAACAACTTGTTCCAGTGACAATGAAGGCAGGTGAAGCAGGCATTATGGACTTCTGGGAGCTTGGTTAGACATTGAAGATGCCAAGGTCATCCAGGGTATCTGGGGCCATCACCAATTATCTTGATTTTTGTCCTGCCACTGGACTTTGATAACTGTGAAAGAGAGAAAATGAGGCTGAGGACTTTGTGCAACTCTGCCTCACTTAAATCTAATTCACATAGGAGTCATGCTATCACCCCATGATGCTCTTGGTTCCCTTCAAAAACGAAGGACGGGGTGGCTAGGTGGCACAGTGGATAAAGCACTGGCCCTGGAGTCAGGAGTACCTGGGTTCAAATACGGTCTCAGACACCTAGCTGTGTGGCCTTGGTCAGGCCACTTAACCCCATTTGCCTTGCAAAAACCTTAAAAAAAAACAAACAAAAAAATGAAGGACAAACAATAATAGCTTTGGTAGGCCATGCCTACTTTTGTAGAGCTTTGTAGACTTCACCTCTTAGCCATCTGAAGGGTGTCATTGAAGGAAGATGTATGGAGTGTCCTTTATCAAGTCCAAGCTTCAATGCCGATGAGATCCACCATCTAAGATTGGGCATAGCAAAGATCATTCCAGGGTCTAATTCACAGGAATGTCAAACTTCACAGTGAACCAAAGGACCAAAAACTCAGTGGTATTGGCTCTGGGATGGCATTTTGAGGATTATAATTATAAAGAAAGAAATATTATAGGGTGTTTTAGATCTAGAAAGGAACTTAGATGTCATCAAGTCCAAGGCCTTTCCTTTTACATTATGAGAAAACTGAGTCAAGGAGAGATAAAATGACTTATTTGGAGTCACAGCCCTGGTAAGTATCTGAGAGGATTTGCCAATTCCAAGTCCAGCATGGGTTTAAGTGAAGTGGGAATCAGTCCACTATGAAGTGTCTTGGGGCTTCCTTGCATTTTAAACAATAGAATTTAGAACAGAAAGAAGCATTAAAGACCACAGTCTAATTCTCTTTTTTTGCAGAAGAGCAAAATGAGACCCAGAGAGCTTGAGGTTTGCCTAAGATCATGAAAGTAGTTAGTGGCTCACTTGGAATTTGAACCCTACTGTTCAGTATCCAAATTCAGTCTTCTTTTGACTGTACCACACTGAGTTGATATGAGTCTCTCCTTAGAAGTGGGAGCAGGGACTGGAGTAACTGAGGAAAAGAAGATTATGGGGGCCTGGGACCTAGAAGAAGAAGGAAAATGAAGGTGAGGGAGTCCCAAATTTTGCTATTTACAACTGTACCTGTGTGAACATGGACATGTCATTCTCTTCTCTGAAACTCATTTGTAAAATGAAGTAGTTGGAATAATGATCTCAAAGGTCCCTTTCAGTGGACTCCAAGTAGGGATTCAGAGTCCACAATGAGGGGGAAAAACAATAATGACTTAGCTAGGGAAGCTATGTTCCTGTCAAGGGGGGACTTCATAAGTCCAAGAGAGAAAGAAAGGTGTTTCTTCAGCTTGGGTCAAGGGATCCTTGGGTTGAATCTCTTTTACCTAATGGGGCCTGAGCCACTGCATCCTCTGGATCTATCTTGAATTATCTCCTTAATTCTAAACAGGGGAGTCTAGATCCTAGCCCCAGAATCCCGGGCAATTGTGGACAGTCATGATTTTTGAAGCAATAATGAATGGAAAAAAAAGAGACCTTGTGGATTATATTATAATTAAAGATAGGTGTGATCTTTGAAAAGTCAATAATGATAATACAAAGTAGAGATTCACTAGTAGAGATTCTTACCTGCAATAGAGAATAATATTTTCATAGTAATAACTCTTTATTGTTTGTGGAGAAAAAAATAAATCCTTGGTCCTGTCAGAAAAACTGATAAATTCTAGCTTCTCCAGTGGTCAGATAGACCATCCCTGTAGCAGATCAAGGATTCTTAACCTGGACCCTCTGGCAGTCTACTGAAGCCTTTAAACCTCTTCTTAGAATACCATTTTTAAATATATAAAATAAAATGCATAGGATTACAAAGGAAATCATTTATATGAAATATAGTTATCAGAATATATTTTTTTGAAGAAACCAAGTTCATGGAGAATTTATATCCCTACACAAGCTACTGTAGAGGGTGACTGATCTTTCACTGCTCTAGCCTACCAACTAATGGTTCCTGTGAATTTTATTGAAGGGGAATCAGTCATTCTGTGTCTAAATATAATTAGAAACTCCTGTCTCTTTGGACAGACTCCTCTCCTCAAGTTCCATCTCATATCTTTCCAATAAGATATTCATGACAAATGGTTTTTCTTTTTAAATAAAATTAGTAAACTTTACTGTCTGTATCATCTCAAACTTTATTTTTTTAATTAAAAAAAAGACAATCTATTTTATGGGGTAATGGAAAGATCTGTGCATTTAGAAACAGAAAATCTGGAGAGAAAGACTGAATGGTCAAATCAATCTCCCTCCCTCTGTTTATTTTTCTCATCTCTAAAATGAAGAGTTGAACTGGATGACTTCTAAAGTCTCTTCTGTCTCACATACTGTGTGGCCCATAAATGTTAGCTCGCCCACCATCTTCATCTGAGGATGGCCAGTTGTACCCAAGGACCTACAGTAGTCCTGTGACTCCTTCCATCTTAGTTTTAGACAGTTTTCCTATTTGCTATTATATAATCTCCTTCTACTTCCAGTCACATTGGATCTTTCATCTCTTGTCTCTGTCCATATTTAATTGAGCCCCTAAGACCACTCCTGACCCTCCCTCAGTTTTCCCCAAACTGCTTCTCCACAGCGGTTTTCCTCCTTATTGGTCAAGACGTTCTAAATTTAATGACTGCTAGTAGATGGGTCTCATTCCCAAGAGGTATATTTTACTTGCTTTAGAACCAAAATAACTGAGCACAGCACAAAACAATCCAGCTATCTGAAAATAAGAAGAGCAGGACAAAGGATTAGGAAATCATTACAATCCACTGAAGTAGACCACTACAGGGAACACATTGGGTATGTGCTCAATCAAGATTTTAGAACTGAAAAGTACAATAGAGACTGTCTAATTCAGAAGTGTAGTATTTGTTCCTGGCAGGTTGTATGGAGCTCACAAAACTCCTTAGAGGGCCTAATCTGAAAAATTATATTCTTGGAAAATGTTAAATAAGATAAATAAAAATATAGTATAATATCTTTAGTTGTTATAGTCATGTCTGACTCTTCGTGAACTCATTTGGGGTTTTCTTGGGGATTGTTTCCTTCTCCAGGTCACTTTACAGGTGAGGAAACTGGGTTAAGTGACTTGCCCAGGGTCACATAGCTAATAAGTATCTGAGGCTATTCAAACTTAGGAAGATAAATCTTTCTAATTTCAAGCTCAGGTCTCTATCCGCTGTACCACCTAGCTGCCCTATCCAATATAGGGTATTTTATTTATTTTTTCCTAAATTGGTATGCTGTCTCCAAGAATTTGCTTCTATTTGAGTTTGAAACCACTGATCTAGCTTGACTTCCCCCTTGCATTTTACATGTACCCTCTATTAGCTCCTCTCCCACCTCTCACTCTTGGAGAAGTGTCCTGGGTCTCAGGGCAAGGTAATCTCTCCCCCTCATGACTCTGGGATAGGTATCTCTGAGAGGTATGAGTTCATTCTCTAATGCCATTGGCCTGAGGCCCCCTGGTATGCATTGTGTTAAGATTTAGAATAGGGTACATTAAATAGGGTACATTTTAAAAATGGTATGAAACCTCCCCCCACCAAAAGTCTGTAACAGACATACAGAAACCAGAAGAAAGTGGATTGAATTTTAAGGAGCACATATGGCAAAAGGATAATTCACAACTCCGTGCATAGGAATAATTTATTTACTTTTTTTGCTGGGTTGTTTTGTGGAGTCCTGCTGCTCCCTGCCCTTTTATGGCCAGACTATATATGTCTGTGTGCTGTAAAGGAAATCATAAGTTGAATTGAAGCCTCTTTCTCCCTTAAAGAAGTTTTTTCTTAGGGGTTTTGCTGAAAGCCTTTCATCTGAAAAGGTTAAAGCAAACTCCTGAGGAGCAAAAACAGGACTGAGCTTGATAGAGAGAAAACTATCAAGGTCACTCCAATCTGCAGGCATCTTAGAGAGGATGCCCCAGGCTGAAGTAGGTTCTGAAAAAATATTGACTCTTTTGTCAACTTCCCCTCTCAGTGCCTGTTGTTCCATACACACTATAATATAATCTGCCATTTCATTATCCAGACATTTCCAGGAAACTAAATTTTCCCTATGCCACAGAGATAGTTAAGCAGAAAGTCTAACCTCTAGCTAAATGTTAGAATTTTTTCCTAACTGGGAGCCCAGAGCAATTGTGACTGAACTGATAAACTCTTTTTCTTATGAGTGGGGAACCATGCAGACTTTAGGGGCCATTATAATATTGCTCCTAGGCTTAAACAAACTAATTAGAATACTAAGGGATGAGGAAACTGAAGTGCAGAAAAGTGAGTGACTGGTCCAGTTACATAGATAGGTAATAAATAGTAGTCAGAAGTTTTCTTCCAAGAGAGGTTGAGAAAATAGACTTTCCTCCTTATTTTTTTACACAGATGGGGAATTACGTATATGGAATATTGGATATTCTGTTAGTTATTGCTGATGTTTTCCTGAACTGTTTTTCCTCTCATTCTTTGGTGCAAGAATATATAACTGGATGAGTAGGGAAAGGAGGAGGAATGGATTAGGAAAATGAAGATGATAAAAAAAAAACCCGAAAGTATCAATAAAATGTTTTTAAAAGAAAATGTAAAGACAAAAGTAACAGGGTCAAGATTCCAACAAGATCCTTTGTTTGCAAACCCAATACTCTTCCTATGATACCATGATTGAGTAGAATTTCCCATGCAGGATCTGGTCTCTCAAAGAGTGTGTGTGTGTGTGTGTGTGTGTGTGTGTGTGTGTGTGTGTGTGTGTGTGTGAGAGAGAGAGAGAGAGAGAGAGAGAGAGAGAGAGAGAGAGAGAGAGAGAGAGAGAGAGAAATGAAACCCAGACCTGGTTAGACAGGTGAATTCTATTTACAATAAAGAAGCCTGAAGTTTCTTGTATAATTATTGCTTTCTATTTTATTACTGTATATGAAAATGCCCATTTTATAAAAAAAAAACAAGTGAATTCTATAAAACATTCAAAAAACAATTTACTCTTATGTTACCTAAATTGATTGTTGCTAGGTGGCACAGTGGATAAGAGCACTGGCCCTGGAGTCAGGAGGACCTGTGGTCAAATCCAGTCTCAGACATTTAATAATTACCTAGCTGTGTGATCTTGGGCAAGTCACCTAACCCCATTGCCTTGTAAAAATGAATAAACAAACAAAAAAAAAGAATGTAAGAACCTTGAGAAGGTAGGAACTGTTTTTTTTTTTTGCCTCTTTGTATCCTGTTCTTCAGGCAGTTACATCGCACATAGTAATTAATTCTTAAATACTTATTTTGATTATTTATGGCTTTGCAACTATAGAGGGAAAAGGCATCATCCTTCTTTGAGATAATAAGGTCTTGATGGCCAAGCAAGGAGAGATAAAAAAGAAGCAGTACTTTCTTCAAATGTTTGAAGGGTTGGAGCCCAAGAGGATAGGTCCTAGATTTGTTTTGCTTGACTCCAGAGGGGCAGGGATTAGCAGCAATGGGTACAAGTTGTGGAGAGTCTTCCACAGGGATGAGTTTTCAGATGACTACTTGTTTGGGGATAGAATAAGAGGGATTTCTAATGTGCATAGGTTGTATTTAATGACTTTTGAGGTCTTTTCCTAACTTTGGGGATTTTCAGATGCTGTCATTAAATGATCTTCCAGCTCTATAACCTATAATAGGTTTTTATTAATTTTTTAGTGACCTCCATTGCCCCTTTTCTCTACTGTTTTACTTCTGATCTATGGATGGCCTTCCTCTTTCTTCCTATCCTCTATCAAAGTTTACTCTGGAAAGCCATACTTAAAATGATGTATACCATAATAATGTTGTTTGTCCTTCAAAGAAGACCACATCAGGGAGGTGATGCCATGACATGCCCTGGAATTGAATTTGAGAGAGGGAAGTCTGTGCTAAGTCACCAGCCTCACCATCTGGGGGTCCAGTGACCAGATATGAGTCAGGATGACTGGAGCTGGTTCTTGATGCCAGGCAATCAGGTTTAAGTGACTTTCCCAAGGTCACACAGTTAGTAAGCATCAAGTGTCTGAGTTTGGATTCAGCCTTTTGTTCTCCTGACTCCAAGGTTAAGTGCTCTACCTACTGTGCTACCTAACTGTATATTGTGAATTTAAATGAGTGATTTATAGCTCCCAGAAATATTTGCATTTTAAACCTAAACTATCTACAGAGAACAGACTGTGTCCCTGTTTAATCCTGCTTAATCCATTCAGAAAAATTTTAGGCACTTTTTTAACTCCTTTTTTTCCTTAATAGCATTTTCCCCAATTACATGCAAAGATAGTTTTCAATATTCATTTTTGAAAGATTTTGAGTTCCACATTTTTCTCCCTTCCTCTCTCCACTTTCTCCCCAAGAAAGCAAGCAATCTGATATATATTATACATGTGTAATCACATTAAACCTATTTCCATATTAGTCATGTTGTGGAAGAAGAATTAGAAGAAACAGGAAAAGCCACAAGGAAAAAAAAATTTTAAATGAAAATAGTTTTCTTTGAGCTGTATTCAGACTCCATAATTCTTTCTCTGGATGTGAATGAAATTTTCCATCACAAATCTTTTGGAATTGTCTTGGATTTCTGTATTGCTCTAGAGCTAAGTCTGTTATAGTTAATCATCACACAATTTTGCTGTTAATGTGTACAATGTTTTCCTGGTTCTGCTCACCTCACTCAGTATCATCAGTTCTTGTAAGTCTTCCAGGATTTTCCAAAGCCTGCCTGCTCATCATTTCTTATGGTACAGTAGTATTCCACCATATTAATTTACCACATACATATACTTGTTCAGCCATTCTCCAACTGATGGACATCCCCTCAGTTTCCATTTCTCTTTTTATAACTTCATTTTGAAGTTATGAAGATTTTTGCTGGGAAGAGGATGCTTCACCTTCCCTTCTACCCAACCTCTCACCCCATCCTCAAATCATATTCTGATGTAAGACTAGCTCTACTTTAAAAAAAATGTAAAAATATGGGGTAGTGAGGTGGAATAGTGGATAGAGCACCGGCCCTGGAGTCAGGAGTACCTGAGTTCAAATCTGACCTCAGACATTTAATAATTACCTAGCTGTGTGGCCTTGGGCAAGCCACTTAACCCCATTGCCTAGGAAAAACTAAAAAAAAGAAAAAAGAAAAAATAACATGAATAGTAATATGGGATAGAGATTCTGAGAGATCAGAGTACATTTATTTTAGATGTTACATTCTTCCTCTTCCCCCCTCCTTTTAACTCACTCCATGGAAAAGTTAACATGGTTACCTAAGTCACCAGATGGCGCCCTAGTGCTGAAAGTGCCTTGCCCATTTATGAGCTGGCCAACATTGGCTCTTTTGAGATTCTCCCATTCTCTGTCATTGGGCTGCCTCCATAGCCAGTAATCATCCAGAAATCATATAAGTGCTAGCTCCTTCAAAGCTCCTTTGAAGAGAGTTCTTTGATACAACTTAACATGTGCTCTCATTTCTCAGAATAGAGGTCATCTATCATACTGCATACCTAATTTGCTCATTTTTATTGAGGAAACTAATACTGAAGCGAAGTGATTCACCCAAGGTCAGAGAGAAATGTCCAAGACAGAATTTGAATTGGGGTCTTTCTGATTCCAAGCCAGAACTCTATCCACTGTATCAACCACCTACCCATTTATTAATTTGCCATTTAAGGTCCCAGTCCTATTTATTAATTAATCAAAATTCATTAATATTAATGTTATTTCATTATTAACATTTATTAACTTCTAATTAATAAAATATCAGTTAATAATTGATGTTAATTATTTATAAAATTGAAATGTATTAATTAAATCTGTTTAACTACTAAAACATTAATATTTTTTATTGATAAATCAACATTTATCAATTAAAAAGTATTATGATATGTTCATTGTTAATATTTTAGTTAATAAATTATACTTAATAGCTGCCCCGTAGTCTTTACATTGTTTCCATGCTATACACTGATCAAAATTGAATGGAGAGAGAGAGAGAGAGAGATCATATCCTTAAGGAAAAAATAAAATATAAGAGATAGCAAAATTACATAATAAGATAATTTTTTAAAAAAAATTTAAAGGGGTCGGCTAGGTGGCGTAGTGGATAAAGCACCGGCCTTGGAGTCAGGAGTACCTGGGTTCAAATCCGGTCTCAGACACTTAATAATTACCTAACTGTGTGGCCTTGGGCAAGCCACTTAACCCCATTTGCCTTGCAAAAACCTAAAAAAAAAAATTTAAAGGTAATAGTCTTTGGTCTTTGTTTAAACTTCACAATTCTTTCTTTGAATACAGATGGTATTCTCCATCTCAGATACCCTAAAATTGTCTCTAATCGCCGCACTGATGAAAGGAGCGAATCCATTAAGATTGATCATTCCCTTCCATGGGGGGGGTGGGGGGTGGGGGGAGGGAAGTAAGATAGGGAAAAAAATTGTAGAACTCAAAATTCAAATAAAATCTTAAAAAAAAAAAAAAAAAGATTGATCATTCCCCAACTGACAAATGGTCAAGGGATATACAAAGGCAATTTACAGACGAGGAGATCAAAGCAATCCATAGTCATACTTAGTAGAGAAATGCAAATTAAAACTTCTCTGAGGTACCACCTCACACCTCTCAGACTGACCATAAGACCAGAAAGGATAATGATCGTTGTTGGAAGGGTTGTGGGAAATCTAGGACACTATTACATTGTTGGTGGAGCTGTGGACTCATCCAACCTTTCTGGAGAGCAACTTGGAACTATGCCCAAAGGGCAACAAAAATGTTCATACCCTTTGATCCAGCAATACCACTACTGGGTCTATACCCTGAAGAGATGATGAAAAAGGGTAAAATATCACTTGTACAAAAATATTCATAGCAGCCTGTTTGTGGTGGCAAAGAATTGGAAATCAAGTAAATGTCCTTCAGTTGGGGAATGGCTTAACAAATTGTGGTATATGTATGTCATGGAACACTACTGTTCTATTAGAAACCAGGAGGGATGGGAATTCAGAGAAGCCTGGAGGGAATTGCATGAACTGGATACTGAGTGAGATGAGCAGAACCAGAAAAACACTGTACACCCTAACAGCAACATGGGGGCAATGATCAACCTTGATGGACTAACTCATTCCATCAATGCAACAATCAGGAACAATTTGGGGCTGTCTGCAATGGAGAATACCATCTGTATCCAGAGAAAGAACTGTGGAGTTTGAACAAAGACCAAGGGCTATTAACTTTAATTTTTAAAAAAAACTGATATCTTATTGACTGATCTTGCTATCTCTTATACTTTATGTTTCTTCCTTAAGGATATGATTTCTCTCTCATCACATTCCATGTGGATCAATGTATACCATGGAATCAATGTAAAGACTGGCAAATTGCTTTATGTGGGGGGGGGGGGGGAGTAAGATTAGGGTAAAAATTGTAAAACTCAAAATAAATAAAATCTTTAAGTACAAAAAAAAGATTAACCATCAACCCCATGTTTCTGTTATAGTATACAACATTCCTTTGGTTCTGCTCATCTCGCTCAGCATCAGTTCATGTAAATACTTCTAGGCTTCTCTGAATACCCATCCCATCCCCTCCTGGTTTCTAATAGAACAATAGTGTTCCATAAGATACACATACCACAATGTGTTCAGCCATTCCCCAATTGATGGACAATCACTCAATTCCCAATTCTTTGCCACCACAAACAGAGCTGCTATGAATATGTTTGTACAAGCGATGTTTTTTACCCTTTTTGATGATTTCTTTAGGGATTAGACCCAGTAGTGTATCAAAGGGTATGACATTTTTATTGCCCTTTGGGCATAATTCCAAATTGCACTCCAGAAAGGCTGAATGAGTTCACAGCTCCACCAATAATGTATTAATGTCCCAGATTTCTCACATCCCTTCTAACATTGATCATTGTCCTTTCTGGGCATATTGGCCAGTCTGAGAGGTGTGAGGTGGTACCTCAGAGATGCTTTAATTTGCATTTCTCTAATTAGTAATGATTTAGAGCAGTTTTTCATATGACTATGGATCACTTTGATTTTCTCATCCGTAAATTGCCTCTGCATATTATTTGACATTTGTCAATTGAGGAATGGCTTTTTTAAAAATAAATTTGACTCAGTTCTCTATATATTTTATTATATATATTTTCCTTTGTCAGAAACACTAATTGTAAAAATTGTTTCCCAATTTACTACATTTCTTCTGATCTTGGTAATAGTGGTTTTGTTTGTGCAAAAGCTTTTTAATTCAATGGAATCAAAATTATCTAGTTTGCTTTTAATGATGTGCTCCATGTCTTCCTTGGTCATAAATTGCTTCCCTTTCCATAGATCTGACAGATAAACTATTCTTTGATCTCCTAGTTTGTTTATAATATTGTCTTTTATGTCTAAATCCTGTACCATTTTGATCTTATCTTGGTGTAGGGTGTGAGATGTTGGTCTAGTACAAGTTTCTGTCATATTAACTTCCAATTTTCCCAACAGTTTTTATCAAAGAGAGAGTTTTTATCCCAGAAGCTGGACTTTATCAAACAGCAGATTACTATAAACACTTCCTGCTATCTCTTTTGTTGGGGATTTATTTGTTTTACATTACATTATTTATTACATTACATTATTTATTTATTTTACATTACAATAATCTTGTTATAAGAATAAACATAACCCCCCCCCCCCCCCCAGAAGATGAGAAACCTCAAGAGTAGTGAGAGAGAAAAAATGTACTTCAGTCTGTGTTCAGATTCCAATGACTCTGTCTCTGGGGTGAGTTGCCTTCTTTATCATAAGTCCACCAGAGAAATTGCTCCAATATTTTTTCCCACAGTTGCTATTACTAGCTGTATTTCCCTCCACTCTATTCCTTCCCACTCTCATTTATTCTCTTCTCTATCTCCTTTCACCCTGTCCTTGTTCAACACTGTGTTGTATCTGAGTACCCTTTCCCACAATCTTCCCTCTCTTCTATCACTTATTCCCCCTTCCCCCTATTCCCCTTTATCCCATCCTTTTCTTCTCATTTTCCTCTATGGTAAAGATAGATTTCTATCCCCTTTTAAGTGTATTTGTTATTTCCTCTCTGAGCTATTTCTGATGAGAATGAAGGCTCACGCATTCCCCCTCACCTTCCCCCATTCCACTCCATTAAAAAAGCTTTTTCTTGATTCTTATGTGAAATGTCTTAGCCCCTTCTTCTTCTCCTTTCTCTTCCTTCTAGTACTTTCTTTTATCACTCATTGACTCCATATTTTTACTATATTATACCACTATATTCAGCTCCTTCTTGTGTCTTGTCTATATATACTCCTTCTAACTGCTCTTGTAAATGAGAAAGTTCATATGAGCTATCAGTATCTTCTTCCCATGCAGGAATATAAACAGTTCGACATTAAGTTCTTCATAGTTAGTCTTTCTCTCCCCCTCTGTGGTTCAGTCCTGTACTTGGAAATCAAATTTTCTCTTCAGCTCTTATTGTTTCAGTAGGAAAGTTTGAAAGTTCCCTGTTTCATTGAAAGGTCCAACTTATCTCCAGAAAGAGGATGTTCAGTTTTGCTGGGTAGTTGATTCTTGGTTGTAAACCAAGATCTTTTGCTTTCTGAAATATCATATTCCAAGCCCTGTGAGCCCTTAATGTAGATGCTGCCAGATCCTGTGTAATCCTGACTATAGAGTCATAGCAGTTGAATTGTTTGTTTCTGCAGATTTTAGTATTTTCTCTTTGACTTGGGAGTTTTGGCTATAATATTCCTGGAAGTTTTCTTTTGGGATCTCTTTCAGGAGGTGATTGGTGAATTCCCTCAATTTCTATTTTACCCTCTGCTTCTAGGATCTCAGTAATTTTGCTGTATTATTTCTTGAAAAATGAAGCCTAGGCTCAATAATTTTTAAATTATCTCTCCTGGGTCTGTTTTTGAGGTCAGTTGTTTTTCCAATGAGATATTTCACATTTTCTTCTAATTTGGTGGGTTTTTTGGAATAGTTTTATTTCTTCCTGATTTCTTGCAAAGTCATCAGCTTCCTTTAGTTCTATTCTGCATTTGAAGGAGTTATTTTCTTCAGGGAACTTTTTTATCTCCTTTTCCAGCTGGCCAATTATGCTTAAGTCATTCTTCTCCTCATTTGCCTTTTGTGTTGTTTTTTCTATTTGACCTAACTTGGTTTTTAACATATTACTTTCTTCAGTATTTTTTTGTATTTCTTTCTCCAACCTGCCAATTTGGTTTTCATGATTTATCTGCATCAGTCTCATTTCTCCTCCCAGTTTTTCCTCTACCTCCATTAATTGCTTTTCAAAGTATTTTTTTGAGCTCATCCATAGCCTGAAACCATTTTCTATTTCTCTTGGAGGTTTTGGATACAGAAGATTTGATTTTGTCATCTTCTGAATCTTCCATGGGACCAAAGAAATTTTCTGTGGTCAGATTCTTTTCCTATTATTTGTTAATTTCCTCAGTCTACAACTGATATACTGCACTTCCAAGGCTTTGGGAGTTTTTTGGGTCACCTCACTGGTACTTTAATTCCTCTAAGGTCTTATGAGAGGCTCTGATTGCTTTCTTGCCTTTTCTTTGATATATGGATGACCACAGGTGTTCCCCTCTGCCCTGGAACAGTGAGGAGAGTCCCTGCACAGCTATGGTATTATGGAAGCCCAAACTTCAACCTGGCTCTGAGTGTGGGAAAACAACAGGGCAGAGAGACATCTGCAGTCTCCCCTGACCCCCTTACCATCTGTGGGATACACTCTAGAGGTGTAGGTTGGCTTCCCCAATTCCCACTGCAAGTTCTCACCACAGGACTGCTCTGAGGCTAGGCTGGCTCCACACTCATTCTCATGTAACAGAGTTCTCTGACCACCCTTTCAAGCTGTTCCCAGTGATCATTGGGCCAGGAGGTCTGGAAACCTCTGCCTCTGCCAGGACCCAGGCACCCCCAGGGATCTAGGCACCCTGCCTGGCTGCACTGCAGCTGCAGTTTTTTCCAACCCCTGGTCCCATTGAAACAAACCTTTCCTGCAGAACTTCTAAGTTGTCTTAGACTGGAAAATTCTATCACTCAGTTTTTCTGTGGGTTCTGCCCCCTCTAAATTTTGACTAGAGTCATAATTTGAAGGTTTTTGCAACTTTGGGGGGAACAAGTTTCCAGGAATTCCTGCCTTCATGAGCCATCTTGGCTCTGCCCCCCCCCACTATCTCTTTTGCATCTATTCTATTCCACTGATCCACGACTCTATTTCTTAGCCAATACCAGACAGTTTTGATGACTGATGCTTTATAGTATAATTTAAATCTGGTAGGGCTAAACCACCTACTTTTTCACTTTTTTTCATTAAATCCCTGGATATTCTTGACTTTTTATTTCTCCATATGAATTTACTTACAATTTTTCTTGCCCATTAAAGTAATTTTTTGGAAGTTTGATTGGTAAGGCATTAAATAAATAGTTTGATTTAGGTAGAATCATCATTTTTATTATATAAGCTTGGCCTATCCATAAGCAGTCGATATTTGCCCAGTTATTTAAATCTGATTTTATTTGTGTGAGAAATATTTTTGGTCATTTTTGTAGAGTTTCTGAATCTGCCTTGGTAGGTAGACTCCCAAATATTTTATATGATCTGGAGTTACTTTAAATGGGATTTCTCTTTCTAACTCTTGCTGCTAGTAATATATAGATATGTTGAGGGTTTATGAGGGTTTATTATATATCCTACAACTTTGCTAAAGTTGCTAATTGTTTCTAGAAGCTTTTTAGATGATTTTTTAGGATTCTCTGGTATACCATCATGTCATCTGCAAAGAGTGAGAGTTTTGTTTTCCCTTCCCAATTCTAATTCCTTCAATTTCTTTTTCTTCTCTTATTGCTGACTGAGACTTACATTTCTAACATAATATTGAATAGTAGTGGTGATAACAGGCATCCTTGTTCCACCCCTGATCTTATTGGGAATGCCTCTAGCTTATCCCCTTTGCCTATAATGCTTGTTGGTGGTTTCAAATAGATACTGCTAAAATCCTAAGAAACAATCCTTTTATTCCTACATTCTCTATTGTTTTTAGTAGGAATGGGTACTGTATTTTGTTAAAGGCTTTTTCAGCATCTATTGAGATACTCAAATGATTTCTGATAGGTTTGTTATTGATATAGTTAATTGTACTTACAGTTTTCTTAATATTGAACTAACACAGAATTCCTGGAATAAATCCTGCTTGGTCATAGTGTATTGTCCTAGTGATAGTTTGCTGTAATTGCTTTGCTAAGATTTTATTTAAGATTTTTGCATCTATATTCATTAGGGAGATAGGTCTATAATTTTCTTTCTCTGTTTTATTCTTACTGGTTTAGGTATCAGCACTATAATGGTGTCATAGAAAGAGTTAAGCAGAGTTCTGTCTTCACGTGTTTTTCCAAAGAGTTTATATAATTTGAACCAATTGTTCCTTAAATTTTTGATAGAATTGACTTGTGAATCCATCTAGCCCTGGAGATTTTTTCTTCAGGAATTCAATAATGGCTTGTTGAATTTCTTTTTTTGAGATAGGGTTATTTAGGTATTTATTTTCCTCTTCATTTAACCTGGGCAACTTATAGTTTTGTAAATATTCATCCATTTCATTTAGATTATCAAATTTATCAGCATAGAGTTGGGCAAAATATTTCCAAATTGTTACTTTAATTTCCTCCTCATTGGTGGTGAGTTTACCTTTTTTCATTTATGATACTAGCAATTTGATTTTCTTCTTTCTTTTTTTTAAAATCAAATTAGCCAGAGATTTATGAATTTTGTTTTTTTCATAAAACTAACTCTTGGTTTTATTTATTAGTTCAATAGTTTTCTTGCTTTCAATTTTACTAATTTCTCCTTTAAGTTTTCAAATTTTGACTTTGGTATTTAATTGAGGGGGGGGATTAATTTGTTCTTTTTCTCTCCATGGCTCATTATTGTATGTAATTTTTATTGCACTATGATCTGAGAAGGATGTATTCACTATTTCTGCCATCCTACATTTGATTATAAGGTTTTTATGCCCTAGTACATGGTCAATTTTTGTGTAAGTTCCATGTACTGCAGGAAAAAAGTATATTCCTTTAATGACTACTCAAATTTCTCCAAAGGTCTATCATTTCTAGGTTTTCTAACACTCTATTTACCTACTTAACTTCCTTCTTGTTTATTTTATGGTTAGATTTATCTAAATCTGAGAGCAGGAGGTTGAGGTCTCCCACCAGTAGTTTTACTGTCTGTCTTTCTGTAACTCATTCAACTTCTCCTCTAAGAATTTGTATGCGATACCACTTGGTTAATACATAATTAGTATAAAATTGCTTCATTGTGTATGGTACCTTTTATGAGGATATAGTTTCCTTATCGCTTTTAATAAGATCTATTTTTGCAGCTGCTTTGTCTGAGATAAGGATTGCCACCCCTGATTTTTTCACTTCAGCTGAAGCAAAATCTATTTTGCTCCAAACTTTTACCTTTACTCTGCTTCAAATGAGTTTCTTGTAAGCAGCATATTGTAGGATTCTAGTTTTAATCCACTCTGCTATTTGCTTACATTTTATGGGAGGATTCATCCCATCACATTCAAAGTGACAATTTCTAACTCTTCATTGCCCTGCATACTATCTTCCTTCTGTATTTTTCCTCTTTATCCATATTCTCTAGTATTTTGTTTCTGAATACCACCTCCTTCAGTTTGTTTGCACCCTTATATCTAGTCTTCCATCCCTTTCTTTCCCCTTTCCCTTTGCTCCTTCTTCCTTCCCTTCCTTCTGTAAGTTCCTCTTTTCCTCCCCCCTTCCCCTTTTCCTCTTTTCCCCTTTTAATACTTGAAAGGTAACATAAGTTTCTTAATTTAACTGAATATGTGTATGTTAACTTTAAGCCAAATCTGATGAGAGTAAGATTCAGGTTGTTCTCACCTCCTCTTTTCTTCCCCTCTATTGCAATACATCTTTATGTAATGTGATTTACCCTATTCAATCTCCTCCATCCTCCTATCTCTTTACTATTCTCCCCTTTTTAAGATTTTTTGCATCTATATTCATTAGGGGGGGTAGGTCTATAATTTTCTTTAAATCATTCTATCAGAGTCATGGATAAGTCATGAATGTTCATTACTTCTGGCTAAGTATATTCTCTCTAATAAAGTTATGATTCTCAAGAATTATTCTCCCATGTGGGGATATAGCCAGTTTCCTCTTATTGGATTGAAGTTTTTTCCTTTACCCTTTTTTAACCTTTTCATATGTCTCTTGAGTCTCCTGTTTTGAGTCCAATATTTTCTATTTAGCTCTGGCCTTTTCATCAGGAAAAATTGGAAGTCTCCTATTTCATTAAATTTCCATCTTTTCCCCTGGAAGAGAAGACTCAGTTTTGCCTGATAGTCAGTTCTTGGCTGCATTACAAGCTCCCTTGCTCTATAGAATATCACATTCCAGGTCCATTGATCCCTTAATGCTGATGCAGATAGGTCCTGTGTAATCCTTACTGTGGTTCCTTGGTATCTAAATTGTTTTTTTCTCTCCTCAGTGTTTTCAAGAAGCTCAATGATTCTTAAGTTGTCTCTCCTGGATCTATTCTGAAGGTCAGTGGTTTTGCTGATGAGATATTTTTCGTTTTCTTAGGTTTTTTTTTTGGTCTTGCTTACATATTCTTATTGCCTCATGAAGTCATTGGTTTCCACAGATTCCATTCTCTTTTTTTATAGAAGAATTTTCTTCGTTTATCTTTTGCAACTCCTTTTCCAATTGGCAATTCTATTTTTGTAAGAGTTTTCTGTTTGCCCAATTGAGGTTTTGAGAGAATTATTTTCTTTTTGCATTTGTCCAGTTGTATTTTCCAAGGATTTGTTTTCTTGTTGTGAGGTGTTACTTTTCTCTTGAGTTTCTTTTCCCAATTTTTCCACTTGATTTTTAAACTCCTTCCTGATTTTTTCTTGGAAGTTTTTCTGGGCTGGAGACCAATTCATATTCTCCTCAGAAGTTCTAGATCTCAGGGGGGGGGGGGGGCAGAGCCAAGATGGTAACAGGAGAAGAGCCTTTCTTAGGTGCTCTCTCTCTAATATTAACAAAAATCATAAAATAATGACTCTAACTAAATTTTTGAGACAGAACTCATAGAAAGATCCAGTGAGGCAATTCTCCAGCCCAAGGTAACCTGGAAAATAGTGGAAAGACTCTGCTACATGGGGTTAGACAGGCAGCTCCAGTGCACCTGGGAGCCATGGCTCATGGCAGCAGGGACAATTTCCTGACCTAAACCCTGGGGAGCACCGGGCACAACTTGGAAGATCAGCAGGGGGAACCTCTGCCAGAGCAAGCACATGAAGCCCAGCCCTCAGGGCACTCAGTGAGCAGCAGTGACTGTAGTAGCCCAGATCCAGGAAACAGAAGCAGGAAGAGCCAGTAAGCAGGAGCCCCCAGGCAACTGAGCCTTGAGTGCTCAGCCTACCAAAGGTAGGGGAGTGGAGAGAGACCCCCGAGATTTGTCCTCTGTACCTGGAACAGGACTCTGGGGGTCTGACCACATTCAGATCCTGATTGCAGTCTAGGACCCCCATAGAACAGCAGCCCCCCCCCAGCCCTGTGGCAGAGGAGTACACATATGGTCATTCACAGACCAGGAGGGAAGACAGAGCTTCACACACTGAGATTCTTGGCGGGGGGGTATCCCAATAATACTCAAAAGCTCAGGAAGCACTCCAAAATCGGGCACAGGTTGGGGAAATGATTAAACAGAGAAAAAAGAGGAGCACCATTGAGAAATACATTATCTATGATCCCAAGAAGGATCAAAATACTCAATCTGAAGATGAGGAAGTACAAGCTCCTTCATCTAAAGACTGCAAGAAAAAACAGAAATTGGGCTTAGGCTATGACAGAGCTCAAAAAAGATTTTGAAAATCAAGTGAGGGAGATAGAAAAAAATTGAGAAAAGAAATGACAGAGATGCAGGAAAAACATGAAAAATAGGTCAGCAGCTTAGTCAAGGAGATCCAAAAAATGCTGAAGAAAATAACATGTTAAAAACCAGCATAAGTCAAATGGATAAAACAGTTCAAAACGTTATTGAGGAGAAGAATGCTTTAAAAAACAGAATTGTCCAGATGGAAAAAGAGATAAGATAGCTCTCCAAGGAAAACAAATTCTTCAGATGTAGAATGGAGCTAAAGGAAGCTGCTGACTTTACAAGAAGTCAAGACACAATACTTCAACACCAAAAGAATGAAAAATTAGAAGAAAATGTGAAATATCTCATTGAAAAAACAACTGATCTGGAAAACAGATTCAGGAAAGATAATTTTTTTTTAGGTTTTTGCAAGGCAAATGGGGTTAATGGCTTGCCCAAGGCTACACAGCCAGGTAATTATTAAGAGTCTGAGACCAGATTTGAACCCAGGTACTCCTCACTCCAAGGCTGGTGCTTTATCCACTATGCCATGTAGCCACCCCCAGGAAAGATAATTTAAAAATTATTGAGACACCTGAAAGTCATGATCAGGAAAAGAACTTTGACATCATTTTTAAAGAATTTCTACAGGAAAATTGGCCTGATATCCTAGAAGCAGAGGGCAAAATAGAAATTGAGAGAATCCACTGATCTCCCTGGAAAGAAATCCAAAAAACAACCCCCAGGAATATTATAGCCAAATTCCAGAACTCCCAAGTCAAAGAGAAAATATTACAAGCAGCCAGAAGGACTCAATTCTAATATAGTGGAGCTGCAGTCAGGACCACACAGGACTTAGCAGCAACTACATTAAGGGCTCATAGGGATTGGAATATAATATTCCTGAAGGCAAAAGAGCTCAGAATGCAAGAATCAACTACCTAGCAAAACTGAACATCGTCTTCCAGGGAAAAAGGATGGACTTTCAATGAACCAGGGGAATTTCAAATGTTCCTGTTAAAATGGCCAGAGTTGAATAGAAAGTTTGATCTTCAAATACAGGACTCAGGTAAGCATAGAGAGTGGAGGAGAAGGGTAAAATATGAGAGACTTAATGATGATTAACTGAATGTATTCTTGCATAGAAAAATGATACTAATAGTACTCATAAGAAACTTATTTAATAGAACAGGTAGAAGGAGCTTTTATAGATGAAGCACTGGAAAGAGCTGAATTTGAAGATATAATATATTGTAAAAATGGAGTCAATTGCTAAAAGGGAAATGAAATGGGAGTAAGAGAAAGGAAGGGTGGAATAGGCTAAGACATTTCACATAATAAGTTTTTTATTACAATCAGCTATTGCAATGATATGGAAGTGGGGAAGATGACAGGGAATGAGGGAACCTTCACTCTCATCAGAGGTGGCTCAGAGAGGAAACAGCACATATACTCAATGGGGTATAGACATCTAGAGTAAGAAGGAGAGAAAGGGGATAGGAGAAGGGGGAGGCATGTGAGTGATGGAGGAGAGGGTGGACCATAGGGTAGAATGGTCAGATATAACACATTTTCTTTTTAACTTCGTGCAAGGGGCTGGGATTGAATGACCTGTCAGGCCAAGTGGCTGCTGGGCCTTAGGGGTGGTATGTGGCCTTGGGGCCTCTTGGCCCCAGGGCTGGTGATCAGTCTGCTGAACCACTCAGCTACTCTGCAGCACATTTAAGAAGAGGGACAAAGTGAAAGGAGAGAGAAAATATAGTATATGGTAGTGGGGAAGTACGAATGGAGGGAGTTGTGATCAGCAATGGCAACAGTGGAAAAATATGGAAGTAGCTTTTGTGATGGATTTATCATAAAGAATGTGATCCACCTGCAACAGACCTGGTGGTGTTGGAACACAAACTGAAGCACATTTATTATTATTATTGTTGTTGTTATTATTGTTGTTGTTGTTATTATTATTATTATTATTATTATTTTGATTTTTGTAGGGCAATGGTGTTGGAGTGACTTGCCCAGGGTCACACAGTTGGGTGATTGTTGGGTATCTGGGGCCATATTTGAACACATGTGCTCCTGACTCCAGGGCCGGTGCTCTGTCCACTGCACCACCTGGCTGCCCCATTATTATTTTTTTTAATTTTAATTTAAAATTTTTCTCGTTCCTTTTCTTTATTGCTCATGAGGGTCTATATTTGGGAGGTATTATATTTACTCTTAAATAAGAATATTTTAGTAATATATAAAAAACATCATTTATACAAAAATAAAAATAAATATAATGAAAAAGTTCTAGATCTCCCTGAGTTAGGATCTTCTACTTAAAGGTAGTTTTTTATGGACCCCTCTTTCTGCTGGCTTTTCATTATTTTCCTAAGATCTTGTGTTGGGGAAGGGGCTGGTTCACAAACCTTTGGTATTGAGAGGCTTTGCTCACTGGGTTTA
The DNA here is from genome assembly GCF_037893015.1 of Macrotis lagotis. NCBI lineage: Eukaryota > Metazoa > Chordata > Mammalia > Peramelemorphia > Peramelidae > Macrotis > Macrotis lagotis. The sequence continues at coordinate 106,487,558 of NC_133659.1, read as the reverse complement.
GTAACTCCTAGTGGGCTGGCTAGTAGGGGGTGCTGGTTGCTTTCTCTAGGGTGTCTGTGACTTTGATTTGAGGCCCACTCCCTAGGCCTGGGGGAGGGGTGCTGCTGGATACTGTTATCCTGCAACAATGTGGGTTGGGCCCTGGGGCTAGATAGTTAATCTCCTTATTCTACTGAGGGAGCACTGATTCCCATGCCTGGGCCAGGAGGTAGGGGTGGGGGGGCTGTTACTGTGTTTGTTCTGGGAAGAGGACTCTGCTGAAAGTATGGAGTCCACAGCCCTGGTCTTCCAGACTAGTCTAGTTGACCCAAGCAGATTGATGTCCAGTCACATTGTCCACCTCCCTATGTTGGAACTCCCCCTCCAGTCCCAGCCGCAGCTCACACAGCCAAAGCCTCTGCAGCTGTTCTTAGGTTGGTCGTTGGGATTTACCCTACCACCCCTAGGCTGACTCTGCTCTCTGCCCCTGGTTCACTCATGCTCCCCTGAGACAGACCTTGTTGGTAGGTATTCTTCTCCTAGCTTCTTTTTCTGGGTTTTGTTGATCAAATTTCTGTTAAGAGGCATGATTCATATTAATTCTGAGGGAAATCCAGGAAACTTTAGCATAGTGCCTGACTTTTTCCATGGCATACATTTACTTCACTTAGGTCAATTTTCCAGTCGTTTGGTCTATTGTTTCAAGTCTTATTAACCATCCTCCCTAGAAAACTCACCCTTCATTCACTTACCTTAGACTCATTTTATATCAGATATTCTCAAGTCTCTATGACATATATGGGGTCAAATATTTTGTGAGTTATTCCCAGAACTCTAGTTTTTGATTGATTTTAAAGTATTAATGATATTAAAGCAAAAATTGTAAACTCATAAAATCCTCACAAAAATATTACAGCAACTTATCCCCCCAAAACCATGTACTATGATCTTGTTCACGAGTTGGAGTCATCTCCAGGACACAAGGATAATTAAGCAATTCATATAGAAAAACAATTAACACAATCATATTAAAAACAAAAAATACCTAAAGTCATGTGACTAAATCAAGAGATGTAGGGATAAAAAAGCCTCTGAACAAGTCACAGATCAAATAGTACATAAGTAACAATAAAAATAATAATAGCAGCTCCTGTTTATATTGCCCTACTATGTAGGCATTTTACAAATATTATCTCATTTGATCCTCACAGCAATGGGTACTATTATTACTCCCATTTTATAGATGAGAAAACTGAGGGAGACAGAGGTTAAATGACTTGTCCAGGGTCACACAGCTAGTACAAGTGTCTGAAGTCATTTTTTAACTTAGCTCTTTCTGACTTCAGGAAGAGCACTGTTCCACCTAGTACTGTACAAACACACTTAAAAAATATGTAATAAAGGCACTTATTTGCCATCAAAAACATTTTGATTTATTTGTATTTTGAATTTAGCAAACAAAAATAGTCATATACTTTCATTATATATATGTATATAGAAACATTAACATATAGAAAAATACATACAATATATTTATTTATTAGAATAGGAAAAGATCGGACACAGAAAGAGGAATTGTATTCCACTCATTTTCTTTTTTTAGCATACAATAAATTCAACTTGCAGCGTTTAAAGCTATCTTACTTGTCTGTGCTCCTTTCTGTCCTCCCTTCTAGTATCTTTTTTGCATTTAAGAAAAAGCCTCAATGACCTTGTTTTATTTCTTTCTTTTATTTTCATTTCTATCTCTCTCTCTCTCTCTTCTCTCAGTTTGACTTCTCCTGACAAGCAGCATTATTGTCTAGCATTGTTATCTCTGCATGTATTATATCACCCTAGTAGAGTTTATGCTTACTAAGGACCATGAAACCCCAGCACCCAGTATGGCTTTCTTTATACAGTAGGCACTTAACAAATCTTCTTGAATTGAATGGAATGGATTCTAACATCTTCCTGAACAAAATGTTCCATGTCTTAGCATCTTGATGATTTTTGATCTGAATCCTTCTTATTATAAATTGTTTCATTGTGTTTATTAGGGAAAGAAACTCCTTCCAATTCAAATGCAGGAATTTACAGAGAAGGGAGTCCCATTTGGCTGTCAGAATTCACATAGCCACTTCTGTGTACTCCACTTTCTCAGAGGAAAAGGAATAATCGAAATTCCAGGCATAGTTTTTATGCTCTTTGGGGTTCACATTGACATAATCACCAGCTGCCTTTATGTTCTCATAGTCCTCAGGAGACAAAGGCTTTCGGCAACCAGTGACTGGAAAGACCAGGCTGCTATAATTTATATCCTGGGGTGCCTAGGAATGCCAGAAAGAAAGCAGAAAATGAGGAACCAAAATCCAGTTTTCATTATGGATGGGGTGATGGGTAGAACTCAGCACAACATTTTCATCTCTTAGTATATTTAGGGTAGGGTCAAAGGGATAATTAATTATTCAGAGAAAGAGATAATGAAACCCACATTACAGTTATCCCTTCCACATCACAGGGATTAAGAGTACAGCACCATGGCAATCTGGAAAATCCAAGTGAAATTTTTTGCCTTCCCTTCATATCAGAGAAGTTTGATTTTTTTTTCTTTTTCTTTTTACATCACATTTTGGTAAAAAAATGGGTTAATCATTGGGACTTAGGTTCTGCATCATCTACCAACCTTTATGTGTCTGCAGCTTCCACACAACTCCCTAAAAATTTCCATTTAATTTCATATACTGACTCACAATATATTGAAATGGGGAAAGTTACATTGTAGAAAGGATAATAGTCCTCCATTTAAGTGGTATGTGGGCAGGGGGTGGGCAGTATTGGTGAGTTACAGAGTGGGTAGGGAGAAGCCTAGGGACTCAACTCCCAAGGATGCCAGTATTACAGATCTAACTATATTCAAGAGAGCAGGCCTGTGATCTCTTCATTAACATATTCATTTTGGTACTCACCTCAGATCTTTGCCTCTTACTCAGTTCCAGCAGGAAGGTGTATGATTTACTATCTTTTTTTCCTTAGCTCCTTCTCATACTTCCTTGGCCATTTCATTCTGAGATATCTTTTTCCCATGCCAATTCCCCTCAGTCGGAACTATTCTGCCCACCCCACCAGGGTTGTCCAGTTGTTGCTTTTGTCCCTGGAAGACCCTCTTACCTTGCTGGTAGAAGCTGTAGGATAACTTTCAGAACTGTCAGAGCTGTCTGAGGAGGAATCACTGTCACTGTCATTATCATCTAGGGAAGAGAAGCATAACACAGGATGAAAGTGCATCAGGATTGGATAGGAGCTTAGAGGTGATCTAAGCCAACCTCCTTAGTTTATAGAGGATTTCATAAACCATTCTTCTTCCAGGGAAATTAGTCTATATATTGATTAAACACTTCCTGTGTCTCAAATGCTAGTGATACAGTGCAAGGCAGAACACAATCAGAATGGGAGGGACAACAGATCATGAATTCAAAAACAGAATCTCAATTGGGCTAGAAGTCTGAGGCAGAGAGGGGAAGTGATCCACCCCAAGTCCTATATGAAAAAGTAAAACAAGGATTCAAACCCAGGTTCCTAAAGTCTACTCAAAGATATCCCCTACAGTCTTAAGAAAGCCAGAAGTTCCAGTTATACCACCTGAACCATGAGTCAAATGACTGATTCAGTCCTATAGGCATAAAAATAATTATGCTAATGATAGTTTACATTATAGGCTCTTTAAGGGTTTTTTGTTTTTTTGGTAGAGGCAAAAGAGTTTAAGTGACTTATTCAGGGTCACACAACTAGTAAGTGTCTGAGATTGAATTTTAACTCGTCTTCCTGACTCCAGTAATCTATGAACTATGATGCCACCTAACTGCCCCTCTCTAAGGTTTCCAAACAAGGGAATGCTGGTGAATGTTTAACAACTGACTCTGGGAGAAAAATATACTCACTATATACTTTTAAATTTAACCTGCATATTAACATTTTCTCTGTCATTTTCTTAAATCTAAGCAATTGACAAATTGATAAATCAAGTCCTGATTTCCAAGTATGATTCCCAAGCTGTAAAGGCTCACACTAAAAATTTAATATTCATCTCAATTTAATCAGCTTAACTCAGCATAACTCTGATACAGAGAAGTTTATTTGCAAAATAGAAACTTTAATTAGCTCCATTCCACAGATAGAAAAACCAAGGTTTAGAAAAGTGAAATAGAAATACATGTTATGGGATTAGGAATGGAAACCCAATCAAATTTTCTGACTTTGAGTGCTGTTCTTTTCACTATAATACATTGTTACTTTTTCAAGAATATCAGTGTGGAAGGAGAAGGGAAATCAGCAGAAGCTTCAGGATAGCAGGAGAAAGGACATTAAACTAGGAGGAAGACTACAGAATAGACTTGTAAGATGGCAACTTGGTTTGGTAAAAAGAGCATTGAAAATTAAGAGACCTAGGGATGAGTCTAGTTGAATACTCTATAACCTGTTAAATCACCACCCATCTCCAACTTCCAGTTCCATAATTCAGTTACTCAAGTTTCCACTTCATAAGTTTATGCAAAGATACTATTTTGTTAAGTCTTTAAGAGATATCAAAACATGAACCTAGGCGCAGCTAGGTGGCACAGTGGATAAAGTACCGGCCCTGGAATCAGGAGTACCTGGGTTCAAATCCGGTCTCAGACACTTAGTAATTACCTAGCTGTGTGGCCTTGGGCAAGCCACTTAACCCCATTGCCTTGCAAAAACCTAAAAAAAATGAACCTAGTTCTTGTCCTGTTCTTGGAGATGACTGACTAACATTTAGGCTAGAGGTTCCTTGATTTTGGAAAGCTGATGGGGATACCACATGAAGAGTCAAGGGCCTGGTTTCAGGTGGTCAATAAATTTTTATGAGTGCTTATCGAGTGCCAAGCTCCTGGGATTCAAAGAAAGGAAAGAAACAGTCCCTGCTCTCAAGAAAAAAAGCAGGAAGACTACAAGCAAACAGCTTAGCAGGGTAAATTGGAGAAAATATTGGTGGAATATAGTAGGATTAGGGAGTGTTTCTTGTAGAAGGTAAGACTTCAACTAACACTGTAAGAAAACTAGAGATGCTTAGAGATAGAGATGAGGGGAAAGAGACCAGAGTCAGGGAGAAAGAGAGAGACAGAGACACAGAGAGACAGAGACAGAAACAGAGAGAAATATCCCATGATCCCATCCCATCTCCTATGAATACCATCCTAGATGACACTGAGCAATTCACTAAACTTTCCCTGTACCTCAATTTCTCCACCTGAAAAAAGGGGCAATTGAACTCAATGACCAATGAATTCCTTTATATCTCTTAATCCTGTAACCCTTGTGATTAAAATGTCTCTTAGAGAAATCCTTTTATCTCATCTGCTCCTAGACCACTCTTCCCCTCACCTACCCTCATGAACCAACAAGTGAATTTAAGAGTCAGTTCAGTGTTAAATAAATTTGCTAAACAGATTCTTCTCACAAGGGAACCAAAAAAATAATAATACCATAAGTGTCCATCATACTCATCTGCACCTAGGGAACTGACAGTTGAGTTGGTATTTAGAGCACTAATGATAGAGTGGATTATTCATTTGTGGAGGCAATAGTGTCTTTCATTATGCTGATAGTTCCTCAATTTCCTTGTCATGCCATAAGATTTTCCAGTCTTATGGCAGTAAAAATAGAAGATGGGATCCTGGCTTAATGGAAATCACTTGGGAGTCAAGAGACTGAACCAAAAAGTAAAAGAGTTTTAACAGTGAATTTCATCATATTCAATCCTGTTCCATGTTCTAACTTATCAGGCTCTTTTTTAGATCCTAATTCTTGTCACCCAGGTTGATAGCTATCCTTCTCAGCTTTGTGTCATCTATAGATAAGGCTTCTATCTATATCTTTATCTTGGTTCTTTATCAAGAATTTAAAAGAGCAAAAGACCAAACACAGTTTCCTATAAGGCTCCACTGGAGATATCTCTTGCCAATCTGGCATTGAACCAAGCAAAGACTCATCTTCAAATTCAAACCGCTCAGCTAATCCTAAACTGTTATCTAAATCATTTTATCTTTTAGCCCACATCTATCCATCTTTTTCATAAGATAGCACAAGAATCTTTTTCTGACACTTTTTTAAACAAAGAGTAGGTACTTGAGAGCTATAGTATAATATTTTCCTATATTAAAGTAAAAATCAAACAGGGATCTAAGATTAGTCTAGCAAGACCAACTTTTCAACATCATTTTCTTTTTTAGATAGTCATTAACCATCTCTTTGCTATTCTGCTCTAAAATTTTTCCAAAGTCAAGTTTACTGATCTATAATTTGTATTCTCTATTCTCTTTTCTTTTTTTGAAATTCAGGACAAGATTTGCTCTTCCCCAATCTTCCCCTCACATTCTCCATAATATTAAGTAACTAATAAATAGGAACAATGGAAACCTGGATCCTTGCCCCAACTTTGCTATTAACTTGCTGTGTGACCCTAAGTCAGTCTTTTTCCCTCTCTGGGTCTCAGTTTCCCTCCTTCAAAAATGAAGGGCTAAAATAAAATAAAATAAAGTCTCTTCAGCTCTTATGCACTAAGATTCTATGATAGACCTACTACTTCATTTGCTTAATTATTTATTATTTATTATGTATTAGGAACCAGAGAGAGAGAGAGAGAGAGAGAGAGAGAGAGAGAGAGAGAGAGAGAGAAGGAAGGAAGAAAAAGGAAGGAAAGAAGAAAATGAGGGAGGGAGGAAAAGAAGGAAGGGAGAAGAGGAAGAAGAAAGAGACAGGAAGGAGAAAGGAGGGGAGAAAGAGAAGGGAAGGAAATGAAAAAAGTGAAGGAAGGTAGGAATGAAAGGAAAGAAAAAAGAGGAACAGGGAGGAAAGAAGGAAGGAAGGAAGGAAGGAAGGAAGGAAGGAAGGAAGGAAGGAAGGAAGGAAGGAAGGAAGGAGGGAAGGAAGGAAAGAAGGAAGGAAGGAAGGAAAATGGAGAAGGGCTGATACAAGGAGAAAAACCAAAGGGGCTGCCCCTTCCAAGGTCTTCAGGGAGAGCAGTAGCAATTCTAATGACTTCAAAGCCAGTTATGATTACTTACCCCTATAAGACAAAACAGGTCCTGGAGCACTCCTCTTAGACTCTCTCTTTTTTGAGACAGGTGCATCGTTATTGCCTTCTGACCTCTTTGGTGCTTGGGTCTGGCCCTGGATTTGGGTCTGGGTCTGGACCTGGGTTTGGACCTGGATCTGGGCACTTACAGTTTTCACCATTTGCTCATAGTAGTTGGCTAGAGGGAGATTATTTGGTGATTAAAATCTAAAGTTAGACTTTTCCTATTTTTTTTTAACCAAGTATCCTCTGCCCAAATGCTTTCATTAGAGTACTAGAAAATAATAGTTATCTAGAACTGGGAGTTCTCAAAAGGTCGGTCATATCATCTCATCCCCTACCTTCAAGCAACTAATTGCTTAACCCGTTAAGCAGATTTATTCTATTGGTGTTTCTACCATCTCCCGTAGGAGTGCATAAGGTGCCTGTGTTTCTTTATGGTTGACACATACCTTCTCTTATTCAATTCATATCCGTTCCTTAGCTAATATTTTAATATAGTCAGGAGATGAAAAAATAGAGCAGAAGCAGGCTAAACAATAGCAACTCCTTCATCCCTTTCCTCATAGGTTTTATTTTCCTTGGGAGTTCTTTTTATGAGATTGGATTTTTTTAAGTTTCCATATTTTATTCTGTTCAAATGGGTATTTTATACTTTTGTATGCATTTACTTCTTTTAATAACTGAATTGTATTAGCATATAATTGGATTAAATTATTTCTAAGTTTATCTCTTTTATAATTTCTTCTTTTTTTTCTTTCATTCTTATTTTCCTTTCTTTTGTTGTTGTTTGGTCTTATCTAATTCTTTGTGAACCCACAAATGCAGTCCATGGGATTCTCTTCTCAGAGATACTGGATTGGGTTACCATTTTCTCCTATGCATCCCTATCAGGGTTAAGTGATTTGCCCAGGGTCATACAACTAGTAAACTCTGGTTTGGTTTGAACAGATCCTCTTAATTCCAGGCCTAGTCCTCGGTTCACTGCACCAGTTAGCTGCCCTTCCCTTTATTTATTTTTATATAAAATTAATTATTGTTATTTAAAAAAAACCAAACAGCTCCTAGTAGTATTTGTAATTTCAATAGATTTTTATATTGATTTTTTTATTTTATCTTTTTTAAGATTTTCAGAATTGTGAAGATGTGTTTATTTTGCTTTGTTGTTTTTTTAGGGTTTTTTAGTTGAAAGCCCATTTCATTGATCTTTTGCTTCTTTGTTTTATTAATGAAAAGTGGTCAAAGATATATTTTTCTCTAAGGACTGCTAAGGCTTTAACTCACAACTTTTGACATATCTTATAGTCATCATTTTCTTTGATAAAACTATATATTTTTTCAGTGATTAGTGATTGTTTGACCCACACATTTTCAGACATATTATTTAGTTGGCATTTAAATTCCACTTCCTGATTATAATTTTTATTTTTCTGCGTTAAATAAAGAAATGCATTTGACATTTCTGCTTTTCATAGATGCTATTTTGATCCCTTTTGATTATTTGTCCCCAAGCAGGGAGTCTGAATGGTAGAATGACATGGAATGGGAATATTTTGAATGATGGAGTATTTAGAGAGAGCTTCTTAACTATAAGGGAGAACTGGAACTAGAGCATGGCAAACAGGACTTTGTCCTAGGTCATATCCTTCACAGGAAGGTGAACTTCCACGGTCCCCTCTTACTATCCCTGAACTTCATCTTAATGTCTTCCAGAGATGTCAAGTATAACTGCCTCCATGGCACTCTTTGGAAGATAAATGATGAACTATGTCTTTGATGGGGTCTCTGTGCTATTTCTCTGTGACCCTACCCCTCCAATTGAATTTACCTCTAATGCATTGGAACAAGGAAAATTGTGCCAGCTGTAGTACAATGGAGCAAGTTCTTTATTCTGAGGGACCCTTTGAAGAGTGTGGTCAATGTATATGGTGCCTTGGCACACTAGGGTATTCGGTTTCTTATTAAGTAAGGAATCACATTTAGAATTGCTGGACCTCCAGTATCTAAGTTCTGCCTTGGGCCCACGGATAACTAGCTTGAAAATTACCTATTTGTCTGCAGAGTAAAATGTATAGGACTAAGAGGAGAATAGCCTGAAGGAATAAGCCCATTACTTCAATCAGAATGACATGCCAGAGTTCAGCTTGCTTGGAGCTGGAAAAAAAAAAGGGAAGGGGGGGAAAAGGACCAAAATTAGTGTCTTTAAGAATGCTGTGGCTGCTTCAACATCTCTCCTGGACCCTGACTATATGCTGAGCAATTTCATGAGATATGGAAGTTTAAGGATAAAATTCACTTCTGTGACTCTAAATAGTCATATAGCCTTTGTGAAGCTTCATATATGGCAAAGACTAGCAGGAAGAAGGGAGAAAATCCCAGGGAGACTAAGGAACTATTGTTGACCCAGAACCCAAGCACATTTAAGCCTGGACCAGAAATCAGACCCAGGTGTGTGTGAGAATGGGAAGAGGAGCTCAAAGGGGTTGTGATTCCAACACTAGCCTCGATCTACTGTCATTGTCCATGTGTGCCAAATAGGATTTATCAATTTTCTTTGAAGCTCAAGCTTCTCTGCGGAAAAAATGAGTAGAAAGGAAAGTGTCCAACTGCTGCCTGGATCCTCTCTCCTGGAGATCTGCAAGAGGCAAAGCATCAGAGTTAGAACCTTGTTAGTTTAGAATTTGGATAATGAAGAAATGTGTTTTGGAGATTGTCTTCTATATAATGAACATCATATTTCTTGCCTTCTCAATGAATCGAAAGGGAGTGGAGGGAGGGAGAGAATTTGAAACTGAAAATAAAAGCAATTTTCTAAAGAATTTAAATTTTTTAAAGTGAATTTTACAAAGAACAAGCTTGGTTAAGAGAGAGAGGGAGAGAGGGAGAGGGAGAGGGAGAGAGACAGAGACAGAGAGAGAGAGAGAGACAGAGACAGAGACAGAGACACACAGAGACAGAGACACACAGAGAGAGACAGAGAGATAATAAGGCAACTCAACTTTATTGAAGTGGGAGGTCCAAAGTGATTACTACACATTCTTTAGTCTTTCTTGATATATTCATTGGTTATGATTTTTTCCCTCTTTTCTTCTAGTTTTCATCTTTAAAAAATACTATTTGTTTATGGAATTGCTCATTTGGAGGGGAAGACAGAAAGGTACTGAGGAAAATTGTAGTGAAATAGAAAATAAAGTCATCAACAAATATTAAAATTATTTTTAAAAAGATAAAAATCAATCCTATTCTAAAAATAGTGTTAGATGCTAAACTTTTTTCTGACAGTAAATGTCAATGTTTTAATATACAATGAAAATGATAATGATTTCCTAAATTAATTTACATACCTATTTTAATGCTAATTAAAATACCAAGGCAAGGGTTCTTTCACAGAACTGGGTAAAATCATAATGAAATTTAAGTGGAAAAACAAATTGATAAGAATATGAAGGAGCACTCTGAAAAAATTGATGAGGATTTGAGATACTAGAGTCATAAGATGGGTATTTGACACATCTATAGTAAATAAAAATTGATGAAAGAATTCATTATTTAATAATGGTATAGGAAAAGTCAGGAATGTGGCAGGAAATTGATTTAGACATACTACTTAAACCACCTACCTCAGTCAGAAAGCCAGTCAAGAAGTTTTTTACTAAGCACTTCTTTGAGGTAGGTACTCAGCTAAGTACTGGGAATACAAAGAAAGCAAAAATGAAATTTAGCAGAGATGAAATTCAAACATTGATGATTATGTCGATGTGAACCCCAAGGATCATAAAAGTTATGCTTGGATAGACTCAAACATCAAAAAGTATTATAAATAAGCTAGAAGAAATTGGAATATGGAATTTACCTCAATTATAGAGGGGAAACTATTTTTCCTGTTACATAAAAAAAGGAATTATTAAAGATAAGCCATATTTTCTTAGCTACGTCAAGATAAATTGTCATTCAAAAAAATGTAATCTGGGGGTGGCTAGGTGGTGCAGTGGGGGACATCTAGGTGGCGCAGTGGATAAAGCACCAGCCCTGGAGTCAGGAGTACCTGGGTTCAAATCCAGTCTCAGACACTTAATAATTACCTAGCTGTGTGGCCTTGGGCAAGCCACTTAACCCCATTGCCTTGCAAAAAAAAAATGTAATCAATATAAAACAGATTGTGAAAATATGCATGGCAAACATGATGTATAAAAAGATAAACACAAAAATCAATGGACTAAAACTACTAATAATTCAAAAAAGTCTATGATAGATAAAAGGTCAAAAGATTAAGAGAGTATTTTAAAAAGAAGAAAATTAAATCATTAATAATTACTTGACAAATGCTCAAGGCCTTACTAATAAGCAAGAGGTAAAAAAGCAAAACAATGTTAATACTTTTTACCTATTAAAATGACAAAAATAATTAAAAGCAATAAAATTAATTTCTGGAGGAGTTTGGAGAAACTCTATTCATTACTAGAAAAATTGCAAATTAGTAGAGTTTTATTTTTTGGAAAGCAGTATAACATAAAAGTTACAAATACAATCTTGGTTTTTGACCTAATAATTCTACTGTTGGGAAGATACTCTGAAAATGTTATTTTTTAAAAAGAGTTATCTATTAAAATATTTTATTTATATATTTATTTATTTAAACATTTAAAACTATTTTCTTGTAATTTTTACAACTGAAAGCAAATGAAATGTCCAATAATAATGGAATGGTTAAATAAATTATGATGCATTAATGTGATGGATATAATGGGAGTAATGACTAAAAAAGTAAGATACAGTGAATTGAACTAGGCTCAGTTTTAGGAAGAAAGCTGTCAATTCCTTTGAACACATACTGGCTATGTAACCTCAAACAAATTATTTAATCTCTCAGACAACTTTCTAGGAGTTATGTACTCCCAAACAAATTGACCCTGGTAGAGGGAGCTTCCACACCAGGAATTACCTGCACTGAGAAAGCTACAGCAATTTGGCAAATAATGTTAAGAAGATAAATGAATAAATAAGATAAAAGCATAAAAAGAAGATTTATTCACCATCATTTATATTTTTTTCTGTCTACTGTCTTACCTAGGTGATATGCTTGTGTTTACCCCCTGATTGCATTCCAAGTCATTAATTTTCTCATAAGATTACTATATTGCTACCCAGATCTCAACTTCCCAGAGCCCACACAATTATTTTATATTCTATGACCTTCCTATTTCAGCTGCTGCCATAGTATTTGACGTTTTGCAATTTTGCCAGATCCTATGGATTCAAGAGCCAAGTCCCTAAAAAGTGATGTCAGTGACAAAGACCATCATGAATAATCAGGTCTAGCCAATTTACTTCCCTTTGCCTTAGAATAATCAGGTTTCTGGAATATATCCTTAATATATGTAGGATGGTACGATGTTATTGGGTGACAGTCTCACTCAAATGATGATTACAGTGACCAAGGATATGGGAGAACATTTCATTCATTGATCCCCATTAATGCTTGTATAAAGAACCAAATCTTTGGATCTGGCTCTGTGGATTAAAGGCCAGTCTGCAAAGGGGGTAAAGGAATCTCACTAGTATAAAAAAAAAATTAAGGGCAAGATCACAGATTCACTTTACCCTGATCTGGTTTCTTGACAAGAGGTTGCTTATAAAATTGCCCAATGTTTCCATAAATTAAGAGCAACAGACATAAAAAATGTCAAGAAATCTGAAAATAATGCAAAATGGAAAAAAGCAAAACCAGAATAGGGTACAGCAATTATGACATAAAATAAAGTAAAAGGAAATGAATTAGCAAAGCATTCTTGAGGAGAATAAGAGGTAGAAGTTAAAAAAAAGTTCTTCAATTATTTAGCAACAAATAGTTGCAAACTATATTTGTGTAAAACAGTTGGTTCTAAAAATGTTTTTAAACCCAAGAAGACTCATTCATGAAGAGCATGATGTATAGGATTTTTTTTCTTCCCATTAGTGTTTTCTTTACTGAGAATGCTGGGACTCTAGTGGTTCAACCTAGGGTTGCAGTTTCCTTGCCTAGGCTTGCTCTAAGGTGATGATAAATTGTCCTTTAGAAATGGTGTCTATGGAGCACCAACATGGAAGAGCTCACAGCATTTAGAGCTAGACAGGACCTTGGAGATCATCTTCTCCAAATTCTTCCTTTACCAAGTGGGAAAACTGAGTCCCTGAGAAAGGAAGCATATATGCCCAAGATTGTACAGCTGGTAATTAGCAGAACCAGGATGAACTGCACATGCTCTGACTCCAGATCTTAGGGCTTTGACACTTGACCCTGCTGACTCTCCAAGCACCCACCATCCTACGGCAGAGTTGTTACTTCTAAAAATCCTTGACTAATATTAAAATTTCCATTCCATGGAATTAGTGTCTTTCCCAGTGTTCTTAGGATCCTATATCTAGGGTTATAAGGGACATTAGAGGCTATCTACTTCTACCATGTTAGTTTATCTAGGTCTAAAGAGCTTAAAAGACTTGTTCAAGGTCAGTTATTTCTGGTGAGAGAGCTCAGCTTTGAATACTGGTTTTCTCACTTCAAGTTCAATTATCTTTCCACAGCATCAGTATGCCTAACCAAAGGAGCTGGGGTTAGAAATCCATAAAGGTGAATGTGTGTGTGTGTGTGTGTGCACATGCATGGGTGTGTGTGTGGTGTTTTAATCTCTGTTATACTTGGGCACCTTAGGCTAAAGACTTGAAATTAAGGGACAAGTTGAGTCAACTTTCCCAGAAATGGTATTGGAGTGGGACAAGTTGAGTCAACAGAAATGGTGTTGGAGTTAAATGGCAAAGCTGGACCCAGTACCACCCCATTCCTTTCCTCTACTGTGGAACAAGAACAGTGGAACAGAAAAAAAACAAGTTCCAAACAAGTCCCTCAGTCTCTTCTCACCATGATGATCCTCAGCAATGCATGACTTTTTTCCAGGAGTCAAAGCTGAGATTACTACAAGTTGGCCTCATTAGGTATTATAGAAATTTTAGGTATTATAGGAAAAACCTGAGTAATGACCTACAACTGGGAAGGCTTGGCTTGAATCCCAAGTCCACCATTTGCTTTCTGGCAAACCATGGAAATGTACCATTCCTCCTTTCTTACATGTAAAATTGTGCATATAATGCCTTCAGTACCCTCTTCCCAGATTCTTAACAATGGATCCACATGATTGTCACATGAGGTGCCTAGACTTAGTTGGACTCAGATTTGGAACTGGGAGCTGGGGAACACGACAAAGGTGGCAAACACTGACACCCTCCCCTCCCATACAGAGTAAATTCAGCACTGTCCTTCTGCAGTCCTAGCCCTCCCCTGTCCCCCTATTCTTTTGTATTCTCTGCACCTTAAATCCATTCCTCTACATTCACATTCTTTCCATCTTTAGGAACTCAGTGAAATCTCTGCTTCTCCCAAACACACCAAAATCTCTTGGTATTTTCTCTGCGGGTGGCTATTCCTTCTCTCACCATCCTGAAAACATGGGGCTAGACTGGCTTGGACCTTGCTCCTACAACTCCTTCTACCTCCTAGCAATCACCTAACCTCCTCTGAAGTTCTCTTCATCCCATACAGGTCCGCAGAGCTGTCAACAAACCTCTAGGTCATTTTTCCTCTTCCTGAATAAGGTATCAGATTCATAGTCTTCTCCATCCAAATCCCTGCCCCCTTCAAACAGCCAACCTATCTGTTTCTCAGAGCTCCCATGTCATCCATAGCATACCCAGTCTCCTCAGCTGAACTTGCTCTGACTGTCATTTCTAAATAAGCCTCCAGCTATTATTATAAATGTGATCTAGTATTGATGACTGAGATTCTCCTAGCAAGCTAACCTAAGGGCAGATACAATTCCAGTGACCATTTCAGGTTACTTCAAAGTGAAGCATTATTGCCACCTGCCTGTTTGCTCAGACATGTACAGACACATAAACACTCTCACACACACATTCACATACATACAGACACAGAAACACCCCCCCACACCCACACATTCACACACATACTCACATACATATGCACATACACATACACTAATCAAGATGGATAACACACCTTGGGGTGATAGGTATGTAGGCTGATTACTGATTTACTCTAAGAGAGCAGTTTCAAACATTTTGGTCTCAGGAATCCTTTACACTCTTAAAAAATTGCTAAAGATCCTCCAAGAACTTCCAGTTGTGTTGGTTGTACACAGGGTCTTTCCAGTAAATGTTTACTTTTCATCTCCTCTCCTTTCTCCTCCTCTCCTCTCCTTTTCTCTCTTCTCTCTTCTTTACTCTTTACTTCTTTCCTGACCGATATGTCCTATCCTGTCTGCTCCTCTTCTCTCCTTTCCTCTCTTTTCTTCCCTTTTCTTCCTAACTCTTCCAGTGATAGGCTTACTCTCCATCTTGATCCTTTGCTTTCCCCTTTCAATTATATCACAAGTCCAATCGTATCATTAGCAGGGTTGAGGGTTCAGAGAAGGATAGGAGGGACAAAGTCTAGGCAGAGAGTGACTGTGTGAAGCTATTCATCTCTTTCCTCCTAGAGAGTTGTCAGGCTTGTAGATAAATGACAAAAAAATCCAATCTCTTGAGCAGTGGCAGAATGACAGAGCCCAGAGAGACTGCTGTGTCTGCAATTGTATGTGCCCTGAATAAAAATAGAAGAGATTCACTGAACTTGAAGTAAAATATAAGAGTTTAGGATTCAGGATGAAGAAAGGAGGGCTAGTGATTAATATTGTAGAAAAATAGGTATCTCAAAATAGGTGATGCTTTCATTAAAGATAGGCTATGGGCTTCTAGAATAGATCTTTGCAAGGGAATGGAGTTTTCCCTTCCTACTCCTCCCCTCCTTTACCCCAAATTATAAAAGATCAAGCAAGACTCCAATGAAGAATATGGGAAGAATTTTCCAATTTATACTTCCAGGAGATGGGAGGGAGGTCCACAGATTTTACACATTGCACATGTTTTCAGTCTTGAAAAAATATCAATATCTTATTTCCCCCAATTATACATGAAAACAATTTTAATATTTGGTTTTTAATTCTTTTGAGTTCGAAATTCTCTACCTCCATACCTCCTCTTCCTTCTCTTTAAGAAAACATGTAATCTCACAAAGGTTATACATGTGCAGCTATACAAAACATATTTCCACATTATTCATGGAAGAAAACAAAGATAAAAACCCTCAAGAAAAATGAAGCAAAGAAAAAGTAGGTTTTGTTCGGCATTCAGACTCCATCAGTTCTTTCTCTGGAGATGTAAAGCATTTTTTATCATAAGTCCTTCAGAATTGCCTTGGATCACAGTATTGCTGTCAATAGCCAAGTCATTCACAGTTGATCATCATAAAATGTTACAGTGTTCTCCTGGTTCCATTCATTTTACTTTGCAGAAGTTCATTAAATCTTTCCAGTTTTTTCTGAGAGTATTCTGTTTTTCATTTTTTATAGCACAATAGTATTCCACTGCTGTCATATACCATAACTTGCTTAGCCATTTCCCAATTGATGGACATCTCCTTCATTTACAATTCTTTGCCACCACTAAAAGAGCTGCTATAAATATTTTGGTATATTTAGGCCCTTTTCCTTTTTGTTTTTTTTTTAAATCTCTTTGGGATATAGGCCCAGGAGTGTTATTGCTTGATTAAAGGATATGCATGGCTTTATAGCCTTTTAGGCATAGTTCCAAACTGTTTTACAGAATGGTTGAATCATTATACAAATTCGCTAATAGTACATTAGTGTTTCAATTTTCCCCACAAACCCTCTAATATTTGTCATTTTACTTTTCTGTCATATTAGCTATTCTGATAGGTATGGGATGGTAGCTCAGAGTTGTGGTTTTTGGGGGTTTTTTGCAAGGCAATGGGGTTAAGTGGCTTGCACAAGGCCACACAGCAAACTAATTATTGTGTCTGAGGTCAAATTTGAACTCAGGTCCTCCTGACTCCAGGGCTGGTACTCTATCCACTGCATCACCTAGCTGCCCCTCAGAGTTGTTTTAATTTGTGTTTCTCTAATCTATAGTGATTTACAATATTTTTTCAAAAGACTATCAATAACTTTGATTATTTCATCTGAAAACTGCCTATTTATAACCTTTGACCATTTATCAATTAAGGAATGGTTCTTCTTTGACCTAGTATACTTGAGAAATGAAGTCTTTATCAGAGAAACTTGCTGGAAATTTTTTCATAACTATGATTTCTATGTATTTTTCTCCATTCTGCTTTACTCCTGTATATCCTACTCTTTCATGCCTTTCACCCTATGCATTCTCAAAAGTGTCTTTGCTTCTGACTTTTATCTCCCCCAATCTGCCCTCTCTTCTATTCAGTCTCCTCCTCATCCCCTTCCCCTCCTACTTTCCTATAGGGTAAAATAGATTACTATACCCAACTGAGTGTATATGTTAGTTCCTTTTTGAGCCAACTCCAGTGAACACTGGTCATTTGCTTCCTTTGACCTATCTCCTCCATCACTGTAAAAACTCTTTTGCACCTCTTTTATGTCAGATAATTTACCCTGATCTAGTTCTCTCTTTCCTTTTCTCAGTGCATTCCTCTTTCTCACCCCTTAATTTTGTGGAGAGTTTTTAAAAAGATATTCATTCTATCATATTTAACTCATGCTTATGCCTTCTGTTTCTATATAGTCCTTCTAACTGCCCTAATAATGAGAAAATTTTAAGAATAACAAGTATCATTCTCTGATATAGAATAAACCATGTGCTTATTAAATACCTTATGATTTCTCTTTCCTGTTACCTTTTTAATGCTTCTCTTAAGTTTTGTATTTTTAATTCAGCTCTGATCTTTTCATCAGGAATGTTTGAAAGTCCTCGATTTCATTGGATATCCATTTTCCCCTGAAGGATTATACTAAGTTTTGTGGGATAAGTGATTCTTGGTTGTAATCCTGTCTATTTTGCCCTCCAATGCATCATATTCCTGACATTTTGATGTAGAAAATACTAAATCTTGTGTTATTCTGACTGTGGCTCTGTGATATTTGAATTGTTTCTTTCTGACTGCTTATAGTATTTTCTTCTTAATCTGGGAGATGTCAAATTTGGCTATAATATTCCTAGTTTTTATTTGGGAACTCTCAATTTTTATTTTGC
Source organism: Macrotis lagotis (assembly GCF_037893015.1). Lineage (NCBI taxonomy): Eukaryota > Metazoa > Chordata > Mammalia > Peramelemorphia > Peramelidae > Macrotis > Macrotis lagotis. The sequence continues at coordinate 106,469,386 of NC_133659.1, read as the reverse complement.
CCTCTAGTTCTAGAATATCAGGGCAGTTTCCTTGATAATATCTTGAAAAATGATGTCTAGGCTCTTTTTATTTTTTTGATCATGGCTTTCAGGTAGTCTTAAATAAACTTTTCTGGATATATTTTCCAGATCAGTTGTTCTTCCAATGAAATATTTCACATTTTTTTCTTTTTTTCATTCTTTTGATTTTGTTTTATTATTTCTTGATGTCTTATAGAGTCATTAGCTTCCACAGGCCCAATTCTAATTTTTAGGGAATTATTTTCTTCAGTGAAATTTTATATCTCCTTTTCTATTTGGTCCATTCTACTTTTTAAGGAATTCTTTCTTAAGTGAATTTTTGTATTTCTTTTCCCATTTGACCAATTCTTCTTTCAAGTCATTCTTCTTTTCATTGGATTTTTGTGCCTTTTTTTTAACCATTTTGCCTATTCCACTAGTTTTGGTTCCTTTACCAAGTTGTTGACTCTTTTTTTCATGATTTTTCTTGTATCATTCTCAAGTTCTCTCTTTAATTTTTCCTCTACTTCTCTTACTTAATTTTTTTAAGGTTATTGCAAGGCAAATGGGGTTAAGTGGCTTGCCCAAGATCCACACAGCTAGGTAATTATTAAGTGTCTGAGGTCAGATTTGAACTCAAGTACTTCTAACTCCAGGGCCGGTGCTCTACCCACTGCGCCACCTAGAAGCCCCTTCTTACTTGATTTTAAAAATCCTTTTTGAGCTCTTTCAAGGCCTGAGACCAATTTATATTTTACATTTAAATTTTGGTTGAGATACTTTTGACTTTGTTGTCTTGTAACTTTGGGTTTTGATTCTTCCTGATCAACATAGTACTTTCTTTTATTGTGATCTTTTTCTGCTATTTCTGACTTTTAACTCTTTGCTAAAGTTGGGACTCTGCTTCTGGAGTAAAGAGGTCTCTGTCCCAAGTTTAAGATATTTTGTGCAGTTCTTTTCAGAGATAATTCTGGAGACTGTAAGTTTTCAGTTCTTCCAAGGTAGTATGATCTAGAGAGAAGTATGTTTACTACCCTTCTCACCTGTGCTCTAGTCTGTGAAAGACCACAAACACTCTTTTCTGCCCTAAAACTGTTCCTCTGCAGCTGCAAACTTTGCTGTGCTTAAGGCTCCTACTCACCTTGGAACTGAGTTGCAAAACTGAAACCCAGATCCAAATATGGGTAATGCAACAGAGTTTGGGCCCTGGTGTCAGCAAAGGGACCCCTGTAATCTCCTCCTAACCAGTTGTATGATCCTCTTACCATCTGTGGGCTGAGAAGTCTGGAAACCACCATTGCCACCACTGATTCAGCTGCCCACATGTCCTATGTTCTTTGTTGAGCTTTTATGTGTGCTGGTTCCTGCTTTCACATCACTGCAGCAGACCTCTACTATTGACCTTCTAAGTTGTCTTGGGCTGGAAAATGTTTCACCCCCATCTGTTTGTTGCTTCAGAATTTTGTTGGGGGCATTTAAAGTTGGTTGGGGGCGGCTAGGTGGTGTAGTGGATAAAGCACCGGCCTTGGAGTCAGGAGTACCTGGGTTCAAATCCGGTCTCAGACACTTAATAATTACCTAGCTGTGTGGCCTTGGGCAAGCCGCTTAACCCCGTTTGCCTTGCAAAAAAAAAAAAAAAAAACCTAAAGTTGGTTGGAGGTGCTTGGGGCAAGTTCCTGTCTTTTTTTGCTAACAACTGTACTTTCCCAAACTTTTTTTTTAGGTTTTTGTAAGGCAAACTGGGTTAAGCAGCTTGCCCAAGGCCACACAGCTAGGTAATTATTAAGTGTCTGAGACCGGATTTGAACCCAGGTACTCCTGACTCCAGGGCCGGTGCTTTATCCACTATGCCACCTAGCCACCCCAAAAGTTCAAGGACCACATGATTATGAAGGAGAAGTTATAGGCTTGAATCACAGTTCTACTATTTTGTTTTTGTTTTTTAGATTTTTTCAAGGCAATGGGGTTAAGCGACTTGCCCAAAGCCACACAGCTAGGTAATTATTAAGTGTCTGAGGCCAGATTTGAATTCAGGTACTCCTGACTCCAAGGCCAGTGCTCTATCCGCTGTACCACCTAGCCACCCCTTTTGCCCAAACTTTTTAAATGTATTGATCAATGTACTAATTTTTTTCTTCTTTAAAAATTTCATTTGTCATAGCTCTCTGAGAAAGGGGAATATTTGGGATGATTATGGTAAAGAAACAGAAAATATCAATAAAAATAATTTTTTAAAAAAGACAAGTTGTATATATATATATATATATACATATATATATTTTAAAAATTTAACTTTTATCTTAATTTGGAAATGTCAGAATTTTTGACTAAAAAACAAATCCTTTGATGTCCCCAATTCAAATTTCTCAAAAGGGCAAGGAATAATGGCCTATTATCTCCAGGATCAAATAAAAGCAGACACACACACACACACACACACACACACACACACACACACACACACACATATATATATATGCATATATATGCATATATATATATATATATATATAAGGAGATATTGTAGGCTCCATTGCAATAAAATGATTATTGAAATGAAGCAAGTCACATAAATTTTTTGATTTCCCACTGTGTATAAAAGTTATATTTACAGGGAGCATCTGGGTGGTGCAGTGGATAGAGCATTGACCCTGCAGTCAGATCTGAGTTCAAATCCAACCTCAGGCACTTAATGATCTCCTAGTTGTGTAAACTTGGGCAAGTCACTTAACCCTATTGCCTTGCCAAAAAAAACCCCAAAATTATATTTACAATATAATGTAGTTTATTAAGTGATTAAAAATATTTTATTGCTTTAAAAAAATGCTATCATCTGAGGCACCAGGGCACCTTTTTGCTGGTAAGAGAACTTGTCTCAATGCTGATGACTACAGTGCTTGCTGAAGGTTGACATAGCTGTGACAATTTCTTAAAAATAAGACAATAATGAACTTTGCCTCAAAAATTGATTCTTCCTTTTACTATGTAGACCCCATTGTAGAGTTATTATTTTTTATAATTTCAATCTTGTTTTATCTCAGGAAATAGAGAGGCAGGAGGAGAGAGAGAGAGGGATGGGGAATGATGGTCAGTGGAGCAGTCAGAATACAAATAACATTTATCAGTTAAGTCTACTGACTTAAATGAGTGCAGTTCCTGGTACCCAAAACAGTTACAACAACAGTATCAAAGATCACTGATCACAGATCACCATATAATAATAATGAAAAAATCTGAAATATTATAAAAACTACTAAAAATGTGACACAGAGACACAAACAGGAATACATGCTATTAGAAAAATGGGGTCCATAGACTTGATCAATGCAAGATTGCTACAACCTTAATTTGTAAAAAATGAAATTATCTGCAAAGCACAATAAAGTGAAATACAATAAAATGAGATGTGCCTATATAAATCTTCTGTTTGGCATTCAAAACCTTTACAGCCTGACCCCCTCCTACCTTTTAAATGTTCTTATACCTTACTCCTGCATATTTTGCATTCGAAGACATTTCATCTCCAGACTCTGAGCATAATCACTGACTGTCCCCCCAAACTTGGAATTCTCTTCTAATCCCTTCCTCCTAACTTCCCTGACTTCCTTCAAGTCCCAATTAAAATTCCACATTCCATGGAAAATCTTTCCTGATTCCTTCTTAATGCTATTGAATATCTTCAGTTTTTCCTGTCTAGATCTTGTTTGTTTATAGTTGTTTTTACCTTATCTTTCCCAATGGACTGTAAACTTCTTGAGGGCAGGGACTCCCATCTTTCTTTGTATATTTTCTGCACTGAGCACAGTAGGTGTCTAATAATTGCTTATTGACCAACACGACACAATTTCCTCCAGTTATTTCCCGTTACCTTATCTGATCCTCATAACACCCAGATGAAAGCATATTTAAGTCTTATTAACTCCATTTTGTGGATGAGAAAGATCAGAAGGGTTAAATTGTACAGGTGAAAAGAAAGCTAGTTTTGGAGCCAAATGAACAGGTTTCAAACCCATTCTGCTACTTTATCCATGTGACCTTGGGCAAATTAAGTAATTATAAGTCTCTGCTTCTTCATCTGAAAAATTGGAAGGTTGCACTAGACCTAAGGTCCCTTCCAGTTTCAAAGCTGTGATCCTCCTAAGAAGGAGCCAGATTGTACTGACTTAAATGCCAAATGGAGGACTCTGTATTTGATCCTAGAGGTAACAAGGAGTCACTAGAATTTATTGAATAGATTAGTGATAATTCAAAAAGTCAATTTGGCTGTTGAGTGGAAGAAATATTAGAGATATCAAAGACTTCCATCAATGAGATCAATTAGAAGCTTTTGCAAAAATCTAAGCAAGAGAAAATGAGACTTGTATTGGGGTGGTGGCTATATAAGTAAAGGGAAGAGGTGGAATGTGTGGAAATAAAAATGACAAGACTCAGAAACAAATTGGAGGAGATGAGAATGATACATAGACTGTGAACTTTAGTAACTGGGAAGATGATGGTGTCCTCAATAATTATAGGGAAGTCTAGAAGAGGGTTTTGAGGATAATGACAGCCAGAATTCTCTCTCCCTCTTGGATCATCTGAGTAAATTCAGGACTTTAGCCTTTAAATCAACTAGCTTCAAAATAGATGCTAATTTTTCCAGTTTCAATCCATTAGCTAGTCTCTCCTCCAACAGCAGAGAGGAACAGCATAAAAAAGGTAGGGTTCAGTTGATATGAAAGCTTGGAGGTGGGAAATAGAGTTTGCCGAATATTGAACAAGAGGAATAGTATTTCTGGATCATAGAACACATGAAGCAGAGAAAAATGTTTAAGGATTAAGATGATAAAATGTTGACAGAAATATTGACAAGTAGATTTTTTTAAGTCAGGGCTTTACATTTATTTTGGGTAAATTCTGAAGATAAGACCCAGTACAGGATAAGGTATAGAAATTGTAATAGACACCATTATTTCAATACTTAATAGCTTCCAACTGCTCATTAAGGTCATATGAAATTAATTGCAGAAAGATTTGCTAGTATATAAAACCCATTCATCAAACAAAAGCATATTTAACATTTGAGGGGCAAGCAAATTGTTAGAGAAGCTAATGGAATATGTATGTAAGTGTAATTTTGAGGGCATCTATTCCATTTGTAAAGAAAGGGAGCTTAGAGTTCTCTTCTAAAATGCTTGAGATATATCAGTTGGGCTGATAGTAAGGTAGTGGCCCTATCTGATGGGGACCTTTAAATTACTTGTTATTTGGAGGCCTTAAGGATGAATTTCCTCTAGAACCAGAACTAGTTTATGTAACTCCATTCTAAAATTTCAGCCTTTATTTAAAACTTCTATAAATACTCTTTCCTTGATTCAAGAACTAGATTGGGGTCTTAGTTGTAATCTGTGCCCAAATGATCAAAATTGGTCTTCTATTTGGCCCATAGTTTTACGTTTAGTGAATCTGCTTCTGAAAAAGGTGCTTACTTATGAAAAGAGTGGTTAAATAGAATTGCATATTGAAAGGGACAAGGAGGGGGCAGAAAGGAGAGAGGAGAAGTCTAATGAAAGTTGAAGACTTGAAAAGAAAAACAAATTATTTAGGTTTCATGGACCCTAATAGCCTGCTTGACAGTAGTGGGCCCTTCTGCCTTAGTTTTATGAGTTTGATGTTGGGAAGAGGAATATAATAGAGCAGAAACTGTTTGAGCTTAGACTTTATTTTATAATGGGCAGATGAAAAAGAAAATTCTGGCCATTGAAGTGACATTGCTGTACAATATTCTTGGATCCCACCAGTTAAGATGACTATTCATTACCCACAGACAAACTGAGGGTTGTCTTTCAACAAGAATTTATAAACACTTCCTGTATATCAGTACTTTGCCAAGTATGAGGTTTCATAGTTAAAAACACTATTTCCAATCTTTAGGAACTCATATTCTTTTTTTTTTAGGTTTTTGCAAGGCAAATGGGGTTAAATGGCTTGCCCAAGGCCACACTGCTGGGTAATTATTAAGTGTCTGAGGGTGCTTTATCCATTATGCCAACTAGCCACCCCAGGAATTCATTCTAAAAGAGGAGTTTACTTTATAAAAGTAATAAAAAAGTAATAAATAGAAATTTATAATAAATGGAAAGGAATCTCACATTAAAAGATACTCTTAAGGGATGGTGTGAGAAGACCCTAGGAAAAGATATTAGCTGAATACTTACTCAATCTAAGAAAGCCAGGAGGATGGTGATGGGAGAAAGAGCAGTTCAGAGATGGGAGACAGTCACTGCAAAGACACAGGATTGGGACATGAAAGAAGAGCAACAGGGCTGGTGTTGCTGGGCTAATTGTAGACTTTCTCAGGAAGGGATTAAAGGGTAAGGAGACTAGAAAAATAGGAAGAGGTAGGTTGTGAAAGGTTCAGCACTTTATAGTTACATAGCACAGCAATATATTATTCAATATAGTATAGTTACATATATGTATGTATATATATATATATATATGTGTGTGTACACACACACACACACACACACACACATATATATATATATATATATATATATATATATCTGGCCACTGGACCTAGATAGCTCTGGAGAGAAAATGAGGCTGATGACTTAGCACAGCAACACAAATCCAATTCAAAAGCATGTCATGACATCACTTCCCTGATATTATGGACTTCAAGAATGAAGGACAAACATCATCATCATAAATGATGATGATCATTATTATCTATCTACCTATCAATCAATCAAACAGTTATAAAACACAAGGATCATCACCTCTTTTAATCATCACAACAACCTTCTGCAGGTGGTCTAGAAGGAAAGATTTAGCCCTATTTTGCAAATATGGAAACTGATGTTTTAAAAGGTAAAGTGACTCAAGGTTACAGACCTAGGTAATTGTTTGATCTGGAACTCAGCTCTTCTCATTGTGATTCCAGTGTCTTTTCTACTATATACACAAGGATTCCTCCTTCCCTTGAATTACCACATCTACAAAGGGCAGACAAGATTATGAAGATTATGACCTCTAGGAGATCAAGAATTGTGTCATTCATTTTTCTATCTTCCTTAGAGCTAAGGAAGGGAGAGAGGAAGTGCCAGATAGTGCAGCAGATAGACCTCTGCATCTGAAATCAGGAAGACTTGTTTTCCTGAATTCAAATTTAGCCTCAGACACATAATAACCCTGTGACTTAACCCTGTGCCCCATTGTCTGATCTGGAAAATGAGTTGGAGACAGAAATGGCAAAGCACTTTGGGGATCTTTGCCAAGAAAACCCAAATGAATGCCCATCAATTGGGGAATGGTTGAACAAGGTATGGTATATGAATGTTACAGAATACTATCGTTCTATAAGAAACCATGAATAGTAGAACTCTAAAGAAGCATGGAACAAATTACAGGAAATGAGCAAAGGGAGCAGAACCAAAAGAACATGGTATACATTAACAACAACATTGTGAGTTGATCAACCTTGATGGATTCAGATGCTCTCAGTAGTTCTTAGAACTAGGACAACCCTGGGAAACCTGTTAGGGACAGTGCTATCCACATGCAGAGGAAGAAAAACAAAATAAAACAAATTCTAAAGAATCTGAATGAACACTACATTCACTTTTTTAAAATTTCTCTTATATTTTTCTTTCCTATCTCATGGTTAATTCCTCATACAGAAAATGACTAATCTGTAATCATGTTAAACACAAATGTGTACGTACATGTTCACCAAACTGTTCACCACTGAAGGGAGGTGGATGGGAAGAGAGGGCGGAAGGAAATTATGTAACTTAAAAATATGCATATACATGTGGATGAATGTTGAAAAACTTTCCTAACATGTAATTGGAAAAAAATAAAAGAAAATATCAAGAAAAAATAAAAGAAAAAAAGAAAACCCCAAATGGGGTCATGAAGAGTCTGATATGACTGAAACCACTTCAACAACAAACAAGAGAGTCAGACACTGCTAAACGCTTTATAAATATTATTTCATTTGGTGTTCATAATAACACTGAGAGGTAGATATTAATACTATAAAGTTAAGGGTTAACCTTGATGACCTCTCAATTCTTCTTTATCTCTCATTCTATAATGGAATAATTCTAAATGTTAATTGAAGTATCCAGGAGTTCCTGATATTTAAAAGCAGTACTTAAATAATAAGGGGGAAAGGAAGTATGCTATATAGTATGGTGACAAGATAATGGATTCTGCTACTTACAACTTGTAGTCTTCGACAAATCATTGATTCCTCAACTGGAAAAAAATACAGTGGAAGAGATCCCTGTATCCTTTTGGGAATAATGTCATTAAGGAGGTAGAAACGGTAGGTTGGGAAAGGAGTTCTATTGGGGTGAGAGGATATTCAACGGTGGTCTAATTCAAGTGACAGTCATCCTGACCCAAGAGGAAGTCTTATCGATGGTAAGAGTGAGAGATTAAGTTGGATGTTTTCATTTAGTTTCCACTTGGTGACCTTCAGATCAAGATAGATTTTTATCTATCAAGTCTACATAAAAAACTCTAAATCAATGATGTCAAACTCAAATAGAAATGTAGGCCACTAATTCCTGCATAAGAATCCCAGCAGTCATACATTTACTTAGGTTTAAAATGTAACATTCATGTTGTATTATATTTGTATTTATTTTATTAAATATTTCCCAATTCTGTTTTAACCTAGCTTGTATTGAGGGATAAATGCAGGCTTATATGGGTGGTATGTTCTACACTTCACCTCTAAATAAAAAAATAATGATAATAATAACTCCATTAGCAGGGATTCTTCACTTTTTTGGTTACTGACTCTGTTGGCAGTCTAGTGAAACCTATGTACCCCTTCTCAAAATGATGTTTTTAATTGCATAAAATATATATATATATATATATATATATATATATAAGATTATAAAGAAAATTAATTATAGTGAAATCATTAAAATATTAATTTTAATAAAAATATTTAAAATAAGTTCATAGATCCCAGGTTAAAAATATCTATTCTAGAATCTGACTTGGAAAGCAGGAAGACTTGGGTTCCAGTCTTGTTTTGATCCCACAACTGTAAGCATTGGATTATAAGCTACAGACAAGTCTGTATCAGTTGAGGGAGTTTCTAAACTGGAAGTTCCTCAAACTGACAAAATCATAGAATTGGACCAAAAATAATAGCTCACATTCCTGCAGGAGTTCTAGAAAAGATTTTCCTCCCTATGAGGTGGGTAGTGAAAATATTATTATCCTTATTTAATAAACAAAGAAACTGACAATCAGAGAAACGATATAACTTATCAGTATCACATATAAGGACATATTATTAGTATTCTTGGACTCATATGGTGAGAAACACAGAAAAAAATGCCCCCTGTATCCTTTCCAAAATAAAACGAACCAAAGTGACTTCAACAGGCATGAAGTCAAATTAGTCTAAGAACACTAAATGAGAGGGGTGGGCCTGACTAAAGATATAATAATGTAATATATTTTCAAATATGATAAATCATTGAAAAAAGTAATGATGGAGGCAGCTAGGTGGTGGCTACGTAGTGTAGTGCATAGAGCACTGGCCCTGGAGTCAGGAGTACCTGAGTTCAAATCCGACCCTAGACACTTAATAATTACTTAGCTGTGTGGCCTTGGGCAAGCCACTTAACCCCATTTGCCTTGCAAAAACCTAAAAACAAAAATAATGATAATGACCATTTATAGAGTATGCTAAGGTTTGTAAAGTTCTTTTCCTACAATTGCTTTTTTCTTAAACAACCCAAGAAAAGTAACAACCACAGCACCATATATAGAATACCTACTGTATTGTCAGACACTATCTACCAAAGTCAATTCAAATATCTTATTTGATTCTCACAACAGTCCCCATTTTAAAGATGAGCTATAAACATTATGATATACATTTTACATATGAAGATTCTCTTTATTATTTCTAACTCCACAACATTTTGGGTATCTGTCCCCTTTCTCTCCACTCAGATGGCCACCTATCCTAGATCAGACCCTCATCACCTCTCTCATGGATTTTTTTTAGGCTTTTTTTTTGCAAGGCAAATGGGGTTAAGTGGCTTGCCCAAAGCCACACAGCTAGGTAATTATTAAGTGTCTGAGGTCGGATTTGAACCCAGGTACTCCTGACTCCAGGGCCAGTGCTCTATCCACTGCGCCACCTAGCCGTCCCATCTCATGGATTATTTCAGTAAATTCCTGGTTGAAGTCCTTGCTTCCAGTTTTTCCCAGTTTCTCAGTATTTCTGTATCTGGCACATCAGAAGTTCATCGATTGATGCTACCTACTAAAATAATGCCCCCTAATGGATCTAACCAGATTTCTTCTTTCTTCAAAAACTTGTACTGACTACATTCCCCAGTCTAGCATTTAAGGCCCCTAAAGTCTGATTCTGACCTACCTTTCAAGTCTGGTATTATGCTTCTTCTCTTCATAGACTCAAAGTCACAGTCAACTTGGATGACTGGATATTACCGGAACTTGACTTTCCGCTAGCCGCCTCTTTATATTCATTGGCCCATCTATTCTCTCTGCCTCGAATGCACTCCTTCCTCCTCCCTACCTCTCAGAATCCTTAACTTCCTTTGTCATCCAATTTCGATTCTACCTCCTTTGGGAAGCTTTCCTTGCTCCCCCAGTTGTTCTCCTCCCTTCTCAGCTTTTCGTGGACTATACTAATTTGTTTGCATGTTATGGGCTCCCATCCCCACTCTCTGTTTCCCCACTACCCACCCCCCACACACACACAGTATAAGCTCCTCAAGGGCAGGGAGCCCCCCAAAGCCTAGTTCATTGCCTTTCACATGACAAATAGATAATAAGTATTTGCTAAACTAAGGAACCTGAGGCTCAGAGCATTTTTTAAAGTGGGTAAGTATTGGGGCAGCTAAGGGGCACAGTGGATATAAATCACTAGCCCTGGAGTCAGCAGGAAATGAGTTCAAATTTGACCTCAGAAACTTAATTATTACCAAGCTGTGTGAACTTGAGCAAGTCACTTAACCCTCGCAAAAAAATAAAAATAAAAAAGATGCGTAAGTGTCAGAGGCAGGAATGATGCTCAGTCTTTACAATTTTAAACTCAATACCCTTTCTATTACACCCTATGCATCTATCAATCCCAAGTAGCCCAAGTGGTCCCACTCCAGAAGATATACAGAAAACAAAAATAAGACAATTCTTGTCCTCAAGGAGCCATATTCTATATGGGGAGTTCAACTCACAGAGAAAATTATTCAGCCAAATGAAGAGAAACTTAAGGGAAAAGTGACAAAGGTCCTGAAAGTATAGCCCATAGACTTTGCCCCTGATACACAGTGATAAGATGATATAATTGAAAAAGCACTGGAATTGAAATCAGAAGACATAGGTTCTCATCGTAGCTTTGCTATTTACTGACTGTATGATCCTGGATAAATGATGACTTCTCTGGACCTCAGTTTCCTCATTTTTAAAAACTGACCTATTTGATCTTAACCCCTTCTAGCTCTACATTCCATGATTCTCTATGTGTTCTCTATAACCTATGATCCTGTCAATCACAATAAAGACAAGAGACACATGATAACAGAAATTCACAAATTCAGAATTTACCACAAATTCAGATCCTAGGGTAATCATTTCTGAATACTGTCGGTATATATTCTACCTTGTCTATAAGGCCTAACAAAAATAAAAAGTGTTTATATACTGCTTTGAGCTCTGTGGAAATAAAAACAAAAATAAGATAATTCTTGTCCTCAAGAAGCTATATCCTACATGGGGCGTACAACTCACAGAGAAACAGAACATGTGTCCAGTGATTGGGTAATAACTGAGCAAATATATTCCTGCCACTTATGACAATTTCTGCCAATGGAAAGCACTGAAGAATTCACTGAAACATAGACACAGGGAAATATCACAATTCACACAAATAAATAAATGCAAGATTTCTTCAAAATAAATAAACAGTAACTAAATACTGAATCACCAAAGTCATGTTGTAGAAGGCACACAATCATTAACACTCAGATAGAACTAGGTACTGTAACTTTAATTCAATTTAATAATTCAATGCAAACAATTATGGTTGAACTTGTGTTGGACACATCAAGTCAGTCAATCAATTAATTAATCTGTAATGAGGTTCTATCTCTGGCACTTTTTGCTATAAAGCAATGATGTCAAACAGATAGAAATGGGGCTCATTAATCTATCCATAAGGATCTTTGCTACTGCCTATTGACTGAGTTTTAAGATGAAATATCTATATTTTGTTGTATTTTTATTTATTTTGTAAATATTTCCCAATTAATATTTTAATCTGGTTCAGCTGGGAACCCATATGTTTGATGTTTCTACCTAAAGAGAATCATAAAGGAATTGGAGGTCAACTTTATTTGTTAGTTATTTGATATGTGAAAAGTCAGTTCTCTAACCTTAGTAGGATCAGAAAAGGATTGTATAACAAAGAAAAAAATTTGAGCTTGGTGTAAAAAACAAATTTTAAACAAGGTACAGAAAATACAAAAGTAAAATGAGATTCCTTGGGGGACAAAGAATTTTCCCTCATTGTAGGTTTTCAGACCCACATGGTTTGGGATGTCCGTTGTTTGGATATGATAAGAGTTGGAATAGATTGCAGCTGCAATATCTCCTAACTCCCCAAATTCCATGGAGGGATCATTTAGTTCAGTTCCCTTTTTTTTTAATAGATAAGGACAACAAAACCCAGAAAGGGACAATTGACTTGCCTAATATCATACATTATTCATTTTTTAAAAAATTCAATCTTAGGGACAACTAGGTGGCGCAATGGATAAAGCACTGGCCCTGGAGGCAGGAGAACCTGAGTTCAAATTGGGCCTCAGACACTTAATAATTACCTAGCTGTGTGGCCTTAGGCATGTCACTTAACCCCATTGCCTTGCAAAAAACAAAGAAAAAAAATTCAATCTTTTATTTGTGGGTATATTTTATTTGGACATGACTGACACTTTCCAACAAACATCCACACAAAGTCCATTACCAAGTTCATCTTAACTATTAACAGAAAAGAAATTTGTGCTTTTCAGTTTGAGAGCCAAGTACTAAAACAACCATTTTATTTGAGTAGTTTCATTGCTTCTCCATGTTGACTTCATTTACAGGATTATAGTCATTCTGATCTTGTTCTTTTAGCTCTTTTTTTATTTTTTGGCTTTGTTTTACATTATACAAGTCTTCCTATGTTTTTCTGAATTCTTCATACTTGCCATTCATTATGGAGCAGTAATATTCCATTTTATTCATATATCATAATTTGTCCAGCCATTCCCCAATCATGAACCTATATTTTGTTTCCTGATTTCAATATCACAAAAAATGCTGCTGTGAAATATTTGTAAATATGGATCTATAACTGGTATCAATAACTTTCTTAAACTATAATCCTAGCAGGGGAATTTCTGGGACAAAAAAAAGTAACAATTTGAAAAGTTTTTATACAAAATTGTTTTCCAGAACAGTTGAATAAATTCGCTTCATCTATGGTGAATTATTGTGCCAATCTTCCTACAATCCTCCTAACAATGTTTTCCAATCTTTTAACATTATTAATAGCTTGAACTTTAGTTATATTCTAGAAAGAACTTAATTCAGGTACCACTTCCATGAAACCTACCTGACCTTCCTTTAGCAGAAAGTGAATCTTCTTTCTCAAATTTATCTGGATCTTTTCTTTTGCATTTTATTTCATATTTTTCTCATTCTTTTTTTGCACATTTGCTTTCCATATTTTTATCCTCCTTTCTCCCTCTGTTATCCACATATTTATCCTCTATTCTCCCTCCTCCCTTATTAAATTGATCATAAGCTTCTTAAGAGTCATGATCTGTATCATTTCAATCTTTGCATTCTCTGTGGCTACCATAATACATTACACAGAGTAGGGTTTTTTTTACCATTTGCATTGGATAGAAAAGGGAAACAAATCCAAAATGTCTCCACTTAGTGACTTTTGCAAAAGTGATCTTGGAAAAGAACCACAAAAACTGAAAAACTGAAAGAAGCTTATTCCATTGTGCTTGCCTGATTAATTTCATCAGTCAATCCTTACAATGAAGAAGAGAAGCACCAGATTATTCTCTTCAATTTATAGAAGGGAAAGTTAAGTCTCAGAAATGCTAAATAATTAATTCCAGGTCAGTCACATCCATGGTGGAGATATTCTTGCCTATTGTGGTCTCCTGATTCCCACCCAGGCTAAGGTTCGCCATTCAGAGCCAATGCTTCCTCTCTTACACAATAGAGCTACCATATGGTGGGGAAGGGCAGCCTGTGGGAGATTTTTGGAAGACTAACTGGACTGCCTCATATGAATAGCTGTTGCACATATGGTGTTTTTCAGTTTGCCAAATACCTTCATATGCATTCATTAGCTCACTTGCTCCTCGAAGTAACCCTTGAGGTAAGTAGCACAAGTACTATTAGTCTCATTTTACACATGAAGACACTCATCTAAGTTAAGTCATTACCTGAAATCACTCTGTAAATGAATGTCAGAGCTTGGTTTTGAACCCAGATCTAATGCTCTGCCCACTATACCATGCTGTCTTCCCCAGAAGAGTAAAATGATATTCAGAGCGGATACTGCCAGTTTCAAAGCTGAGAGTCTGGCCCAGTTCAGGATCCCCACTGCAAATTTAAGGCTCGGATATAGAGATTTCCTCCCTTAAACTTAAGTAGCAAGAGACATTTGGAGCCTCCCTGAGCTTCCCTTAGACACCTAACTACTCTCTACTATATTTTAAAGGAAACACCTCCAGAGACCAGCATCACTGCACCCTAACTCACTCCATTTCTGCATTTTGGCATCTGCCTCCTGGATGAGCCTCCCTCTCCCTCCTTGAAAGCCTACCTGGAGTGAACTTCTTTCTCCCTTCACAGACTGCTTTGTAGTTTCCTCAAGGCTAGGATACTGCTGCAGTTTGAGAAGATAGCAATCTGAAATGTTAAGAATAATGGAGCAAGTAGTGATGACAGCTGGAAGCTCCTATCTGTTGAACTCTTCCTATTTGACTGGGCTCCCTTACCTACAATTTGGGTAGATAGCAGAGATTAGCTAACTACCTTTTTTCTCTGTAACTTTGTAGTTGCAAAGTTTATTCAGTACAATGTTGTGAAATATGGTACCCCTGCATCTACCTCTGGATTTTAAAATACTTGGAATCTCATTCTTTTTAGTGATTAATTTGATGCATGACTTGGGCAGATTGATCCTCTTTTCTGCATCTCAGGATCCTCTTCTGGGCAAAAAGGCTACAGGATTTAATATTCTAGGATTTTGTTTATGGTGTGGTCATAAAGTAATATAACCAATTTTCCCATCAGCTTCTGGGAAGAAGTTTTATTACTTTATAAGTATGTAAGACACATCTCAGAGATAATACTTATGCCTTCATGATCACCTTATTAAATTTTACCTGCAGAGTATTCCCTCCTCTCAACTTCAATGTATAAACCAAAAGCAAAACTGTGCTTCACCAGATATATTTCCTTGTAGTCAAATGCTCTTTCCCTGTCCATAATAGGGTGGTCTATGGATTTCAGTAAGGAACAGAGTTGAGATTACCAGAAAATACTTTGATGAATTTTTTTCTTGGACAGTTTTCTCAGAAAATTCTATTTTACTCATGACATAAAAATTAATATATATTAGCCATTTCATATATATCTTAGATAAGTGGAAAGAAAGAAAGAAAGAAAGAAAGAAAGAAAGAAAGAAAGAAAGAAAGAAAGAAAGAAAGAAAGAAAGAAAGAAAGAAATATGTTATTTCATTGTGCAGCATATTGGAAAATTATCTAGACCTGAAGTCAGGAAGACCTGAGTTGGAATCTCATTTTTAATGCTTTCTAGGTTATATGTCAATTGGCACCTCTTTTTTCATCTGTAAAATGGGAATTATTTTACTGGATTGTAATGAGGGTCATATGAGTTAATATGTAAAGACCCTTAAATTAATATCTTCTGCCTCCTAAAAGGATATCTCCTCTCATAAGACTCTAGTTCTTGATGTACACGAACCAGGCTCAGTTCTAAGAAAGCTGAAACCAAAGAAAAGAGATGCAGTCTTTTATCTTGCAATTTCTGGTTTCTTAGGTCCTCACCCGGAGCCATATTGGAAATCTCTTTAATAAAGCCTATGTACGAATCGTTTTAGGGTACCACCCAAAGAGATTAAGAGGGTTATAAAATACAAAAGGGAAAGGGAAGGGAAGAATATATATATATATATATATATATATATATATATATATATATACATATATATATATGTATATATATATAAAATATATACAAAATATATACATGCATATATATAATACATAAGTTTGTGCCAAGCACCTTACAGATATTATCTCATTTGAGCCTCATAAAAACTCTGAGAGGAATCTGAGATACACACTAATTTACTCTGAGAGGAATCTGAGACACACACACACACACACACACACACACACACACACACACACACACACACAGTGTCTGAAGTCAGATGTGAACTCAGGTCTTCTTGAGTCCAGACCCAATGCTCTATACATTGTACTACCAGCTACCTAATAAGCAAAAGTAAAACACACATAAACACACTTTTCTACCTTATTTAGAACTTGACCATCACCTGTTCTATTATACTCTCCTAGCTTTAGAGAAGCTTCCTAGGAGACTTAGGGGTCTATTGAACAGTTTCTCTTATCTAGGCAGCAACTAAAGAGCTGGAACCTCAGGCCAGATATGACATAACTTGACTTCCTGACAGTGATCATTCTCTCCTGGAACGTTGTTGATACCAGAAGCTTCTCCCATCACTTGAGTTCACTAATTTTCTTCCAGAGCTAGGAATATTCATCTTTGAGTATCACTGTTGAATCACCTAAGCTCAAGAAAAGAACTACAAAGAAGAGGGAATAGAGGGTTTCAATTACAGTCCCAAGCTTGCCAAGACAGTGCAAGTTCTCAATATCGTGTGCATGTAGCTGGCATAACTGCTGGTGTGAGGAAGAGAAAGAAAACCCCGTCCCTACTTTGTTGGAAGTCTGAGGGGCGACTGGCATTGACTGTGTCCCAAAAGAGAGCTTGCCTTAAAAGAAATCAACTCTCCTCCTATCCTTGTTGTTTCTGTCCTTCATTCTTGAAGGATACCATGACTTCGGTGAGCTAATACCATGAGTTGCATGTGAATTGGATTTGAGGAGGGGCTATGCTAAGTTATCAAACCCACTTTCTTCTCTGGAGTCCAGTGGCAAGATATGAATCAGGACAACTGGAGATGGCCCTGGATGTGAGGCAGTGCAGGTTAAATGGCTGGGGCAGCTAGGTGGCATAGTAGATAAAGCACCGGCCCTGGAGTCAGGAGTACCTGGGTTCAAATCCGGTCTCAGACACTTGATAATTACCTAGCTGTGTGGCCTTGGGCAAGCCACTTAACCCCGTTTGCCTTGCAAAAACCTAAAAAAAAGAAAAAAAAGAAGTGGCAACTGTCTGAGGCTGATTTTGAACTCAGGCCCTCTTGACCAGTGCTCTATCCACTGTGCCACTAGTTGCCCTAAATGCCCTCACATCCTAGGACCAGAGAACAGGTGGATCTTCTTGTCTTGGTCACAGTCTCCTTTTGAACAAACTCCTCATCTCTTTCCCTTCCCCTTATCATGGGGACCAAGGGATGAACCAGGAGATTCTGATCATCTTTAGCAAAGACCTAAGCAGGCATCATTGGAAATGGTCCTACCAACTATCCAGATGCCTCTAGGAAGTGTTCTAATCCAATCCCTAACTACATAAATATTATTGTTTTGGGGATTGTTGCTGTTGTTACTAAAGACCCTATTCAACTCTCCTTCTAAAAGGTACTCCCCTTGTCCCTTCATATTTTAATGAACTTCAGTGTAGAAGGAGATCAACATTCTCAAGAAGAGGGTGATTATAAATTAAAAGTGATCCATGTGATCCATATTTAATACCTTCCCCAAACTTTCTCCTTTCTACCCATAGGATTGAAGAATAGGAATTTTCAACCCTGCAGAAGTGTCTTCAGTGTGACACTCATTTTACAGTGAAAGGTCCAATATATGAAAACCTTTGCCCCCAAGTCACAAATTGGTCCCTCAGAACCCTGATTTGGGAAGTCAAATGGAAAGCTTTGAGGTTTTGGCTTCCGGTGCTAAAAATAAATATATGCTAGATTAGTAGATAATTTCAGAAAAACTGCTGACATGTTTTTCAACTGCTACCTACTCCTTTTAGCTAATAGTATCAGTCATAACCTGAGAAAGGTTTTTACATTCTGATATTAAAAAATTCTTTCTGTCATATACCACTGTTCCTTTTCAGATTATGATTTTTAAACAGTATTTTATTTTTCCAATTACATGCAAAGATAATTTTCAACATTAATTTTTATAAGATTTTGAGTTCCAAATTTTTTCTCTTCCTTCCTCCAGTCCCCCATTCCCTAAGATGGCAAGCAATCTGATATAGGTTATACATGAACAATCATGTAAACATATTTCCAAATAAGTCACGTTATGAAAGAAGAAGAAAGAGAACAAAAGGGAAAAGTCAAAAAAGTGAAAATAATATGCTTTGATCGGCATTCAAATCCATAGTTCTTTCTCTGGATGTGGATAGCATTTTCCCTCATGTTCTTTTGGAATTGTCTTGAATCATTGTATTGCTGAAAAGAGTTAAGTCAGTCATAATTGGTCATCACACAATGTTGCTGTTAATGTACAATGTTCTTGTTCAGATTATGATTCTTTAGGAATTGCATTTGTATTTTTGACAAGGATTCTAAGGACTGAAAGGAATTTTAGCTTTTAAGACACTGAGACCTAAAGAATTTGCTCTCAGGTGATTCAAAAATTATAATATCTCACTGTTTTATGTAGCATTTTACAGTTAGAAAGTGTTCTCTCTACAATATTCATTCATTCATTCATTCTTTCAACATTTATTTATGAATGAATCCTTTCAAATACAGAAACATATACTGTAGGGCTTTAGGGTTCTGCGTTTCAAGGAGACTTGAGTTCAGATTCATCTCAAACACTAGTTGATTGTCCTTGGTCAAGTTAATTAACTTCTTTGCAGGCCAAGCAACTCTTTAGGACATAATGCTAAATCATGTACACTTTGCAATCTGTAATAGTGGAGAGGAATTTCCACACCCAAAGTTCCCCTCAATGATAAAATTATGGATCTTTGAATATTCCTTTCCTATGTATTATTTTATTTGAGCTTCCCAACAAAGTCTAATGAATAAAAGGAAGTTTCAAAAGTTAAATGACTTAGTCATAATCCCACAGCTAATAAATGGTAAATTTAGGACATAGACTTTTTATCCAAGGAATAGGTTCCCTTATGGTTGATAATTTTTCTATAGGCTAACAATAATGAAGTAATCTTAAGACTTTCAGGTTTTGTCACATTGTATAAATGTTTATACTCTATTTGCATAAACCAATTTAATATATTCACTAGTTATTTAAAAGATCTGGTCATGGTTATCCAAGTATCCAAAGCATTATGTTCCTCTTATAACTTTATGCTTCTGGGTAAAGAGACTGCAGACAATAATTCCCACAGAAATGCAGAATGTCAGAACTCAAAGAGACCCTGAAAATCATTTTATATAATCACCTCATTTTAGATAGAGAGAAATTACAGCCCAGAGAAGTAATTCCCTGAACCTCAGCACTGTGCCTCAGCTGCCTTTTCCCTTCACTCCCTGTATCAAGTGTTTTTCCAACTGTGACAGATGATGAGATGGGAAATGCATAGAAAACCTTCCAGGAAGATATGAGTTCAAGTCTCACTTCTGATGTACATTGACCATGTAACTCAGATCAGGCATTTAATCTGTTGTTGTTCAATCAGATCCAACTTTTTGTCATCCCATTTGAGGTTTTCCTTGGAAAAGATATTAAAATGGTGCCATTTTCTTCTCCAGCTCATTTTAAAAATGAGGAAACTAAGGCAAATATGGTATGTGATTTGTTCAGGGTCACATCAATAGTATATATCTGAGGTTGGATTTGAACTCAGGAAGATGTTTTCCTGACTTCAGGTACAGCATTCTAACTTCTATACCACCTAGATGGACCTCTTAGAGACCTAAGTAAATCTCTAAGATTATAAATTACATAGAAAGAGTCAATCTATATCAGTAGAGGGAGTTTTTCATCAAGAGATTCTATAGAATGAAATCACAGGTCCAGAGCAGCAACAGCAACCAAAAGGAACCATTGTCCTGCTCTATGGAAGCTAACTGAATATGACATCAGACTTGGTTGATGGGCCATTTGATTTTGATGAGTTGTTTATTATTTCTTTGAAGCAAGGCTTATTGGGTAGGGGAAAAAAGGAAGGCATATTTAGAATTGTATATGACACAATAATAAAAAGCATTAATGGAATGGGTGAAAATTGACAGGAGGGAGGGGAAAGTAACCCGTGTGATTTTATTACCATGAGAACTCTCAATGAGATAATTCTTTATCAAGGCAAATTTAGTCTTAAGAGAATTGTCTTTAGTCCTGAATGATTAGAAAATTCCAAGATCATACGACTAGACTGTTTCTGAGGTAGGACTGGAGCTTGGGTCTTCCTGACACATAAACCAGAGCAATAAAACTATAAAATGAATGAATGCAAAATCAGCATTATTTTGCTTGGCAAGTAATTTCAAACTGAATGTCTGAGTTCTCTAACATATCCATGTATCACACAAACATTAACCACCTCTGGCTCAGGCATAGGGATAAGGGTACTAAATGTCTTTATTCATAGAGACTCTTACTAAGAGCAAGTGACTGGTTACATAAATCATGACTCCATTCTTCCTATTGTTGAACGTATACTTCCCACTGTTTATTTCCCACTGGGCTGCATTCATTTGGGTTTTTTTTTCCCTTCCACACCAAGCCCCTAGGAACCTGTCATTGAGAATTAATTATCATCTTTATAAGCCTTGATATTCTCATTCCATAAGTACCCTTTGCCCCTCTGGTTGGAGGGCAGAGCCATGAAGTTCTCAATCTCCATTTTAGGAGGGGGCAGAGGATAAACATCTCCTTCCCTGCTCAGCTGCACTGATTTGGGACTTCAATTTTCCCACCATGCCTTCACATCCATATGTCTCTCTCCACCTCACACAAACCTTTTCCACCTTTTTTTTAAATGTGTCTTCTCTCATTAGATTATAAGATATTTGAAGGCAAGAATTTTTCAACTTTGCCTGGATCTTAGTGATTGTTTAATAAATGCTTATCGATACAAGAGTACATATCTGTGCTGTAACTAGATGTGATGATTTGAATTGAATGTCTTTTCCACCTCCCCCCCATAAACGTTTTAAAGAAAGAATTAACTCACTCAGCTAACACAGACCCTCTTGGGGTTAAATTAGTTATCAGAATGGGGGAGATCTGGGAGAAGATAAATATGAATGTAGCATCTACAGGAAGTACCCACTGTAACTCATCACCTAGGTGGAGGAGGGGTCCACTCATTCTATCTTTTAAAATCTTAAGGCCATGTTTTCTTGCCTCTTCCTTACATGCCCTGTGCACTCTCATATTCAGTGACAAAAATAATAATTCATATCTTTAAAAGGCTTTAAGGTTTACAAAACACTTTCTTCATAACAAATTGGAAGTTCAGTAGTTCAGTAGTGGAAGTTCAGTAGTATATTATTACCTCCATTTTACAGATAAGGCAACTAACTGAGGTCCAGATATTAGAATCTGAATCTAATTCTTCTGACTCAAACTCTAGTGTTCATCCCTTTATCATGCTCTTTTCCCCTTCAGCTAGTAGATAAGACTACTGGTTCTGGAATCAGGAAGACCTAAGTTCAAATCCAATCTCAGATACTTACAGTTTATGACCTTGGACAAGACATTTAACCTTTGTCTGCCTCAGTTTCTTCAACTGTAAAATGAGGATCATTATAGCATCTGCCTCTAAGGGTAGTTGTCAGGATCAAATGAGATAATATTTGTAAAGTACTTAGGACAGTTCCTGCCATGTAATAAGGACTTAATATATGCTCCTTTCCTGCTCTTCTCCCTTCAGAATTAGACACATAAAGTGTCCAAATGTCCTTCACTTCCTCTCAACAGAGGCATGCCATCAGATCTACTAGGAGATAATCTATTTTCTTACATCTTCATCTTTTAAACTTTCCTAAACTGCCTCTACAAGGAATTTAAATATCCAAGATTCTCAGTTGAGTGAAGTCTCATTGCTTGTGAAATATGGCATAAAGTCTTAAGGTTTGAAAAAATGGTGATAGATGGAATAGCATGCTAGATCTTCAAAGTACAAATGACAAAGCTACTATGGTCCCTGAAAGAGTGATGGATGAAGATTTAGGGAACATGGGCTTGATTCTCAACTCAATTACTTATTACCTGTGTGACTTTTTTGATCTCAGAATCCCTAATATAAGTTTCTTTTATGTAATAAAATAAAGTGGTATAGTTTGGCAATTATGTGTGTATCCCCCAAATCTGGTAAAGATCGCATATATACTTGCTAATGATGTTAGCCAATCAAAATAGTATAATTAGTTTATTTCCACATCTACAACCATAAGCAACCCATGGACATCCCCAGTCTTCAGACTGACTTTGGGTTGCCAGTGAGGCTGGTTCTTGTATTACCTGAATTTTAGACTCAAACATCCCCATGTTCAGTTGAGGGAAGTATGAACTGAGTGGTAGAGATTTGTAGGTTTGCTGGGCAAAACAGAGATATAAGACAGAGAGGAACCCTTGTCATTGAGCATCATTATGAGACAGGCTGATAGGAAGCCCTAAGAAATCAGATTAGTGAATTGTTCCTAGTGGGATTAATAGTTCATTGTCTGATAGATAATATAAACTAACATTTCCATGTAGGTGATTAAAACCCTAAGGAGAATAAGTATAATTAGTGTTTCTGTCTCACAAGTTATTGTAATTGTTTTTGTGTGTGCAACATACATAACAAGTCTATACCCCAAGCTTGAATCAAGTACCACCTTTTTTCATGCATCCTTTCCTAGTAACTTGTTTTGTTTCTTTTTTCTTAAATTGCCTTGTAATCATTGTGTGTGTATTTTTACATATATTTGTATACATATATACATATTCTTTTCCCTAATAGAAAATAAGTTTCTTAAGTTCAAAGTCTGTTTCATTTCTTCTTTGAATTCTCCAGAATTTGGTTCAGCATGTGACTCATAATAGTAACTTAATAAATGATTTTTGATTAATTGAAAGAAGAATGAGGTTGAAGACAGAAAGAAATTATTTATAGAAGCATTTCTTGTTGTAGCCAAGGACTGGAAACAAAGTAGATAACCGTCAATTGAGGAATGACTAAATAAATTGCAGGATATGAATATAATAGAATATTATTGTCCTATCCTGCCTCAGCCTCCCTCTTGCTCTAGAACTTTCCTCCATGCCTGAGAAGTTCTCACTGTGGAATATTCCTCCACCTTTCTGCCCCCATCTTCTCCCATTAGTAAATTATTTCTGGGACCTTCATTTTGGGAACATACTGGCAGGCTTCATTCCCCTCTTGCATCTGCTATTGACACTCAGATCTTTGCTACTATCCCTTCTCTTCCCCTTCTACTTTCCATCACCCTTTTGGGTATTGTCTCCTCCTCCCCCTTAGAATATCAGCCCCTTGAGGGTAGAGAGTAACTTTCTTTCTATTTGATGTGCATCTCCAGTATTCAGCACATTACTGGCATAGAGAAATGCTTTCCTTGCTATAAGAGATAATAGAAATCAGAGAAGCGCAAGAAATCATATGAATCAAATATATTTAAAAAATAATCGTAACTAAGAATACAAGAGGCACAGTGACTAGGACAGGATATGTGGAAAGAACCAAAAACCAAACCAAATGCTATATAAGTAAGGACCAAAGATGCCCTTGGAGAAGAGATGAGAAAATGCACCACTTTGTCCAGAAGTGAAGGACTACAGACACAGAGTATATAGGTGTGAATATATATATATATATAATATATATATATGTATATATACATATATGCATGTGAAAACATTTATGTATAGAAGTACTGTAGATATGTGTGTATATGTTAGTTGATTTTGCTGAATTGTTTTCTTTCTTTTCAAAAAAGTTCTTTATTAAAAGAAATGACTTACAGGTAGTAAGGAGGAAGAAAATGATCAAAAATGAAAGTGATATAAAAATAAAATATTTCATTAAATATTTAAAAAAGAAAAATGCAGGTTCACCCCCACGAAGTAAGGGAATTAAAGGCCTTGGCCCCCACCAAGGCCAAATAAAAATGGAACCTACTATTCAATCCATAAACATTTATTAAGTATCCACTATTAGCCAAACACTGTATTTATTAAGGATCCCAGCAGGCAGCACAGTGGCTTAGTTTTAAAATGTAATGTTATCTGTCACTAATATGGATATATGTTTTACATGATGGCATATGTATAGTTTATATGAATTTGTCTGCTATTTTTAGAAGAAAGGAGGGGAGGGAAGGAGGAAGAAAAATGTGTAACTCAAAATCTTGTAAAAAATTATAACTGAGGGGTGGCTAGGTGGCAGATAGAGCACCAGCCCTGGAGTCAGGAGTACCTGAGTTCAAATCCAATCTCAGACAATTAATTACCCAGCTGTGTGGCCTTGGGCAAGTCACTTAACCCCATTGCCTTGCAAAAAAATGATAGCTGAAAATTGTTTTGACATGTAATTGGGAGAAAAATCAAATACTACAAAAAATGGAAAAGGATTAGAAAAAATAAAATACTATAAAAATGTTGTGTTATCTACTTTTTATTTTATTTTTATTTATTTTGTTAAATATTTCCCAGTGAAATTTTTATTTTATTTCAGAATACCTCTGAACAAGTAAAGGGATTCTTAATCTGAGGTCTGCAGATAGATTTCAGATCTATGAAATTGGATGGCCATAAAAAGATGGGGGGGAGGGAGACATCTTTATTTCAATATCAATTTCTTTTGTAATTTTGAGCATTTTATTTTATATATCTAAAATATTTTATATATTTAAAACCATCATTCTGAGTTTAGGTCCATTGGCTTCACCAAACTTCCCAAAGAGAACTGTGACATACACACAAAGGTTAAAAATCCCAGATCTGGTCTAATGGCTTCATTCTACAGATGAAGTAACTGAGCCCTAGAGCTCAGTTCTGAGTTTCTAAGGCTCAGAAGGGTCAAGAGACTGAAGTCACAGGATGGTCTGAGAATCTGAAGATTGATTCCTAAACTAACATCCTCCCCACTGCTGCTTCTCATGACCTCTGTTCCTCACTTCTTGTCCAGGATGGCAGGAGCTGAGGAGGGAATCACATCATCTGTATGATTTCAGCTTGGATACAGAACATTTTACTTTGCATTTGGGGTTAAATGAGTGGTAGTATGCTCATATCCCATTCTTCCCATGTGATACAGATAATTCTGTTAGACTTGAACTGAGGGTTCTACTTAAAGGATATACTCTATTTCCAAGACTTTTTAAAAAAAATCATACTCTCCTGAAGATTGGTGGGCAGTTAGAAAAAATAAATCTCATCATTCTAAGTTTGGCAACCCTCTTCCACCACTTTCTTTGTATTCCTTCATCTCTATATCCCCTTATTCCAGAATAGTCTTCAGGTCTCCCATTAGAGGAATTCAGTGGAAGCATGCTTCCATTGTTCAGGATCATAGGTGACAGCAGGTGAAGTTTTCCTGGGCCACTGGAAGCATGGCAAGTTGACATAAATGGCAAAATCGTCTTCCTGGTGGGCAACCAGGTTGATCACATTGGAATATATTGCATCAGGTTGATTCTCTACAGCCTTCCAAGAAAGAAAATGTGGTTAGATTAAAAACACTGGAAACTTCTGGTCTCCCAAAGACACATTGATTTATCTGTTTGATAAATGTAATGCTAAATTCTCACTGTGAGATCATAAGAGATGAAGCTAACTTTGGAGGTGAGAGGAAAGAGTAAGGGAAAGGTAGGTGAATTTGATTGGTCAAAGGGAATTAATCATTTTCCTTTTGTTTTCAGGATGCTTAGTTGCACTTAATGATATTCAGATAGCTCTTGAATGAATATCATCAAATTTATCCATTTCACTTTATGATCAAATCATTAATCATCATAACCAAACCCTGGTGTAGTGGATGAATGGACAGTCTTGGATTCTTTTGACCTAGGTTGAGTTATGACTATGACACATAGGATGAAAACTAGAGATAAGACCCTCCTCCCCTCCCCCAAGGTCATATAAAACACACTCCCACCTCATTTTATCAAGAAAGACCCAGGGAAGTTAAATAAGTGACTTAACTGAAGTCTCACATATAGGAAGTAATAGACTCCAAATCCCATGCTGTTTCCATTCTATCACTATGCTTCTATGTGTGATGACTGACAAGTCCCCTAATTTTTCATTATCCTAAGCAAACTAAGACTTTAAGTTATAGTTGAGTAGACATCCTGGGCTACACCATGAAGGGGGAGATTCCATAGCAAGAGCTTCTGACACTGACAGTTCTAAACCAAAAACAGCAATAATCACTCTATCAAACATCCCCAAAAATCAAGATACCCTTGTTCAGTAACTAGTATGTTTTTGCAAAATAGTCTCTATAAAATTACTTGCCAGTGGAACAGTTCTTCTAAAGAATGAAGTGAGATCTTAAGCAAAGTTAGCCAGTATTTACCCAATGTCCATGTCTGAATCAATCTACAAAAAAAGCAGCATTACTTGACTTGGATATTCAGGATTTTATTCCTAGTTTTATTCTTTGAATCTCTTACCTTGGATTTGAAGAGAAAGTTGTACCATCTCTTCTGTTTCTTAAATATCCCTAGAAAATAAAACCCAGAGTCAGACAAATAAAGAGCAAGTTCATCCCTTAAATGTGTTGGTCTACCTCATTGGTGTGACCAAGTTGCAATTTCCCATCTTAATTCCTGATTCTCTGCTCTGGTCAGAATTGATTGGGTGTGGGGTTGGATTCTAATATGATTCCTGACATCATAGAGACCACTGAATCCAATTCCTTCATTATTGAATATATATATATATATGTCATACATACACATATTATGATGAAAACAAAAGGGTTGGGTTCTATTATTATTATTTATTTTTATAGTATTTAGATAATGCTTGCTATGTTTCAGGTACTACATTGGGTGCTTTACAAATCTTATCTTATTTGATCCTCACAACAACAGAATTACTCCCATTTTACAGTTGAGGAAGCTGAGGCAAACAGAGTTTAAATGACTTGTTGAGTATATGAGGTTAGATTTGAACTCAGCTCTTTTTGAGCTCCTAGGTGTTGCAATGGAATAGAGCAATGGGCCTGGAGTCAGGAAGACTAGTGCAAATTTGGCCTCAAACACTTACTGTGGAACCCTGGGAAAGTCACATAACCCTGTTTGCCTTCATTTCCCTATTTGTAAAATGAAATAGAAAAGGAAATGGCAAACCACTCCTATATTTCTGCCAAGAAAAACCCAGATAGGGTCCCATAGAGTTGGGCATGACTAAAATATGACTAAGCAACAACTTCTTGATTCTAAGCCAAAAGCTCCATCCATGGCACTACTTTATAGATGAGGAAACTGAGGCACATAGGTTAAGTGACTTGCCTCACATCACTCCACTAGTATGTTTTCACTGATTTTATGACCCCAAATCAAGCTTACAAACCCTGAAAATAGGATGTCAGGCATTCATGTTTAGGAGTCAACTTTCCCCTCCTTTCTTCCCAGGTAAGCTGAGTCAATTCACCACCTCTTGTCTACAGTGGTTATTTAATAATTAGTTGATGAATGGAGTGCCAAAAAAACTCACTCTTATTCCTCCATTTCTTCTGTAATGTAGATAAAATACCAACAGAGATCAGGATAAGAAGTAGCAAACCAGCAGAAGAAGCAAGGGTGGCGATAACTATGATAAAGCTGGAGAAAGACAAAGAGGAGAGATGAGCAGAATCTCCCCATTTAGACCCAGTATTCACTCCATGGTGTGACCCTGCCCAGCCTCCATACTCTCCTTGCTTCAACTTCTTCAGCCTCACTCTGCTCCACTCCCCATCTGCCCTCAGTCTATGGACACCAGATGACCCTCTCTTCAATGACTAATTCTTTAGGATGACCAATCTGGATATGCTGGTTTCCTACCTACCTCGTTCCTCCACTTTCTTTGGAAATGACTGTGGAACTGTTGACTCCTAGAAAGAAAAGGAAAATGGCAGTTCAGTTGCCTCCCAAATAAGCACAATCTCTAGATCTTTCTCCAGATCTATAATCATAGAATTCTTCTAATTATATTAATGGAAATATAAATTTAAAACAGTTAATGCTTCATTACCAACCAAGAAGGAAGCACTTTACTTAGATTATCCTGTAAAATTGCTCATACAGGTATCATGACCTCCATTTTCAGATGTGAAAACTGAGACTCAAAGATAGAAAGTAGCTTGACTAAGTTCACATGATTGGTAAGTCAAAGAGCCAGGATCAGATGCCAAGATTTCTGGCTTTCTAGGGGCAGAGACTGAGAAGGGATTAGTGTCATCAATGACAAAGAGACTCTAAGATGGTACAATTAGAGAGATGGAAGACTATGGATTAAGTAGGATATAGAAGGCACTTTAGCAGAATAGTGGGAAAAGGTTAACACTATGCTTTGCATGAAGTAAGAGTTTAAAAAACAATCTTTAATTAAATTGAAATAAATTTGGTTGCATCTTACCCTTAATCTCCATGAAGAAAGTGTCATATTTTAGCTAAATTTTAAATTTCCCATAGCAGCAGCAGCAGCAGCAGTAGTAGTAGTAATAAATGTTTGTTTCATTGATTTGAAGATTTGAAAGCACATAACATTTTAGAGTTGGCAAGAGTAAGAAGGAAGTTATGTGGGAGACAGAGCTATAACTAGCAATTCTGGTGCCAGGTCAAGTAGTAGGAAATGTCTTTGGGAGAGGTAGTAGCTGCATATCAACTTTGTATTACAAGATATCAAAACATACAAGAAGTAATTATGATAAATTTAGCTGTGAAGGAGGGAGAATTAGTTACTATAATGATTTCTTCACTGTTGAAAAAATGCATATGTGAAATTTTTTTGTCTCCTAAATTTTGATGCCCTGAGGAAAAAACCCTGATTACCCTAATTACAACTCTAGTAGGAGATGATGGCTGCTTTTGATCATTATTGTGTAGGGAGGTCGGTCAGAGTTATTAGTCTGATCTCCCACCAGTTCAGACCAAGGCCATAACTCACTGTGACAGGTTGTTAACACTGCAACAAAATTTACCCTAAAACCTTGAACACGAATACAAAAAAGCTTCCCCAACAGCAATCTAATTTCCTTTTCTCCCCATTTATAAAATAGAGGTGAATGATTTAGCTCTTGCAGCTGGAAGCTCCTTTCCAGTAAGGCAGAAAGGCAAGATTTCTGGGACTTGAAGCAAGCTCCTCATGCTAGCTCCAAGTTAGCTCCAAGGCCTCTGTCATTGTGGAGAGGATTGGAATTGTTGGGAAGAGAGGAAGCCATTTAAGATCAATCAGGCGATCATGACATCAGGAGATAAATACCAACCATTTCTGGGACTCAAATGGACCTGAGTCTTTTGTTTTTCTTAACAACTTTGAAATTGTTCTCATCCTCCTAGCCCTTTAGTCCTGCCTTTCTGCTAAGATAACTGGTCCAGTAACTTATATTTCTGTGAAGAGAGAGCCAGACCAATATAATCAAAATGAGAATCCTACCTAAACTAATTTACTTAAGAAATCTTTTTTTGCAGAAAACAAAAAATTATCTCAGTAGCCTTTCTCAGTCTGATTTTCACCCACATCCCTCGCCAGAGAACCATCCCTTTTAACAAAGATTTTTTTTTGAGGGGGGAAGAGAAAAAAATCAGCAAAATTGATTAATCAAAAAAAAAAAAACTCATGTTATTTTGCAATAAGCCTTTTAGTCAGTCTCCGTGCTTTCAATCTCTCCCTCTCTGATCTATCTTCTCCATAGCAGCCAGTGATGTTCCTAAGGCCATATTGACGTGATAAAATATGCCACTACTGTGATTAAAAAATTTTAGTTACTCCCTATTGCCTCTAGAGCCAAATATAAACTCCTATGCTTGGCATTCAAAGTTCTTCATGTTTTGACTCAAGACTATTTTTTCAGACATTTTTACAAATTACTTTCTTGAATCAGTGCTTTTGTCTTTGTATTCTCTTAGTCTTGTCCAGTTGTTGTTTAGTTGTTTATTCAGCTGTGTCTGACACTTTGTGACCTCATTTGGGTTTTTCTTAGCAGAATGGTTTGCCATTTACTTCTCCAGTTCATTTGACAGATGAAGAAATGGAGGAAAATGGGATTAAGTGATTTGCCCAGGGTCTCACAGCTAGGAAGTCTGATTCCAAGTCTTGTGCTCTATCCACTGCACCACCCATGGCCACTAGACTGTCAGCTCCTTAAAAGAAAAAAAATATGCTTTTAATCTTGCTTGAGTTTAGCAAATGTTTGTTAAATTAAATGAATTCAATTCAATTCAACAAGTATCTTCAATGTGCAGAGTCCAAGAAAACCAGTACCTGGGCTTAAGGGGCATACATTCCCTTGGAGAGACCAGAACGGCTATGTGGATGAATTTAAGATAATTCTAAGAGGAAAAGATCATTGACAACTGGGGGAACCAGAAGGATGGTACCTGTAGTGCCAATTCAGGTGGCACCTAAATCATGGGGGAGGCAGAGGTAAAAAGACACATTCCAATCATTGAAGAAAAGCATAGAGGTGGGAACTGGAAAGTTAAATTTATGGAATAGCTATTAGATCATTTTGACCTATAAAGTATGAAGTCAAGGATGGTTCTATATTATGAATCTGAGTGACTGAAAAGATGATAGCTTCTTGAATAGAAATAGGAAAGACCTGTTTTGGACATGCTAAGTTTGAGATGCCTGTGGGATATTCGAGCAGAAATGTCTACCAAACCTACTAAAGATAAAGAACAAGATTAAGATGACAGAAATAGATTTAGGAGTCATCTGCAAGGAGATCCTGTATAAACACAGTATTTCAAAGACTATTGAGTCCAATCCTTCATTTTACCCAAAAGAAAACTGAGGATTATGATGGTCACTTGATTAGTAATCACAAGAGATAAAAATCAAACTGAATTTCTGACACAGTAACCAGTGTACTTACTAATGTTCTATATCACCATTAGAAGTTTATTAGATAGGGGACAGCTGGGTGGCACAGTAGATAGAGTGCTAGGGCAGGTATGGCATCAGGAGGACCTGAATTCAAATCCAGCCTCAGACACTTACTAACTGTATGACTCCTGGCAAATCACTGATTGCTGAAGAAGGGGAGGAAGAGGAGGAGGTAGAAGAAGAGAAAGAGGAGAAGTTGTTTTAAAATCACCAAGAGAGAAGATTGAAGGAGGAGCTGGGGAGTCAGATATATTACAAGATTTAAAGGTTATAAAGAACTTTGAGACAGATGGTGAAATTGAGACAGAGCAAGGGTCTAACTTTCCCAAGTTCATACTTGTGATAAGAGTAGTAGTTAGTCTTAATAAACTCAAGACTCAAATGTAGGTTCTCTGACTCCACATCTGATGCTTGGTCTACTGCTAAGTTACCAAGGCTGGTCCTGTGCTCAGCCTGTCTTACCTCCACAGGCTGGGATGTCATTCTGTGAAACATTGAGAGCGTGGAAGTCCTGAATCTTAACATTGTGTGTACAATTCTTTCCTGTGATAAGTGTTTTCTTTTCCGAAATATTGTGGCACCCATGATAGTCGTTCTCCTCTAGATTGCACAATACATACTTTGAGGTGTTAAGCAGTTGGCAGCAGATATACCATCCTTGGGAATCTTTTATTCCCTTCTCTTCTGTGGCTCTGGATACTCCAGGAGAACCTGCTGGAATAGGAAAAAAGAATAGATACTGAGAGATTAGGGGAAGTTCAACTACTTACTCCAAACCAGAATTAATCAGGGAAACAACAATTAAACACCAATTATAGGTAGATCTGGTCATGCCACTCAGAGATATTATAGGAATTTTTGTGCCTGAGACAAATTCAGTTAAGAGAGAGAGAACAGAGGTTAGACTGCAGGATGGAGACAGTCTGACCTTGGGGGTTTAGTTTTCTACTGCTACTGTGACTAATATGGAAATATATTTTGTGTGATTACTCATGTATATCCTATATCAAATTGCTTGCCATCTCAGGCAGGGAAGAGGGGAGAAGGGGAGGGAGAGAATTTGGAGCTCAAATTTTTAAAAAAATATATTAAAATTGTTTTTCCATGTAATTGGGAAGATAAAATATTTTTTAAAAAAGGAAATAAAACATATAATCCATGTATGGTTTATGTGATTCTGACTAAAATGCAACAGTGGATATATTGGTTATTATAACTTTAAAAACTTGAAATAAAAATGAATGAAAAAGCATTTATTTACTACAAATGCTATTCTTTCTTTTAATAAATGAACTGAAATTGCTTGCTGGAGATGTAGTAATTAGGTGGCATAATAGACTGGGAATCAGGAAGACCCAAATTTAAATCCTGACCCAGAAACTTATTTTCTCTATGACCTTGGGCAAGCCACTTTAGCACCAGACCTGTTCAAATCTGACCTCACATATTCAATTGTTGTCTGATCCTGGGCATGTCACTTAACCATGATCCACATCAGTTTCTTCATCTGTAAAATGGGGTAATAATATCTCTCAGGGTTGTTATAAAAGTAAAATCAGAAAATATTTATGAAACATTTAACAGAATGTCTGGCCCATAGACTGACATATTGTCAATGTTGCCTATTATTATTAATATTATTTTCTGAACCTCAGTTTCTTCATTTAAAAATTGGACAAATAGTAGCATAAACCTCATGGGATTGAAACGAGGTTTAAGACTGAAAGAGATAGTATTTATAGAAATTCTTAACAAACCATAAAACACTATGTAAATGCTAGCTATTTACCGAAGGAAAATTGTAAATCAGGAGGCAGCTAGTGGACCCAAGTCCAGAGTCAGAAAGACCTAAGTTCAAATCCTACCATAGATATTTACTAGCTACATGACCCTGGACAAATCATTGAATGTCAACCTTAGTGTCTTTGATTTCTAAAATCAAGGTGAGCTCCAAGGTTTCTTGCAGCTCTAAATCTGTGATCCTAAATCCAATCTTCTCACTTTACAGATGGGAAAAACCAAGGTTAAGAGAGGTTCAGTGACTTGCCCAGAGTCATACAATTAGTAAGGGGATGGAAGAAGGATTCAAACTCAGGTCTTCTGACTCCCAAGTCAGATTCTACCCCCTCCCCGAGCTACCTGACTTCTAGCTTTAAATCTATAATACTATTAATTTCTTAAAGCAAAGGTTTTAGTTTCATTTCCCCAAAAGAACACATCCCCTGACCACTCCCCTTGTCAGTCATTAAGTTATTTAGCATAAAAAAATTCTATTAGGGATTGCATTCTTATCTATATTTGAACCTGCTTACCTATGCATTCTTTTACCCATCATTGTCTTACAAACCTAAATTCATAGGAAGCTCTCTATTTCTAAAATTATGATAATGCAATTGAAACACTAGTCCTTGGGAATTAGAATAGCTTTCTGCCTTCTGAACCTAGATCACTATCCAATCATTGGCCTACAAAGCCTGGGAACCTGAAGAAGAATCCCAATGCTGGCATCCAAATAGCTGCCATATCTCCTTTGATTCTCAAACCTTAACTAAGTTCCGCTGAGCCATCTTTGGTGTGATAGCTCTCCACTAGTCTTCAGGGATGCTGTCACCTTTCTTTGCCTTCCCAAACACATACACCATCTTTTTCAAGACTATAATTCTCCACAACTGGTAGAGAGATCCACTTGAGACTTAGATAAGTCTTGTTTTTTAGTACTTTGCTCATCTTGTGCATCCAGATACCTGAGCTGACTGACCTCAAAGAATACCTTTCCTTTTTTATTATTCTTTCATCCGAATTTAACAAACACTAAATAAAATTGCATTGAGGAAAAGAAGGGGGGCTAAACACAAAACTGTGAATCTCTTCTAAAGAACACTTATTTTAAAATATATCTTTTGATATAGCTAATTTGGTTGTGTCATTTCTCAGGATGTGGCCTGTGTCTTTCCTCCCTGGGTGTGGTGTTTAGTTTGTCACAAAATCATTCCTTTGGAGGGCAGTTGTAATATGCACTGGAGGATCTAGTTGATTCATCTTTTTTCCTAGGGTCACTAAATGGAATCCTAATTTATTTGGCAAACTCTAAGTAGACTTCTAAGTCAACCAGAAGAGAAAGGAGTCTGTCACCTTCAGGAGTTTATTTAGAAGGAAAATCCCATACTACGAAGATGTCTCTGGGTGGTAGTGCAATGTATCAGTATGACCCTCAGAAAGTCCTGAATCAAAGAAAGTACAGAGAGGGCAGCTGCATGGAGAGATAGCACCCTCTTGATGTAGATGCATTGATCCCCTCATTCTAGTTATAACTCTGATGACATTCACTTCTCAGCTCAAAAATCTTCAGCTATTTCCCATTGCCTACAAAATTTGAACTCTTCTATTTGACATCCAAGCTCTCCCACATCTGACCTCATCCTTTCATTCTAATGTCATCTTCTAGTTCTTCTCTCTACATTCTGTCAGTTTTACTCCATGCTTCCCCAAACTTGTCCTATCCCCCTCCAGGTCATTGCTCACTGTTTTATCACTAGAATGTCCTCTACCTCTCTTTCCACTCTTAAATTCCTACCTATCCTTTTAATTAATGGTTCAAATGCTACCTCCTCAAGATGCCTACCAGATTGTCACTATCACCCTGAGCTTCACATAGTATTTTTTTAAATCTTTATAATACTATACTACATATCAGGGCTGTCCAACCTTACTTTTAAAGTTTTTATTGAAACAATAGAAAATATATTTTGATTTGCCATTTGTGAGAGCTCTGCAGTAGTTCAGCTTCACTTACTAAAGCATTTAGTAAACCCACAGGCAGCTGCC
The DNA here is from genome assembly GCF_037893015.1 of Macrotis lagotis. NCBI lineage: Eukaryota > Metazoa > Chordata > Mammalia > Peramelemorphia > Peramelidae > Macrotis > Macrotis lagotis. Next base: position 106,434,286 of record NC_133659.1, on the reverse strand, counting down.
TTTTAGATAGCCCTGCCATATATTATTGCATATTATAATTATATATTATAATATTACATAAAATATAAATAGGCAATCAGATGGTACAATGTATAGAGAGTCAGATCTAGAAGTCAGGAAGACCTGAATTCAAAGCTGTGTAATGTTGAACAAGTGTCTTAAGCCTGTTTGCCTCATTCCTGATCTATAAAAATGAGTTGGAGAAGAAATGGCAAACCAGTCCAGCATATTTGCCAAGAAAACCCTAAATGGGGCCATAATTGAAATATATATGTATATATATATATATATATATATATATATATATATATATATAAACATGTAATAGTATAATTATACATTATAACTTAGCATATAGTTATCTATGTTTAATTCCTATTAGACTTTAAATTCCTCAAGGTCCAGACACTGTTTCATTGAAAAATTATAGTATATTGCTCTGTACACAGTAGACCCTCAGTAAATATTAATTGAATGATTTTTTTTGAGCAGTTAAAGGAAAGATAGTTACCCATCAAGGCCTTTCTATTTTATTTGCTTGTCTTCATGTCCTTCCACAATTTCTCCACAGAGGATTTGCCCAATGTTGCCCAATTTAGTCCTTTTAACAATCCTTCAGTATCAGTACAATATTCAGGCTGTGTCTACTGTTATCCCTGGTTTGACTATCACAGAATCACAGAATATTAGAGTTGGAAAAGACACCAAATTGAATTCCATTTTGATATACTTAAGACATGATCATCCAGTCACTGCTTGAAGACCTATGAAAATAATAGTCACTGTCTTTCCAGGAAGTCCATCCAACTATTGGTTAATAGCTTTCATTATGATTATGGCACTATCTTTTTCTAATCATATGTTTTATGGATGATATTTTTTATTTCACTTCTTCAGCACAAATTATCACTGACCCTCTCCTGAATCCTATGTATGCCCACCATTTCAATTCATAAAAACAAAGAAATTTGAGATCATTTTTTTTTCACATTGCTATAATAGTCATGTTGTAAAAGTAAATATAATCCCCCTCCCCAAGAAAGAGAAAAATTTAAGAAAAATAAAGTTGGGGGGAAAGTATGCTTCAATATATATTCAGACATCATCAGTTGTTTCTTTGGGATAGATAGTATTCTTTATTATAAGTTCATCAGAGAAATTGCTTCAATATTTTCTCCAACAGTTGCTATTGCTAACTGTATTTCCCTCCATTCTATTCCCCCCACTATAATTTACCTATTCTTTCTCTCCTTTTACTCTGTCCCTCCTCAAAAGTGTGTTATATCTGACTACCCTCTCCCATGATTCTCCCCTGATTCATATCTGGTCATTGGATCCAGATGACTCTGGAGGAGAAAGTGAGGTTGAGGACTTAGCACAGCACCCCCTTATTCAAATACAGGCAGGAGGACCTGAGTTCAAATCAGGTCTCAGACACATAATAATTACTAGCTGTGTGACCTTGGGCAAGTTACTTAATCCCACTGCCTTGTTAAAAAAAAAAGAAAATGAAGGACAAAATCAAAACTTTCTTCTGTCACCTATACCCCCCTACCCTCCCTCTGTCCCCTTTCTCCCATCCCTTTCCTCTCCTGTTTTTCTCTAGGGTAAGATAAATTTCTATACCCAATTGAGTGTGTATGTTATTTCCTCACTGAACCACTTCTGATGAGAGTAAAGGTTCACTCACCCCCCCCTTCACCTTCCCCTCTTCCACTCACTTGAAAGTTTTTCCTTTACTCTTTTATGTGAAATAACTCAGCCCATTCTACCTCTCCTTTCCCTATTGTATATTCATTTCTTGTCCATTAACTCCTTCTTTTTAATACATTTTGCCTTCAATTTCACTTCCCTCCTGTGCCTTGTCTATATATGCTCCTTCTAACCACCCTAATGAATGAGAGGGTTCATATGAATCATCAGTATATCTTCCCATACAGGAATACAAGCAGTTCAGCATCAAGTCCCTCATAATTTTCCCTTCCCATCCACCCTCTCTATACTTCACCTGAGTCCTTTATTGGAAGATCAAACCTTCTATTCAGCTCTGGTCATTTCTACAGGAAAGTACCCTGTTTTACTGAATGTCCATCTTTTCCCCTAAAAGAGTAATTTTGCTGAGTAGTTGATTCTTGGTTGTAATCCAAGCTCTTTTGCCTTCTGGATTATCAAATTTCAACCCCTACAAGCTGCTAGTAGAAGCTGCTAAATCTTATGTTTTCCTGACTGTAGCTCCACGATATTTGAATTGTTTCTTTCTAGCTGCTTGTAAATTTTCTCCTTGATTTAAGAATTCTGAATTTTGTCTATAATATTCCTTGGAAGTTTTAATTTAGAGGATCTCTTTCAGGAGATGATTGGTGGATTCTTTCAATTTCTAATTTACCTTTGTTTCTAGGATATCAGGACAATTTTTGAAAAATGAAGTCTAGGGTCTTTTTTTGGTCATGACATTCAGGTAGTCAAATAATTTTTAAATTCTCTCCTGAATCTGTTTTCCAGGTCAGTTGTTTTCCCAATGAGACATTTTACATATTCTTCTAGCTTTTAATTCTTTTGGTTTTGTTTTATTGTTACTTGATTTCTCACAAAGTCATCAGCTTCCCTTAGCTCTATTCTACATTTTAAAGAATTATTTTTTTCAGAGAGCTTTTTTAATCTCCTTTTTCATCTGGCCAATTCTGCTTTTTCAGGCATTCTTCTTCTTATTGACCTTGTGGGTTGCTTTTTCCATTTGTTCCAAATGGGTTTTTAAGATCTTTTTTTGTATTTTTTTTTCTGTAATTATTTCATCAAACTGCTGACTTGGTTTTCATGATTTTCCCACATCACTCTCAATTTTCCTCTACCTCCTTTACCTGATTTACAAAATCCCATTTTTGAACTCTTCCATAACCTGAGACCAATTCATATATTTCTTGGAGGCTTTAGATACAGAAGCTTTGACTTGGTTATTACCTTCTGAGTGCGTAATTTGATCTTCCATAAGAACAAAATAATTGTCTATGATCAGATTTTTTTCTTCTGTTGTTTTCTTCTTTCTATTTTCCTCTATATGACCTGACTCTAATTCTTTGTTAAGGTGGGACTCTGCTTCCAGGATGGAGGACATACTGTCCCAAGTTTTTGAGAGTTTTTACAGCTGTTTTCAAAGATACCTTCCCAGGAACCTCAATTACTTCAAGATCTTTTTTTTTTACAAGGCAGTTAAATGACTTGTCCAAGGTCACACAGCTAGATAAGTATTAAGTGTCTGAGGCCAGATTTGAATTCAGGTCCTCCTGACTCCAGGGTCAGTGCTCTATCCACTGCTCCACCTAGCTGCCCCCTTCCTTCAAAGTCTTATGAGAGGTTCTGACTGCTCTCCTAGTCTGTACTTTGGTTTGTAAATAACCATAAGCATTCCCCTTTGTCCTACAACCATGAGAAGAGTCCCTGTACCTCTATAGCAGTAAAGCTCCTTTTCTTGAGACAGGGACCCCAGATTGCAATCTTAATATGATTATGGGCAACAACAGAGTCCTGCCTTAGGGATAGCAGAGACTTCTGCAGTCTCCCCTGACCTTCTTACCATCTGCAGGCTAGCACTCTGGAAACAGGTGCCAGGTGGCTCCTGGCCAGGGCTGGCTCTGTGCTTACTCTTGTGCAGCAGAGTTTTCCCACTGACCTTCCAAATTGTCTTTGGTAATCCCTGGGCTGAGAGGTCTGGAAACCACCGCTGCTACCATGGGCCCTGGTGCCCCCAGGGACCAAGACATCCTTCAGTCTGTTCCTGGATAGCTGGAGTCTGTTTGCTCCAGTGCCTTTTTAACCTTGGTTTATCAGACCCTTCCTGCAGATCTTCCAAGTTGTCAGGCTGGAAAATTGTTTCACTCAGTATTTTTGTGGGTTCTGCCAATCTGGAATTTAGAGTCATTATTTTAAACGTATTTGGAGTGTTCTGGGGGAAAGCTTGTGGGTATTCCTGCCTCTACTTGGTTTCACCCCATTTGAATCTTTTTCAATGAACGAATTTGTCCAAACTTGTCCAGAGAAGACTCAATATAGTCAACAAGGACAGGGACTCTTAAAGTCTTAATGCAGATTTGAGTTTTAGCAGTTAATTTTAAAATGGCAGAAAGATTTTTGGGAATACCCTATGTGACCTACTTTGGGCTCTAGGTGATGCCACAGTGCATAGAAAACTCAACATGGAGTAAGGAAGACTCATATTCCTGAGTTCAAATCTGCCCACAGATATTTACTCATTCTGTGACCATGGACAAATCACTTAAGCCTGTTTGCTTCATCTGTCAAATGAGCTAGAGAAGGAAATGGAAAATTCTCCCATATCTCTGCTAAGAAAACCCCAAATGAGATCATAGAGTCAGAAATGACTGAAACTACTGAACAACTTTGCTAGATTCTTTTGAAGCAAAGATAATCTAGAAACTGATAAAAAAAATATATATATATGATTGCATAAACATATACAAAATGAACACAGGTAATTTGGGAAAGGAGGGAGGAAAAATTCTAGTCTCTGAGGGGAGTCAGGAAAGATTCCATGGAAGTGACAGGAATAGGAATCTAAGAAGTTGAGGTAAGGCGGAAGAGTATTCAAGGCAAGGGGTACATGGATAAAGGCACCAAGATGGTACAACAAAGTGGTCAACTGGGTTGGATCAAAGCATTTGAGAGAAGGAAGAATATCCAGTGAAGTTGGAAAGCTTGGTTACAGTTAAATGGGTGAGTTTGTAGTTATTCTCAAAGAAATAAGGACCCTCTGGAATTTACTGAGTAGTTCAGTGGAAACAAATAGTAAAATTGGGCACCTGATAGCATAAGTAGAAAGAGTGAAAGTGAGGAGCTAGGCATAATACTGAGGTTGTGAACTTGAGTGTTGGGAAGAAGAGTGATACCCTGGTCAAGAATAAGGAAGTTCAAAAATGAGGGGAGTTACAGGGGAGAGAAGATAAGTTCGTTTTAGACATGTTGAACTAAGGTACTTGTGAAATATTCACTTTGACATATCCAGTAGTGTTCTCATTCACCCATTCCACCAGTAGAAGACTTCACATGCTTGGGGTAAACACCCCTGCAACTCACCAATGAGTCCTGAGATTCTCTCAGTTACTCTCATTCTGATTTAGCTCATCTGCTGTTTGCTGGGGTATGGCTGCTATGCATGCTCCAGCTTCTTGGAGCCACTGGTGAGAATTAGGTGGAAAGCAGTCCGCACACCAGAGATACTGATCTTTGAACACACCCTACACCTTACACAATTGAACATCTCAGAGAAAATGTGAGATACGTAAGTTTAAACACCCAAGGTGTTCACATAGACTATTTGTGCCTGAACTGTGGTAGAGAATTCTGAGCTCATACCAATCATCCACAGTCAGAAACACTATAGTTTTTCTCCAAGGTGGTGATGTCATTTTGGTCTTTTTCAATAATGAAGGACAAGAAGCAACCAGTCAGTAAGCAGGCAGTTAGCAACATGGGCCTGGAATTCTTGAGATGTCTAGGTTTTCTGTGAGGATCAAATAAGATAATATTTGGAAATCTTTAAAATTATAAGTAGGGGCAGCTAGGTGGCACAGTGGATAGAGTACTGGTCCTGAACTCAAGAAGACTGAGTTCAAATCTGGCCTCAGACACAATAATTATTTAGCTGTGTGATCCTGGGCAGGTCACTTAACCCCATTGCCTTGCCAAAAAAAAGCAATATATAAATTCTAGTATATCTATATTTGACAATAAATGGGTGACTCATTGGGTAGAATTCTAAATTCTAGAATTCTAAATGCTAGAAATGTAGGAGCACTGGATTTGGAGACAGTATGATTTGAGCTCAGTTCAACCTCAAACATTTTACCAGCTATTTTCAGCTACTAAGCTTCTAGCTAACGAAGCAAATCTCTTAACCTCTATGTCCTTATTTCCTTACCTGTAAAATAGAGATAAAAATAACAACTACCTCCCAAGATTGTAGTAAAGATCAAATGATATCATATTTATATCATGGAAAGTACTTTGCAAACTTTACAATGCTTTATAAATTCTAGCTATTATTATCATTAATATTACTGTGGGGCCACCTAAATATTGATTACATAATGTTACATAATGAGGAAGATTCTGAGGCTGATAGAATATAAGTGACTTACTCACCAGACATGAGGGACTGTGTCAGGGTTCTCTGACTCTGAATCCTTTGTGAGGGGCCACCAAGAAAGGAGAAGGGGCATCCAGTGGGGAAATGATACATAAAAGATAAGGAGAGAATAAAACAAACTAAAAAGACTTCATGACTTTGCCAAGAAACATGGACATCTGTAACCCTGGCTATTCCCAGGTCCTTACCTTACCAGAGGATATGATGGTTGGGGAGAGAATCAGACAAACTGGCATCTGAACTTCCTCTAAAGTGTACACACTCAGCATTTCTGGAACTTAAAGAAAACTTTTACTTTGTTAGGGCCTCCTTCCCCTTCATTTTTTTCTTTAGCCCTGGGTCCTAGAAAGGGGTTGGTTGGAAAGCATTATTTGTCTAAAATATTTCTAAACCTATTTCCCAGTCTTCCAGCAATGGCTTTAGTATTTGTCTTCTAGCAGAAAGAAAAATACCATTATTCCAAAAGGCCTGTAGAGGGTCACCTTTCTCCTGTTGCCTCTGGGGACATAGGAATAGTAGCAGCAGATGGATAATTTGACTGGAAATAACCCTGAATTGAGAAGTATTGCTGTCCTTTGGTTAACTTCACATAATTGTGATTGGTTACACAAAGCAAACAACCCTGAAAGGAATCACATTTCCATTGTGATGATGTCAAAAAAAATCTCTAGCTAAAGTCCCTGGACTCATAGAATTCTAAATGCTAGCAATGTAGGAAAATTTGGAAGCCAGGTAGTCCAAATGTCTCATTTTTGCATATTAGGAAAGCAAGACAGAGACAAAGTTAACTTGCCCAAGGTGAAACAAGTGATATGTAAGTAGCAGAGCAAAGACTTGAACCTACGGTTTAATCTGGTTTTGAATCACTAACTCACCAACTCAATAGCTTAAAGCTATTAAAGATTTCAAAAGCACTCAAACTTTTGGAACACCTTGTATCTGTATGTGTTGTCTTCCCTGGCTGGATGATAAACTCCTGGAGGGCAGGGATTATTTTCCCTGTTATTTCGGAATCCCATCTGACTCATAATAAAGACAATAATAATAAGTACTTCCTGATTGACTTACTCCTCTGAGGTGCCTTGCCCACGGTCATATTTAATATGCTTCCTGTTTATGGATCTTAATAACTATTAAAGCTGAAATCAAAAAGATGAGAGTGGGAATTCCTGAATTTCCAATTTTATCTGGTATCATTCAGTCGTGATCGATTCTTGGGACTCCTTTTGGGATTTTCTTGGCAAGATGCACTAAAATTGTTTAACATTTTCTTCTCCAGCTTATTTTGCAGATGAGGAAACTGAAGCATATAGGGTTAAGTGACTTACCCAGGGTCACACAGCTAGTAAATGGCTGAGGCTGGATTTGAACTCAGGAAGATGAATCTTTCTGACTCAGGTCAGGCACTCTATTCACTGTGACCCCTAACTGCCTATTATCTATAGTAGGTATTTAATAAATATTTATTGACTAAATCTTCTCCAGGCTAAAGATTTTCAGTTCTTTTTCTCTATATGCATCTTCTGTTTCCTCATCAAACTAATGGATTTTCTCTAATGAATCCTAGTGTGTCAACATCCTAAAATATGGTTTATAGAACTGAATAACTGTTGACAGAGTATACCAGGACTATTCCTTACCTCCATCACTCTGAATCTGAGAGTTCTATTAATGTAGTCTAAATAATGTTAGGTTTTTTGTGGCAGCCATGTCATGCTGTGGACTCATCTTGATGTCATAAGCAAAATCTGAATACAGCAATCCACATAAGTAGTCTAACAGAGCAGAGTGGAACTATCCTCTCCTCCCCATTTTTTTATACATCATGCTTCTTTCTCAATGATAGCTCTGCTAGCAACCATGATGCTCTTTCTTGAAATTCACTAAAACCAAGACTATTTTCACATCAAACACTATCTAGCAATATCACATCTCCATCCTCCACAATGGTACAATTGTACCCAAGCCTAGAACTTTACTCCAACCTTTTACCTTTACTCTATATATATCTCTCTGCTTCAAATGAGTTTCTTGTAAGCAGCATATTGTAGGATTTTTTTTTAGGTTTTTGCAAGGCAAATGGGGTTAAGTGGCTTGCCCAAGGCCACACAGCTAAGTAATTATTAAGTGTCTGAGTCAGGATTTGAACCCAGGTACTCCTGACTCCAAGGCCGGTGCTTTATCCACTACGCCACCTACCTGCCCCCATAGCCTAGAATTTTATATTTAACTCTACTAAATTTCTTAATTTGAATCTTGGCTCTAAAAGTTACTAGCTACGTGACTTCCAAGGATTTTGCCATAACTTAACATGTAAAAGCATCAAGGGATCATCATAAGTCATTAACAGATATATTAACTCAAACCTATATTCTAGTTAGGGTAGCTAGGTGGGTGACACAGTGAATAAAGTGCAGGACCCGGACTAAGAAATATTCATCTTCCTAAGTTCAAATCTGACCTCAGACACTTACTCGATGCATGACCCTGAGCAAGTCAATTAACCTTGTCTCCCTCAGTTTCCTCATCTATAAAATGAGCTGGAGAAGGAAATGGCAAACCACCCCAGTATCTTTGCCAAAAAAACCTCAAATGAAGTCCTGAAGAGTCAGATACCAAAAAAAAAAAAAAAAATGATTGAACAACAAAAGTTCTAGTTAGGCTAAGTGATGACCCAGATAAGTGACCTTATAAATGTAAATACTGGAGAGTCTAAGTGAGTGATTCAGCTCCATCTCCACACCCCAGAAAAAAGTCAGCTAAGGCTTTGATGACTTGACCTACTCTGTTCAATTAAATATGCATTCTCAACTCCCCTTTTCAACCATTAAATTTGTTTGTTTGCATTAATTTAGGCTAATGTGTCTGTATTTCTCAGGGATCATTCAAAGTGTAGGACAAATCACTTCATCTTTTGTTCATATATATTGTTGTGAACTTATAAATACATTATGTATTGTGTATGTATATTTACAAATATGTGGTCTCCCCTGAAAGAATGTAAACTCTTTGAGGGCAGGAATTGTTTATTTTTGTCTATGTATCCCCAACACCTAACTCAGGTGGTATTAAAAAAAAATCATTGATTGAATAATTTGTGCCTTAGCTACTTCATCTATAAAATGGTGACTGATGAGGAATTGCCCATATCCCAGGCATGTAGCAAGTAAAGCCAAAACCATCATGAAATATGACTAGATTGTAATCTCCCAGACAGTAGACACCTATTCATCTGATCTCTGAGGTGCTTTCTAATGCTACATCTTATAATCTTTGATAGTTGCATAGACTCATCAGTAGCATGGAGCTCACTACATAAGCTATTGACTAATAGGTTTGGATTGGTTTGGGAAAAAGGGTAAAAGGAATAGCTAGGTGGTGTAATGAATAGTCTTGACTCAGGAGGACCCAAGTTCAAGTCCAATTCAGATATTCACTACCTGAGTTTTCCTAGGTAAGTCACTTAATCCTTATTTCCTTCACATACAAAAGAAGGGATGGGGGGGGGGGGATAGAAGATTTGGGAAAGATACAGCTTGTGGCTGTGCCTCACTTTTTTAAAGTATTCATTCTGATTGAATGTCAATTCTATCCTGGTAGCTGCCAAAGAACCTTGTTCTCTGAATTAGCTTAATAATCCCATCCTAATATGGTCTGTGTCCCCCATTGTAATGGCAGCTCAGCTCCTGTCTCTGAGGGCCTGTGGGCTTTTAGAAAGGAATGAGTAATTTGTTTTGGAGATGGGAAATGCTATCATTTGAGTTCCTGAGATCATTTACCATCAAAACTATTCACTGACACTTTCAACTCCTCCTCAGTTATCTTTATTTGTAGATTTTCACAGGGAGAATGGATTTGAAGACTAATAAATGTCTAGGTTTTTTCCATTTGTCCTCCCATTGAAAGTCCTATAAATTTAGGGGAAGGGGGGAGGGGAGTTATCATTGGAGGCTTGGCTGTATTCTTGTAAATATAGAAGACTTTTCATCACTGATTACATCAGCACAGTACTAACCACCCTTATTCATTCCTCCCTCTTTAGAAGGGAAGCCAGCCTCTTCAGCTAGTGGAGAAAGTCTTTATTTTTCCTACTCACTGGCCCCCAACCACAAAAAAAAGGAGGAGGAGGAGAAGGAGAAGGAGAAGGAGAAGAAGGAGGAGAAGGTGGAGGAGAAGGAGGAGAAGAAGAAAATAGGTCTCCTAGGTTAAGAACTATTTGTTGACCCCTGTTTAATTTGGGGCCTTCAAAGACCATCTGCTAATTCATGTATGTCTCTGAAGGATGATAAAGAAGAAAAACACACACTATTCATCCCGAAATCCCATTCAAAAGAATTCATTTACCACAGGACACTTAGATTTACTCTCCAGAGAGCCTGGGAGCAACTCATTTGGAAAATTAATCTTCATAGGCTTACTCTGTGATACAGAGAAAATGAACAGTAATCAGCAGACGGGAAATAAATGGTTTTGAGCAGAGCCTGGGGAGGGGTGGGGGGATGAAGAGTAGAGAGAGAAAAGGGGGGTGATTCAGTTTAGGCTAATCAGAGACTGGCTACTGTGAAATGTATAATAGATCTTAACAGCCCTTGAGGCTGAATGGAGTTATATTTATTCTGGAGTTTCAGTTGAAAGAAAGATAAAGGCTGTTAGTTAAAGGCCTAAGAAGTGAGCTTATGAAGGTGTCTCATTTTGTAAGGCTTTTAGGAAACTGCTTTTCCTCAGAGAGCACTCCAAAGCCTCAAGAAAAAGCATCTAGGCTTTAGTGTTATTAGCTCAAATCCCTCAAAGATCATAGAATACGGAGTTGGAGAGACCTGAGAGATCATTTACTAATAACAGCTGATATTTACATAATGCTCTAAGGTCAACAAGTTGTTTTATATGCATTATTCTATATTGATTCTCAACAATAATCCTCCTTTAGACAAGTACATTCGATATTATTTTTATTATCATTATCATCATCACTATTATTATCATTATTCCCATTTTACAGATGAGAAAACAGTCTGAGAAAGGGAAAGGACCTTAACATAACTAGTTAATGGTCCAAAGTTGAATTGAACCCAGATCTCCCAGCACTCTGCTCTTCCATGCTACAGATGAGGAGTGTAAGACATTAAACATCTTGTCCATGGTGATGTGGGTGACCCGAGGCAGAAGTTGGAATTGATCCCAGGTTTCCCCTATAAATAGCTCTAAATCTTTTACTTGGTCTTTGTACTGGTTTTCCTCCATTGTCTGGAATATTCTCCCTCCTTAACTACCTATTCTATTTTAATCTATTGACCTCCAATCTCACATCTCCACCTGCCTTTCAGCCATCTCAAACTAGATGTCCACTAGACATCTTAAACCTGATATGTTCAAAGCAGAACTTTTTATCTTTCACCTCTCCCCCTCTCTTCCCTCTCTTATTGTAGAAGGCAACACTATCTTCCCAATTCCTCAGGCTCAAAACCCAAGTATTGTCCTGGATTCCTCACTTTCACTCCCCACATCCAGGCTATTGCCAAGATCTGTTATTTACTTTTGCAATATCTGTTCCCTTCTGCAATATGCCCCTTTCTCTCCTCTGATACTGCCACCCCTCTGGTACAAGCCTCATCACTTCCCATCTGGACCATTTCAGTAGCTTTTGGAGAGTCTGCATGCCTCAAGTCTTTCCCTACTCCAGTTCATCTTCCATTCAGCCAGCAAAGTGATTTTTCCTAAAAGTCAGGCTATGTCATTACCCCACCACCACCTTTAGCAAACTCCATTGGCTTCTTCCAATTGCATCCAGGATCAAATACAAAACCTTCTGTTTGTTATGCAGTCATTCACCACCTCCATCCAATTTTCCAGTTAGCTTACACCTTTTTTTCCCCACTCAGGACTCTTCCATTCAGTGACACTGACCTCCTATCTGGCCCACAAACAAGATGCCTGACTCTTAACTCCAGTCATTTTTTTTGCCTGCCCTCCAGGCAAATGCTTTCCGTCTTCATCTTTGCCTCTTGGCTTCCCTGGTGTCCTTCACATCCCAACTGAAATCCTATCTTGTACAGAAAAACTTTTCCAATCCCCTTGAAATTCTAGGGTCTTCCATCCTCTTAATTCCTATGAATCCAGAATAAAATGTTTATTTACTTGTCTCTCCCATTAGAATGTGAATGCCTGGAGGCAAGCCCTATCTTTGGCTTCTTTTTGTATCCTTTTTGTATCATGGTGCCTCATGAACTGTAGGAGTTTAATAAATATTAATTGACTGACTGAGGCCCTTTGCCTTGTAACATCCCTAATTTTCCTTCAAGGCTCAGCTCAGGCCTCACCTTCTAATCTGATCCCCTCCCCCAACTGTGAGTACCTTCTTTCCAAATTAGCTTGTTTCATATAGGTCCTTGTCATATGTGTGTAAGTGTATATATATATAATGCAACACATACATAAATAAATATGAATATATAGGTATTATATGATATACATTTATATAAATATACGAATGGCAAAGTGTAATATATAAAATATATTAAAATCGTATACCTGTATGTATACATTTATTCATGATAATATATACCACATGTATGCATATACTTACACAAGCATTAATAAATATGAGTATATAAGTAATATATATAAATTTATATGAATATAAATATATTGTATATAATTGTAATTTATAAATATAATAGATACTTGAGTAAAATATTATACATATGCATATGTGTAAAGATATAGGTATAGATAAATGGATACCTATATAAGAGAGTACTAAATGGTATACAGTGACTGAAGTCAGGAAGCACAGAGTTCAAATCCAACCTAAGAAGCGTCCTAGCTGTGTATCCTTGGGAAGGCATTTAACCTCTGCTTACCATTAGAAAAAGAAATAGCAGCCTATTCCAATGCCTTTGCCTAGAATGTCCCATGGACATGGGGTCACCAAGAATTGGACTTACCTGAAATGACTGAATAACGACTAAAAATACATTCATCTAAATAGCATATATAGGCATAGAGGTATATATGAATATGTATGTGTATACACATATACATCCCCATACATATATCCGGTAAACTCCAGGTGGAAAGACCCATTTTGTTTCACTCTTGCCATTACAGTGAGAGCTGGTCTTGGAGGTAGGAAGACCTGAGTCCAAGTCCCATTTCTGACACATATTAATTATATGAACCTGAACAGGCTGATGCTCCAGTGAACTCTGCAAAGTACTCAATCATTGCCCTATTTTGGTAGAGGGAATTTTCTCCTGGAAATTACCTACACTAATGAAATCACTGGTCTTTTCCTATCCCCAGCATCTAGTATGGTTCCTGGAACATTGTAGGTGATTAATGCACCTTTGTTAATTGATTGACTCTAAGTTCATACCACAGGGATAAGCCTAAATTGCTAAACAATACTGTTCCTGATACCCACCCACCCCACCCCACCCCCGGGGCCATAGAGGAGGATGCCAAATTGCTCCAGCAGTCTTGGAATCCAGTATCTAGTAACAGGAAAAGGTTGGAGAAATCATTTAGTTCATCTCCTTTTACAGAAGAGAAAACTGAGTTTCAGAGAAGCAGAGAAGTTTAACCAAAGCTGCCAAACTAACTAGTAGCAGAGCCAGAACCAGAAACCAAGCCTTCTGGGTCTTCCATCCTATTATATAATAAACTGGTCACCAAGAATCACTAACTTCTAATACCCATTGCAATGTTTAAAAACTAGTACATTTCTCTCTGTTTGTATCTGAATACTAGTCACTTCTGAGACTGAAGTCAAACTGGAAGGTTAGTTTAAGTCAGTAAATTGTCTGAAGGATTTAATTCGTAATCATCTATATAATTAATATATTATTTATTCATCAAATAATTAATTTTTACCAGTATTTTTGGATAGAACACTTTAAAAACAAATGCCATTGATTAAGTTTCCTATTTTCTCAATATGTCTCCAAGTCCTGGATTTGAGACCCAATTCTACTACGTGATGCCTGGATAGTCAATTCTACTTTCTGGGTCTCAGTTTCTCCATTCATATAATAAGAGGGTTAGTCTGACAATTCGGTAAGAGCCCTTCCAGATCTGAATTACTATGATTCTATAAGGACACAGCAACTCCCTAAATATCAGTGTTGCCATTTTTAAGTCATTTCAGTCATATCTGACATGTTCAAGGTTTTCTTGACAGAGACACTGGAGTAGTTTGCCATTTCCTTCTCCAGCTCATCTTATAAGTGAGGAAACTGAGGCAAACAGAGGTTAAATGACATGCCAAGGGTCATGCAGCTAATAAGTATACGAGGCCAGATTTGAACTCAGGAGCATGAGTCTTCTTTACTGGGCACTCAATCCACTTCAACACTTAGCTACCTCCTACATGCCGATAAATATTACTGATTAGAGACCTTGGTGGGACTGCACCACCAATGGAGGCTAATTTGAAATTCAATATAACTTGCAAGAGTTTGCTCTCTTCTCGAAATCTTAAACATACAGTTTGCTTTTGCTATTTATTTTAGACAATCAGCCAGCATTTATGACTGAGTCAACTGAGATCCCTTCCTACTCAAAGATTCTACATTTTTTAATTATAATTATTATTATTATGTTCCATTTTCTTTCTATTCAGGATAAAGGAAAAATACATTTTTGTTAACAAAATGAATGTTTAATTCATTTTATATATTTAAAAAATACTATGCTAGTTAGTCTAAGTAGATACTGGGGGAAGAGAAAGGAAGTAAAAGAAGGACCCTACCCTTACAGACCTTATAATGAAGAGGAAAGAGGCAGGATAGAGACATTAAAAAGAAGACAATAATGTAAGAAAGCCCTGCATCTCCTAAGAAGTCCATAAACTTGTAACAGTTCTTTCTCCTATAAGGACCCTCAGTCCTTATAGGAGTTCAGTAGAGTGTGAGAGAGAAACCCTTGATGACCAGCCTAGACCAGGCTGAATGATCCCAAATCTCAAGAGTGGGACCCCCCAAAAAAAGTTTAACTGTGTGAGGAGGGGAAGGAGAAGGGGTTACCTGTCACCAGCACCAGGAGTAGCAGGGCCATCAGCTCCAGGAGGCCAAGTCTGTTCAGAGAAGGAGCTTCACTTCAAATCGTGGTGTGATGGATTCTCTCCCCATCCCCCATCCCCTATGTCTTTCTCATGCCCCTCCCTCTCTAGGCAGGAGTGTCTTCATTTCCTCTGCCACTGAAGTCAGTCTCTCCCTTACGGTGAGCCATGCAATCTAAAAGGAAAATCTACTCCTTAATGGGACTTGGGGAGAGCTAACTTCAGACCTCTCAAACATCAAGGTTATAGGGCTTAGAGCTCCCTGAGCCTCAGTTTTTTCCTCTGTAAAATGAAGGCATTAGACTGGATTTTTTTTTTTTTACTTCCTTTTCCATTCTCATTCTGAAATAAGTGTAATTGGGGAAATAAGTGTCTGGGAATAATAAATAATCTAAATTTTATTTCTTTGTATGCTTCTTCCTATTAATCTATAGAATATTTAAGTAGGTTTGGCAATTGGCAAGAGCTCAGGACAAAAGAGGTGTCAGAAAGAGAAGAAAATTCATTTTAAAACAGTTCCACAAAAGTATATCTCATTTCCTTCTCCTTTTATATTTATTAGCCATAATCTTGGATAGGATGATGCTTGAAAAAGACCCATGTTGGAGATTGAGTCAGAGGGTCAATAAATCACTTTACTTTAAATAAAGCATTAGAGATTATGGGCAGCATAGAGCTAAAATGACTGTAATCTTGGAAAGAAAATCAAGGAGAGAAAAACAGGACATATAATTTCGTCCACATACCAACTTCCTATACAACCTATACAACCAGTCCTTCTACCCTCTTAAACTGAATGATTTAACCCCAAGGTATAGCTGGAACTGTTTCAAGTCATAGAGTGTGCTACAATTATGGATCTGAAATAGTCCTTGCATAGGATCCAGTCCACCCTCTCCATTTTATAGATGAGTAAACTGAGGCCCAGAGGAGGAATGTTATTTGCTTGAGAACAGAGGTTGAATCACAAATTCAGTTTGATTCAAATAAGATTAATTATAAGCCTTACTGTGTGCAAGCACTGAGCTGGGTGACAAAAACAGGAAAGCAAAGAATAAGCTCTTTTAACCAGGGGTGTGCTGGAACCAGTTCATACTGGTTAGAGAGCTGACTGTTGAATTTTTAATAAGACCACTTATACCTCAGCAATAGGCAAGCCCTACAAATCAGGGCTTAATATATTGCTTTGTTGATTATCTACACTTAAGAAAAGAATGGAGATATAACCAAATAAATAAAGAGTACTTATCCAAAATTAAGCAAAGTAATCTAAAAAGGGAAGGAGAAGTGACAACTAAAGAGATTAGGAAAGAACTCATGGAGGAGGTCATCCAGGAGTTGTGTTTGAAAGAAGCTAAAATTCTAGCCAGGGCAATGGTAAGGACAAATGGTGTTCTGTCCCCATAGGACCACCTATGGAAAAAGCATGGAAGTGAGAAGTAATGTCATATACAGAGAACTAGCAGGTCAATGTCACTGGAATAGAAGGCTTATAAAAGGGAATAGTATGAAATAAGACTGGAAAGGTCTTAGAATTATTTGTCCTGGTTTTGAGTTCGATGTTCTTAACAAATATGTATTATGTTTACATATTGTACACATATATGGATGTATGTGCATATATGCAATATTTAATTTTGTGTAATCCACATCTGCACGTGTGTATGTGCACGTGCAGTTTCATATGTAAACATATATGTGCATATAATGTTAATTTATGCATGTATCAATAAACATTTAGAAGGCATTCAAATTTGAGCATCAGGAAAAATCCAGGTAGAAAGTGGGGCTTGAGTTGAATCTTTTTTTTTTTTAGATTTATCAAGGCAATGGGGTTAAGTGGCTTGCCCAAGGCCACATGACTAGGTAATTATTAAGTGTCTGAGGTCGGATTTGAACCCAGTTACTCCTGACTCTAAGGCCGGTGCTCTATTCGCTGCACCACCTAGCTGCCCGCTTGAGTTGAATCTTGAAGGAAGTCAAGAATTTTAAGAAGCAGAGATAAGGAGGGGAGATGCCTTCTAGGAATGAAGTAGAGACATACAAAGTTGTATGGAAATGGAATGTCTGGAACAAAAAGAAGGGCATTAGCTGTACCCAGGGTACAGCTCAAAGGACAGTTTTCTGGGGTTTTTTTGTTTTGGGGTGTGTGGGGGGGGGGTGTGTCTGTGTCTGTGTGTGTGTTGTTGTTCTGTTATTTCAGACATGTCCAATTCTTCATGACCTCATTCAGGGTTTTCTTGGTAAAGAGACTGAAGCAGTTTGCCGTTTCCTCCTCAGTTGGCTTTACAAGTGAGGAAACCAAGGCAAACAGGAGTAAGTGACTTGCTCAGGATCACAAAGCTAGTAAGGGTTTGAGGTCAGATTTGAACTCAGGAAGACTCATCTCCCTGAATCTATGCCCATCACTTGGGGTCAATGTCTATCCACTTAGCCACCAAGCTATTCACAGTAGTGTGTGTACAAGAAGATTAGAAGGGTAAGAAACAGAATTTATAGTTGATCTTAAAGGCATTAGGGAGCTTATTGGAGGAAGGAAGGAGAGGATAAAATGATCAGATCTGAATTTAGGAAAATCTCTTTGGTGGTTATATGATTGGAACTGGGGTGGGGAGAGATTTGAGGTGGAGGAAGTGACTAGAAGACTATAGCAATAGTTTCATCAAAGAGTGAAGAGGGTGGTCATATGAGTGGAGGGATGGAGAAGTATAGGACACATGAGGAAAAAGAAGAGATAAGATTTGGGAACTGATTGACTATATGAGGTGAGAGAAGAAAAAAGTAAATGACAAAAGTGATGCTATGAGCCTATAGGACTGGAAAGATGGTGGTAATTGATAATAAAGGGGACATTTGGAAAGAGTGTGACTTCAGAAAAAG
Organism: Macrotis lagotis; assembly: GCF_037893015.1. Taxonomy (NCBI): domain Eukaryota; kingdom Metazoa; phylum Chordata; class Mammalia; order Peramelemorphia; family Peramelidae; genus Macrotis; species Macrotis lagotis. The sequence continues at coordinate 106,416,188 of NC_133659.1, read as the reverse complement.
ATAATGAGTTCTTTCCAAATGAGCTCAAGAGAGAAATGAGAACTGGTCACAAAGATCTAATAGTCATCTGCATAGATAGTAACTGAACCTACTCCAGAGGAGGAAACTCCTCCCCCCACCCAGGGTACAGCTCAAAGTCACAAAGTCAAGATACTCATCCTGTCATAAGTTTAGTAACATGCAACAAAATGCATATAATTAGACCATCTAGCACACATGTTTTTTGTTGATAATAATTCCTCATGGGTTTTTGTAAGAATCAGTTAAGATGATAATACCATTGTTGAGTCATTTCAAACTTTTCATTGGGGTTTTCTTGGCAAAGATACTGGAGTAGTTTGCCATATCCTTCAGATGAGGAAACTGAGGCAAACAAGATTAAGTGACTTGCCCAGGGTCACACAGTTAATGTCTGAAGTTGTATTTGAACTCAGATCCTCCTAATTCCAAGCCCAGGGCTCTATTTGCTGCACCCCCAGATAATAACAATAGCTAACATTTATATAGCGCTTACTTTGTGGTAGGCTCTGAGAAAACTGAGACAGAGATTAAATGACTTGTTCAGGATTACACAACTAAGGCTGGATTATAACCTCAAGTCTCCCTCACTCCAGGCCCATTGCTCAATCTACTGCATCACCTAGGAGGCTCAGATTAAGATCAAATATCACAAGCTTATGACAAATTTCCATGTTTACAAATATCAACTCTTATCACAAAGTATATATTATTATTTGACAACACAAATCTTTTTTTTTTCATTACACACAATTAATTCCCAGTCTGGTTCACTTTTTCCAAGATTCATAATCTGTAAAAATGAAACCCAAACTAAAGCATAAAATATAATAGGAATCTTCTATTATGATTAATTAGTATTTTTTATGTACCTCTATGCCCCAGAAAAACCTTTCCTATTTTTGTTATTTTTCAAGAGTGATAATAAGGGGCAGCTAGATGGCACAATGGATAGAGCACTGGCCATGGAGTCAGAAGGACTTGAGTTCAACTGTGGCCTTAGTAATTGTCTAGCTGTGTGATCTTGGGCAAGTCACTTAACTCCATTACCTTAAATAAAAATAAAATTTTAAAAAAAGAGTGATAGAAATATCAGTCTCTTCATGTTCTTGCCAACTCCCCAGTTCAGTCCTAAACTAAAACCTGCCTGTAATATTGCAAACACCTATTAGATGATCTCTCTGCTTCCAATCGCTCCATGATGCAATCAATCCTATATATCCCAGATCAATTAATCTTGATACAACAGGGCTTTGAACTTTTCATTTCCTGACCAAAATCCCACCATGGCTACTGAATAAACTCTACCCTCAAGACCTACTCCAGTGTGACCCCCAACTAACATGCTTTATCTTCCACTCTATCTTCATCCAAAGTGGTCTGTGTGCTACTCCATATATGAGACTTGCCCTTTGCTACCTTCCGCATTTTATTAAATCCATTCCTTGCTTGAGATCACCTCTCTCCTAACATCTCTGTTTGAAAGCTTCTTCATCACTTAAGGTTCAACTGAAATGCTAATTTCTCTAAGGAATCTTTCTTTAAGTCCAAAGAGAACTAAACCTGTTAAGACAAATACTTTTTGCTCTGTTTGTTTTGGTAATTTGTATGTTCCCTAGTGCCTCTGAACCACAAGGAGCAAATTGTGGTTTCTGTCCTGGTACTTATTCACAGACACACACACCAAACACACACACACACACACACACAGAGTCCAATTTACATGCTCAAGACTAGTTCCAGGCCTCTCCTATGTTTCTTTTTTTTTTTAAAGATTTTATTTATTTTGAATTTTACACTTTTTTTCCCCCAATCTTGCTTCCCACCCCCCATCCCCACAGAAAGTACTCTGTTAATCTTTACATTGTTTCCATGGTATGCATTGATCTAAGTTGAATGTGATGAGAGAGAAATCATATCCTTAAGGAAGAAAAATAAAGTATAAAAGATAGAAAAATTACACAATAAGATAACTTTTTTTAAAAAATTAAAGGTAATAGTCTTTGGTCTTTGTTCAAACTCCCCAATTCTTTCTCAGGATATAGATGGCATTCTCCATTGCAGATATCCCCAAATTGTGCCTGATTGTTGCCCTGTTGGTGTGAGTAAGGCCATTAAGGTTGATCATCACTCCCAAGTTGCTGTTATAGTATACAATGTTCTACTTCTGCTCATCTAGTTCAGCATCAGTTCATGCAAATCCTTCCAGGCTTCCCTGAATTACCATCCCTCCTGGTTTCTATTAGAACAACAGTGTTCCATCACATACATATACCACAGTTTGCTAAGCCATTCCCCAATTGATGGACATTCTCTCAATTTCCAATTGAGCAGAGCTGCTATGAATGTCACTGACTGTTGGCGCTCTGCAGTCCATACACCCGATCCCCGAAAACAGACCTTGAGGTAGTTGTTCTCCTAACTTTTCTTTCTGGGTTTTGTCAATCAGATTTCCATTAAGAGGCTTGTTTCATATTATATAAGAGGGAAGATCAGGAGACCTTAGCACATGTCCTGGCTTCTCTATGCCATCTTCGCTGAAAGTCCCTATGTTTCTTAAATATGCTTCCAGCATATTTCCCAAACATCAACCCCAAGAAGTAGGCTATCTTGGAATTATTAACCTCATTTATTTTATTTTTATTTTTATTTTTTTATATCAAACTCATTTTGCAGAAGAGAAGACTAAAGTTAAGATTATAGATTCCCATAGTACCAGAGATGAGATGAAGGTGTAGGTCTCCTGAATCCTTATCCTGCACTCTTCCCTCTCCTATAGGCACTAGAAACTGTGTGAACATAAACACTTCTTGTGTTGAAGTTGGGAGTGAGGAGAGGTTTGAGGTGCATGCAGACAACCTCAAGAGACATTCACCATACACAGTCATAGTTGTGTACACACAAAGATCCCATAATGCTTTGTGATCAAAGGCACGGTTATATACACAAACTACTTTACACATAGAGTCAAATACACCATTCACAGGCATGGGGATAAAGTTAGCCCCCTTTCAACCTCCTTTTATGTGTTATCTTTCCCCCATTAGAATGTAAGCTCCTTGAGAGCAGACTGCCTTTTTTTTCTTTTCCTGTTTTTGTATTCTCTGGCAACTAGATGTCACAGTGGATAAAACACCCAACCTGGAATCAGAAAGACAACTCTTTCTGAGTTCAAATCTGTCCTCAGACACTTACTACTATTGCATGATCCTGGGCAAGTCACTTACCCCTGCTTGCCTCAGTTTCCTCATAAAATTAGTTGTAAAAGGAAATAACAAACCAACTCAGTATCTCTGGCAAGAAACCCCAAAAGAGGTCAAGAATTGGCAGAAATGCCTGAAATGACTGGACAACAAAATTAGTATTCCTAGCACCTAGCACGTAGTGATCATGTTTGTTGATTGTTGATTGACTGGCTATCCACACACACACACACACACACACACACACAGAGAGAGAGAGAGAGAGAGAGAGAGAGAGAGAGAGAGAGAGAGAGAGAGAACCTCAACAGAATCACAGAATAGTATTAACAGAGACATCTTAACTGCTGCCATTGGTCAAGGCTCACATCATGCTGCGTCTGCATGAGGCGCCCTCTGCTGTTGCACTGAAGACAATTTACCCTCAGAAATACTTCATACCCAATTTAAGGTTCCCTAGAATTCATGAGACATCCCCAAAAATCAAGCATAGAAAGGAGCCCCAAGGGCCATCTAATCTGATTCCCTCGTCTTGAAACAGGTTTGTTTGGGAAAGTCATACCCAAACTGATTGATCTCTTGGCAAGAAAACACAGCAGAGATATTTGATCATTCTTGTTTCAGATGCCGTAGAAGGTAAAGAAACATTTGCCAAGCCAAAGAAAAGCAAGCCAGGAGGAAAACACAAATATCCAATAAACACACAGGGAGATCCCCATGGCCCCCTCCAGTTTAATAGCTCATATTTCTGAAATGCTTGCAAAACACTTCCCATACAGCTACTCATTCACATGGACAGTGGTTGGTATTATAATTCTCATTCTATCGATCAACAAATTTCTCTGAATGATGAGGGAGTAGATTTCAGAGAGGTTTTTTGATTTACAACATCCACCTGGAAAGTGCCAGATCAAAATCAGGTCCCCTGAATCCTAAACCAGTACCTTCCCTGACGAGCCACGCTGATTCTTGTACCAGGAATCAGCTCCAACATAACAAGAAGCTTTTCTTCTATCCAAGAATGAGTTTAGTTGAAGAAAGTATAGACTCTTAAATAGATCTTAGAAACTGCCTTGTCCTGAGGTGCCAAACTCAAATAGAAATAGAACTATTAGAACTTGCATGAGGATCCCTGTAAGCCACACATACTGTATATTAATATATTTTTATTGCCACATCAAGATATTAAAATTAGATAGAAACAACATTTTGATTTGGCTTAATCCACCCTCAGGGGGTTATGGGTTATGTGTTTGACATCTATAATTCTACTAGATTCTAAGCCAGTTTCCTCATTTGACAGACAAGGAAACTGAGGGCCAGAGAGGAGAAAGTGTTTGCTCAAGAGTATACTAATTAATGACAGAATCTGTACTAGATTCTTGAATGCATAGCCAGTTTTCTTTCCTCTTTACCATGGCATTGTCAGTTCATAATGGGTCTGAATATCCTTGTTTAATTATTTTCAAACCCAAATCAAGGCTTCTTATTTCAGAAGTCGCAACATTTTCATGCTGAGATGATAAGGCTAACTGTTGCCAAGCATACTGGTATAAACCTTTCAGAAACATTCACTTAACATTGAGATACAATTTAGGACCATTTCTCAGCTTCCTGACTTATTTCACCCATACAAATAATCTAGGAACTTCATTATTTTATATCACCCCCATATGTTGTCACCTAGTCCCTCTGCAAGCATATAGTTCACAAAGCTCAAAAGATGGACAAGTTCATTGGCAGTTCAGAGAACTGTATCCACAGAAATAACATCATCTCTATAGGGGATTATATTCACATCTGTACTCATTAGATTGTAAACTCCAAGGAGGGAAACTAAGTGACTCAATGGATAGAGCAGCAACCCTGACGTCAGGAGGACCTGAGTTCAAATTTGACCTCAGACACTGATTAATTATCTAGCTGTGTGACTTTGGGCAAATCACAACTCCATTGCCTTGTTAAAAAAAAAAAAAAAAAAAAAAGATTGTAAGCTCTTTGAGAGTAGAAGACTGTCTTTTTCCTCTCCAGGACTTAGCAGAGTATTTACCTAGCAAGCAGTAGATGTTTGATAAATGTTTATTAACTGATTGATTGAATGATTGATCTAAACCTGGAGTAAATCTGACCTTTGATATGAGGTCTCAGGACCAGTGATAGTCATATTGACTTTTATCTTGCCACTGAACTCCTATCTCTCTGGAGGATTTAAATCCAATTCTCAAGCAAGTCAAGATATCACCCTCATGATGTCATTGGTCCTCTTCTAGAAAGAAGGACAAACGTCAATAACGGCAAACATCAACAACAGTTCTTTTTACTTTCTTAAGTTTACATTCTTAAGAGGCATCATTCTGCGAATAATTCTCCAGCAGATGGCACTAGTTAACCTTCACACTGATATCACCTCTGGCCTCAAAGAAGTTTGCCCAGTAATCAGAAAGGCACTTTCTATCACATGTTTCAAGCAGATGGTTCCAGAACCAGGATGAGTCATCATGACTTTACAGTTCCATATATCCCCTCCTCAACTACACACTACAGTAGTGTACCACTCTCAGAACTAGAGTTTGAATTAAGCCATATCTCCCATACTTGCCCCTTCCTCCTGTGGGTCCCTCTCAGACCAACTGTGTAAGGTTATTAGAATTGGTTTTGTTGTAGTTCAACCATTTTTCAGTCATGTCTGACTCTTCATGACCCCATCTGGAGTTTTCTTGGCAAAGATCTCCAGCTCATTTTACAAATGAGGAAACTGAGGCAGTGTTAAGTGACTTGCTCAGGGACACAGTTGAAGCCAGATTTGAACTCAGGAAGAGGAACCTTCTATTAGATCCATGGCAGGACAGTTGGCTAGGAAAAGGAAAGTATCACAAACCAGCCATGTATCCCCCAATATTACCTTATGGAATAAGAAGAAAAGACTACACAGTTTCTAAATATTGTTACTGTAGCTGTTATTTTTGTTACTATTACTATTTTAGTGAAGCATAAATTGATCAATTTTTTTCCCCCAAAGCAGTACTTAGGAGCCCTTTGAAACTTCACTTTATAGGATAATTCTTTTTTTTTAATAGGATTTTTCTAACTCATAGGTTTGACCCCTTCACTACCTTGCTCAAGAATCTTTATTGACTCCCTATTTTTTCCTAAGATAAAATAAAAACTCCTCAGTTTGCAGTGTAAAGCTCTTCTTGATATGACTATAGACTATCTTCCTGAATTTACTTCACATTATTTTTCTTTACACATCCTGGACTATTCATTTTTTCTCAAATTCAGTCTTTCATCTCCCATTGTCTTTCTTTTGCAAAGGCTGTTCTCCCCCCGCTGGAATGCATACCTTTCTCACCTCAACCTCTTGGAATCCTTAGCTTCCTTCAAAGTCCAGCTCAGATCTCACCTCTTACAGGAAATGCTTCCTGATCCCCTTTGATATAAATATTCTTTCTTTCCTCTTATTATCTACTCATTTTCCCCATTTGTATGACCTTCAGAATGAAAGTTTCTGGAGGTCAGAGATTGTTTTTATTTTTTGTTTATATCCCCAGTGTCTAATAATGTGCCTTATTCTAGGAAATATTTAATATATGTTTCTTGAAATGAGATTGAATTGAGAGTAGCAGAGTGAGAGGTTAAGTAGTATATTAGATAGTAAGCTGGCCTCAGACTTAAGAAGACTTTGGTTCAGATCCTGCCCTTGATATATCCTGGTTGGGTGACCCTAGACAAGTCATTGAACTTCTAAATATTCTAGAAAATTCCCTAAGAATGTGAAGAATAGTTGCCAATCTCCTCATCAGAACTTATACTAATAAAATCTCAATAATGATAGAGGTAGATATAGATAGATAGATAGATAGATAGATAGATAGATAGATAGATAGATTAGATAGAGAGATGGAGAGATGGATAAGATAGATGGATAGATAATGATAGATGTATAATATTAATAGGTTTAGAATTATAGGTGATAAATATTAATAGATAGATATAGATGATATTGCTAGATAGTTATTGCTATATGGATAAATATTGGTAGATAGATGTACAGATAGATAGATCTTGATAAACTAATAGGTCACTAAATCCCTTGAACTTCAGTTTTACTCATCTGTAAAACAGTAATAGCAATACTGATATTTATTATCTCACAGGATTGTTATAGGGATCAATGAGATAGTCTATATTATATAAGTGTCAATTGTGGTTATAAACATAACCAGGACCCAAACTTGATTTTTCTGGCTCCCAGCTTAGTGCTTTTCCCACTACATACTGCCTAGGTGGTATAGTGGATAGAGCCCTAGACTTGGAGTCAGGAAGATTCATCTTTGTGAGACCAAATCTGACCTCAGGCACTCACTAATTGTGTGACCTTGGATAAATCACTTGACCCTGTTTGCCTCATTTTCTCATCTGTAAAATGAGCTGGAAAAGAAAATGGCAAACTACTCCAGTGTCTTTCCCAAGAAAATCCCCAAATAAAGTCACAAAGAGGCAGGCAGATGTGACTGAAATGATTGAACAACAACAACCAAATCTATACTGCATACTTCCCAGGTCAACAGCTGTGACAATTTTGGTGGTAGACCTGCTGTGTTCCTCCCCCATATTTGTGACAAGTAGTGCATTTTTATCTCCTTTCCTTTGAAACTTGACAAGGTCTTGAGAGACAAGTAGGCCCCATGTGGTATGGTATGTGATTTGGTGCCCAGAACTCTTCTAGTCCTATCACTGAAACCCCCCATTTTAGTCACTAATCTGTCAATCTCTGGAAGTGGGCCAATAGTTCGTTCTTGATATAAGAACACATAGACCTCAAATCTTGGTTGATGGAGTCCTCTACCATTCCAATTGTGCCTTTCCCATTTAGGGAGGTAACTGAGCCAGGGTTGAAAGTGGGACCGCCCTATTACACATGCCCTCTGTTTACCTTTTATCCACTGCTATTGACTTTCAGGGGCCTTATCACCAATTCCTCAAATCTGGGTTGGGTTGTCCTTGCCTGAGTGAGGTAAAACTTGCTTTTTTACTGTCCCTAGAGAGAAGAAAGGAGGGATTCCAAGAAGCCTTTGAGAGAGTGGTAGAATCAGAGCCAGGAGGACAAGGATGAAAACATACCTTCTTTCACTGCAATTGATGTTTGGCCTGGGATTGGTCCAAGGGTTACTCAGGTGAGCTTGCTGTTTTGGCCCCCTATTTAAGGGAGAAAGAGGGCCCCCAAAACTCAAAGAGAAGACTGGTATAGAAATGGTAATGAGAGTATTTTCATAAAAACCTAGCTGATGAGAGATCATCTTATGGGTCATGCTATCTAGAGCAGGAAGCAGAATGCTGTGGTAGAAAAATCAATGTATTTTAGAATCAAAGAACCTGAGTTTGAATCCTGGCTCTGCCATCTTGGTCAAGTCAGATTCTCTTAGCTTTAGTCTTCCCATCTGTAAAATGGGAGAGAGGGTGTCAGTTTAGTAAATATCCAAGGTCCCTTCCATACTATGCCTGAAATAACCAGTGGGTTCTCTAAAGGTTAACTTATCTGTTCTCCTGCCTCTGCAGATTTACCCTTTCAGACAAATAAGATGATCTTTTTCTTAAGTAGTTGATGGGAAATACCTCAGGAAAAAGTGAGTTCCTATTCACTGTATGTCTTCAGTTTTTTACCAGATGACAACTTGTTGAAGATGTTGTTCATAGAATTCCTGCTACAGATAGTGATAGAATATTCACCCTCTGATGTCCTCTTCCAATTTTGAGGGTCTTTTTCAATAGTAATTTATTTTTTCTAATTAGATGTAAAGACAAATTTTAACATTCATTTAAAAATCTTGAATTCTAAATTTTCTCCTTTCCTCCCTCCTCTCTGTCTCTAAGAGGGTCAGCAATTTGATGTAGATTATACATATGCAATCATATAAAATCTATTTTCATATTGGTAATATATCACCAATATTCTATGCAATTCTTCAGCTGTTTATAGCTCATTGCTCTTACAGTCTCACCAAGAAGCTTCATAAGATTTTGATTTGCAAAATACCTTAAAAACAAATTAGTCTGAAGTCTTTGTCTCTGCAGTCTTGTTCTCTGCCTTCCCTAAATACAGAAAATTTGTCAACCTTTCACTTTTGAATAATTAAATTAATCACTCTGATAGATCAAAACTTCCTCAAAGGCAGGACTGCTTCTTTTTTGTTTTTTTTTTGTGGTGGGGGGGGCTTTTTTTGCCTTCAGATCCCCAGGATAGTGGTTTGCATAGAGTAAGCACTTAATAAATATTTGCTGAATTGAATTTAGCTCTTGTAAATCTGGAGACATTCCAGTTCTTTCCTTTTGTTAAAAGATCTCCAACAGAAATCAAACTTCTTGAAGGCAGGAACTTTGGTTTGGGGTTTTGTTTTCTTTTATTTTTTTAGTTTGTATCCTTAGTACCAGAAATAGCGCTTAACACATAGTAGAGAGAGAGAGAGAGAGAGAGAAGGGGGGGAAGAAAGAGGTGGGAAAGAAGAGAAGGTGAGAAAGAAAGAAGGAAGGAAGAGAATAAATGAATGAATGATTGAATCCTCTCAAAGCATTTTACATATATCTTATAGGTATTTCTGAAAAAGTCTCATTTTTACAGGAGGAAAGCCTGAGGCAAAAGAAACAAGTAGGAAGTCTCATGAGTCAAGTGGAAACCAAGAATTTTCTCTTTCAGGTCCCCTGCCTCTTGGACTATTCTTTAGCCTAAATTCTTAATCATTTTGTGTGACATGCATTCCCTTTTAAGTCTAGTGAAGGCTATAGACTCTTTCTCTAATTCAGATAGTTATTCTACATTCATCATTAAAGGAAATGACATTTCAGTTAGAGATATAGTGAAGTTAAAGATATATTTTTTCCTGACCAACTTCACATTGAAATCTATCCAAGGACCTTTGGTTGGGGGAAGGGTCTGTGAATCTCAAGTTAAGAACCCTAGACCTAGAATTTGGGCAAGTTGGGAAGAGATAGGAAAAATTGAGGGAGTCATGTGGGATGAAATACTATCAAGACTTCTTGCCTAAAGTTGGTGGTGGGGTTCTTTAACTTGAACTTGAACTTTGACTTGAACTTGAACTTTCAGGGTGCCCTTGATAAGACACAAATCCCTACGGAAAACCTTGAGAGAAAGGGGACAACTTTCCCAATTGTGGGAGGCACACAAGTTGGATATGGTCCAGTTCATTGATTCCTGCTCCCAAGACCAGAGTGCTAATGAGCCCCTCATCAACTACTTGGATGTAAGGAGAAGGGGGATGGAGGGAATCAAAAGAAGAAGGCACGACTAAAGGGTTCAGGGACCAGATGTTGTGTAGACAGATCATTTCAAGACCTGAATTCTGACCATTTTTGGACCCTAGGTCCATTCAGATAAGTAGCATCAAATGCCTGCATAATTGCTTCCTTTTCTGCTCTGCCCAGGCTAAGCAGATCTTTCTCTGACAAATCTATTTAGAGCTAAGATAAAGCTTTTCTGAGCAGTAGGTGGATGGGTTTGATTCCAGGAGAGAGAAGGGAGGGAGGTAGAGGAAAGGAGCCAAAGGACAGAGAATCATCCCAAACAAAACTCCCTAAAGTCCAGTCCTAGTCCTACCTTCACTGGTTTATGACTGGGGAAGTCATCTCATGCCCCAAAGCCTCCATTTCCTCATCTGTCAAATATTCCTACTTCACAGGAGTATGGTAAGGATCCAGTGGAATAGTTAGTATACATGTAAACTTTCTGGAAACTGTTACCCAAGTGAAAGACATTGTTAATTTGGTTTCTTACAGGCCCCTTTTTCTGCCTTTATGAGACTATGCAACATTTTTCTAAGCTTTGCAGAATTTTTGTTGCCCAGATTTTTTAAAGTCTGATGTAGGCCTGCAGCCTACCTCATTTCATGAATTAGTTCCATAATTATCAGGAATCCTTAGTTTCTTAGGAATAGTCACATATGTTCTAATGAATGAACAACCAACAACTTTATGTCATGGTTTCCCAATATTCTGATGGACTCTTTTTTAATGTTTTAATCATATTATTGAAAAATATCTGGTTGAAATAAACTTTTTTAGAGGGAAAGAATAATACTTGTGCTTCAAAATGGCCGAACTCCTTCTATCCTTACTTAATCTTTTAGAAAAAAAATCACCTTCTTTGTTCCTCTATACAACTCATACTTTTTCCATTTTCTCAGATGGAATATTTTGGAGTCATCTCCATTGGCTCCCCACCACAGAATTTCACCATCCTCTTTGACACAGGTTCCTCCAATCTCTGGGTTCCTTCTGTGTACTGTGTCAGCCCAGCTTGTAGTAAGTGGAACTAAGGAAAGAGGTATATGGGAAGGAACTGGGGCGGGGGGTCTTTGACTGGGTAAGAGTGATTGCAAAAGTTCTCCTGAAGAATGCATGGAACATGTAGCTTCAGGATCCTGAAATAATCTTCCCATCCCATTCTAACTATCCCACTCATTCCATAACCCATCCTTCTTCCTACCAGGATCACCTACAGTTGATGATGTCAAGGTAGCCTCACATAGGACAAACTCTTTCATCCTGTTGGGAATCCCTAAGGAAAAACTCAGCAGAATCAAAGGGAAAGCATTGAATCCATAATGGCATAAACTTGAGTTAAAGGAAGACTGGGGAGCATTGAGTGGGAATTGAATATTTCTGGGTGGGCAGGCAGAGAGGCAAGGATAGCCAACAAAGCAGGCTTGATAATTAGTTTCAAGTCCATCAGTGGTTTCTTGCTGCTGAGCTGGTATCCTGGAAAAGGGAAATTCTTCATGGGGAATTTCCTTTTCAGTTTTATTATGACTACCACTACTGCTATTAAGGGGAAAAGGCAGAGTCAAATCAAATTAATTTCTCAGAACATTTTATTTAGAGAGGAGGCTGGTCTCATTTAAAACCACTACCTAGATCACTAAATTCATAGAGACAGGTGGTATGATGAAAAAAAGTCCTGAATTACCTGTTATAGGACTGGGTTAGAGTCTAAATTGTGCCATTTACCAGCTAAGTTAGCCTGACTCTAACACATTGCAGGTACTTGATGAATATTTCTTGAAAAAAAAAGAACAGAGCTGCCATTTAATATGGCTGTGCTCCAGTTACCTAATGTATTTTCAAAATGGAAATATTGATGACACTATTTGTCACACGGGGCTGTTTTGAAAAAAGAACTTTGTAAATGTTGTTACTGTTTTTAACCAGAAGCATGATTTCAAGTGTCTAAAAAGTGAATCAAGGTAGCTAAGAGGAACTGGGATTGAAGTCAGGAAAACCTGAATTCAGATTCAGCCTACAATACTTATTAGTTGTGTGACCCTGACTCAGTTTTCCTCAGTTTCCTCAATTGTAAAAATGGAAGATGATATAATATTTATCTCCCAGGGTTATCAAGGATCAGATGACATACTATTTGTAAAGCATGGCATCTGTCACATTGTAAGCATTGATAAATGTTTGTTCATTTAATGGTGAGAATTTCCCTCTACCAAAGTAGATCAGCACCTATAAATCTTACAAACTTGAAGTGCTATTCAGATATGGGTTACTATTATCAGAGGCAGCACCAATGATTGGTACAGATTTTCTCCTCTGTTAGAATTGCCTTGACTAGGGCCTGAGAATTAAGGTAAGATGTAGGTTGACCTAGGCTGCTAGGGAATTTCCTCCTGTAGGGAATATTAGTTCCCCATGGAGACTCCTGTCTGACTGGGACAGAGCACAACCATTTGTTCACATTAGATTAATGTTGCTTACATTATAGAGAGCATGAGATAGGAATTAGGAAGCTTGGCAAGTCATCTCCCCTCTTTTCTGACTCTCAGTTTCCTCATTTTTTAAAATGGGAATAACAAAAGCACCTACTTCCCAGGATTGTCGGGAGATAAATATGAGATAATAATTATAAGTACTCTTCAACTTAAAGTTAGAGTTATTAGTTATCATTCAAGTATAGGATTTCATGTGAATTGTGACTGCTGGCTCATCTTAGCTCAGGTTGATGAGGTGACGTGCCATTTGGAGCTAGAAGGAGGAGGAAGAGGAGGAGGAGGAGGAGGAAGAGGAGGAGAACAAAGACAAAAACACAAGTATCAAGAAAGAACTCATTTATCAGGCAATTTTAGGAACAGGAAATGTCCAAATCACCACAAATGTGTGTAGTAATGTCCCATGCTAATGATATCACATTTGTTAACCAATGACTCAGCAGCAACTGCCCACAATCTGACTACAAACCATTGAGTTACTGTGGCTAATGATTCATGTATTGGACAATCATAGACAAGGTAGTTTACCCAGGGTGGGAACAGATGAGATGACTTGGAGACTCCACACCTAGGCTCATAGAAAGTAGAGTTAGAAGGGACCTTTGAGGTCTTCTAAGGTTCTCCCTTCTTATAGATAGGAAAACCGAGACCACAGACCCAACGTCATGCAGCTATTAATTAACATAGCAGGGCTATATTCAAATCCTAGTGCTCCGATTCTAAATCAGGACTCTTTTTTATATCCCAGACTGACCATTCTGAAGATTCTAAGGTTGATGCCTCCACAAATTTCCTGGTGATAGATATGTGATTCCAGTTGAATGTGGAGGGAAGGAGCTGGGTTTTTTCTGTTTATATTCTCAGCATCTAACACAAAATCATGCACCTAGAAAGCATTCCATAAATGGTTGTTGAATTGGATTGGATTCAATTGCATTAACCATCAAGGCACCTTTAAGAATGGCCTGCAGGTGATGGGGTCTTTATTTTTACATTACAGAGAATCATAATCGATTCCACCCATCTCAGTCCAGCACTTACTTCGAGAATGGGAACTCTTTCTCCATCCAATATGGGACAGGAAGCTTGTCTGGAATCATTGGAACGGATCAAGTTATTGTAAGACAAAATTTGAATACTGTTTTCTTGTCTCTTAAAATTATTTATTCTTATTTCTTCTCTCAATCCAAAGCCTTGACAATGACTATGTTCTTTCCATTACTGGAAATTAACTGGAAATTCCTATCTAATGTCTTCTCTTATAGCTGTCAAGCCATCCCCAGAATTGAGCAATGGGGAGGGAGAAGAGAGAAAAGAATTATCCACGTAACAATGACTATTACAGCATCTTAAATTTCCTTAGTTTATATTCCTTCAAGCAGTTCAGACTATTAACAACATTTCAATAATCACTCAACCTTCTTTTTAAAGTGAATGGAGGGGTGGTAAAGATCATTATGAAAATTTAGTATAGGAAAAAACAGACAAGGGAAGAAAATTGCCTCAAAACACTCAGCAAAGCAGATGGTAACTGAAGTTAGCACCAGAAACTTTGATTTCATACAGTCTCTTTCTTGGGAATTTTGTTTTGCTAGGTGGAAGGAATTACAGTGGTCAACCAGCAGTTTGGAGAGAGTACTAGTGAGCCAGGAAGCACGTTTGAGAATGCAGAGTTTGATGGGATCCTGGGACTGGCATATCCCTCGCTGGCTGTGGGAGGGGTCACTCCAGTGTTTGACAATATGATGGCCCAAAACCTGGTGGATATACCCGTGTTTTCTGTCTATATGACCAGGTAATGATCACAATTCTTACTTTTATATCAATTCATGACTTCCAAAATACACATTTAGGGTCTGTCTATTTGATTCTCACAACACCCCTGTGAAGTAGAAAATGTCAGAAGAGGGACTTGATCCCTAGTGGTGATGAAGAATGTGTCCTTATGAATGATAAGCTTACTGTGCTCTCTATGCATTGGCTTAAAGTTTTGCTGGGCTTCCAATATGGTTTAATATGGGTTCCAATAATATCCAATATCAAGGTCTGCTCTGGACAAAATTAGGAAGTTAATGAACTCCTAGTTCTCTTCAAGAGTCCCCAAATACCATTTCCTGAATCCCTCACCTACCCATTTGCTAGTTCCCTCCCCACCTTCCAGAAAATTATTTTTATTTCGTATTTTATATATTTTCTGAGCTATCTATATATCTTGTTTCCCCTTAACAGAATGTGAGTTCTTTGAAAACAGGAAGTATTTCATTTTTGTTTTGACATCTCTAGTGGATGGAACTCGGGGCTTTGAGTCAGAAGGACCTGATTTAAAATCTAATCTCAGGTACTTACTGGGCAAGTAAGTGTGACCCTGGACAAGTCATGTAATCTCTACCTTGATTTCCTCAACTATAAAATGGAGATCATAATAGGATTTTTATGAAAGTAAGATGAGATGTTGTTTGTGAAGAGCTAAAAGAGTACTTGGCACATAGTAAGCAATCTATAAATGCTTATTTTCATCAGTGCCTACCACAATGTCAGCACATTTAATATATGCTGTTCAATAGAATGGAATAGGCTGTTTCATGAAGTAGTGAATTCTACATCATGGGAGATATTAAAGCAGAGCTTATTTAGATGACCATTTGTGGGGGGCATTTTAGAACGAATTCTTTCATCAGGGAGCAGGATTGGATAGAAAATCTGGAAGATGCTTCTAACATTAGAATTATGTGACATGGTATTGGACATGGCTAATTGAAGAGAGTAATGGGCTTGGAATCAGAAAGATTCATCTTCATGAGTTCAAATCTTACCTCTGACAATGACTAACTGTGTGACCCTGGATAAGTCACTTGATCCTGTTTGCCTCAGTTTCCTCATCTGTAAAATGAGCTGGAGTAGGAAGTGGCAAACCACCCCAACATCTAAGAACACTCCCCAAATGAGGAAAACTGAAGAAGGAAATGGCAAATCATTTCAGTATCTTTGCCAAGGAAACCCCAACTGGGAAGAGCTGGAGAAGGAAATGGCAAATCACTCCAGTATCTTTGCCAAGGAAACCCCAAAATGGGATCATAAAGCATTGTATACAACTGAGCAACAACAATAATAATATGCAGATGTTTCCTGTACCCATTAAGCAGGCAGGTGCCTAATATCAAAACCTGAGCATATTCTTCCAAGACCATGAATCTACATCTGCTTTTCTGGCCCCTGGAGAAGACTTTCCATCTGTGTTTTCATCCCTAAATTCATTCTGCCCCATAAAGATCCTGTTCAACCAGGATGTTTTTAACCTCCTATTCCTGAGGCCTAGGAGTTAACTGACTCATAGAGTGTCACTCAAACAGTCACTCACCAAAGCACAGACTCTCAGGGATCAGGAGGTAACTCAGAGGTAGCATAGTCCAATCCAACAGCTTCTGCCTAAAGTTGTCTATTGAGGGGCACCTTCCTACCTCCTAAAATGGAACATTCCATTTTATGGGGTAGCTCTAATTATTACTAACTTTTCCCTTATATCAAACTTTAACTTGCCTTTTTGCAACTTCAATCAATGTAGAATATGTCTTATCCCTTTTTTTCTCATAACAATCCTTCAGATCCTTAAAGAGGTTAAAACCTCCCCCCTAAGACTTTCTCTTCTCTATGCTAAACATGCTTAATTTCTTCAACTGATCCTCCTACTGCATGCCTTCCAATCTCTTCACCATTCTCATTATTTTCCTCAGGATGCCCTCCAACTTGTCTGTAAATGTCCTCTCCAAAATGGGTCACCCAGAACAGAGAAGAATACTCCAAATGTGATTTAGCCTGAGCAAAGTGAAAACATGGCTTTCCAGAAATGGTTAGAAGAAGCAGTTGCAGTCCAGAAGATCTGAGTTCAAATCTAATCCCAAACATAATTTCTATCTGTGTGACCCTGGGCAAGTCATTCACCCTCTGCCTACCCCTATTTCCCCATCTTTAAAATGAGAATATTAATAGCTCCTAGCTCCTAGAGTTATTATGAGGATAAACTGAATTAATATTTGTGAAGTGCTTTGCAATATGCAAATGTAAGTCCTGTTATTATAGTCTATATGCAATGCCTCATACAATGTCAGCTGAGGTTTCATTACTACAGTTTGGTGTCAAATACTTGGATATAAAGCAAAAGATCAGGGAGGAATCTAAGATGAATATACCATGGTGGAGTTTAGAAAACCCTGGGATCTGGACTGAGAATTTAGAGTCTTGACTCTGATATTGAATACCCAATAGCTGTGAAAAACAAACAAACAAATGTCCTTTGTGATGTCCTAGCTGACAACAATGCCTTTGTAAGCTAGGATTTAGGGAGGCTGATCCTTGCTAAGGAGGGGAGGCAGTGATGTTGTTGGTCGAAGTGGGGGGGGGGGGATTAGCAAAAGCACTGTGAAAAGACTTCTAGAAGTTGTATTAGAGGATGTGAATTCAAATCCCAGCTCTACCACTTTAATCCTGGCCAAGTCATTTAACCTCTTTGAATTTCTGTTTCCCATCTCTTGGGTAGTTAGGTGACACAGTGGGTAGAGAGCCTGCCCTGAAGTCAGGAGGACCTGAGTTCAAATCCAGATTCAGACACTTAACTAGTTGTGAGATCTTGGGCAAGTCAATTAACCCTGATTGCCTCGCATCCAGGGTTCTCTCCAGTTGTACTGATCCACACCTGGCCACTGGGCCCAGATGACTCCAAAGTAGAAAGTGAGACTGGTGACTTGGCACAACCCCTCTCACTCAAATCCAATTTATGTGCCTGTCATGGCATCACCTCTCTGATGTCATGTCTTCTTCAAGAAAGAAGGGCTAGCCTATCAACATCATCATCACCCCATCTCCATCTCTAAAATACAAGAAGTAGGGGCAGCTAAGTGGCACAATGAATAGAGTACCAGCCTTG
This sequence comes from Macrotis lagotis, assembly GCF_037893015.1. Lineage (NCBI taxonomy): Eukaryota > Metazoa > Chordata > Mammalia > Peramelemorphia > Peramelidae > Macrotis > Macrotis lagotis. The sequence goes on along the minus strand of NC_133659.1, from coordinate 106,398,264 downwards.
GAGTCAGGGGGACTTTAGTTCAAATCAAGGCTTGTTCACTTACTAGTTGTGTGACCCTAGCTTGCTAACTTTGTTAGCCCTGATTGCCTCTAAAAGAAAAATGAAAAAAAAAGAGATAAAATAAAGAAGTCAAGTTTTAAGTTTCCTTCCAATTCTAAATCAACAATCCTAAATCATTTCACACATCCACCCCTCATTTTCTTTACCTGTACAATAGGAATAGAATCTCTGAGGGCTATTCTAAGGATCAAACAAGGTAAGATATTCCACTCAGAGCATTTACAAGAAAATGACACAGGCAGAAACACAAACCTGTTTTTGAAGATTCTTGAGGCTTCTCTCACATTGACTATTTGACTTTTTTCCCTATAGGAATCCAGATAGCACCACTGGAAGCGAGCTGATTTTTGGAGGCTATGATCACACTCATTTCACCGGAAGCCTGAACTGGGTCCCAGTCACCAAGCAGGGTTACTGGCAGATAGGACTGGACAAGTGAGTATTTTCTGTGAGGCAACAATGAACATATAGGAGGTACAGATTAAAAAAGTTAAAAAAAAATTAGGATTTATTAGAAGGCAATGTAGTACAGTGGAAAGTGTGCTGACTGTGGAGTCTAAGATCTGAGTTCAAATTCCAATTCTGCCTTAAAATTTACTCTCCTCATCTGTAAAATAAAGGGATTGGAGTAGATGACATCTTAGGTGACTTCCAGTCCTAGATCTGGAAATCTGTGTTGTATCTGAATCCTATTTGTTGCTGTTTTTATTAACACATTGTATTTTGACACAGTAGATGCATGTTGAAAAATAATTATGCAAAAGTCAATAGCACATCATATATCACTTTTGAATTCACTTCTATAAGTAGTCCCTTCATTAATGCAAATTATATGGTCTTTAGGAGTCATTGTAGGTAAAAAAAAAAAAGCTATCACCTTCCAACCAACCTGGTAACAAGCCTCTGGATCATTTTCCAGAACCCAAGATGCATACAATGAGGCATCAAGAGAAAATTGTGATGGAGGAAATAAATAAAATCTAGCATAGGTCCTTATTAGCATTCTCATCCACCCTGTCTATGGTTCCCCCCGAGGCCTATACTTAGAGATCATCAAACTTTCTGTTCAGCTCTGGTTGTTTCAATAGGAAAGTTTGAAAGTCCCCTGTTTCATTGAAAGTCCATCTTTTCCCCTGAAAGAGGATGTTCAGTTTTGCTGGGTAGTTGATTCTCAGTTGCATTCCAAACTCTTTTGCCTTCCGGAATATCATATACCAAGCCCTATGAGCCCTTAATGTATAAAGATGCTGCCAGATCCTGGGTAATGTTGATGGGGAAGGCAACTCATCCCAGAGAAAGTCATTGGAATCTAAACACAGACTGAAGTACACTTTTTTTCTCTCTCTCACTATTCTTGAGGTTTCTCATCTTTTTTGGGGGTGGGGGTTATGACTACTCTCACAACAAGATTATTGTAATAAAATAAACAAAAAAGAATCCTTAGCATTTAGCAAGATTTAATAAACAATAAACTAGCAAAGAAAGTTATTTTTTCAGTGTCTCCTTTAAAATGTTAGGTCTTCTACCTCTGATTTCCTTCCTTCTTTCTTCCTTTGTTTCTTCCTTTCTTCCTCCCTCCCTTCTTTTCTTTTTTCTTCCTTTCCTCTCTTTTTCTTCCTTCCCTCCCTTTTTTCTCCTTCTTTCCTTCCTTTTTCGTCCTTCTTCCCATCCTTTCTTCCTCCTTTCTTCTTTTCTTCTTCCTTTTTCTTTCTTTTTCCTTCATCCCTCTCTGTCTTCCTTTCTTTTTCTTTTCTTCCTCCCATTTTCTTTCTTCAATCCTTTCTTCTTTCCTTCCCTCTCCTTTTTCTTCCTTCCTTTCCTTTAAAAAAAGGGACCTCTCTCTCTCTCTCTCTCTATATATATATATATATATATATAGATAGATAGATAGATAGATATAGATATATATAGATATATATATATATATATATATATATGTATCTTCCTTTCCTACTTTCTTTCTTATATTGTTAGAACCTTGGGAATCAGACTCATCATCCCCTTTACTTTTACACCCAGCATACAGGTGGGAGGCACTATCATGTTCTGTGCAGAAGGCTGCCAAGCCATAGTGGACACAGGGACATCCCTCATTACAGGACCACCTGACAAGATCAAGCAGTTGCAGAATGCCATTGGGGCAGTGCCTACAGATGGAGAAGTGAGTACCCACTTGGGGCAGAGGGAGTAGATAGAAAGGGAATGGGTATTTTTCTTCTATGGTATCTTGCAGTCACTGAATAGAGAAAGAAATGTCAGCACTTTCACTCATGTCATTTCTAGTATGCCATGGAATGCAATAACCTCAATGTGATGCCAGATGTAACCTTCACCATCAATGGAATTCCCTACACTCTCCCCCCTAAAGCCTACACTCTGACGGTATGTGCTTTCCCCCTCTTTCACCAATGATTGACTTCCTCATGGGACAAGTGCTTCCCCCCTTCTCTAGTACCTTCCAAACTTTCATGTAACCTGGACTTCAAAAATAATCCCAGAAGCCCAGGTCTATGTTCTGACTCAAAAGAATTAGCATGGATTAGCAAGCACTGAACCATTCTATCCACAACTTCTCTGCACCACCACCCCCCATTGTCTTGTTTGGAAACCAAAGTGGGTGGAATTCAATGCTCTCTAAGATTCCTTCCAGCTCTTCCCAAACATGACTCTGTGATTTTTAAAGGCCAACCTCCATGAGTCCTAAAGTGTAGGAAGGGAAAGAAAAGAACACTCCTAAACTTAAATAAAGACTGTCAGGCCTCTGGCGCCACAAAGGGCAAACCGAGGAAGTAAGACTTTCTGCTTCCTCTTGTTCATCTCTGGCACTGTTCTTTTCAATTTTAGGACTTTGTAGATGGAATGGAGTTTTGTACAAGTGGTTTCCAGGGTCTTGACATCCGTGCCCCAGATGGACCACTCTGGATCCTCGGAGATGTGTTCATTGGCCAGTTTTACTCTGTTTTTGATCGTGGCAACAACCTTGTGGGACTGGCCCCAGCTGTCCCCTAAAGCAAGGCCTCCTGTTCCTTGAGACAGCTCTTATAGATCCCTTGGACCTGTCATAATCAAACTCTTTTTGAAATTTCATCTGATCTTCTCCCCCTCTTCCAAAGAGAGTTCCAGCTATTTAATCTGGGACAGAATCAGGCAAAGCATGAGAAAATTCTAATTATCTCGTATTAAATAGTGTATTTGTTTTTTCTTTCTAAATAAATAAATTTTTAAAAGATACAGAATCACTATGTGTGTTTCTTTGTATATAGAAACAGACTTTTCAAATTAGAAGAGATTTTATGTTATCTAGTCTAACCCCAATATAAGAATTTACCCTACACCATCCTAGACAAATTATTCAGCTACTTCTGTTCAAACTCCTCCAGCAATAGAGGACCACTATCAATCAATCAAATAAATGATCTCCCACTTGGAAAATGTATGACCTTGCCCCTGAAATCAAATTAATAAGCATTTATTTAGCATTTTCAATATGCTAAGAGTTGATCATACAGAGAAAGGCAAAAATATGATTTCCCTACCCTCAAGGAGTTTACATTCTAATGGGGGAAGCAACATACAAACAATTAAGCATATACTAGATATTTACTATATAAATTGGAAGTAACTTCAGAGGGAAGACATTAGTATTGAAGGGAACAAGGAAAGTCCTTTTGCAGAAGGTGAAATTTCAGCTAATACTTAAAGAAGCCAGGAAAGCCAAGAGGTAGAGAGAAGGAAGGAGAGTATTTCAGGCATAAGGAACAGTCAGGGAAAAGCAGAGATTTGGAATGTCCCATTCAAGAAAAAGTAATAAAATCTATATCAGATCATAAGGTACAAATAGTAGAACCCTGTGTAAGGCAATTTCACCTAAACCTGTAAAATCATGGAACCAGTTAATGATAAGAAGTGGCAGGAGGCCTCCATCGGATTTTACAAAATCTGAGGAAAAATAATGCTGCAAAGGTTTCAAATTTTCCTACAAAATTTCAGAGGGCACAATCAATCAATGAGTTGAGGGCCAGGCATTGTATAATCACTACTCACATCACATTTTTGTACAACTCTGACTGTTTCTTCTATTGAATTAAAAATTTGATTCTCTAATACCACAACCCATTGATATTGCATCTGTCCTCTGAAGCTGTGCAGAAGAAATTCCAGACTTCTGTCATGACAGTCCTTTGAACATTTGAAAATCATAGTGTGTGACTCTCTCATCTCTTTCATCACTAAGTCTGTTTTCCCTTTTTTGATTGTTAACTAAATGAGTAAATCAGGGTAATTCTAAAGATATACTTTACCTAATTTTTAACATTAGTAAAATGTTTCTTATTGTTCTTACTGTTCAAGACCCCTACTATTCTTACTGTTCTTGAGGAAGAAATGGAAACACATGGTCTACAGTGATAATGATGATAATGATGATGTTTGTCCTATGACCATGATATCAGAGAAGGTGATGATATGACCAGCACATGAATTGGTTTTGGTTGGGGAAACTGTGCTAAGTCACCAGTTCCACTGTCTCCTCCACAGTCACCTGGATCAAGTGACCAAATATAATTCAGAATGACTAGAGATGACCCGAGATATGATGCAATCAGGATTCAATGACTTACTCAAGATCACATAGCTAGTGTCAACTATCTGAGTCTGGATTTGAACTCAGAGTTTCCTGACTCCAAGATTAGTGTTCTATCCACAGTGACCTAGCTGTCCCAGGACATGGTCTAGAATAGATTAGATCTAAAATAGGTCATAGGACAACAGCTGAATTTAAAAGTGTTTGAAAAAATAGTCCAATGTTCAACAATAAATATCTGGAAGTCTCTCTGAGAGTGTTCAGGATTTGGTGATTAATTCTGTATTTTTTCACATTTTTATCAGTAACTTGAATAGAGGTGAAAATGGCACACTTATCAGATTTGCAGATGACATAGACCTGGGATGGATAGCTTAAAATGTCTTTAACTGTCTAGAATATTGAACTGAATTTAAAAAGGTGAGATTCAATATAGATAAATGTCAAGAAAACCCTTGGGTTCCAAAAAATCAGTTATTAGTCTGAAAAAGATACAAAGGTTTTAGAGTACAATAGGCCCCACATAAGTTGTCAATGAGATGTGGTTCTTTTTTAAAAGTTAACATAATATTGGAGAGCACTAAACAGGGCCCCCCCCCCCCCAATTCTGCCCTGGTCAGACTACAGTTGAAGAATTGAACTTATTTATGAATATCCCAGTTTAAAAAGAAGACTGATAAGATGGAGAAGGTCAAAAGGAGGACATCCAATATGGGGAAGGGCTTCAAAATTGTCAACTACAAGGTGAAGTGTGTGGAACACTGGACACAAAGTTAGGAAGACCTGAGTTTAAAATCTGGTCTCAGACACTTAACAGCCTTGTGACTTTGAGCAAGTAACTTGCCTCTGCCTCAATTTTCTCAGCTGTAAAATGGAGTTAATAAAAGCATCTAACCACCCCCTCAAGGTTATTATGAGGATCAAAAAAGATTATATGAATAAAACACTCAGTGCTGTGCTTCATAAATGCTTATTGTCTTTTCTTCCTTCCATCTGTGAACAATTAATTTAAATGAATTTTAACAATTAACAAGTTTAACAATTTTAATAACAATTAATTTAAAAATACATATATTTGAATATGAATATAAATTTAAAACACATATATATTTATATGACTTATTTTTCTGTGCTTTTAAGAACAGAAGTGGTTTAAAAAGCTACCTTTCATATAGAAACTTACTGGTAATCAGATCAGATTAGCAATTTGGTGAATCTAATCTTTAAGAACAGATAGAGGGGATGGCTAGTTGACACACTGGCCCTGGAGTCAGAAGGAACTGAGTTCAAATCCTGCTTCAGGCACTTAATAATTACCTAGCTGTGTGATCTTGGACAAGTTACCTAACCCCACTGACTTGCAAAAAACAAACAAAAAACAAAGAAAAAAACTGAATGCAAAAATGTCAGCTTCAGTACAAAGACTTGCTTTCATAATCCCAATAAGATAGTCCCTACAGCTATCTCCATGCTTGAAAGGTCTTTGGGATAAATGATAGAGCACTCTTTTTACTGAAACCCCCTTTCTAGGTTGCCCCTGACTTTTCCTGGATTGGGGCACTGAAACCTTCTTTGATTAGATAGGGCTCCATGGGGGGTGGGGGGTGGGGGGTGGGGGGATTTGGCTGTCTGACTAAACCGTCCCTCTCCGTGCATACCTGCATAAACCAAGAATATAGAGAAATATTAGTAAATGTATTTGTTAATCTAATTCTATTTTTCTCTGTCTTAAATCAAACTCTGGTAGTTAACAATTGTTCCTAAATAGGTCAACTCTGAGGGTTAACACATATTTAATCTAATTATTATTTTAAGGTCAAAGTTCAGTAAGAACCTCTTCTCATTTTGGGGGACTCCACACTTTTCTTCCTTTGTTCTTTTCTTCCTTCTTTCTTTTGCCCCTTCCTTTCTCCTTCCCTCCATAAAAATTGTGCTATATATGTAGATCATTTAAAAGAAGCAAGCACGCTTAGCCAAGAAAAGAGAAGATTCAAGAGAAACTAGATAGTTGTTTTATGTATTTAAATGACTATCTTTGGGAAGATGCATTTTAGATGTGTTCTGCTTGGTTTTAGAAAGCAGAACCAGGAGTCATGGTTAGGAACTATTGAGAAAATTAGACTTGATGTAAGGAAAAACTTCTTGATGTCAACACTGTCCCAGAATGGCCGCTTCAGAAGGTAATGAGTTCTTCAAGCACAGACCAGAAGACCACTGACTATGTATGCAATAAAGAGGATTCTTCTTCAGTGGTGAGTTGGGTATAATGACCTTGTGATCCTTTTTGACTCTGTGATTAGCCAGTCCATGGCTAATATGTCCTTGTCATGGATATATTAAGTTCAAGAAACATACATTGTGGACCAATCTGCCTCCACTCCCTCTTTTGAAAAGAAGAGAAAAGTCCTCTGGAGGGAAAAGATGGAAATAAATCACTAGGTGGGTCCCAGACAACTTCCTCTGACCAGTTGTTATATATAAATATTTCTCTGCTAATGGCATCTTTATCTGAAAATGCTGCTAGAATGAGGCACCATGGGAAGCTGTTCAAAAGTTTGTCCTGCCCCGGGGCCAGGACAAGGTTCCAGATTAATGAAACCTTAATGCTGCCTTATGTAAATAGGTGTGACTGATTGAGACCATGGGAATTTTGTTGGCTCATGGTACAATGGTACCATGGTAAAATGGAAAGAGTACTAATTTTTTTATTAGGAGACCTGGGTTCAAATTCTGCTCAGATTCTCACAAACTGTGTAAATTAGGGTAACTTCTTTTTTGTTTTGTTTTGTTTTGTTTTAGTGACTTGACTTCTAAATTTGATTGATCATCTGTAAAACAGAGACAATAATAATTGAACTACCTTCCTCAGAGGGGTGAGTGATATAGAAAATATTTTGCAACTTTAAAGGTTTATATAAATGTATTGTTATAATAGCTATTTACATTATAGTTTGTCAGTTTTCCTCTTAAGCTATCTATTAGAGTCCAGAACCAAATATTAGATGTTTAGTTGCTTGGGATTTAAGTAGGTGCTTAATAAAAACCCTGGTTGACTGACCAGTAAATGATGAGCTCTTGTATGAACATCTGTTCCATTCTGTACATGTAGAGTTGATTTTTTGAACTCAAGGCAAGGATTTTATATTTGTTTTCATTAAGTTGTATCTTGTTAGATTAGATTCATATTTCTACTCTGTGGGGATTATGGAATCTAAAGTTAAAAGAGACCCCAAAGGTTATCTAATCCAATCTGGACCTGAACACCTCAATATTCGAATGAATTGTTATCCAATCTTCTCTACTCATTCTAATTCAGACAGTTTTAATTAGAAAAGTTTCTCCTTGAAACCTAAATCTGCCTCCCTGCCACTTTCACAATTTGTTCTTAATTCTGTCCTCTGAGTCCAAGAAAAATGAGTCTAAGGCCTCTTTTACAAGATGGCAAAAGCTCTTAAAATGTTAGTTGATAGTAGGTTAGGAATCTAGGTGCATTTAGCTTGGGAAATAGGCTAGGCAGGGGGTGATATCTACCTTTAAACATTCAAAAGGACGTCTTGTGGAAGAATACTAACAAGAATTATACTAATTTTGGAAGACTCTGAGGGCAGAACTGGAACCTGGAAGGAGTAGTTATAATAAAGCAGATTTTGGATCATTGCTTCCTGTGTTGCCAACTGGCTGATGGACATCTTTTACTAGCTAACCCATAAGTATCTCATTCAATATGTCCAAAATGGTTACTTTCCTCCCACTGTTGGGTTCCCTGGCTAACTTTCTGTTTCTGTTACATCAGTCAACAAATAACCATTATGTTCCCTTCTTACATTCCAGGCAACTAAGGTAGTGAGATTGCTCAATGGATAGAGCACTGGGTCTAGATTGAGGAAGACCTGAGTTCAAATGTTCAGCCTCTAGTTTTGTGACTTTGGTCAGGTCACTTCACCCTGTTTGCCTCAATTTCCTCATCTGTAAAATAAACTTGAGAAAGAAATGGAAAAGCATTCCAGTATCTTTGTCAAGAAAACCCTCAATGAGGTCACAAAGAGTCAGGCACAACTGAAAAAAAGGACTAAACAACATCCAAGAAACATCTTACATTCAACATGTCTTGAAATGAATTGAATTTCTTTTTTCCTAAAACTACCCCTTTCTCAAATGTCCCCTAGCTCCAATAAGCATACTTCCTTCCATTATCTCATATTTGTAACTTCAGAATTATATGGGAGTCCTCACTTTCCCTCACTTTACATATCTAAACAATTGCCAAATCATTCCATTTCTATCTTTCTAATATGTCTCCCCTTTTGATCCTTTATCTTTACTCACACAGCTACATTAGTTTGTGACTTCTTACCTAAATTATTGCAACATTATCCTCATTGGCCCCCTCTGCCTCATTTCTTCCCCTTCCAGCCCATTCCACATTATTGCTGCCAAATTTCCTTAAAGACAGATCTGACCATGTGATTCTATTCTCATGCCTTCCTATTGCCTTTAAGATGAAACATATTAGTATACCATCAACCTTGCCTATTTTAGGTTTTTAAAGTCCTTCACAACTTAACCTCAGTCTATCTTTCTAGCTTCATTAAACATTATTTCCTTTCCTATACCCTGTGATCTGACCTTACTCATGACATTCTAATTCCCATCTCTTGTGCAGAATTCTCCTCTTCCCTTAAGATGCAATGTGCACCATCTTCTACATGAAGACTTTTCTGATCCTTAAAACTGATAATCATGTACCTGAAAAACTTCCTTGTACTATAATGTATATATACACATCTATGATAAATGTGTATAGTTAATCATTTTATATTTATATTGCATATATTTTTATTTAATTACTATCTCCCCAATTAGAATGTAAGCTCATTGCAAGTAGAGATTGTTTCATTTTTTGGTATTCCTGGTGTTTAGGCACATAGTAGGTACCTAACAAGTATTTGTTAAAATAAATTTGTTTTTAGTTTCCTTATGGGGAAGATGTGGACATTGAACTTGAAGTCTCTTCCAGATTCAAGATTCTATACTCCTGGACCTTTACTGTATGTAGCTCTGGGTTCTGGACTTCAGTCAATCTAAAGTATCCCAATGATATCACTGTGGTTCATTTACGTCTACTTAAAAGTCTTACTAAGAATATTAAAATCAAGCCAACAAGGTATGAAACAGAGAACAAAACTCATTAAAATGAGGGTAAAGAAAAGAGATATAGCTATGTATAATCTACTTTAAATTGCTTGTCTTCTCAAAAAGGGGATGGAGAAGGAAGAGAGAATTTGGAATTCAAAATTTTAATAAACAAAGGCTAAAAAATTTTTGTTTGCATGTAATTCTCTGTAACTGAGAAAAAATATTTTTCAAAAATGGAGATGTAGATAATATTTTAAACTAATTGATAAGTCTTAACCTACTTTCTTCTAGCAAGTGTCATTTCTCCATTAAAATACCAAGGGTTCATGGCACCTACCGTCCTGAGCTAGTAACTGACCCTCTCTTTTTCTCTGGTCTAGTTTACATTGCCTTTTTTCCCCAATTGTCGTGGTCCTATATCATTTCTTAAATGTCACTGTGTAAATTTTCCAATTTGACATGATCTTTTATCTCCCAATGTGGCTTAGGAACTCCTTGCTAGTCTTCTGTTGGCTTCTGCCAACATTTCACTATTACTGTGTTCTCCTGATACAGTTCTGGTTCTGCTCCAGTTTATGTTCCTCAATACCACCATTCAGGAAGTCCCTTCTTCCTCGTAGTTCTCTTGGGCCACTGCCCAGCTGCTACTGCTCTACTCTCTACCTCTGACACAGTTCTCTAACTTCTACCCTAAGGTTGTACTCTCTTAATTGGTGAGAGTTCACTATAACTGACCAGTTGGTATGGTCACTATCTTTGACATTTCCAGAGTTGGAGATAAAGATAAATATGACAAAGCCAACTCAATTCATTTGTACAGGACAAGGAGGCTGGGTTAGTTGAAAGCTTTTGTTTCACTGTGGAATTTTAAATATAGCTCTCTCTTTGGGATATTCAGTGAAGAGGCCCTGTAGGCTGTAGTCGTCCTCTTCCATACTAAGAGAAAAAAAAGCAACTGTATGTGCATGGTAAGCTTCTAACTGCCCCTTCTGATCTGTGACTGTTTACCTTAGCACAGGTGAGTGAATATCGATCCTGAGGTGGACATCCTGAAGAGCAGCAGCCTTATGAATTCATAAAATCAAGAATTTGACTTAGAATCCCTTAGTTAAAACTGACTAGAAATAGGAGGAATTTTCCTCACTGAAGCGGATGACTAACAACCAGAGGAACAGTCTGACCTGGATGATCAGATTTTTTTTAATATGCCTGAGTCATCCTTTATGCTTGTTCCTGGTCTCATCAAGGTAGTGGACAAGCCCAACCATTCTGGAGAACAATTTGGAACTACACCCAAAAGGTTATGCAAATTATGCAAATCTTTGACTGAGCACTACCACTACTAGGACTAGATCCCAACAATTTAGAGAAAAAGGAACAGGATTTAATTGTACATAAACATTTATAAAAGTTCTTTATGTGGTGGCAAAGAATTAGAAATTGAGGATATGCCTATCAATAGGGGAATGGCTGAACCAGTGTATATGATTATAATGGCATATTATTGTACTATAAGAAATGACAAGTAGGATGGTTTCAGAAAAACCTGGGAAGACATATATGAACTGGTGCAAAGTGAGCAGTCAGAAGAACTCTGGAGAACACAGTAATAACAATATTGTAAGGATAATCAACTATGAAAGACTTACTCTGATCAAGACAATGATCCAGATAATTCCAAAGGATCCATGATGGAAAATGCCATCTATCTCCAGGGAGAAAATTGATGAACTCTGAGTACAAATTGAAGTACACTTTTTAAACTTTATTTTTCTTGGCTTTGTGTGTATGTGTGTGTGTTTTCTTTTGCAATTTTGACAATATGAAAATATGTTTTATATGACTTTACATCTACATTTGATATCCTATTTCTTACCTTTTTACTGTGGGAGAGGAGAGGAAATCTGGAAGGAGAAAGAATTTGGAATTCAAAATTTTTGAAAATGAATGTTAAAAAATTTACATGTAATTGAAAAATATTTAATGAAACAAATAAAAATATGTATATATTTTTAAATGTAGTAGACAAGTTGGACACAGTGATGCACTGGCCTTCAGGTAGCAAGAGCAGATAACAGAGCCCTGGTATAAGGGACCAACATTCAGTCTCTGGGTAGAGGAGCTGGCAGTGACAAAGGCTCCACTAATGTAAACTGTGGTAGGTCTAGAATGACCCCTGCTTTTCTATACTCTAGAACTGCTAAGACCTTTCCACATTATTACCAGTATAGTAGTCAGGAATCAAGGGACTACTTCTTAGAAATGCTTGGAGGACCAATTTGTGAAAATGTTGTGAGGTATCTTGCTTTTTAATAACCAAAAAAAAAAAAAAAGGATGAAACTGTCTATTAAGCCCCTAAAGAAAAAGAAGTCATCTCTAAGCAGAAACTGCTAAAGGAATAAAGATTTGAAATGCTCTCCTCACCTCACCCCACTATATGAAGGTCCCAGGAAATATTGAATGAGTTGTAGGAAAGTCCCAGTATTGCCCCTGACTCCAAGGCATACTTGCATATCTTATCTACCTTACTTCCAGTCTCATTCAACATACATATATTAAACACCTACTTTGTAAGATCACAGTGCTAGGTCACTCTTCTTGGTGACCCTGCATTTTTTGGTAGAGAGATATTAAAAATATTCAAATAACTGCAATAATAAAAATAAAATCTTATAAGTAGAGAGATGAGACATGGATGCTCTGTGAGGTTTGAGGAAGGAAAGCACATTTTTGAAGGGGCTAAAAGATTACTAGAGGCTGTCTAAATTTGGAATTAAAATTATCTTAGCTATCTTAATATAGACCTTGACCTTGATAGTGACAATTGACTGTGCTGAAATTATCATCATCTGGGCTGTAATCTTGAGGCTCCTGATATTGCACCTGCTTATCTCCTCTTTATATTGGAAGATCCACAGCAATCTGCAAAGATTTGGCATCAACCACCTCCTAAACAAAACAATTAAGATCCAGGATTCAGTCATTCTGAAGGGAAAGTTTTATATTCTGACCTTCATTCTCCTCCATATTCAGTCATTCCTTGAAGGGGCTGTTAACATTGTTTACTGTCATTTACTGTTTTTACTAAGCTACTCCTTCAATGTGGCCTATACCAGATTTCTTGCAAACCCAAAGTCAGGGTTGTCCAATAATAGACCCAGAGAGATCTAAATGGTGGAAGGTCATCTAGAAAAATCTTTAAAAGCTTGTCACCAAGGGGCAGCTAGGTGGCACAGTGGATAGAGCACAGGCCCTGGAGTCAGGAGAACCTAAATTCAAATCCAACCTCAAATCCAACCTCAGACATTTGATAATTACCTAGCTGTGTGGCCTTGGGCAAGTCACTTAACCCCATTGCCTTGCAAAAAAAAAAATAAATAAACACTGGCCACCAAGGAGTGGGATATTAAAGAAATAACATCTATCCCCACACATTAGGCTAGTTCTTTTAAAAGTACTGACACCATTCTCAAGATTTAATTGGTTGAGGAGCCTAAGGAGCTACATTGATGTAAGTTTCTCAATTGCCTAAAGACAAAAACCAGTGCATGAGGAGTTAGGGAACTCTTAGGCTTGAAATATGCTTATGGCAAATGTGATGCTGGAAAGGTGTGCCCAGTTGAATCACTGCTTGATGTGCAATCTTTCCATAATACTAGTAAGACTCCTTTTGTTAACTATTAAATGGTCTATGAGTGCCTAATTTTCTTCTAGTCCCATATCTCAATCAATAAGACTGTCCTGAATCAAGCCTAGTCTAGAACAGCAACAGAAGAAAGAAGGAAGACTGGATAGAAATTTCAAGAAAATAGATTTATACTCAAAGTAAAGAAACACTTTATAACAATGAGAGCTATCCAAAAACAACATTGGTTACCTCTGATGTTAAGTTCTTTAACTAGACTTAGCTGAAGAAGACTTTTGAGAGTCTCTTGGTGAGCAAAGAGATCAGATCAGTCAATACTTAAAGAGATTAACTCAGGCTATTCACTGGAAAGTCAAATACTGAAGGTGAAGCTTAAATACTTTGACCACAAAATAAGAAGAAAGGATTCAGTGGAAAAGACTGTTGCTGGGAAAGATTGAAGATCTGAAGAGAATGAAATAGATAGTATCATAGAAACAATGAATATGAGTTTGGACAGACTTCAAGAAATAATGTAGGATAAAGGGTGTGGTGTGCTGTGGTCCATGGGGTCATGAAGAGTCAGACACGATTGAATGTCTAAACAGCAACAACACAGCTGATGACTTCTAAGGGACAAAGTAGAATATATATATATATATATATATATATATATATATATATATATATATATATATATATACACACATATATATGTATATATATGTATGTATGTATGTATGTATGTATGTATGTATGTACTGGCTTTGGAGTCAGGAGGACGGGAGTTTGAATTCAGCCTCAGAAGCTTACCACTTACTAGCTGTGTGACCTTGGGCAAGTCACTTAACCCTGATTGACTTATATCCAGGGTCAGCTCCATTCATCCTGATTCATATCTGGCCACTGGACTCAGATGACTCTGGAGGAGAAAGTGAGACTGGTGACTTAGCACAGCCCTGCCACACACACTCAAATCCAATCCACGTGCTTGTCATGGCATCACCTCCCTGATGCTGTGGCTCTTTGAGAATGAAGAATAAGCGCAGTTTCCAAATGAAGCAGGGATAATAATTCATACAAAGATCTGCTATTCCTCTGATCATGCTAGCCTTGAAATTGTTGGTGCTAACTAACTTCTCCACACTATCCATAGAGCCAGACTCTTCCCTGCTTCAAAAAATGCTCTTAATATTTGTCAGGGTCTCCTTTCTCACACAAAATAAGAAATACATTTTGAGGACAACTCATTTTTCTGGAACCTGAGAACTTTTGTTTCTGCCATTCCCAAAGTGTAGATCCTAGCTTCCCTTGTAAACACAAAGCTTCAGAACATAGAAATGTTTTCTTTTCAAAGTAAAATACACCAGAAGGACTCACATTTAAGTCCAAAAAAAGTCAAGACACTCCTAAATGGTGGACTAACCCTCCCATAGAGTTCTGCTCAGCTGCCATTACTTGTAGTACTGTGTAACATGGGACCTCATCAAAGGGGAAAATCAGGGTTTGTTGCTCAATGTCTGTATTCCACATAACATGCTAGTAGTAATTTTCCTTCTATAACTCTTTCACATACAGGCCTCTGCTACTCTTCTGTTATCGTCCTCCTATTCTGACCAGTATCATTCAACATTGAGAGCATTTATTCGGATTTATTTTTCTCCTTTATTCAGTTTTCATTTAGCAAGTGTCACCAGTCTCCTCACCACCTCTTGAGCAGTTTGCTTATGGAATAAATCAGAGTGGAGCCTTAGGTGATAATCTAACAAGACTGTTATGCTTTCAAGGTTAGAGTATCTTCTGCTTATGTAAACCTTGTGCTCTTTAATATCCTTCACATAAAGATTGTTGTGGGGCTAACTCTTTGTTGGATTACTCACATAAGTCACTATTTTCCAGTCTGGGTTGACTCATGGCAAGTTGGAAGTCATTTAGTTCCTCTCTCTTCAGTGCCTAATCAAAGTTTTTCTAGTTCACATCAATACCTGCCACTGGATAATTTGGGAATTCAGGGGAAAAAAAGCAACTTTCTGGGTCATTCAATTGTCCATCTTCTAGGATAATTGGATTGGGTTATGCTAATTTACCCCCAACTTACTTTCTCCATGATCTCTGAAAGTAAAAGAAATGGGACCAAGTCCCACCGAAATTGCTCTCAAATACAATTCAGAACTCAGAAAAAGAGGGACAACCTCTGAAATATCCATTTTTACCCTAGGCAGCATGTACTCCATATAGAAAAAGAGATTGTGCTGAAATAAAAGAAGCTTTTTAGAAACATAAGTATATATATATTAGAACATGCACCCATGAGAGACCAAAAAAAATTCTGTCTTTGAGGGCCTAACCTCTCTTGTGTTGGGCTGCCTCTGCTCCTAACACAACCTCTACTGACTAGCAGGCTATCCTTTCCATTTTCGGAAAACACTTATTCTTCATGGTTGTACTATAGTGTATTTATCTTGTTAATCACCAATAATTCCCTGCTTATGACATCTGAAGGGAGAAATCTTTTAGGGATGCTTTCAAAAATGATCAGTTTTCCAATCATTCTGTTGAGTAATGCCAAAGTATGCCCAAAGGGCTATAAAACTATACATATATATATATATATACATATATATATATATATTAGATGAAAGAATGAAAGAAAAATGATAGATAGATAGATAGATAGATAGATAGATAGAAAGATAGATAGAAAGACAGATAGATACACTTTGATCCAGCAATACCACTGATAGGTTTCTATCAGAAGACATCAAAAAAAAGGAGAGGGATGTATGTGAAAGACCTATTTGCACAAAAATATATCAGCTCTTTTTGTGATAGAAATTGGAGTGGAAAGGATGTCCACCAGTTAGGGAATGGCTAAACAAACTGGGATATAATTATGAGGAAATATTATTATGCTCTAAGAAATGACAAGCAGTATGATTTCAGAAAAAACCTGAAAAAACTTATTGTGTGACAAATTGTGAATGACTTAGCTATTCTAAGCAATACAATGATCAAAGTCAGTTTCCAGAGAAAGAATTGATATTGTCTGAATACAAACTGAAGCATATTATTTTTCACTTTCTTTTTTCATTTTTTTATTTGAGCCTTCTTATACAAAATGACTAATATGGAAATGTTTTACATGATTGTTTTCCATCTTAGGGAGTGCAGAGGGGAAGAAAGGGAAAGAATTAGGGCTCCAAACTTTTTTTGAGGTTAGTTTTTTTCTTTTAAGATTTAATTTATTTTGAGTTTTACTATTTCCCCCCAATCTTCCTTCCCTCCCCCCACCACAGAAGGCAGTCTGTTAGTCTTTACATTGTTTCCATGGTATACATTGATCTAAGTTGAATGTGATGAGAGAGAAATCATATCCTTAAGGAAGAAACATAAAGTATAAGAGATAGCAGAATTACATAAGATAACATTTTTTTTTAAATTAAAGGTAATAGACTTTGGTCTTTGTTCAAACTCCACAATTCTTTCTCAGGATATAGATGGCATTCTCCTTTGCAGACATCCCCAAACTGTGCCTGATTGTTGCCCTGTTGGTATGAGCAAGTCCATCAAGGCTGATCATCACCCCCATGTTGCTGTTAGGGAGTACAATGTTTGTCTGGTTCTGCTCATTTTGCTCAGCATCAATTCATGCAAATCCCTCCAGGCTTCCCTGAATTCCCATACCTTCTGGTTTCAAATAGAACAATAGTGTTCCATCACATACATATACCACAGTTTATTAAGCCATTCCCCAATTGAAGAACATTTACCCAATTTCCAATTCTTTGCTACCACAAACAGGGCTGCTATAAATATTTTTTGTACAAGTGATATTATTACCCCTTTTCATAATCTCTCCAGGGAATAGACCCAGTAGTGGTATTGCTGGATCAAAGGCCATGCACATTTTTGTTGCCCTTTGGGCATAATTCCGAATTTCTATCCAGAAAGGTTGGATGAGTACACAGCTCCACTAACAATGTATTAGTGTCCCAGATTTCCAACATCCCTTCCATCATTGATCATTGCCCTTTCTGGTCATATTGGCCAGTCTGAGAGGTGTGAGGTGGTACCTCAGGGGTGTTTTAATTTACATTTCTCTAATAAGTAATGATTTAGAGAAATTTTTCATATGACTATGGATCGATTTGATTTCCTCATCTGTAAATTGCATTTGCATATCCTTTGACCCTTTGTCAATTGGCGAATGACTTTTTCTTTGAAAATTTGACTCAGTTCTCTGTATATTTTAGAAATGAGTCCTTTGTCAGAAATACTAGTTGTAAAGATTGTTTCCCAATTTACTACATTTCTTTTGATCTTGGTTACAGTGGTTTTATCTGTGCAAAAGCTTTTTAATTTAATGTAGTCAAAATTACCTAGTTTGTTTTTAATGATGTTCTCCATCTCTTCCTTGGTTATAAACTGCTTCCCTTTCCATAGATCTGACAGGTAAACTACTCCTTGATCTTCAAGCTTGCTTATAATATTTTTTTTATGACTAAATCCTGTATCCATTTTGATCTTATCTTGGTATAGGGTGTGAGGTGTTGATCTAATCTAAGTTTCTTCCATATGAACTTCCAATTTTCCAAACAGTTTTTATTGAAAAGAGAACTCAAAACTTTTTTTTAAAAGGTTTTTAAAAAATTTTAACAGGTAAATGGGGAATTTTTTTTTAATTTAAAGTGAGCAGTGACTTCTTCAGTTTTTATTTAGTCTTCTGGTTTACCTGAGAGATATTGGCAGTTTTCATTTATAATTTTTTGAAAGAGACTTTTAATTTAAAATATTGTATTTTTCAAAGAGACTAATGATTCTTAAATTTATCTTATCTTAACCTGTTCAGAGATAGAAAACCAAGCTGCCCCAGTGTAGTGGTGTTAGCAAGCTATCTTAATCTAGATATATGAGAGCTTCCTGGGTACAAGGAAGCCCTAGTATCTCACACATTTGAAGGAATAATAGGTACCTGGTGACACTTAATATACCTAGTCTAGGAATAATCCCTCCCCAGGACAGGTGTGGATCCCCCTGGTTATCTCTACCATTTATCCTTACCTTGTTATCCCAGCCTCTCCACCCAACCTTGTGTTTCCACTCCCAGGCATCTGAAATTGGACCTTCAGTCTTTCCTCATATGAGATAAAATATTCCATAATATATTAACGCTTTATACATTACTTATATATCCAATTCTTTTGGGAAACTTGTTTGAAATTCCAAAACCACAGGCAACTAGGTGGCGCAGTGGATAGAGTACTGGCCCTGAAATCAGGAAGACCTGAGTTCAAATGGGACTTCAGACGCTTAATAATTATCTAGCTGTGTTGCCTTTGGCAAGTCACTTAACCCCATAGTCTTAAAAGGAAAAAAAAAGAAATTCCAAAACCACTAAAGTAGACTAGGACCCTTTTATGAAGTCTGTCCTCAGAGAAAAGACCAAATTTTAGTTACTATCAGTAAAGACAAAACCAATAACTACAGATCACCAAGAACTATCTGGGGCAGGGGAAGTGCTCATGTAGCTTAGCTATGGCATACCCTCTCCATGCAACCAGAATACCATTTGGGGAACATGGTACCTGGGTTTTTCCAGGATCTGTGTCTGCTTTCTGATATGACTACACTTTCTTAGAAAATCAGCTCTCCTCCAAGATTCTTCCTGGAGAAATTGAGAAATTAACTTAAGATAACAGCAAAAAGAATCAAACCAAATCTAAGAAAGAACTTCCTGGACATATAGACATTCAAAGTAGAGTATGGAGCTAAAGAAAATACAAACTGCTAAGGTTTACTGAGAATGTCTGTTGTCTTGACATAAATGACTCCAGTTTACATTGGACCACTATTTTGTGGAGAATTTTAATGTTGGTTTTTCATAACTTGTTTTCAATACTAAGATAAGAATAGAAAATTAAGTTAAAAAAACCAACTTTGTTATTAGTTTGTCACCTGGAACAGTCGAATGAATTGACAAATTAAGTCACTGACCACCAATCAGAATCTGGGTGTAACCAGCTAACAGACACCGGACCTTCAGCCTGACCTTGTTTAGTTGATTTAATCACATCCAACTCTTTGTGACCAAATTTGGGGTTTTCTTGGTAAAGATTAACTAGAGTGGTTTACAGTTTCTTTCTCCTGCTCATGTTACAGATGATGAAGTGAGGTAAATAGGATTAAGTGACTTGTTTAGGATCACACAGCTAATAGGTATCTGATGTCAGATTTAAATTCACAAAGATGAGTCTTCCTGATTTTGGACACCTTGTTATACCCAAAATGACCTCATAGCACAGCCAAGTCTGACTCCCTTGTGTCCCCAGGGCTCACTGAGGGCAGTACTAATTGACTGATTGAGATTGACTTGCTTTCCAGGCAACTCTCTCAGATGCAAACAAATGACCTCTGGCTGGGTAGAGAGGGGGCTATGTCATTGGGTATCAGTGTGAGACAGGCTTCCTGGGAAGCCCTAAGAAATCAGACAGGGGTTAATGTTTAATTAATTAGTTTAATATAAATGAATGTTTGCACATATTTGATTAATAAAGTTTCATGGTTACCATTGAAAAGGATGTATTCTTAATTTTTCCATCTCTCTAGTCAGCATGTCATGGTAGATCGGTTTTGTTCATGCACTATACTTTATACTAGGTCAGGTTGGGTTGTTGCTGTTCATTCATCATTTTGGAAGACGATCAATGACATCAAGAGGGTGATGTCTTGACTTGCAGGTGATTTGGATCTAAGTGAGAAAGAACTGTTGCAGTCATCAGTCTCACTCTCTCCTCCAGAATCTTCAGAATCCAGTGGCACTATAACTAGTGGTGACCCAGAATGGAAGACCAGGTTGGATAGGATCCTGTCTGGAAGGTCAGGGGATCATAAAACCACAGAACTGTAGATTTGGAAAACACTCCAAAGACCATTTTGTCCAACCTGAATTGAAGTAGGAATCCTTCCCTCTAAAACCAAAATAAAAATAAGAAGAAGAAGAAGAAGCAGTAAATTCTTTATATTTATATAGTCTTAAAGATTTCAGTGTACATTGTTTAGATTATCTTCATTTGAACCACACACAATTCTATGAGGTCATTACTACTCCTAGGCTGTCTGTGCCTTAGACTAAGGGCCCCACTGCCTTTTAAGGCAGTTGTAGAATCAAAGAATTTAGAGCTTCAAATGACCTCAGAGATGATCCATTGCAACCCAATGCCATTCTATAGGTTAGAGAGGACAAATGCCCTCTAGAGGCCTCTTCCAGTCTGTGTTAAGGAAGCCAAGTGCTGGTCACCACATTCTTTCCAGATCTGTCCACAGCCTAATTACTGAGGGTTTCATTCCAGGAAGCCCAGAGTTACCAACTGTTAGTCTGATCCTAGCAAGACTTTAAACGGCTTCATTCTCCCAAGGAACCCAAGCCAACTCACCCTTCTGGTCTCTTTAAACCTCCCACCCTTGTGGTAACAATTTGTAGGAACTTGCCCAACATCTCATGAGTCTGGCATGTGTTTGTGTTCGGGCTGGGAGTTGGGGGGAAGGGGTGGAAGGGAGAGGGTAGAGTCAAACAGAAAGAGGGAACCAGGGGTCTGAGATTAGAGTTAAATCCCTATTTTGGGGTCCACCTGGTTAGTCACCTAACAGCATCTCATAGACGCAAACACAGGATTCCCACTCTGCCTCCACTCTCCAAAAAAGGACATGTTTCCAAATTCTTGTGTAGGTTCTAGATGCAAAGGCAAAAGGTCCCTAAAAATAAGTAAGTCTTAGGATCTTTTCTTCGGAAGCTCAAGGAGAAGTGATTCTCTGCCCCGCCTCCCCCAGACTTCCCAGGGGAATCCTTTTCCCTCCCCTCTTCTCCCACCAGATATGTGTAGGCACAGGACCCCCACTTGTCCCATGTTACAGGTTCACTTCCTCAATCCCCCCCCCCCCAGACGCCCCTGTGAATGAAATGATTCTCCAGGGGCAGAATAGCATTGGCTCTCCCCCTCCGCCCACAGTGTTGATGTCATCCGACTCAGCCTCTTTTGCAACTTTCCCCAAGTCTGTGCACTGGAGGAATAGGGTAAAAAAACTCAGTTGGGGGAGGTGGCCTGCCTTATTTTATCTTCCTTCTTTTTTCCCTTCAAAGCCTCTTTCCCTCCTCTGATGTCTCCGAGGGACTAGGCTGGCCCCTTGACTCCAAGAAGCCTTCCAGTCCCCGGCCTGAGGCTTGGGGCTGCCCTGCTCAGAGCTGCTGGCCAGACACAGCCTGCCAGTGAGTAACATCTGGGCTTTCCGTCTGTCTGTCCACCGGGCTGTCCGGCTGGCTGTTTGTCTATCTTGGTCTGTCTCAGCTTCCCCAGGGGAAACTAGATGCTCAAGGGATTGGATCCAACCCCCAAGGCGTTGGCAAGAGTACCCACCCTAAAGAAACAATGCCTGGTCCCTCCGAGAGCTGCCAGGGCAGTTGTTTCAGGAACAACTCTGGCCCTGCTGCCCTCTCCCCTCCCCACCCCCAACACCCTCCTTCCCAGGCAGAGCCCGGGGCTGTGCAGGAGCTGGGCTGGGCCAGGCTAGGCTGTGGTTCCTAAGCAGGAAGCAACCACAGTTTGATCCTGCCTGAAGTTGTCAGGGTTGTGCTTTGGAAGCAATTGCTGAATCAGGAATCTGGCCAGCTAACAGAGCAAGAGACTGACCAGAACTGAGATCCACTGCTTTTCTTCTAGTCCCTTTCATTTGTTCTCCCTTGGGGAGATGCACACCTATGACCCCAGACACTCCTATTGGCCACCAAAGAGCTCCCTTTCCAAGATGCTGTCACCATTCCTAGAATTCCATAATTGGAGATTCATTCCTTTGACTTCCTTGATCAATTATTATTGGACTCACTTCCTGCCCAGCTCTAATAGTCTATGACTCATTGTGCAATGGGAAAGGTGCTAGAATGAAAATCAAAGGACCTGGCCTCAGATTCAGCACCACCACTTTTTGTTTTGGTTTGTTTTTTTGGCAAGGCAGTGGGGTTCAGTGACTTGCCCAAGGTCACACAGCTAGGTAATTATTAAGTGTCTTAGGTCAGATTTGAATTTGGGTCCTCCTGACTTCAGGACTGGTGCTCTATCCACTGTGCCACCTAGCTACCCTTCTTTTTTGTTGGATTTTTTTTTTTAGCACCACAACTTTTTAGTTTGGACACCCCTGAGAAGTTGCCTTTCTTCTCTGGGACCCAGGCTTCTCATTTTAGAGAGAATAATTAGCTGGAAATCATATACTATTTCATGGGATCCTAGATTTAGATCTGGGAGTGACCCCAGGAGCCATCTAGTCCAAGTCCCTCATTTTACAGATGTGGAAACTGAGGCCAAGGGAGGTTAAATGTTGATGACATTTCTTCTTCATTCTCAAAGAAGATACCAAGACAAACACATGAACTGGATTTGAGTGAGAGGGGTGGTGCTGTGCTAAGTCACCAAGCTCACTTTCTCCTCCAGAGTCATCTGGGTCCAGAGACCAGATAAGGATCAGGATGACTAGAAATGATCCAGGATGGAGGCAATCAGAGTTAAGTGACTTACCCAAAGACACACAGCTAATAATGTCCAGCGTCTGAGGCCAGCTTCAAACTCCAGTCCCCCTGACTCCAAGGCCAGTGTTCCATCCACTGCACCACCTAGCTGGTTAAATGAGTTTACACAGGAAACATCAAGTAGGATTTTCACCAAGGTCCTCTTAACTCTTGAACTAATGCGTAATTCTTTACATTCTATTTCTTCCCTTTTAAAATATTCAATGTGTTTTACATATGTTGTTTCCTGGCAACAGAACTACATGTTGATTATTTATTATAAAGTGTTAGGGTTGGGCTTGGGACTTTTTTTTGGCATTCTTCACTGGTTTGTTGACTGTGATTTATAATCTTAGACAGTTACCTAGGGTAATAAAAGATTCAGCAACTTTCCTAGATTACTCAGGCATTATTGTCAGAGGTGGACCCTTAATCCACTGTGTCATGGGGACTTTTAAGGGGACTGGACCAGATGACTCACAAAGTTCCTTCCAGTTTTAATTAATACTTATACTCTTAAATATCATTATGCTCACTTTATAGATGAGAAAACAGACAAAGAGAGATTAAGTGATAAATCTGATAATCTAAACAAATTCAATGAATATTTACAAAAATATAAATTGCCAATAATAATGGAAGAGGAAATAGAATACTATTATTAGAAAAGTCCATCTTAGGAAAAAAAAGAGATTGAGTGATACTATCCACGATCATACAAAAGGTAAGGGTGAGAGGCAGGATTCAAACATGTCTCTCTTAACCCCAAATTTAATTCTCTTTGCATTGTGTACCATATTGCCTTTTAAAAAAATTATTTATTTAAGGCAACGGGGTTAAGTGACTTGCCCATGGTCACACAGCTAGGCAATTATTAAGTGTCTGAGGTCACATTTGAACTCAGGTCCTCCTGACTCCAGGGCCAGTGCTCTATCCACTGTGCCACCCACCTGCCCTGTCCATATTTCTTTTCAAGGGGGGGTTGGATCAGATGGTCTGTGAAGTCCTCTCCTACTCTAATAATCTGGGACTCTAGGACTAAAATTATAAGCCATGGTCCCTGCCTACAAAGAATTTATAATCTAAGTGAGGAGACAAAATTTAAATGTCAAAAACAGAATAAGTGCTAATCCACTCATTATTGTCTGTCCATATGCAAATGGAGACAGAAAGGAGAGATTGAGTGTTTTGACTAATTTTCAATCCTCAAAATAATCATTGTTACTCATGATTTTCATTGATTTTTTAAGAAAATAATTGTAGGCAGCACCTGTGTTAGTTTCTTTTCAGACCTGAGAGTTCTAAAATGTCATAGTGTTCAATTCATTTCAGATGAAGAGAAAACAGCTCAGCTGAGGGTGAGAGAAAGTGTCCCCATCCCAGGTGATGGTTAATCCTCCCATTGGAGAAGACAGGGCAAAAGACTGCTAAGTCTGTTTTCTGGCTTTCCCAAGTCACAGTGGGCTTCCCTTAACTATTTCTGCTCTGGACAGGGAGGGGACCCTCTGGCTCTTGATGGAGTCTCTCCCTCAATTTACCTCTAATAGCTTAGTCTAGTATTGAAAGAAGATCCTCAGTGGGTTCCAGCTCCGGAAGGACTTTCTACCAGATCACTCACTGGGGTAGGACTCTGAGTCTGAGTCAGCCCTACTAATGCTCAGGCATGTGGAATGGATAAGGTTTTACAAGGTCACTGCAGATTCCGAGCAAGAAGTTGTGCAAAGAAATGAACAACATCTGGTTTCCTGGTAAGAAAGGGCTGCCCTTGGAGTCAGGAGATTTGGGTTAAGATCCTAGCTTCAATATTTAAATGGCTTATCCTCTCTGAACCTGTTTCCTCATAGAATATAGAATTGAAAAGGTAACTTAGATATCACCCAAACCAAGACATATCCTTAAGTTTATAAATGAGTAAACCAAGACCCTGAAGAACTAAGTCATCTGCCCAGTCACATATGTTGCGGTAGAATTTAATTCTACTGCAAAGTAGTTTAATTCTTTTGTAGCAGAATTTAAAGGGGCAGCTGAGTGGTGCAGTGAATAGAGTCTGGGACCTGGAGTTAGGACCTGAGTTCAAATCTGCTCTCAGACACTAATTGTGTGACCTTGGGCAAGTCACTTGACCCTGTTTGTCTCAGTTTCTTCATCTGTCAAATGAACTAGAGAAATGGCAAACTACCCCAATACTTTTGCCAAGAAAATCCCAAAATGGAGTCACAAAGAGTCAGACTTAACTAAACAGCCACAACAAAGTAGAATTTAAATCCAAATCCTTTAATGAAAAATCCAAGGCTTGTTCATTCAACAAGCATTTTTATTTGCCTGTGATATATAGACCGCTGCATTTTTCTTTGTAGATAGGACACAAACACATAGCTATAATATACAGCATTGCCTTACATGAAGCCTTTCCTGATCACCCTTCTGCAACCACCTCCTAGCTGTTGGTACCTGTCTATCAATAAGCATTTATTAAGCATCTGCTGTGTACCCACAATGCTAAGTGAGGCTTCAGTGATGAAAGGCAAAAAGATAGTTCCTACCCTTGTGGAGCTCAAAAGTCTAATGAGGAAAACAACATATAAACAACTATGTACAAACTATGTAAATCTATGTACAAACAACTGATAAACACGATAGATTGGAAATAATCAAGGCTCTAGAATAAAGGGGAATGGCAAAGGGTTTCCCGAAGCAGATGAGGTTTTAGCTGGGGCTTGAAGGAGAGTAGGAAAGTCAGGAGGCAGAGATGAAAGAAGGGCATTCCAGGCATGACAGATAAAGATGCTCAGAGTCAGGAGACGAAGTGACTTGTTCGAGGAACAACAAAGTGAACAGTGTTATTGAATTGAAGAGTGTGTGAGGAGCAAAAGAATTGAAAGCAGAGGGGAACAGATTATGTAGGTTATGAATATCAGAGGATTTTATATTTGATCCTGGAGATGACTGGGAGATCCTGGAGATTACTGACTTAGTGAGCAACATGGTCCAAGCTATGACATAGGAAGATCTCTTTAATACTAAGTTTGAATCCAGTGAGAAGATACTTGCCATCAGATGAGGGAGATCTCATCTAATCCTATTGCATATCTATTCAGACTTGAGACAATGACTATGAAGTGGTAGCAGTGTCAGAGAAGAGAAGGGGAAGTGTATGAGATGTTATAAAGGCACATTCAACAAACCTTAGCAACAGAGTTGCTAAGTTAAGTCTGCTTCCCTGACCAATATTATGTGTATTTATTCTGTATGTATTTGGATAGAATATATAAACTCCATGAGGGCAAGGATTATTTCATTTTTTTCTTTGTTAGTGTTTGGTATATAATAAGTGTTTAATAAATGCTTTTTAACTGAAATGCTTGCTATTCTTTTCCCTCCTGAGGATAACATACAGGACATCCCAAATGTCTTTGTTTATTTTTAAGATTTATTAGCATTAAAAGTATAAATACTACTTACAAAACTTACAAAAAAGCAACATTTGAAAGCTTAATTAATGAATATTTTAAAATATTGTTTCTTATTGAAATTTAAAATCAATTTTTTAACTTTGTATCAGTTATTAAAAGGATTGCATTTTAAATATTAGCCTTAGAATCAATAAAAAATTGAAGTTTTTGAGCATACCTGACAGTTTTGATGTGACCTCATAAGAAAAAATCCAGTGAAGATAGATCGAGTGAGCACATTTGGACTTCTGGGGCTGAGTCAAGATGGTAGTGCTAAGCTAACGTGCAACCAGATCCTTTCTCTGCCAAAGATAAATGAAGCCTCTATTCTGACATTCACACTACAGATCCCACAAAGGAAAAGAGAAGATTCAAGGAAGTTTTCAATGGTAGACATGGTGGAGGATCTTCAGTGAAGGCCTATCTCTTTGGGGAAAAGGGGAAGTAAAGTCCAGGAGGCAGGAGAGTAGGGAAAGCCAGCAGAAGGGTTTTAACCACAATGCAATACAGGTCCCAATAGCTTAATAATAACAAAGATCCTGGCAGCTAGATATCAAGCCAGCAGGGAGGATCCCAACCCCAAAGAAAGTCTGAATCTTGAGAACACTAGGGTAAAAGACAGGACTGGATCTGTTAAGTCAGAACCTGGACATAAAGGAGGAAACAAACCTCTGCAAAGACAAGGACTGGACTGCATAAGCAACATCTTGGCCAATGACAAGCCAGGGATCAGACCCCAGCCCCAGCAAAATAAAAGCTTATATCTATACTCCATATACCCCAGGAAAAGAACTACAACAACAAAAATGAACAAAAAAGTTAAAAGAATTCTCATTATAGATAAAGATGACAGCAATGCCATGTCTGAAGATGAAAGCTGTGAAAAATCATTCACAGGAGAAGTATCAAAACAGTCTATGAATTGGACTCAAATACAAAAGCTCATCAAAGAGCTTAAAAAGAAAGTAAAAACCAAAGAAGAGAGGAAGGAAAAAAAGTAGGAAAAAAAAGGAATGAAAGTCATGCAAAAAAATTGTGACAAGTTGACCAAAGAAATCAACTCCATTAAAAGTAAAAATAAGCAACTAGAAAAGGAAACACAGAAAATAAAATCCTAAAAATTAGAATTGAAACTTTAGAAACGAATGAATCTACAAGACCACAAGATTCCAGCCAACAAAATAAAAAGGCTGAAAAAAATTTGAAGAAAATATAAAGTGCCTTCTAGGGAAAACAATGACATAGAAAACAGATCCAGGAGAAACAATCTGCAAATCATTGAACTACTAGAAGGCCTGGACCAACAAAAGTACCTGAAAAACATCATACAGGAAATTATAAGGGAAAACTACCTCAATCTACTAGGATAGGATAACAATATAATAATTGAAAGAATCCACAGAACCCCTCCAGAAAGAGACCCCAGGATAAAAACTCCAAGGGCTGTACATAGCCAAATTGCAGAACCCTCAAATAAAAGAGAGAATATTGCAAGCAGCAAAAAGAAAACAATTAAAATACAAAGGGAATACAATCAGACTAACATAGGGCCTATCAGCCTCAACAGTGAAGGATCAGAAGAACTGGAATAACATATTTTGGAGAGCTAAGGACCTGAGATTGCAACCCGAATGCACTACCCTGAAAAATTCAGCATATACTATCAGGGGAAAAAGATGGATGTTCAATGAAATACAGGACTTAAAGAATTTTCTGACACAAAACCCAGAACTGAGCAGAGAATTCAATCACCAAATACAAGTGAAGAGTGATATAAAAAAGGTAAATGAAAAGGGGGACTGAAAAAGCAAAATTGTTTTAAACAAATATTGGTCCCTAAAAGGGAAGATATAAAAATTCTAATTCTTTATAACTTTACTTATCTAAGGAAAATTAGAGGGTAGAATATAATTGAAGAGAATGAACCTAAAGGATATGAGTATAATTGGGTCTTGTCTCTCAATTAAAGAGATCCAAGATCACATCACTATGTTTGAGACGAAAAATCCTAAAAAAAAAAAAAGCAGGGGTGTTAACTTGAACTTAAGTGTCCCATTATACTTTGACTCACTTTAATCATAAGGTGCTAAGCACCTTGTCCAATGAGGGCATCATAAACTGCAAGGATCTGAGACAGTACCTCTGTTACTTACAATCATCTGGAGTTTTTTTGCTTTTGCTTTTTACAAGGCAGTGGGTTAAGTGACTTGCCCAAGGTCATACAGCTAGGTAATTATTAAGTGTCTGAGGCCAGATTTGAGCTCAGGTTGCCCTGACTCCAGGGCCAGTGCTCTATCTACTGTACCACCTAGCTGCCCCTCTTACAATCATTTGTAAGGTTCTCAGGTGAGACCTTCAGTACTTGGAGATCTCTAAGCATCATAAACTGCAAGGACCTGAGAGAGTGACTCTGTTACTTACGATCATTTGTAAAGTTCTCAGTGAGACCTCCAAAGCATTCCAGTACTCAGAGATCTTCAAGATTCTTACACTTAATTAGATCAGTGTCTGGTGCTTCACTTAACAAGGGGTTAAGTACCCTGGGTGGGTAACCTGGGTGGGGAGGTCGGGGTAAAGTATGAAAGAAAATAGGCCTTGAGGGAGGGACACAAATAGTTCAAGAAATGATATGGCTTTGGATAATACTTTGGCTCATGAAGAGGACTGTATACTTGAAAGATATTTGAAAGGAGATAAGTTAAAAATGATTATAATTATAATTTGATGCAATTTGAGTCAATACTGCTTATTAAGCAATCAAGTAAACAATCTATGACATATCTTGATAACAGTAGAAACTTAACAAGCAATAAAATAATTGAACTGTTGTTGATGATACCTGATTAAAAAATATTAGAGTACCAAGGGAAGAAGCACAAAGATTTATAATTTTAGAGGGAAAGAAGGGTGAATGTGAATGCTGAGCAAATTATATTCAGTAGGTTTAGCTCATTGAGGGAATAAGATGTATTCCCACTTGGGTTTCTAACTTAATCTACAGTGAATAGGGGGACTGGGAACTGGAAAGATAAGGGAAGGAGGACTGATAAAAGGGAAGGGAAGGTATAAGTGAAAATATACAAAGTTAAATTTCTAAAAGAAAAAGTCAAAGGGGAAAAGCAGTAAAATTTTGGTGAGGAGGAATAGGACAAAAGGAACAAAGTAAACATAAATGGAGAAAGATAACATGAAGGGAAATACAGAATTAGTAATCTTAACTGTAAATGTGAAAGGTATGAACTGTCCCATAAAACAGAAGTGGATAGCGGAATGGATTAAAAACCAATATCCTACAATATGTTGTTTACAAGAAACACATTTGAAGCAGAAGCATACACAGAGTAAAGGTAAAAGGATGGAGCAAAATATATTATGCCTCAGTGGAAGTAGAAAAAAAAATCTGGAGTAGCAATCTTAATCTCAGACAAAGTAAAAGCAAAAAATCAATCTCATTAAAAGGGATAAGGAAGGAAACTTTATCTTCTTAAAAGGTACCATTGGTAATGAAGCTATATCGATACTAGACATATATTCACCTAGTGGTATGGCGTCCATATTCCTAGAGGAAAAGCTGAGTGAATTACAAGGAGAAATAGATAGCAAAACTTTAATAATGGGAGACCTCAACTTCCCTCTCTCAGAACTAGATAAATCTAACCACAAAATAAACAAGAAGGAAGATAAGAAGGTGGATGGAAACTTTAAAAACTTAGATATGATAAAGTTCTGGAGAAAACTTAATGGGGCTGGAAAAGAATATACTCTTTTTCTTGAGAATACATGGCACCTTCACCAAAATCGACCATGTACTAGGTAGGGTACAAAAACCTTAAACTCAAATACAGAAAGGCAGAAACAATAAATAGACACTTCTCAGACCATGATGCAATAAAAATTACATATAATAAAGGGTCAGGGAAAGATAAACTAAGAACTAATTGGAAATTAAATAATTTTACCTTAACTAAAGGGTGGATCAAACAGTAAATAATAGAAATAATCAATAATTATATCCAAGAAAATGATAATGAGACATCATACCAAAATTTATGGGATGCAGCAAAGAGAAAGAGGAGATAAATGAATTGTATGCAGCTAAAAAAGCTAGGAAAAGAACAAATTAAACAACCCCAATTAAATACCAAATTACAATTCTGAAAATCAAGGGAGAGATTAATAAAATGGAAAGTAAGAAAATCATTGATCTCATAAATAAAGAGTTGGTTTATGAAAAAGCCAATAAAATAGACAAACCTCTGGTTAATCTGATTAAAAAAAAAGAAAGAAGATAACCAAATTTTACCAGTATCAAAAATGAAAAGGGTGAACCAACTACCAATGAGGAGGAAATTAAAGAGATAATTTGGAGCTACTTTGCCAAACTCTATGCCAATAAATTGGACAACTTGAGTGAAATGGATGGATATTTACAAAAATACAAATAGCCCAGATTAACAGAAGAGGAAATAAATTACTTAACCCCATTTCAGAAAAAGAAATTGAAGAAACCATCAGTAAACTCCCTAAGAAAAAGTCTCCAGGTCCAGATGCATTTACAAGTGAATTCTACCGAACATTTAATAAAAAATTAATTCCTATTCTACACTAACTATTTTAAAAAATAGGAAAAGAAGGAGTTCTGCCAAACTCCTTTTATGACACTATCATGGTGCTGATACCTAAACCAGGAAGAACCAAAACAGACAAAGAAAAATAATAGATCAATCCCCCAATGAATATTGATGCAAAAATCTTAAATAAAATTTAGCAATGAAACTATAGCAAGTTATTACCAGGACAATACACCATGATCAGGTTGGATTTATACCAGGCAGGAAGGGATGGTTCAACAGTAGGAAAACACTCAATATAATTGAATATATCAATAGTAAAACCAATAGAAGTCATAGGATTATCTCAATAGATGCTGAAAAAACCTCTGATAAAATACAACATCCATTCCTATTAAAAACACTAGAAAGTTTAGGACTAAATGGAGTTTTCCTTAAAATAATAAATAGTATCTATCTAAAATCATATTTAATGGGAATAAATTCAGAGCATTTCCAGTAAATTCAGGGGTGAAACAAGGATGCTCATTATCACCATTACTATTCAATATAGTATTGAAAATGCTAGCAGTGGCAATAAGAGAAGAAAAAGAAATTGAAGGTATCAGAATTGGCAATGAGGAAGCAAAATTTTCTCTCTTTCCAGATGATATGAAACTATACCTAGAGAACCAAAAAAATTCATCTAAACCACTCCTTGAAAGAATTAACAAATTCAGCAAAGTAGCAGGATATGAAATAAACCCACATAAATCATCAGCATTTCTATATATGAATAACAAAGCCCAAGAACAAGATATAGAAAGAGAAAATCCATTTAAAATAACTTTAGACAGCATTAAATACTTGGGAATCTACCTCCCAAGACAAATCCAAAACACAATTATAAAGCTTTCCTCACCCAAATAAAGTCATATCTAAATAATTGGGAAAATGTTGAGTGCTCATGGTTAGGTCGAGCTAATATAATAAAAATGACAATTCTACCCAAATTGAATTACTTATTCAGTGCCATACCAATCAAACTACCAAATAACTACTTTACCATGCTAGAAAAAAATAGTAACAAAATTCATCTGGAGCAACAAAAGGGCAAATAGCAAGAGAACTGATGAAAAAAAATGTAAAGAAAGGTAGCCTAGCTCTACCAGATCTAAAACTATACTATAAAGCAGCAGTCATCAAAACTCCCTGGTACTGTTTAAGAAATAGAGTAATGGATCAGTGGATTAGGATAGGGTCAAAGAAACTGCAGTAAATGTCTACAGCAATCTACTATTTCACAAACCCAAAGACATCAGCCTCTGGAATAAGAACTCATTATTTGACAAAAATTTTTGAAAAAACTGGAGAAGAGTATGGCAAAAGCTTAGCATATATCCACATCTCACATCCTATACCAAAATAAGATCAAAATGGCAACAGGATTTAGATGTAAAGAGCGATACTATAGATAAATTAGTAGATCAAGAAATATTCTATCTATCTGATTTATAGAAAAGGGATAAATTTATGACCAAACAAGAATTAGAGCATATAATAAACTGCAAAAATGAATGACTTTGACTATATTAAATTAAAAAGGTTTTGCACCAGTAAAATCAATGCTGCCAAAATTAGAAGAAAAGCAAAAAGCTGGGAAACAATCTTCACAACCAGGAGTTCTGATAAAGGTCTTATTTCTAAAATATATAGAGAATTGCATCAAATTTATAAGTCATTTACAAGTCATTCTCCAATTGATAAATGGTCAAAGGATATGAACAGTTTTAAAATGAAAAGATTAAAGCTATATATAATCCTATGAAAAATACTCCAAATCACTATTTGTTAGAGAAATGCAAATTAAAACAACAATGAGGTATAATCCCACACCTTAGCCCAGATAAGAAAAAGGGAAGATAATCAATGTTGGAGAGGTTGTGGGAGGGTTGGGGCATTAATGCATTGCTGGCAGAGTTGTGAATGGAAAAACCATTCTGAAGAGCAATATGGAACTATGCCCAAAAAACAAGAAAAATATCATTCCCTTTGACCCAGTAATTCCAATTCTAGAAATATACCCAGAGGAAATTGTAAAAAATGGAGGAAGTCCCACATGTTCCAAAATATTCAAAACAGCTCTTTTTGTAGTGGCAAAGAATTGGAAATTCAGGGTATGCCCATCAATTGGGGAATGGCTAAACAAGTTGTGGTACATGAATACTATGGTATATTATTGTTCTATAAGAAACCATAAATGATTGGACTCTTGAGAAGCATGGAATGACTTACAGGATCTGATGTTGATCAAAGGAAGTAGAGCCAAGAGAACAATGAACAAACATGGTCTATATTATCCCCAAGCAAAGAAAGAAAAACAAAACAAAACAGACAGAAAAAAAAGTCTCTTCCTGTTTTGTGTTGTAAAAGGAATTTGGTAGGACTCCTTTGCCTCTTTTCCCAAAATAGTTTACATAGTATTGAGATTGACTGTTTCTGAAATCTTTGGTAGAATTTGATTGTGAATACATGTGGTCCTGGGTATTTTTCCTTAGGAAGTTCATTTGATGGCTTGTTCAGGATTATTTAAATATTTTATATCTTCTTTTAATCTGAATAATTTATACTTTTGTAAATATTCATATATTTAATTTAGATTGTCAAATTTATTGGCATAGAATTGGACAAAATACTCCTAACAATTGTCTTAATTTCCTCCTTATTAATGGTGAATTTGTGTTTTTATTTTAATATTAATAAGGTAGTTTTCTTCTTTCCCTTCTTAAAATCAAATTCATCTATTTTATTGGGCAGTTGTTTTTTTCTTTCATAAAATCAGCTTCTAGTTTCATTTATTATTTCAATGTTTTCTTACTTTCAGTTTTATTTATCTTTCCTTTGATTTTCAGAATTTTCAATTTAGTATTTAATTGGGGATTTTAGTTGGTTCTTTTTCTAATTTTTTTTTAGTTGCATGCCAGATTTGTTGATCTGCTTTCTCTATTTTTATTGTTATAAGCAATTAGAGATATAAAAGTTCCTCCAATTTGGCTGCATTCCATAAATTTTGGTATCTTGTCTCATTGTTGTCATTTTCTTTAATGAAATTATCTATTTCTATAATTTGTTCATCGACCCACTGTTTTTAAAGATTAGCAATTTCTAACTAATGTTTAATCTCTCTTTCTGTTGTAATTACTGAATGTAATTTTTATTCCATTATGATCTGAAAAGGATGCCTTTAACTATTTCTGCTTTTCTACATTTGATTGTGAGGTTTTATATCCTAATATATGATCAGTTTTTGTGTAGGTGCCATGTACTGCTGAGAAAAAGGTATAGAAATCTATCATATATAACTTTTCCAGAATTTAATTCACTTCTTTAACTTCTTTCTTGTTTATACTTTAATCAGATTTATCTAATTCTGAGAGGGGAGTTAAGGCTCCCCACTAGTATAGTTTTATTATCTATTTCCTCTTGCAACTCATTCAACTTCTTCAAAAATTTAGATTCTATACTATTTAGTGCTTTATATGTTTAGTATTGGTATGAGTTAATTGTCTATGGTACTTGTCCACAAAGTAGAGTTTTCTTCATCTTTTTTTAATTAGATCTATTTTGTTGGATCCAGGCCTGAGTTTCATTCTTGCCCATAGATCTCCATTGATTATCCTTTCCTAAAGACATGAACCTTCCTTGAAATTCCAAACAATGCCCAGTCTCAACTTGGTGACCCCCAAACAAAACACAGCCTCTATGGAGACCCAAATGGCTCTCAGTCCCTATAGAAATATCACCCAATTTGTTATATTCCATTCCCTATAAAAAGTCTTGTTTTCCCAACTATCCATTGCTGGAGTCTGCTCAGACCCAATCTGCCATTTCTTCCTTTAATAAACAGCTTTGCATTCAATTCCATTTTTAATGCCATCTTCTTTTTTTTTAATGAATGTTCACTTTTTGACATTTCATTTGGTGTGAAACCCTTTAAAAGCTCACTCTCTCCTTGTGTTGCTATCTCCCTTTTGGAGGCCAGCCTGCTCTTATAGAGTGTGATCCCCTAGATAAATTTTTATGCCCCTATCCCAGTTACAACATTTTGAACTGTCCTTTACTTTTTCTTTTTTATTGCTTATTCCTTGTTGCTCCTGCTAATTGTCTTTACTTTCCTTTTTTTTTTTTTTTTGCTAATCCCCTTGGAAATTAGCCCACTGCTCTTATTTTCTTTCCCTTAGCTTCTGCCAACCATAATCATATGTAAAAAAAAAAAACCAAAACTTTTTGTTCCTAAATTCTTCTGAGTCAAGGGTCAGTTTTCTATGAATTCTTTCATGTTCATTAATCAGCAGCATCACCATAGTAGCTTTCTATAGTCAAGTTCTGTTATGGTTTTGCTTATTTTTCTGCCTTTTTTTGTGACTTGGTATTTTTTGTGTGAATTGGCTCTGGTCCTACACTGTCCCAAGTTTTTTGTGTTGAGGCTCCAGATCCTATCACTGTCTTTCACTGGATTTCAGGGCTTAGCTGATTGCTTTCTCTGAAGAGTATACTTCCTTTCTTGCTTGTTTTGGGGAGGTTTGGTCACTTTGGGATGTTTAGCT
The DNA here is from genome assembly GCF_037893015.1 of Macrotis lagotis. Classification (NCBI taxonomy): domain Eukaryota; kingdom Metazoa; phylum Chordata; class Mammalia; order Peramelemorphia; family Peramelidae; genus Macrotis; species Macrotis lagotis. Next base: position 106,362,698 of record NC_133659.1, on the reverse strand, counting down.
GATGGCCTAGTCCAAGGATGAGGCCCTACTGCTAGCTTACTAAGGAAAGTGGGGTCTTGCTATTAGCCAGCCACTACTAGTTAGCAATGGGATCAAGACCTTGCTAGTGGCTTGTGCTGGGAGTGAGGTCTGTGGGTAGGGCCTTGCTGCACTGCATTTACCTGGGGGGTGCTGGTTTGCAGGAGGGTGAGGCCACCCCACCTCCACCTGCCTATGGATTGCCCTGGGACTGATTGCTGCTGCTGCTCTTTGATATTGTTCCACTCGAACCCACACCTGAGTGAGACAGACCTTTCCTGCAGTGCTGGATCCAGCTCCTAGATCAATTCTGCAACATTTTTCTAGCTATTTGGAGAGGAATATAGGAGAACTTCAGAGGGTTCCTTCCTCACTTTGCCTTTTTGGCACTAATAATCCACTGATGGATTTTCAACTCAAGTGAGGGATGAGATCATAGCTCTGGATTCTATTCATAGTTTCTAATTCATGTTAAATGAATGAATGAATAACAAGGTATATATTAAGCATTTATTAAGTTCAAAGCACTGTGTTAAGTACCAGGGGATAAAAATAGAAAAGACAATTCCTGTTTTCAAGGATCTCACATCCTAATAAGGAGAGACAATTCATAAGCTGATATCTGTCACCTACATGCAAAAAGGACCTCTTGGTCCTTTGGTTACAATGGTAAAGATGGCAATACATCTTTAATGTTATTTTCACCAATAAAACTACATTTCTAATGCTGAACCATTTAACAGAGCCTAGGACTAAGGCAGGAAAACTTTTATCCAGAGCTTCTTGAGCATAGGGACTGCCCTTTGCCTCTTTTAGTGTCCCAAGAACTTAGAACCATAACAGGACCATATTAGGTACTTAATAAAAGTTCACTGATTAAATCTTCAGGATCTGTGAATACTAAAGAGTCAGGACTATAGTATCTACAGAAGCATCTCCTTAGAGTTTGAGTTCTAGATGATGGTGGTATGGGGGTAAGACTAGGAGTGTCTGTGATCTGATGAGGGTGGAACCTGTTTTTTTTTCCAGGGTTCTTCAGTTCAAAGTCCATCCAGGGCTAAAGGGAAGAATTTGTTTGATTTGCCTGGCACATGCTACCTTGCTGCTGATTAGACTAACCCACCTAGAATGGGTGAATGGAGTTAATAGGCACTTGGTGAAGATAGCTAGCCCCTTCTCCATGGGAATTCCTACACCGTGACTGGACTGGAAACAGGGCTGGGATTGTGGGGATGGGATGCTCCTGGGTTGACTTGTCCAATATGGCACTTAGTCAGATGGTGGCATGTGTGGGAGCTAGGTTGTCTTACCAATTGTCACAGGGGTTAAGTAGTGACAGTGGAGAGCATGTGGGAGCAGAACCGCGTGTTACAGCTTTGGTTCTCCTTAATCAAAATAATCAGAAGACCCAGGGGAGAACAAAAAGGAGTTTGTTTGTTCTTCTGGAGAAGAGCATACAAACTCTTTAACATGAGTTACAACTCTAGGAGTGCAAAATAACCACTATCCTAGTCCCTAATGCAGTCCCAACCCCCTGGCCCATTACCTGTTGGCTAGATAGCTGTGCTCACAATCTTTCCTCAAGTATCTAGCCAATAAGAGCAAAGCATTTAAAGTCCTATTTGCATAATTGTTCTGATTCAGTTTTTCCCTAACAAAGAGGTTTTACCCTATCAGAGAGAAAATCCTGGATTTTTCCATATATGGGAGCCAATCAGCACAGTGCCAAATAATCTTTGCTACCACCTGACCTTGGGGAAGTGGAAACTTTGCAAGGCTTGCTGATGTGGTTTTGGGAAAAAGGAACACTCCTTGGGTGGCTAGGTGGCACAGTGGATAGGGCACTGGTCCTGGGTCAGGAGTACCTGAGTTCAACTTTGGCTTTAGACAATAATTACCTAGCCTTGGGCCTTGGGCAAGCCACTTAATCCCATTGCCTTGCAAAAACTAAACAAAAGAAAAGAAAAGAAAAGGAAAAGGCAGACTCCATGAAAAGAAACCATAAAGGATGCTTCACTCAAGTATAGTACCACATAAGAGCTCTGCTTCTCAAGAGTTCTTTGTATCATCTTCAGACAATTAGATATTTCAACTGCTTAGAAGTTTTCAGCATGGATTCTAGGGTAGGAGGATAGATGCAATTGTTCACAGAAAATGTAGCAGGCTAAAGGTTTCAGGGGTATAAGCAAGTGTTCACAGAAAAAGACTCTTGACCCAGAAGAATTTAGGGACAAAAAAGGTTTATTTATATATATTGTGGTTAGCAGAACTGAGGGGGAAAGAGAAAAAGGGATTAGCAGCAACAGCAGCAGCAACTGGAGTAGGAGCTACCATCAGGGTATCAGTAAGGAAAGGTATGGGGCAAGAAAATTCATTTGGGGGATCACACTTTCCAAGAGCAGGTTGACTTCCCAAAGGAAGACTGCAACTAAAAAGGGTGAGCATTGAAAGGGGTGCTAGCTCTGACAGCAGAAATAAAGTAATTAGGGATTTGTAGATGAGGGGTGTAACTCTAATAGTAAAGTTAAGCTAATTAAGAATTTATCACTCAGGTGCAATAGCTCAAAGACAATCCTTTCAGTCTAGGGCAGGGATCCATTATTATCTTGATAAGGGCTTGTCTTGTGTCTGGCAGGGATTTACTGAGTTCTTGCTAGGGAAAGACAAGGTACTTTATTAAAATTCATTGACCTGATCTGGATAGCTTGGACTATGGAATGGGGTCCCAGTGTAATGTAAGATACATAAGCAGCAAAGAGGGGACAAATTATAGAATATATTTCTCTGTCTAATATTTCCTCTACTATACAAATTCTCTTTTAATTATTTTTTCTAAGGTAATTATAACTGATTGGTACTGTTTCAAGGCTTCTATTTGATTGTTTATCTAATATGCTATGTATATATTTAAATATTTTAGGGATTTCAATTGCTAATTTTATTATCTCATTCAGTTCTTACAAGAACCTTGAGCTAGAGGTCCTAGGGGAATATTATCCCCACTTTGTAGATGAAGTCAACTAAAACTCACAAATGTGGAATGATTTCCTCCAAGAGCACATAGTAAGTTTCAGAAGCTAGTTTTAAAACCACTATTTCATGCTGATTCTCCATAAAAATATATCTCTTTTGCTTTTATTTCTCTGGTCCTCAGTGTCTTCATGTGTAAAATGACCAGAAGACAAAATGTCCTTCAGCTAAAAGATCTCTAGGGCTTCTGGCTACATGCTTCCACATTGAGCAGTACCAGTGGTGAAAAGCTATAGGTCATTAAGGTCCTAAAGTCCAAGTTCCATTGAGCTGCCTGGGGAGGGAGGGCCCTTGGAGATGGTATGTGAGTGGGTTTGGGGAATAAACAATATAGTCCTTGAAATGACCTTTTCATTTTGTAGAGAGCAGCAATAATATAAACAAAGGAGGAAGGGAGGATTTCACATTGACAAATAAATATTGGGTAGCTTGTATCACCACCCCCAAAACCTCCAAGGCAGAAGTATGATTGATCCTTTGTTTCAAATCCTTATTGTACTCTCAGTTTGCCCCAACCCTGTACATCAGGGATCCTTCAGTGTTTGGTCATGGCCTTACCCTTCAGGATGCCACAGGGTCACCTTAGCGAGCATACATTTTTAGACCAGAAGACCAAGAGATAATAATACTTTGGAGTTCCCCCTCCCCCAGTGTGTAAAAGACTGTCATTGTTGAGTTAGAACTTTCTTTTCTCTGAGAGAAAAACAAGCCAATCTGAGTTCTAGGACAAGAGCAAGTTGCTCCTGGCCACCTTGGTTTTCCAACCAAGGAAATACTAATCAGAAGGTAATAGGATCTGGGTGAGGATGACTACTGTGGACATTGGAACCAGAATGTGGCTTATTTTCTCTTCCCACAGGTTCTGTGGTTCCTCCATGGACCCAAGGAAGAAGATAGACCTGAAGCTCATCATTATTGGAGCCCTAGGGTAAGATGACGCTTACCCTATGTCTGATCCAGAATGATTGCTATTGTATCTGGAAACCATCCCTTGCCCTTTAGATAATGAGATGTCTTTCACATAGCTCTACCTTCTGAGAGTCCTTCAGCTTGAGGGTTACACTAGGGAGGGACCAAATGTCTTTCCCATGACCACACCACTAATGTGTATAATAGGAAGCAGGGTATTGAGGTTAGGAGCCAAGAGACTTGGCCTCTGTTCTTCTTCCTGGTTCTCAATTAACAAGGTGATCTAAGTCATTTAACTGCATTGTGCCTTAGTTTTTTCATTTGTCAAATGAAGATGATAATAATTGATTCACTTATCTTAGAGTGTGGTTTTATAGATCAGATGTGCCCTTAGATGTGAAATGCTTCTAAAACATTAAAAGTATTTATATGATAATATAAAATTATTACTATTGATAACTTGTAAGCTATTGTAATTTCCTTAAGGTCAAGGACTTGATTGTTTTTCACATTTAAATCCTTAGTTCTTGGCACAGTAAATCAACATTTTCACATTTATACATCAATCAAGAACCTATAATTTCTTCAGTGTAGTTTCAGCTGGTATGGAAACCCCATTCCTTCATCCAGTAAGTATTAAATGTCTACCATATGTGAGACATTGACAATATAAAGACAAAATTAAATGATTCCATATCCTAAGAAGTTTATATTCTTTTGGGAGGAGCAGCATATACATAAATAAATAAATCAAAATACTCACCAGGATACAAAGTAATTTCTACAAAAGGGCCACTGCAACTGAAAGAATCAGGAAAGATTTCCTTGAGTTGAACTTTAATGGAAAAGATTCTATGAGACAGGTGAGAAGGGATTGCTTTCCAGGAATGGGAGACAGCCTGGACAAGATAGTGGATGGTGATGGAATGTTGTGTATGGGGAAAACAAAATAGATCAATTCATCTATTACACAAATTATGTGTTGAAGAATACCTTGTTTCAAATTAAGTTAAGTTGCCATATTGCAAAGGGTTTTTTCCCCTAGAGTCAATAAGAAACCACTGAAGCTTTCTCAGCAGAGAAGTGACAGCCATATCTGTGCTTTTAGAATATCAATTGTCAACTGAGTGAAGGTTGAGTTAGACAAGAGTGAGACTAGAGGTAGAGAGACCAATTAGGAGACTACTGTTATAGTCCAAGTGATGAGGACTTGACCCAGGATATTGGCTCTTAGTGTAGAGATGGGGTTGGATATGAGAGATATGGACATCTCCCTAAGAAAAGTAAGCTAAGGCTAAGCAATTTACTACTGATAGTCACATAACTAGCAAGCATCTGAGTCAAGATTTTAATTCAAGTCTTCCTGTCTGAAAGTACAAAATAATATCTACTACCTCATGCTGCTTTTCATTGACTATTTTTAATAATAATGATTTTGATAATGCATTTACCTTACTATAACATCTTACCATTTGCATGGTACTTTAACATTTTCAAAGAATGATTTTTTTTTAATTTCCATATTAGTCATGTTGTGAAAGAAGAATCAGACAAAAGGGGAAAACCACAAGGAAGAAAAAGCAAATACAAATAAGAAAAAATAAAATAGTATGCTTCGTTCTGCATTCAGACTCCATAGTTCTTTCTCTAGTTATAGATGGCATTTTCCATCACAGGTCTTTTAGAATTGTCTTTGATCACTATATTGCTGAAAAGAGTAAAGTCAATCATGACTGATCATCATACAATGTTAGTGTGTAACATGTTTTCCTGGTTCTGGTTCACTTCACTCAGCATCAGTTCATATAAGTCTTTTTAGATTTTTCTGAAATCCACCAAAGCATATAATTTTGAAGTCAAAAAACCTGAGTTCAGATCCCAATTCAGCTGCCAATTCCCTAGCTTATTTGGGCAAGTTATTCCCTTCTCTACAGCAGTGTTCTTGTCTAGATTAGGTGATTTCTTAAGTCCCTTCTAGCCCTAACCCCTGTGACCAATGACCACATCTATTTGATTTTTTTATACCAGCTGCTGTATAGGTGGGGCAGATATCATTATCTCCACTTGACAGATGAGAAAATTCATGCATAGGGTTGAAATGACTTGCATTAGATCATATTACTTTGATGAGTGATGAAGTTGATGATGGTAATGAACTAAAGCAGATACCTCCCTCATTCTTCCACATACCCAAACTAACTGGGTCTGAAACATTTTCCTTATTAAATACCTTAAGGAACTCTCCTCCACCCACAATCATGTCTAGTCCCTCTTTGGGAAGTTGTTCCCAAAAGATTTTCAGCTCTGAGAAAGTATATCCAGGTAATAATGAGCCATCCCTCACAGACAATGTGCAGGACCAAGAACTCTGGAAACTGGCCTTCATAAAATAAAACAGTCTTGAAAGCCATAAAAAAATTTTAAGGTGTGTGTGTGTGTGTGTGTGTGTGTGTGTGTGTGTGTGTGTGTGTCTGTGTCTGTGTCGTCTGTGTCTGTCTGTGGATCCATGGATCTTTATGTCTCCTCAGAGTGGGAAAGACCTCTCTCCTAAATCAATATGTACACAAGACTTTCTATGAAGATTATCAGACCACCCTTGGGGCCAGCATCCTCTCCAAAGTCATCATGATAGACAACAAATCCTTGAAGTTACAGGTGAGCAGGGTCACTCCTCCCTGGTCCTTCAGGCTGACCCAGATTCGGATATATCCATCAGTCATATACAAGTGTAGCTATTTCTCTAGAGGAAAAAAACAATTACAATTAGTAAGTTTGGGTTGTAGTCCTGACTTGATATTGGTTCTAGCAGTCTTTGAGAGTAGAGACTGTTTTGTTTATGTCTTTGTATGCCCAACTCCTAACTTAAACACAGTAGAAGGACTTCAGTTCCTTATTAGGGGGTTTGAGTAGATGGGGGCTAAGGTTCCTTGTTATTGTTTAGTTGTATTCAATTCTATGTGACTACATTTGGATTATCTCAGCAAAGATATTGAAGTGGTTTGCCATTTTCTTCTCCAGTTCATTTTACAGATGAGGAAACTGATGTGTTTTGCCCAGGATTACATGTCTAAGAAGCATCTGAGGCCAGATTTGGACTCAGAGAGATGAGCCTTCCTGACACCTCTTCCTGCCAGCTCTCTACCCTAGTTAACATGCAGCTCTAGATTTATAGTTCCACGATCCTGTGTTCCTAGATACTTTATAAATGTTTCTGAAATTTGAATTTGAGATTAACTTTTGGATGCTAGACAGGTTATTTGACCTCAGCACATCTCAATTTTCTCATCTGTCAAATGAGATTATAATCCCTGCCCTACCTACCTCACAAGCATTCTGTGAAAGGAAAATGACATAATTTATATGAAAGTGTTATCAGAGGCTAAACGTAAATCGAAAAGATAGCAAATGTTCAAAGTCAGAAGAGTACAAGGGATGACTTGAGAGCAAATCAAAGTGTTGGTCACTTGACCAACCTGTCAATCAATTGGTTGATATTTATTTAGCACCTACCTTGTGCCAAGCACATGGTAGTATTCCTAAACTCTAGGGATGCAAAACAAAGCAAAAAATAGTCCCTGGCTTCAAGGAGCTTACAATCTAATGACCAGAGAGAGAAAGGAAAGTTTATTTGAAAACTGACATGTGAACCCTTCTTCAAGTTGCTTCTTTCAAATGCATGGTGGGGCTTTCCCCTTCAGATATGGGACACAGGCGGTCAGGAGAGGTTCCGCTCCATGGTGTCCACCTTCTACAAGGGCTCTGATGGCTGCATCTTGGCCTTTGATGTCACCAACCGAGACTCCTTTCATGCCCTGGATACCTGGAGGGGAGACATTCTCCAGAAAACCGTAACCACAGAGCAAGTTTTCCCCATGGTGGTACTGGGGAACAAAATCGACCTGGATGACCGAGAGGTAAGGGATAGGCTGGGTTGGACTGAGTGCTGGGTAAATGCTGGTGACGTACCTCCAAGTCTTTTCTTCCAGGAGGTTGGGGTGGGGCCCAGGGGAGCTGGCCTACTCCACAATCAGAGAACCAAAACCCTTGATCATTTAACGCAACAGTTTATTATTGTATTGGGGCAGCTAGGTGATTCAGTGGATAAAGCACCGGCCCTGGAGTCAAGAGTACCTGAGTTCAAATGTGACCTCAGACACTTAATAATTACCTAACTGTGTGACCTTGGGCAAGTCACTTAACCCTTGCCAAAAAAAACTTTAAAAAAAGAAACTAAAAATTATTACTGTGTTGAGCACAAAATAATATAGAACTTATGATAAAATAATATAGAATTACATTAAACTGTGGAACAAAATAATGAATAAATGTATTAAGTAAATTTTTTTGTGAGATTTGGAAACAGAATGAATATTACCAACAGGAGAGGGGAAAAGGCTTCATGGAGGGAATGATATTTAAAGTGGGTTTAAAGGATGGGCATGAATTCAACAGAGAGGAGGGTGCACCAAAGAGGAAAAGCACAGGAGTGTGAGGACAGTGAGTAGTCCAAGAGAAGGAACTATAGGGGAGGACTCCCCTCCCCAATCCCCATCCCTGATTTGGAGACCCAACCCCTAGGAGCAGGAAGAATACCAGGAGAGAGAAATGAGGAGTTGTCTGAGTCACAGTGAAAGGGGAAGTCACCAACTTGCAGACAGACAGACAGACAGACAGACAGGATGATAGGAGACAATGAGAGAGACCAAAATGAAAGAGAGAAACAAAAGAGAGATAGAGAAGCTGACAGGAGACAAAGACTGATGTACAGACAGAGACAGACCAAAGAACTGATAAGAAGATGAGCCCTGTGATGGGAGGTAGGGGTAGGGGAGGAAGGGAGAATAGAAGGTGGGGAAGCTCTGTATTTCAACTTCACATGGGCCCTGAAATGGGGCAGAGACCTGAATATCTGTCCACAAGTCCCCACTCACTGGACTTCTGTCAGCAAGTTGTCCATCTGAGGCTCAGATAAACAATGGAGACATTGTAAGGGAGGGCAGAGAGCCCAAGAGGAGACAGTTTGGGCATGCAGCCCTTCTAGAGTCCTGGCATCAGGGGAGAAATGGAATTGTAATGGCACCTTTGATCACTGACAAGACCCACTCCCCAGAAACCAATGGGAAATAAAGCAGGGGGCACCATTAGGGAGAGGAGGCAGCTCAGCCCTTCCATTTGTCATGAGGCGTAATTAAAAATGTGCCAGAGTCCAACTCACAACCTAGCAAGTAGAGAGTACCACTGGAAGGGATGTAAGGTTGCCCCATAACCGGCCAGGCAGCTCCCCAGAGACTCAGACTCCTGCCACTTCCTCTTCCCATAAGAAAAGGATCAGAACTTCCAGACACAGGTCCAGATGGGCTGGGGAGGGTTGAGCTCTTGGGATTCTGACCAGAAATAATGAGAGCTTTGATTGCCTCTCAGCTTTAAGATTTACAACTAGCTTTCCCTGGAACAGCCCTATGAAGAAGCCAGTGCAAATATCCCCATCCTCTTGGAGCTGACTCAGAAAGGCAAATGATTTGCTTTTGACCATACAGCAATTGTCAGAACTATGATTTGACCCCAGTTCCCCTGACTCCAAATCTAAATCTCTTTCTGCTATTCCAGGCCTGATTGCAGAAATACACCCCCCCGCCCCCGCATCCCTCTCCCTAACAGGGCTTCCAAGTTTCTATAATCACCAGCTATAAGGGCAGCTAAGGTGGCACAGTGGATAGAGCACTGGCCTTGGAGTCAGGAGGATCAGAGTTCAAATATGACCTCATACACTTAATAATTACCTAGCTGTGTGGCCTTGGGCAAGCCACTTAACCCCATTGCCTTGAAAAATCAAAAAAAAAAAGAGTCAGGGGTATAATCACTAGCTATTCCATAACTATAATCTATCCTGGGAATGTGGGGGGGGGGGATATAGTCAGACCCAGATTCAATCCCAGACCCCTCCACACACATACAACATACACACATACATACACACACATACATACACACATACCCCTTTATCACCACCACCCATAATAGAACCCCAAGGAAGTCATTCCAGTCAAAGATCTTTTATAGCTTTTGAAGTTTGTCTTAATGCAATTTTTTAATTTATGTAATTAAAATGATCTATTATTTTATCTTATGGAATCCTCTCTATCCCTTATTTAATCATGAACTTTTCTTCTTTCATTGATATGATAGGTAATTTTTTCCCTATGTTTCTTAAATGTTTTTTAATGATATGAACTTCTGCATCTGTCACAAATCCACTTGTAACTTATCTTGGATTATATAGTGTGAGTATTGGTCTAAATGTAATTTCTTTCATACCATTGTAGTTTTCACAGAAGTTTTTATCCAATAGTGAGTCCTTATCCTAGCAATTGGGAGTTTTCAGTATATTGAATCTTGGTGTATCATACACCTTGGCTTATGTATGTCATGTACGAAGTCTGTTCCACTGATCAATCCCTCTTTTTCTTAACTAAAATCAAATTGTTTTGAGAATTACTGCTTTGAGATGTAACATTGCTAAGTTCCCTTCATTCCTACTTTTTTTCATTATTTCCCTTGAGTCTTTTTTTTTGCCACCATATGTTCTATAGTTCTATAAAGAAATCATTTGATAGTTTGATTACTATATCAAATAAGTAAAATACTTCAAGTGATATTATCATTTTTATTATATTGATTCATCCTACTCCTGAGCAATTAGTATTTTTTCCCTAATTTAGATCTGTCCTTATTTCTCTAAACCCTAACCCTAAACTCTGACAGTTACTGGGCAGAATCATTTAACATCTCAAAGTCCCTCTTTCCTTTTCAATCAAATGAGAATAAAAATTCCTATACTTGAGGGACAGGGTAAAAGGAGAGAGAGAGAATAGAATAAATGTGTGTGGAAAGAAGTAGAACAGAGGGAAATACAACTAGCAATAACAACTATGGAAAAAATATTGAAGCAATTTCCCTGATGGACTTATGATCAAGAATGCAATCCATCCCATAGACAGAACTGATGGTATTTGAACACAGATTGATGTACACTTTTTTCTCTGACTTTATTTTTCTCGAGGGTTCTCTATCTTTGTGGGAGAAGGAGGGATTATGTTTACTTTTACAACAAGACTATTGTAGTATTGTGAAAATAAATAAATTAATTAATGTAAAAAAATAAATTTTTACACTTCCTGTTGTGAAGAAAGTTCTTGCTAAGCCTCAAAATCCTTTCGAAATATGAGCTATGATCATCATTGTTGTAGAAGAGGGAGAACAGGGACTATGAAAGGAGTCTGTGCCAGGAGAAGGTCAATGTCCTTCCATTTCTGCTTATGCAGGTATCCCAGGAGAAAGCCCTAGACTGGTGTAAAGAGAAGGACATACCCTACTTCGAGGTCAGTGCTAAGAATGACATCAATGTGGAGCAAGCATTTGAACTGCTAGCCAGACAAGCGATGTCCCGGGTGAGTGACTGGGGTGGTCAGCTTCCTCGGGCCTCTTGGGAAAAGTAGGTTGGTCTAACGGAAGGCGCACTGGTTCTGTCAGATGTACCCGCAAATACTTATTGTCTGAGTCAGATTGGTCAAAACACCGTTTTAGTTTCTTGAATTGATGCAGTGGATAGAAAAGCAATAGATCTGGGGCAGTTAGGTGGCACAATGGATAGAGTACCAGCCTTGGAGTCAGGAGTACCTGAGTTCAAATCTGACCTCAGACACTTAATAATTACCTAGCTGTGTGGCCTTGGGCAAACCACTTAACCCCACTGCCTTGAAAAATCTAAAAAAAAAAAAAAGCAATAGATCTGAAGTCAGGAATATCCCAATTTAATCTGGCACTGTATATATTAACTGTGATTCTGGGCAAGTCACTTAAAGTTCCATGTGCTTCAATTTCCTCATCTATAAAATGAAAATAATAATTAACAATGACTCTGATGGATATTATAAGGAAAAAATGAGACAGTAGTCGCATAGTCTTTTTATATACCTTCTAACCTTCCTCCTCCTGGGGTGACAATCTCATTACTGACAGCCACTCTTTCTGCCAAGGGCCATTTGGGCATTTTTAACATCATTAGTGTGCTAAATTTGGTCAAACATTCAATTAAATCACCCCTAAAAAGCTACTAGATTTATTGAATTTCAAGTCATGGGGGACAGCTAGGTGGCACAGTAGATAGAGCACTGACCCTGGAGTCAGGAGGACCTGAGTTCAAATTTGAGCTTGGACACTTAATTGCCTAGCTGTGTGATCTTGGGCAACTCACTTAATCCCATTACTTTAAATAAAATAAATATTTTTTAAAAAAGAACTTCAACTCTTGCCTGTGGTTGTCTTGGCAGTGCCAGATCAATACAGCCTGAAGGTAGGGCAGGAGTTTCCCCACCCCTGCCATATCCAAATTCCAGTCATTTTCACTGGTTATGTTCCATTCCTTCTCATTTTTCTCCTGGTTTCTTTTTAAGTCTCAAATAAAATTCCAACTGTGTGACCCAGTGCTGGGTCTAGAATCAGAAGGAAATCCTTCCTGAGTTTAAGTCCAACCTTATACACACACACACACACAGACACACACACACACTAGCTGGGCAAGTCTCTTAATCCTGCTTGCCTCATTGGTAAAATGAGTTGGAGAAGGAAATGACAAATTACTCCAGTTTCTTAGCCAAGAAAACCCCAGATGGCATCACAACTGAACAACAACTCCTAGGGACATATTGGTATAAAATGGATTCTTAGTCAATCACTTAACAAGGATCTATTAAGAGATTTACTGTAGGTCAGTGCTGTGCTAAGAAGGCCCTGGATATTCGCCATACCCCATTTATTCTTCCTGCAAAGTAAGCTTAAAGAGATTGTACACCACCACACCATTTTTTCACACCACCACCACCACCACCCCCTGCCAAAAAAAAAAAAGAATTAATTCTGTGGAGAGATTACAATGTAACCTTTTATGAATTCATCAAATCGGAGGACTTCAGCTAGAATTCAAACTATTTTCTCAGGCTTATGGTCAGTCTTTCAGGAAGTCCCATGATTGTTGGTGAGTTTTCAATATCTTAGCCACAGACTTAGCTATTTCTCCTTCTATTCAAAATGGGGAACTGGGGCAGCTTGGTGGCATAGTGGATAGAGCACTGACCTGAAGTCAGGAGGACCTGACTTCATACCTAATAACCTAGCTATGTGACCTTGGGCAAGTCACTTAACCCCATTGCCTTGCAAAAAAACTCAACCAAACAAAACAAATCAAAACAAAACAAAAATGGGGAGCTGTCCCATATAACTATAGGTAATTGATGGTGTAGTGGCTAGAGAGCTGGACTGATAATAATGTTTATATTGTACTTACAATGGTTTATATGCAATTATTGTCTCATTTGACCCTCATGTAGGGTCCTATAATGTAGGTGCAATTACTATCTACATTTTACAGATGAGGAAACTGAGGCAAACAGAAGTTTAGTGACTTGTCCAGGATCATGCAGATAGTGTCTAAAGTCAAATTTGACCACAGGTCTTCATGACTCCAGGTCCACAATGACTTTTATGAGCTGAGTTCAAATTCTGTCTCAGATACTTACTAGGTGTGACCCCAGGCAAGTCACAATAAATTCTATTATTTAACAGCACATAACTTCTAGTGTTATTGTGAGGAACTAACAAGATAAAATGTATAAAGTGCTTTTCAAGCCTTAAAATGCTATGCAAATGCTACATGTTAAATTATTGTTTTAACATCAGCCAGAAATAAGGTTGGATGACTTTTCAAAAAGCTTCCAACAGTTAGTATTGTTATAGTGCTTTAAAGTTCGCAAAGTACTTTACAAATAACATCTCATTTTATCCTCACAACAGTCCTATAAAGTAGTTATTATTCCCCCATTCTATAAAGGAGGAAACTGAGGCAGACAGAAGTGAAGTGACTTGCCCAAGGTTACTCAACTATTAAATGTCTGAGACAGGATTTGAACTCAGGTCTTCCTAACTCCAGGCCCAGCACTGTAGCCATTGCCTCAGCAGTGCCAGGTGCCTCTTTCACATTATTGATCATGTGAAGATTACTTCAATAAAACATATCAGAAAGAAAAAGAAAGGAATTCAGAAAGGGACATAGACAAACATGACAATTTTTCTACTACCTTTTTTTTTTAGTTATCTGCAAGGCAATGGGATTAAGTGACTTGCCCAAGATCACACAGCTAGGCAATTATTATGTGTCTGAGGTTGGATTTGAACTCAAGTCCTCCTGACTGCAGGGCTGGTGCTCTATCCACTGTGCTACCTAGCTGCCCCTGCTACTACCTTTCTAAATTTTAATTTTTAAAAACCCAGACCAGTGATTTCATTGGTTTCATTGATTTATTTAAACCAGAAACTGTGTCTTCATGGAAGTTGCCAGAGAAGAACTTCCTCATCTCAAGGAGATCGAGGCATTCTCTATAATTTATAGGGTAAAAGAAAAAATACACAGGTACAGAATTTGTTATACCTACATTTTTTTTTTTAGATTTTTCAAGGCAATGAATGGGGTTAAGTGGCTTGCCCAAGGCCACATGGCTAGGTAATTATTAAGCATCTGTGGTTGGTACTCCTGACTCCAAGGCCGGTGCTCTATTCACTGCACCACCTAGCCACCCCACCTACATTTTTCTTACTCTTCTTTGTATATGTAATGAGGAAGGCACCAGTGGGTGCAACAGTTTCTAAACTGCAAGTATAGGGGGAATATTGAGTTTTGGCAACAGATTAGATGATATGTTACATATAGTAAAATGTTTATGTTAATAAGGACTAAGTTCAAAAATTTTTTTAAAACTATGCAGAATCCATTTCCACTCAGTTTTGTTGTAGATTATGAAAAGTGATGATTTTGACAATAGGGAGGACCTGAAGGAAGGGGAATGGAGAAGATAAAACTGATGAGAGTCTTCTCTGTCTCACCCCAATCTAGGGAGCCTTCTGGTAGGAAGACCATCACTCTTACTACACCCATGCAATTTCCCAGGCCACTATAGATAAGAAGGCAAATTAAGATTAGCTAAATCCCTTAAGGACTTGGACTAAATTTGGGTTCTAAGTTCAATTTTTTGAGTGAACCAGGACAAATTGTTCTGGGTCTCAGTTGCCTCCTCAGGACAAAAGGAGGAAAACTCCCAGCCTCCATTGGACATTAGCAAAAAGAAAACCTCTGCCTCTGAATATGATTTCTGCTTTCCTTTTTCCTCTTACAGCATCGAGGGATTTTTGATAACTACTTGACTGATTCTATCAAGCTTTCACCAGCAGGGGAACCAAGGAATAAATGTTGCTGACGATGGAGAATCCCCTTTCAGAGACAGAAGCAACCCTAGGAAGGGGATAGCTGATTGTTCAGGACTGGTACTGGCTAGAAGATTGGGAGTCCCCTGCCCCTATACTCTGTAACCTTTGCCCTAGGTTGCTGGGACTTGGTGACAAAAGAAGGATCTTGATGATCTGCAAGTTCAAGCAAAGCATGGCAACTGACTGAGAGCAGAAGTATGAGGTTGCTGTGAACCCATCATAAAACAGTACGTGTTACTGCATAACAGCAGAGATATGGAAGATATATGGAATCATGAAGTTCTCCAGCTGGAAGTTTCTTCAGTTTCATAGCTAGATCTTAAGCAAGATTCAGAGTCTTGTAATCTGTCTGGCCCCTTCATTTTACAAATGAGGAAACTGAGGGTTTTTTAAAAGGGGCTAAGTGACTTAGCTAATGTCACAAGAATCAAAGATAGGATTTGAATCCAGGTCCTCTGCCTCTTCACTGTTCCAAGTTATTTCAATTTCTCCATTTTTCAGATAAGGAAACTGAGATAAGGAAGAGAAGTATTTGCTTATGATCACATGGCTAAAACTAGAAACCAAGTCTATAAAATTTCCAGTCCAATGTTTTGTTCTATCCTAAATCTTTCCTTGTTGAAAACTCTTCAGTAATATGGAATTTGAGTCAGGAAGGTATGGTTCAAATCCTATGTGATGCTACGCAAGTAATTTAGTCTCTCCTGGCCTTAGTTTACTTAAAATGATAGAGATGAACTCAATGACCTCTAAAAGTCCTTTACATCTCTAAATCTATGATCCTATGACTTCCTCACCCTCCCAAAAATGATGCCCCACAATTATCCTCATTAGGAACTTACCCTCCCCATCTTTCACCCCATACTAACTCCCCTGGCCCTGGGTGTGGACAGCCCAATTTGACAAACATTTCTTTGTTGGATTAAACATCCTTGGACAATCAGAACAGAGAGAGAGAGAGAGAGAGAGAGAGAGAGAGAGAGAGAGAGAGAGATGAACCACACCTCAGTGCCAAGTAAAGGTCTTTGGAATTGAGCCAACCACCTTCTGAGAAATACAGTCTTGTTATGGAAAATACTGAAGATCCGTGGACTAGAATACTGGGAAACCTCAATTACAGACCCAGTTGTGCCAAATTCCAAGTCAACCACTATGAACCTCAGTTTTCTCATCTACAAAATGAGGGCAATGCTATTGGCCCTGGAAAGATTATGGTTAGGCTCAAATGAGACATTCTTTGAAAACTATAATACTCTATACAAAAGAGAATTTACCTTGATAAGGTTCTAAAGGTGCCATCCCAGTGACAGAGCAAAGGGGCAAAAACAACTTTGCATCCTATGGGACAGGTGGCTTGAAGTAGGTATCCCTGTTTGAGAGGAAAAATCTTGGTTTCCCCTTAATTCCCCATGCCAGTACAAGGCATATCTCCTGTTCCTCTCCTCAGGTTGATAATATAATGCAGTGTAGTGCATCAGAAAGAGTGCCAGATTTCGAGTCAAAGGATCTGGGTTGAAATCCTGCTCTGCCACCTATTACCTATGTGACTGTAGCAGATTATTTAACCTGTTTAGACCCTAATTTCTACATCTGTTAGAAGTTGGCTTAGTCCACCTTCAAGGCTCCCATCAGTTTTCAATCTGTGATCCTAAGTTTCTGTCCAGAGCTGAGGGCCACAATCAGTCATGGGGAAATGGTGGAAGAAGGTAGAAAGGACAAAAGAGGGGTCCATGCTTTCTCCTTCTTTTCATTCCTTTGATGTCCCTTTGTGATAGGTGAATGATGAAGTGACTGAAGAAAACAAATGTTCGATCTTCTGAGCATTTTGATTTATTAAGCAATGCATGCCAATTTCTAATAAAGCAAAATGACACCTCCTAAGCTTAGTCTTGGGACCCCAAATACAGGGAAAGACAAACTTTTATACTTTTAAAAAACATTCAAATAAGATCATTAATTAAAAGGAAAAAAATAAAACATTGTGGTCCATTTGTTCAATTGTGTCTATCTCTACATGACCCCATGGACCATAGTACTACTCCAGGCCCTTCTATCCTTCATTATCTCTTGAAGTCTGTCCAAGCTTGTGTTCATTTTTTCTATGACACTATCCACTCATCTCATCCTTTGTCATCCCCTTTTCCTTTTGCCTTCAATCTTTCCCAACATTAGGGTCTTTTCCAGTGAGTCCCATTTTCTCATTATGTAGCCAAGGTAAAGCTTCAGCTATAGTATTTGACCTTCCAGTGAATAGCTTGAATTAATTCTTTCAATATTGACTGATTTGATTGTCTTTCTGTTCAAGGAAAATTCTCAAAAGCCTTCTCCAACACCATAATTCAAAAGCATCAGTTTCTGCAGTGTTTGCTGTAAGTCTCACTTCCATACATTGCTATAGGGAAAACCACAGTTTTGACTGTATGGACTTGGCAAGGTGATATCTTTGATTTCTAACTGAATAAAAGATTAAAGACTTTCCAAGTTGTGAGGGGAGAGTGAACAAGTCCAATTCCCTGAAATCAAAAAAGGAGGTTCCAAAGTGTCTGTAAGCAATCAAAGGAACATGGAAACAATCATTATGTGGCCAGTTTTCAGATAAGACCTATAGTTTGCCTGAGATGTATAATTGTGAGAAAACTTGCATTGATCTTTGCATCTAACTGGATTTCTAGGTCTTTAGTCAAGGATCTCAAAGCAACTAGTAGAGGTGGTCCATTTTCTAGCCATGCAAAACCAGGTTCGAACAATGCAATAATGTTTTCTCCAGATCCCCACAATTGAAATTTTCTCACAAGACAGAAATTGGACTAGGCACATAATTAAATAGAAAGAGAACTAAGCTAGCTCCAGAATTGACTTATTATGGAGTCAGTGTGGTTCACTCATTCCCAGCATTCACTACTTGCTATTCTAATCCCCTTCATCTCATCTTGGGAGAGTGCACTAATAGAAGTTGGCTTCAGGGCTGACTATTAAAAGTCCTCTAGGAAGGAAAATAGAAGGGAAATGGGAATAGGGGAGGGAAGATGGGGCTGTAGGTGATAGAAGAGAGGGAAGGCCAGGGGAGAGGGTGGTCCAATATAACACACTTTAGAAGAGGGACAGAGTGAAAAGAAAGAGAGAATAGAATAAATGGAGTGGGGGGCAATAGAACTGAGCAATAGCAACTGTGGGTAAAACAAAATTGAAGTGATTTCTCTGATGGACTCATGATAATGCTATCCATCCCAAAGACAGTGCTGATGGTGTCTGAATACAGACTGAAGCATACTTTTTCCCCCCTCTATTTTTCTTGAGGTTCTCTTTCCTTGTGAAGGGGGGGGATAATGTTTACTTTTGCAACATGACAATTATAGTAATTTTTTCATAACTACACATTTTTAACCTATGCCAAATAACTTACTTTCTCAATGGGAGGAACAGGGTGGGAGCAAGGGAGAGAATTTGGAACTCAAGGTTTTGGAAATAAATGTTGAAACTTGCTTTTGGATGTAGCTGGGGGGAAATTTTTTTAAATAAAAAATTAAATTTTAAAAAAAGTCCTCAAGGAGATGTCCTGCCTTTGGGAAAGCACATGAAACCAAGATGGGGCTGGAGGGAGTAAGAAAAACTGCGGGTGGATTGGAAAGTCTCTGTAGGGAGCAAGAAGACAGTGTATATGGACAATCGGCCACAAGAGGTCAGTAGTACTATTTTCTTGCAGGTTTCCCCGTTTCAGAAGTTTGGGTTTGGGAGTCCAGATATTTCCAAAATGGTAGAGAGAATCCTGGTCACCAGTCACTTATTGAACCTGCTAACGAGGGAATAGTCAGCTGCTAAAATATCTCTTCTTAGGGATTCCAAATAGTAGGAAGGATGCTGGTGTATAAGCAATTTGTGGTTAGCAGTTAGCCATCATTTAATGGCATGGAGACAGTTCAATAAGAGGCAAAGGAGGATAGAATCTGGCAAGACTGGATAGTTTGATGTGAACTAATGGAATGTATTTGAGAAGAGATTAGTAAGGACTTTGAATGGGAGAAGGGAGTTCCCTATAGCCCAGGATGGATTTCCTACGTCATGATGGAAAGAGAAGGTGGAAAAGAGGGAGAGGCAGTTGGGTGTCAGTCCAGATTTATGCTTCACACTGTTTCTGTGCTCATATAAACATCATTAATCATGAATAATATTGCTTCTCTGAAATGTACCCGCTCAGCATTTCCTGATTGCTGCCCCTAGACACACTGTGGTGTCATCAGAATACCCATCTCTCATGGTGGTAGCCTATTATTGTTATTAAACAGCAGCTAGCTTTTCCCAACTCTAACTCCAGAATAGGGTACAACTCATGTTTCTTCATGCTTCAGTTTTCCCATCTATAAAATGGAGAGGTTGAACTAGAAGAACTCTGAGATCCCTTTCACCTCAAACATCCTGTAGTTTTTATAACTCTTCAGTCAAGAATCACCCAGTTTTCTGGAAGTTAATTGATACATCAAACATTTTGTGGAATCACTTGGTTAACTAGATCTTTCCCCCTTCTCTTTCTACCAAAGTAAATTTTTTTTAATCACATACAATTGATGTTTTCTCTATCACTATAGGAATAGAATTTAGGACTCCCAAAAGGAGGTGGGATGGACATCTCGTGTTCCCAGTTGACAGTCCATTTAAGGATGGAAGAGAGAGTTTCCTGTACATTCACTGGGTATCTCTTCCCCAGGATAAATGGTATAATACCACATCTTCCTTGGATCTGGGACTCTTTCAACTTCTAATAGGACTCTGAGTGAATTCATACAATATTTCCAACTTCCATACGAAAATAATGCTCCTTCCTCCACACCAGTGATGTCAACTGACATAAAAGCATAGGAGACATAATAGGAAAAGTTTTTAGGGGCAGTCATTTAATTACAGCTCCCAATGGAATCAGAAAGTGTGAGATCTGAATAAAATCAAGACCAGACTGGGGTCCCAGAACACAGAGCATCTACTGATTTTAATTAAATAATCAGGGGAAGATGGAACCCAAGTCCCAGAAGCTGGTGTGGAATGACCCTGCCCCTCATCACAAAGAACAAAACTAGAGCTAAGCATGTTGGCATCTGGACACTAAGGAGATTAGAAGGGGAAAGAGAATGATTATCTCTTTTGTAAGGAGTAGGGAGCAGAGGGCAGAGGAATTGCTTCACTAAAGAGATACCACTTATAGACTTCTCATGTCTGTCTTCTTCCTCTGGGGCTCAGTTTGACTATTAGTAATCCCCAAAGAGAATGGAGACCATAGGACCTCCCTTCTTTTTTTTTTTTTTTTGGCAAGACTTTCCCAAGGGCACACAACTAGATGATTATTAAGTGTCTGAGGTTAAATTTGAACTCAGGTTCTCCTGAGTCCTAGGTCGTTGTTCTATCCACTGTACCACCTAGCTGCCCCAAGACCTCCCTTTTTGTTTTTTGCAAGGCAAATGGGGTTAAGTGGCTTGCCCAAGGCCACACAGCTAGGTAATTATTAAGTGTCTGAGACCAGATTTGAACCCAGGTACTCCTGACTCCAAGGCCAGTACTTTATCCACTACAACACCTAGATGCCCCGAGACCTCCCTTCTTAATAGATTCCCTCAGAGTTATTAAAACAAACTTAAAACAGTCCTCAACTGTAAGACCAATATCTTCAGGAAAACAGCATTATATTATTTAAGTTTAAAGTTTCACTAAGACTTTTGGGCCATCCTCTATTTAGTGCCCACTGTGTCCAGTCTGGAATAGGCAAATTATATTCCTATCTATGCAGTGGTCACTGGTTTGGGAGCTAGATTTGATTTCAAATCTTAAACCTGATGCTTCCCAACTAGGAGACTTTGAGCAAATGACTTCCACCCTCTAGAATTCGCCACACAAAATAGAAACAATAATCATATCACTATTTTGCAAGGTTGTTTTAAAGTAATAACTTTGTAAATAGTAAAATATCATATATATGAATTATTATTATGAGTTTTTTATTATAGTTTCCCTTATGGAGCTTTCTGGTATTTTTTGGTTTGTTTGTTTTTTGGCAAGACAACAGGTTAAATGACTTGCCCAAGGTCACACAGCTAATAAGTATTAAGTCTCTAAGGCTGGATTTGAAATCAGGTCCTGCTGACTCTAAGGCCAGTGCTCTACCTACTGTGCCAACCAGATTCCCCCTCCTTAAGAAGCTTCAATTTAGATAAGCTTCATTCACCAAACATTTATTAAGCATCTTGTGTTTGCAGAACATTATGCTGGATGATAGATTAAAAAGAAATTTGAGCCTATCCTATAGGAACTGACCATCTAGCAGGTAGTTGGAGTAGTAATGGGGAGGGAAGTATATACAAATGTTCTAATTCCTTGAACAGTGGAAAAAAATTCATTGATTTTTGGCAAGCCATAAGATTTACAGATAAACATTCAATGATTTAAAAAAAAATAAAGGAGAAATGCCAGGACAAAACACATAGTAAGGCATCTGAATCCTTACCTAAAGTGATCAGAGTGGGGATAGAGTTAATCAGACAGGGATTCCTGTAGGAATAAAATTTTAACTTAGATTTTATAGTTGAAAAGGGACATGAATTGAAGGAAAACAGTGAAAAGGGATCCCAAGAAAAGGGAAATGATCTGTACAAGAGCCAAGGGGAAATAGAGAACAAACTTACATGGCTTTAATGAGGTCTCTTTTTGAAGAAGTAATTTTAAAAAAGATTAGTTTGAAAAAAGTGGCAATTTGTGAGAAGAAGAGATAATGAAAGAGTCTTGAATTCTGGACTAAAGAGTTTGGGTTTGATGCAAAAGAATTTGATGGTGGATGTATCACCCTGAGAGGGTAAGAAGCTATACTTAACCCCTGTTTATAAATCCTCTCACCAATGGGAGTGATAGTGTGACAGTGAGGAGGGAAAAAAGTAAGGATGTATTTTCCTTTGAGGAGGGGTCCTCTGTTAGTTTTTGTCTTAGAAATAATAATTTAACAAATTTAAGGTCCAGGGTTTGGCCTAAAAAAGGAGCAAAACAGAATTAGTTTAATATACATATTTATTAATATTTCTCTAAGTTCACTGATTATGCAGGTGTGGAGGGGGGATCTGACTAGAGAGTCAAACCCCTAAAGATACAACTTGGACCTTTGGTCCTTAAAAGTACCACTATCCAAAGGTGAACTCTGAAAAGCTAGGGGATGACCATCAACTTAGAATGAGACTGGATATCAGACATGCCTACTAAGGGTATGTCCAGGAGAACATGCGAGGAGGGATGGCTCCTCCCAAAGGGATGGGTCCTCCCACAGCCAGAATTTTTGTGTCTTCTCAATTATGCCAGGACCTCCACAAATGTGAATCTCCCTCCCCTTCATGATGTCAGTACATCCAGTGACTTTTGTAGTGACTTCATTTGTTTTGGTTTGAGACTGATATGTTTTCTTTTTTCCTCTATATGTCCTTAAATTTTCAAGAGATCATTACAGACACAGAAAACTTGTACTCTCAGCTTTGAATTAAAAGAAAGATGGCAGAGTCTATTCTTTTTCTTCTGGAGAAGAGCTATCACCTCAGTTGCATGCTCTCACTGAGGTACAGTAAGTGATAGCAAGCAGCGAGAAGATAGAGTAATAGAAACAGATGGCATGCATGATAGCCAAGGAGCAAGCTTAAGAGAGAGCAACCTAGAGCAAAGAGCAGGCTCATTACCTTCACATTACCAGAAGATATAGTGGCCTTCTAATTTTATTTTAAAGTATTCTTTTCAAAAACAGACCAACCAGCAGCTAATTATAGGGTACAAGCATTTAGATTGTCTTTGATACCTATCCTCCTGCTGGCAGAACTAACAACCCTATGACTTGGTGTTAGAAAATTCCCTTTAATCAGTTTTTGATAAACAACCCACATTCCCCTCAAAACACTTTAAGAACATCCTTCCAACAACCCACAAAATTATTGGGGGTAGAGAGCTCTGAATCTTAGGCACAATGGTTTTCCTTATTGCTAAGATATTTTGGGTTCCCTGAGTAAATTAATCTTAGCGTGTGCACAAGCACACACAAAAACACCTCCCAAGATAAGAAATGGACTTTACTGCCTTTTTCTTGGTTTACGTTTTTGCTTTAATCATACATATATAACTTTCTAGGAGTCCTATATTTAAGTGGTCCTATTTTGAGAAATTTTCAAAATTGTGCCCTAAAAAGATACACATTTAAGTGCCTATTATATGCCAGGTCCTCTGCTGAGTGCTTTACAAATATTACTTCCTAAGAGTCATCTCTGAGAGATGATCAAAGATCTTCCCATCTCCTAGAAATATTATTTTGTTTTTGTTTTTCCCTAGGAATGCTGACTCAGTAGTAACCAGGT
Source organism: Macrotis lagotis (assembly GCF_037893015.1). Classification (NCBI taxonomy): domain Eukaryota; kingdom Metazoa; phylum Chordata; class Mammalia; order Peramelemorphia; family Peramelidae; genus Macrotis; species Macrotis lagotis. Next base: position 106,339,065 of record NC_133659.1, on the reverse strand, counting down.
TATATTGTCTATTAGAAGTAGGCTGATATCAGTAAAATTTTCAGTGTGAGCACTTACATCACAGACAAATGTCACAAATGCCACAAATTAGGGCTTGGTTTACTGTTTTGAGGTTTAAGACTTAAGAAAGGGATAGAGAAAATGTTATTAATGCAAAGACTTAAGTTTGTACGGCCTTTTCAGAGAGCTTCTTGTTAAACATTTACCAGCAAAGAAACCCCTGGTTCTATTCTATACTCTCTTGAAGTTTGTCTGTCCTTGCTCTTTAAATTTGATGTTGTTGTTGTTTGTCTTTCAAAGAAGACTATGACATCAGTGAGGTGATGCCATGCAGGCTTGGCTTTTTATAGCTGTCTTTCCCAAGTCACAATTTGACTGAGGCAACACCCATTCAGTTATTAAGACTAAGTAAGAAATTAGGCAAAGAATGGCCTGTTTTACCTAGTAAATAGGAAAAACAATATGCCTGGGAGGGGAAGGAAGGAAAGAAGAGAGGAAGGGAGGGGGGGAGGGCAGGCAGTGTATCCCAATCTGCCAGTAGTGGACTCCAATTACTCAGAGAGGTTGCTGTTTGGCCTTCGTTCTCAAAGAAAACCATGTCATCAGGGAGCTGATGCTATGACATGCAAGTGACTTGGATTTAGTGAGGAAGTACTGTGCAAAGTCACAAGTTTCACTTTCTCCTCCAGAGCTATCTGGGTCCAGTGGCCAGATATGGAACAGGACACGTATGGATGTAGTTGGAAACCTTGACTTTTAAAATTAGATCTTTCCCAAGTCGCAGTTTGACTGAGTCTAGGAGGAAAAGATACTCAGGGTTTCTGGCCAAAATAGAAACAACTGCTATTTACATTCACTCTGAGAGCATCAGGGCCCAAACAATGATCAGCAAAAAATTCCTAATTCTATTCCCCTCTCTCCTTATGGAGTAATATGGAAGAACTTCCATTCTTCTCATTAAATTGCATGGCTCCCCAGTTCCCCTTGAGTCAAATATAAACTCATTTGTTTAGCATTTAAAGCCATTGATACCAGACACTGAGTTCTTTTCTTGAACTTAACTACTAAGCATTCAAATTCTACCACACAGAGCAGAGTGGCTGACCATGTTGTTCAAATGCCAAATATACATTTGCCAAAAAGACTATTTTATGGAGAACTCACATAGTGCTTCAAGCTGGGCAAGCACTCACATAGTGGTCAGAAAAAGCAATATATTCTCAAGGTCTTTCTTAAGAATTTTGGAATTGTGCAGAATGAGAGACACTGGCATAGGACCACCCAGCATGGTGTGGAAAAGGTGCTGCGCTCCATGAAAAAAGCAGGATTAAAATAGATCAAAAGAAATCTGCACAAATTCTGAGAATCCACCCCAAATTTGCAACCAACCTGTGGGAGAGTATTCTGAGCTCTGATTAGCCACAATCAGAAATACTGCAACTTGACTCTTACATAATGATGTCATTTTGGTCTTCTTTGAGAACAAAGGACAAACCTTAAATCAACTTTACATCTTGATTCGACTTTGATCCTCTTTACTCACAGTCCAGTCCAGTCAGACTGGTCTCCTAGCTGTTCCTCATACATAACATTCCACCTCCCACCCCTGTGGCTTCATACTTACTGATTTGCAATGCCTAGAATACTCTTCCTCTTCATCTCCATGTTTCAGAATCCCCTAATCTCCTTCAAGACTCAGCTTGTCTCCCCTTTCACGAACATGTGTTTTCCTGATGTCCCCATCTGATAATGCTTCTCTCTCAAAATCCTCTTTTATTTATTTTGTATCTGGTGTCCTCTCCAAATAAACTAGAAGCTCCTTGAGGAGAGGGACTATTTTTTTGTTTGTTTTTGTCAATGTATCTACGACACTTAGCACAGTCTCTAACAAATAGTAGGCAGTGACAGAATTCTAGAATTAAAATCTGGACAAGTCAATAATCTGGACAAGTCAATTAATCTTTCACTCCCAATTTCCTCAACTATAAAATGGAGATAATAACAGCATAGAGCTGCTATGAAGATCAAATGAGATAATTTTAAGTAAAATGCTTTACAAACCAGAAAGTTCTATATACTATATATTATAAATATTTATTAGTAGATTGAATTACTCTACCAGACTTTGTTATTCATCCTTCATTCTAGAAGATAATCAATGACAACATAAGGATAATGTCTTGACTTTAGCATGAATTGAAGTGAGGCAGAGTTACACAATATCATCATCCTTACTCTCTCCTCCAGAGTCATCAGATTCCAGTGGCAAGATAAAAGTCAAGGTGACTGGCAATGCCCTCTTACCAGATTTTAAACTAAAAAGTAGTTTTGAGGACAATCCATTATAGTGGAAATCTATACCTGTTTCCTGGAGCCCTGAGGTAGCCCCTGAAAATGACTTCCCTCTTTTCTTCCCCTACCTCTAGCATGCTTTGAATTCAAGGACATGCAGATTCTTATAGAAATTTAGAGAAAATATAGTATAAAGGAAAGTATGCTAGATCCTGGTTACCCTTGAGCAAATCCCTATGGGCATCAGTTTTCTCTTCTATAAAATGAAAGGCTTAGACCAGATTAGAGGTGTCAATCTGTACAACACTCTTGAGTACAGACCTATTCAGATAAAAATGTAATTGGGAAATGTTTAGCAAAATATATAAAAACACAATAGAATGAAGGTAATGTTAATATGTGGTTTTCTAGGTCCATACATACATGCAGAGATCCTTATATGGCTTAGTGGCCCCCATTTCTATAGTTTGACAACACTGGAAGACAAGCTCACTTAGGTCTCATCAAGTTTTTCTATTCTATGATTAATAAAATAAATTTCGTGAATTTAGGTCATAGAGCTAAAATCATGGCACTGAAATAAGTGCCTTTGTAGCAGGAAGACAGAAACTTGTTCCCATCTATCTCAATCTTTTCTCCCCATTCTTTTGGGTCCTGTTCTCTCCTTACTTCCCAAGCCCCAATCTCTTCCCTATTAGCATTAATAGTATCTATTTAGGTGAAATAGTACCTATTGGGGGCAGCTGGGTGGCACAGTGAATAGAGCACCAGCCCTGGAATCAGGAATACCTGAGTTCAAATTCAGCCTCAGACAATTAATAATTACCTTGCTGTGTGGCCTTGGGCAAGCCACTTAACCCCATTTGCCTTACAAAAACCTAAAAAAAAAAAATAGTACCTATTTAGGTGGAAATAATTCCCTCTCCCCCAGTATCTTCTGAGATGGAATTGTTCAGAATTGACCAATCTAGCCATAAATATCTGGCCATTGATTGATAGCTTGGGAAGTCACTCAAAGAGGGTTTAATTTTTGTCTTTTTATCCCCAGGTACATCATAGTCCTAGACACATAGCAGGTATTGATAAATACTACTTAATTGATTGATTAGGTAAAGTGAAGCACAGGTAAGATGACATGCCTAGTAATAGCTAGTTGATCCAAGTTGTTAACCAATTACCCTACTTGCTTATTTCCTTTCTGACTTCCTTCTTCTTTTTTCCTATACATTTGTTGAATCATTCTTCCCAGACTTAACAATATGAAAGATGAGTAGTACAGTAGCTACAGCACTGGACCTGGAGGCAGTAAATCCTGAGTTCAATTTTGGTCTCAGACACTTACTAGTCATGTAAAACTGGGTGAGTCACATCTCTGTTTACCTCAATTTCCTTATCTGTCAATGGTTCTCTTCAAAAATGAAGGATGAACAACAAAATGGGGATAAAAATATCATTTATCTCCAGAGATTATTGTGAGGATCAAATGAAATAATCATTGTAAAGTGCTTAGCATACCGTTTGACCCTTGTAAGTGCTATATAAATATTAGACACTATTACTGGCAGAGACAGAATTACTTATTCTAAATTTAGCATTATTTTCTCTATGCTTCTTGCTGTCAAAACACACACAAACTCCTCAGTAGTTACTGTGCTTTAGATCTTTGAATTTTTTTAGGGTTTTTCACTGAACGTAAATGTTCAGTGGAATGTAAAAACATGAATCAGCCAAGCAGAAAAATGGATAGAGTATTAAATCCAGAATCAGAAAGACCTGAGTTAAAATCCTACCTCAACCATTTATTAGCTATGTGACCCTGCTCAAGTCCCTTAAAGTCTGTTTGCCTCAGTTTCCTCATCTATAAAATGGGGATAAAAAAACTCCCAAGAGTTGTTGTGAGAATCAAATGAGATGTTAATAAACCACTTTGAAGAACTGTATAAATACTCTGGTATATATCATATTTAACACTCTAACATATTATTGCATACATGTGTGTGTATTTATATATATATATGTATGTATATGTGTGTATACACACACACAAATACATATAATTAGTCTGATAGAGAAGCTGAAAAAATCTAGATTCATATGTATATTAACTGTGTGATCCTGGAATAATCACCTCACCTTCTCAGTACTTTAAGGTTAAGTCCAGAGAGGGTGTCAACCTGCATTAGCAAAGGGAAGTTCCTCATTGCAGAATTCCTTGTGTCAATGAAATCACAGGTTCAATACTTATCTCTTATCTTATATACAATACCTGACCCTGAATAGAGGTAACAGATTGGATTTCCACATATGCACCTGTTCTTTTCCAGTAATTCCTGAGTAACTAACTCACTCGTGTTTCTCACTGTTTGAATTCCTGATGTCGGTGGAACCAAGGTCTAAGGGTGTATGAAGAGAATGGGGGGTCAGCATCTGCAGTTGGAGGGCCTCTGAAATTTAGACTCTTCTCCAGAGGAGCAGAGAGCTTAATCAAGAATATAGTACTGGACTAGTAGTCAGTTAGCCAATAAATAGGCCAGATGCCATACTAAGCATTGGGAAAACTAGAAAAGGCAAAAAATAATCTCTGCCCTCAAAGAACTCTCAGTCTAATGGGGGGAAACAACTATGTACAAATAAACTATAGTCAAAATAAAAAGAAAGTAATTACAGAAGGAAGGAACTAGAATGAAACAAAATTGGAAAAGTTTCTCATACAACAGGGCTGTCCAACCTTACTTTTAAAAGTTTTTATTCCCTGAGGAATATAGATGCAAAAATTCTAAATAAAATCTTAGCAAAACAATTACAACAAGTCATCACTAGGATAATACATTATGATCAAGTAGGATTTATTCCAGGAATGCAGGGTTGGTTCAATATTAGGAAAACTTAGTATACTCAATTATATCAACAACAAACCTATCAGGAATCATATGATCATATCAATAGATGCTGAAAAAGCGTTTGACAAAATACAGCATCCATTCCTATTAAAAACACTAGAGAGTGTAGGAATAAATGGACTGTTCCTTAAAATAATTAGCAGTATCTATCTGAAACCATCAACAAGCATTATATTCAATGGGGAGAGGCTAGAGGCATTCCCAATAAGATCAGGGGTGAAACAAGGGTGCCCATTATCACCACTACTATTCAATATTGTATTAGAAATGTTAGCATCAGCAATTAGAGAAGAAAAAGAAATTAAAGGAATTAGAATTGGGAAGGAAGAGACAAAACTCTCACTCTTCGCAGATGACATGATGGTCTACCTAGAGAATCCCAAGAAATCATCTAAAAAACTACTGGAAACAATTAGCAATTTTAGCAAAGTTGCAGGTTATAAAACAAACCCTCATAAATCGTCAACTTTTCTATATATGTCTAGCAAGAAACAGCAGGAAGAGCTAGAAAGAGAAATCCCATTCAAAGTAACCTCAGACAATATAAAATATTTGGGAGTCTATTTGCCAAGACAGACTCAGAATCTTTTTGAAAACAATTATAAAACATTTCTCACACAAATTAAATCAGATTTAAATAACTGGGCAAATACTGCTCATGGATAGGTAGAGCTAATATAATAAAAATGACAATTCTACCAAAACTAAACTATCTGTTTAGTGCCCTACCAATCAAAATTCCAAAAAATTAATTTAAAGAGTTAAAAGTTTTTATTGAAACAGACAATAAGTTTTGATTTGCCATTTTAGTGAGAGCTTTGTGGTAGCTTGGCTTCGTTTACTAAAGCATTTAGTAAACCCACAAGTGGCCTGCAGTTAGCTCTTTGGACCATTCTGTTGTAGAAAGTAAGGGTGACAGAGAAAAGGAAGGAGAACATCCCCAAGTATGGGGGCCAGTCAATGGAAATAATGATAATCTTTCTTTTTAGGGTTTTTTTTGCAAGGCAAACGGGGTTAAGTGGTTTGCCCAAGGCCACACAACTAGGTAATTATTAAGTGTCTGAGACCAGATTTGAACTCAGGTACTCCTGACTCCAGGGCCAGTACTCTATTCACTGTACCACCTAACTGCCCTGATAATCTTTTTTTTTAATTCAACCTTTTCTGGTCCTAAACCAAATCTGGGATCTATGGCTGGTCTCCAGACCACTCAGACCAACTAGGATCCATTTGCACAGTGTGAGATCTTGGCCAGGCAGCTTAGCTTTTCTTTTATTATTTGTTTGTTTGTTTATTATTCATCCATATGCACATGTATATTTTTAAGATACAAAATTTTCTGTGATCCTCCCTTCCCACCCTCTTCCCCTCAGTGTCAAACAGTCACAATAGCATTGTATATATACATATTTTTGACAAATATGTTTACAGATTAATCATTTTCAGTTTGAAGAATTAAGATTAAGGGAAAGAAATACAAAAGAGATAATTTTTATAAAATGTTCATCAGATTCTGAAGGGTTGTTTTGTTTTGTTTTGTTTTCTTCCTCTGGATGGGGATAATATTGTACATAGCTGATTTAATATGGTTGTCCTAGCTCTCTGAATTGTTGAGAGGAGTTGTTTCCATCAAGGTTGATCATCTCATGATGTTGTTGTTAATGTATACATTATTCTCTTGGTTCTGCTCCCTTCACTCAGATACTGTAAGTCATTGCATACTTCTCTAGAGTCAGACCATCTATAATTTCTTATAGAACAACAATATTCATGTACCATAACTTGTTTAGCCATTCCCCAATTGATGGTCATCCCCTCAATTTCCATTTCTTTGCCACTATAAAAAGAACTGCTATGAATATTTTGGAAATGGGACTTTTCCTATTTTTTCGTATTTCTTCTGGAATTGCTGGGTCAAAGGGAATGACCTAAATTTTTATCATTCTTTGGGCATAGTTACATATTACTCTCCAGAATGGTTGGATCCATTCACAACTTTGCCAGCAATGCATTAATGTACCAATCTTCCCACAAACTCTCCAACATTGATCATTTTCCCTTTTTTTCTCATCTTGGCCGATCTGAGAGGTGTGAGGTGATACCTTATAGTTGTTTTAATTTGCATTTCTCTAATCAGTATTTTTATATGATTTTATATAGCTATAATTTCTTAATTTGAAAATTGTCTACTCATATCCTTTGACCATTAATCAACTGGGGGATGACTTTTAACCTTATAAATTTAATACAATTCTCTATATATTTTAGAAATGAGACCTTCATCAGAACTCCTAATCATGAAGATTATTTCCCAGCTTTCTGCTTTCCTTCTAATTTTGCCAGTATTTATTTTATTAGTGCAAAAGTTTTTTTAATTTAATTTAGTCAAAATCATTCATTTTGCAGTTTATAATGTACTCTAATTCTTGTTTGGTCATAAATATATCCCCTTTCCATAGATCTGATAGATAGAATATTTCTTGGTCTATTAATTTATCTATGGTGTCACCCTTTATGTCTAAATTCTGTGCCCATTTTGACCTTATTTTAGTGTAAGGTATGAGATGTATGTCTATGCCTAATTTTTGCCATACTCTTCTCCAATTTTCCCAACAACTTTTGACAAGTAGTGAGTTCTTACCCCAGAAGCTGATGTCTTTGAGTTTGTCAAACAGTAAATTGAGCTCATTTACTGCATTTGAACCCATCCTAATACACTGATCCATTACTTTATTTCTTAATCAGTATCAGGCAGTTTTGATGACTGCCACTTTATAGTATATAGTTTTACATCTGGTAGAGCTAGACCACCATCCTTTACATTTTTTTTCATTGATTCTCTTGCTATTCTTGACCTTTTGTTGCTCCATATGAATTTTGTTACTATTTTTTTCTAGCTTGGTAAAATATTTATTTGATAGTTTGGTGTGGCACTGAATAGGTTATTTAATTTGGGTAAAATTGTCATTTTTATTATATTAGCTCAACCTAACCATGAGAAATTGACATTTTTCCAGTATTTAGATCTGATTTTATTTGGGTGAGAAGTAGTTTATAATTGTCATACAGTTTCTGGGTTTGTCTTGGGAGAAAGATTCCCAAGTATTTAATGTTGTCTACAGTTACATTAGATGGATTTCTCTTTACATCTCTTGCTCTTGGGTTTTGCTGTTCATATATAGAAATGCTGGTGATTTGTGTGGGTTTATTTTATATCCTACTACTTTGCTGAATTTGTTAATTGTTTCAAAGAGTTTTTTAGATGATTTTCTCCAGTTCTCTAAGTATATCATCATATCATCTGCAAAGAGTGAAAGCTTTGCTTCCTCATTGCCAATTCTGATTCCTTCAATTTCTTTTTCTTCTCTTATTGCTACTGCTAGCATTTCTAATACTGTACTGAATAGTAATAGTGATAATAGGCATCCTTGTTTCACCCCTGATTATGTTGGAAATGCTCTGAGTTTATTCCCATTATATATATATATATATATATATATATATATGTATGTAATTTATTGATGGTTTTAAATAGAAATTATTATTTTAAGGAAAACTCCATTTATTCCTAAACTTTCTTGTATTTTTAATAGGAATGGATGTTGTATTTTTAAATTTATTTTTATTAAAGATATTATTTGAGTTTTACAATTTTCCCCCCAATCTTGCTTCCCTCACCCCCACCCCCACCCCCACGGAAAGCACTCTCTCAGTCTACTTTGTTTCCATGTTGTACCTTGATCCAAATTGGGTGTGATGAGAGAGAAATCATATCCTTAAGGAAGAGAAGTCTAAGAGGTAACAAGATCAGACAATAAGATATCTGTTTTTGCTAAATTAAAGGGAATAGTCCTTGCACTTTGTTCAAACTCCACAGCTCCTATCTGTATACAGATATCTGTATACTCTCCTTTGCAGACAGCCCAAAATTGTTCCTGATTGTTGTGGATGTTGTATTTTATCAAAGGTTTTTGCAGCATCTATTGAGATAATCACATGATTTCTATTGGTTTTGCTATTGAAATATTCAATTTTGTTGAGTGTTTTTCTAATATTGAATCATCCGTCTACCTAGTATAAATCCTACTTGATCATGATGTATGATTCTAGTAATAACTTGCTATTATCTCATTGCTAAAATTTTATTTAAGATTTTTGTATCAATCTTCATTAGGAAGATTGGTCTATAATTTTCTTTGGTAAAACTCCTTTCTTCTCCTATTTTTTAAATAGTTTATGTAGAATAGGAAATAATTTTTCCTTAAATCTTTGGTAGAATTCACTTGAAATCCATCTTTTCCCCAGGAAATTTATTGATGGTTTCTTCAATTTCTTTTTCTGAAATGAGGCTATTTAAGTAATTTATTTCCTCTTCTGTTAATCTGGGAAGTTTGCATTTTTGTAAATATTCATCCATTTAACTCAGGTTATCCCATCTATTGGCATCAGTTTGGCAAAGTAGCTCTTTAATTATTTCTTTAATTTCCTCCCAATTGATGGTTGGTTCACTTTTTTCATTTTTGATACTAGTAATTTGTTATCTTCTTTTTTTAATCAGATTAACCAAAGGTTTGTCTATTTTCTTGACTTTTTCATAAAACCAACTCTTAATTTTATTTATGAAATCAATGGTTTTCTTGCTTTCAATTTTATTAATCTCTCCCTTGATTTTCAGAATTTCTAATTTGGTATTTAATTGGGGATGTTTAATTTGTTCTTTTTCTAGCTTTTTTAGCTGCATGACCAATTCATTGATCTCCTCTTTCTCTACTTTATTCATATAGGTATTTAGAGATATAAGGTTTCCCCTCAAAACTGCTTTGGTTGCATCCCATAAATTTTTGGTATGATATCTCATTAGCATCCTTTTCTTGGATATGATTATTGATTATTTCTATTATTTGTTGTTTGATCCTCCCATTAATTAAGATAAAGTGGCTAGGTGGTGTAGTGGATAGAGCACCAGCCCTGGAGTCAGGAGTACCTGAGTTCAAATGCAACCTCAGACACTTAATAATTACCTAGCTGTGTGGCCTTGGGTAAGCCACTTAACCCCATTGCCTTGCAAAAAAAAAAAAAAAACCTAAAAAAAAAAAGATAAACTTATTTAATTTCCAATTACTTTTTTGTTTAATTTTCCATGACCCTTTATTACACGTAATTTTTATTATATCATGGTCTGAGAAGTGTATATTTATTATTTCTGCCTTTCTCCATTTCTCCCTAGTACATGGTCAATTCTGATATAGGTACCATGTACAGCAGAGAAAAAGGTATATTCTTTTCTATCTCCATTAAGTTTTCTCCAACAGCTTAACTTTTCTGAATCCCAGTTTCTCTCTTCCATGAAATGGAAAGAATTCTTCTTAAACCTGCTCTACTCCCAGGTCATGGTTCCTTCAAGGCTATGAGAAGTGTTTCTGGAGTTCTTGAGAGCCAGAGACTCTTGGAAAAGATATTACCAAAGGAACCTTAAAAGTCATTTCAGTTTTATGGGTAAGAAATCTGAGACCTCAGGAAGTCAAGTGGTATACCTGAGGTTCCATAAGTAAGTGGTCCAGGCAACACTTGAAATCAGTTCTTCATATCCCAAATTCAAGTTCTTAATAGTCTGCTGATTGGTCTCCTTGCCTCAAGTCTCTCTCTCTCTGCTCCACTGGCCACAAAGACAGATAAAACAAGTGATATGGAGGGTTTAGAGCTTGATCACTCACTGCATCCTGCATCATCACCAGTCATTTTGACTATACCCTTGCCACTGGACTTCTATGACTCTAGAAGAAAGAGTGAAGCTGATAACTTTCTGCAACTCAGCCTCACTTAAATCCAAATCACAAATGAATCGAGACATTATACTATAATGTCATTGGTTCTCTTTGAAATGAAGGACAGACAAAAACTCCAGTATATCCTCACTCAGCTATTAAATTGTTCGTCCTAAAGTATATATATATCTGACCATATCATCTCCTTATTCAATAAATTCCTCTGGCTCCCTACTACCTCCAGGATCAAATATATAATCCTCTATTTGGCCTTTAAAACCCTTCATCATCTGACACTTTCCTACTTTTCCAGGTTTCCTAGACTAAAGTCCCCTTCACATATCCTGCAATCTGGTGACCACTGACCCCTTTGCTGTTCCTCAAACAAGACATTCTATCCCTCAACTCCAAGTATTTTCACTGGCTTGTCCCTTATTCCTGGTCTGCTCTTCTTTCTCATCTCTGTCTTCTGGCTTCCATCAGATCACACTAAAATCTCATCTTCTGCATGAAGCTACTTCCTGATCCTTCCTATTCTAAGCATTTTCCCTCTGAGGGAATCCTCAATTTAGTGATGTATAACTGGAAGTCATGGAATATTACAATCTCTGAAGCACTGAAGTTGAGAATTATGAGAAGGTCACTGAAGAAAGATTAGGGTAGGCTGCAACATAAAGCCAATGAGGAATTATAAAGGACAAGTAGTTTGTTGGTACTTTGCATATTGTCTCCCCCCTCGCCCATTAGATTGTGACCTCTTTGAGATCAGGGACTGTGATTTTGTTTTATTAGTTTGTTTGCATGTTGTCTTTGCCCATTGTTTTGTCGGCTCTTTGAGGACAGGGACTGTCATTTCATTTTATTTGATTTTGCTTGTCTTCCTATTTCCAGTAATTACCTTACATCTAGTAGGTGCTTAGTAATTAGAGTGACTACTGCCTTCTTGATACTAAGAGATTTGTTGGGGAAGAGGAGCAGGGGAAAAAATTCTCAGAGGTATCAGAGTGAAATCCCTGAAAAAAAATGACTGTAGTATAAAGGGGTTCACTAACCCCTCTTTAACTCCCCACTCTTTTCACCCCAGGTTAATCCCTTTCTGTGAAGAAACAAACCCAGTTAGAAAGAGATTAGCCAGGTGCAATTGCATATGAGACTTTTTCTTTTCTATATGATTCCAACCTCTATTTTATTTAACCTTTACTGCTTCATAAATCAAAGTTGTTGACAAGAAGTCCCCTTCTTCTTTCACTCTATAGTCAGATCTTTCTGACTCCAAGTCAGGGAGTCGGGGAAAACTTCTACCATACTAGATGTTTTTCTGGTCCTTGTGGCATATCCTGACCATGTGAAAAGAAGGCTTATGGTTCATAATTGAGCACAGACGCTTACCACTTAGTCTCCCTACCTCTCTATTCTGAGCCACCTCAGTTTCTTCATTTGCCCAATAGGGATAATATTATTTGCATTACCCCTGTCACAGGGAGATTTGAGGAAAAAGTCAGATATGTGTCTTCAGCAATAGATTTGTTCACCCCACACAAATACAGTTCCTTCTTTCCTCTTTTTGATTGAAGCTGGACCCTTTGGGATCCTCCAGTCCTTTTGAGGATCAGCCTTTCCAATACCTAATAATACTACATTTACAAAACTCCATCCACTTAAACCTTGATGCTGAAAAGGATCTCTAATCCAGCCTCCTCGTTTCCAAAAGTCTTATATAAATGTCAAAGGGGAAGACAATAAACTTCTATGCAGTACCTACTATGCATCAGGCACTTTGGTCAGTGGTTTTTACAAATATTTTCTCATTAGATTTGAAACCAGGTCTTCCTGGCTCCAGGCCCAGTACTCTATAGATTAGGCTACTTAGCTCACATTTATACAGTATTTTCTATGAGCCAGACACAGTACTAAGCACTTTACAGTTATCTCATTTGATCCTCACAACAACTCTGAGAGAGAAGTCACCATTTTACAAATGAGGAAACTGAGGCAGACAGATTAAGTGACCTGCTCAGGGACACCCAATCATAAATGCCCGGGATCAGATTTGAACTGAGGTCTCTGGAGTCTGGGTCCAACTTTCTATTTTGGACTATCTACTGCCTCAATATTAACTATTATTATCATTATTACAGTTATATAGATGAGAAAACTGAAGCCCACAAAGGTTAAAGGTTTGTCCTAGAGGGAAGTTAGGTGGCACAGTGGATAGAGCAGCAGCCCTGGAGTCAGAAGGACCTCAGTTCAAATCTAGCTTCAGACAGTTAGCTGTGTGACCTTGGGCAAGTCACTCAAACCTCATTGCTTTAAATAAATTTTTAAAAAAAGAGGTTTGTTCTAAATAGTAAGCACCAGAGGAAGTATATTTGAACTAAGGTTCTCTGTTTCCAAGTCCATTATACCCAAGAGAGTCAGGCTCCTGGCTCTCTCCCCTGCAAATACTCAACCCTTCATAGTTTCTACTCTTGGACACCCAACCAACCAAATGTTAGTATAGCCTAACATTAGTACAGACACTTCTTAAAAGAAAACCCATTTCTTTGCACTCCCTTGCTGAGGCAAGATCTGGGACACTGATCATGGGAACAGAGAAGTAACAAAAGAAAGAAAAAACTAGGCTAGATGATCTTTGGTGCACCATAGTTATATGACTGGAAAGATCAACCTCAATCTATGTAAGATATATGCAAGTATGGAAATTATCATGCAAACATATCTATCTATGCAGGTTTACCACCACCCTAACTGTTTTATATCCATAGAAAAATCTTTAGGAAAAATCTTTAGGAAAACCTGGGTTTGAAATAACAGGTTTCAGTTTACTAAACTTTCTTAATTTCCAGAGTTCTAGACATCTCTGTTTGATCCCCTGACCTAGCCCAACTACAATGTCCTTAGAAAGCAGCCTGGGAAATGTTTGACTCTGTTACATGATATCCACTATTCTCACCATTCTCTGTGTATGTATGAAATCTGCTATTCTCTCAAGTGACCCATTACTGCTATACTAATCTGGGTTGCTTTCTCCCCAGTGCTTAAACCATTCCTTAAAGGGAAGTCTTTCTTTGTCTACACTGATTTCACATATTTGAAGTTGGAGCTATTGGAATTGGCATGTAGATTTATAGCAATTAGTTACCTGCATGTTTGCAATCCAAGGTCTTCACATATCACAGCCATCACCACCACCAACGACTAAAAGCCCTAATCTTAACTGGGTTCAGGCACATTTTTGCTAAGCATCTACCCAAGATCATAGTTCATAAGTCTCAAACAATGCTTTTCCTTTTAAAAGGCCATTCAGAGTTAAAGCAAAAAAGACAATTAAACAGCTTAATGGGGGAAATATATTCCACACATACAGTTTACTGTGTCCAACAACTTCCATTGAGAAGGCATACATTAAATTAAGATATATCTCTAGGGAACATCCATAGTATGGATAGTTCATGTTCCTAGATCCATGTACCTGCTGGAGACATTCTTTTTTGTTTGTTTGTTTGTTTGTGGGGTAATGGCCAAGATCACACAGCTAGTATATCAGGTCCTCTTAACTCCAAGGCTGGTTCTTTATCCATTCTGCCAACTAGCTAATATGTTTGTCCTTCGTTTTTTTTAGGTTTTTTTGAAAGGCAAACGGGGTTAAGTGGCTTGCCCAAGGCCACACAGCTAGGTAATTATTAAGTGTCTGAGACTGGATTTGAACCCAGGTACTCCTGACTCCAAGGCCGGTGCTTTATCCACTATGCTACCTAGCCGCCTCTGTCCTTCATTTTCAAAGGAAAACAAAATTCCTCTGGGTGGCAGGACCACTGGATATGACCCTGAATTAGAGGGAATCAGGGTTAAGAGATTTGCCCAAGGTCACACAGCTAGTAAGAGTCAAGTGTCTGAGGCTGGATTTGAACTCCCATCCTCCTGACTCTAAGGCCAATGTTCTATCTGATGTGATCAAGCATACAGAAGGTTTCTCCACTCAATCTGCTGCTGGGTTCCTTTGCTGGTTCATTGTTCTTAGTTACACTCTAATCCTTTGATTTCTTTTCTAAACTTCTGCTTTCTAGTTCTCCACTGAATTATAGCAACTATATCATCTTTTTACTATAAGGACATTTCTTTACTCCTTTAGCTTCTAGCACCTTGGGTTATTTTAACTTTTTTGTGTTTCAGATCCATCACTTAAACTATACATAGTTAACCAGTCATCAGAGAAGTCATTTAGGCATCGACTATCTTTTCAATTGCTTTTCATCTGTCTCAGCTATCAGTCTACAAATTCAATATATTTTTAGTTGGAATATAAAAATTCCTTTCTAATCCATGACCCTGGACACCACCTACATCTATGCAAATAACTTCAGGAAGTTCATTTAACAAGGTTTTGGTCTGGATAAGATAGAGCTAGCAAACAAAATTTTGTTCTGCTTTACTGCCAACAACAAAATCACTGCTCTCCTTCTGTGTTATATAGTTATAGTTATATGTTAATAGTTAATCCTCTAAAAGTGAATTGGATTGAAGCTGCAAGAGTGAGGGGAGTAAGACAGGAAAAGAAGAGGAGGGATCTATCTATACTTTGGACTGGCCAACCTCTGGATAATAGAGAGATGTTTCCATTGTTCTAACCACCTTAAAGGAACTGTGAATTTGGGGGTGGGGCAGGGAGGGAATGACGCCTGTTTGTTTGACCTCTCAGGACAGGTGCACTATGTCTCCTCCCTCCACCTGTGTCCTAACCTCAGAGCTATTATCCCCCCTACAATTGTTCATAATAGGCAGTAAGGCCCCCTCTCCCAGCCCAGCCCAGCCCAACCCAGTACTTGAGCCCCCCTAACTGACTGCTTGCTCTAGGATTAACTCCTCTTTGGGGACCCCACAATGGCCCTCCACATCTTTTGTCCCTCTGTTTGTGGCAAATATTGAAACTCTCTCCTGAAACCCATTATAGGCTGTCCACCCACTGGCACAAAGGCTTTCTGCTCATCTATAGGGCAGACCTGATGCCAGGACGCTCCTTGCTACTGTACCAAAGAGCTTCACCTGCTGCTGCTTCTCCAGTTACCTGTGAGATAACATTCAGCCCCAAATATCTCACTGTTGAGGGACTGACCAGGCAGCCAGGAAACAGGTCTAGATTTAACCTCTGAGATCTCATTCTAAGGTCCTTTTAAATATAGAGGAGAAATGGTGGGGAAAGAACAGATGAGGGTCTCCACTATTTATTAGCTTTAAGAAAATGGAAAAAAACAATAGCTTTAGGTTCCAGGTTTAGACACTTCCTTAGAAAGTGCCGATTGTGTCAAAGATCTGGTTCCCTCCAGGGCTCAATTATTCATTTAAAGTGTATTAAGTGGTGGCAAGTTGTGGAGAGTGAAACTA
Source organism: Macrotis lagotis (assembly GCF_037893015.1). Taxonomy (NCBI): domain Eukaryota; kingdom Metazoa; phylum Chordata; class Mammalia; order Peramelemorphia; family Peramelidae; genus Macrotis; species Macrotis lagotis. The sequence goes on along the minus strand of NC_133659.1, from coordinate 106,322,726 downwards.
ATAATAGCAATTCATTGTAGAGTCCCTTTCCTGGATGTCATATGTTGAGTCCCATTCCTGTACTCTTATGTTGAGTCCCCCTCTGGACTCCCTCAATCTTCCCCAGGCGAGTGTTGAAGTAATGGGAGACAAGGGAGACAAGGGAGACAAGGGAGACAGGGGAGACAGGGGAGACAGGGGAGACAGGGGAGACAGGGGAGACAGGGGAGACAAGACAGGGGAGACAAGACAGGGGAGACAAGACAGGGGAGACAAGGGAGAAAAGCACTCCATCAAGATCTCCATGTGCTCCTTTTATTTACCAAAACACCAATGCTTAAATACCTTTCCAGTCTCTTCATCCACTCCCACTCCCATAGCACTTAGTAAGATAAGACTCTGATGTTCAAGGACACCAGATGAAGATAATTTACAATGCTCCCATACACAATGGTTCCTAACAATTCATATTTTCAAACTATTCACTCAGTTGGCCTTCATAATAATCCTCTTAGGTTGGTGGTGTAAGTATTGATATTCTCATTTTATAGATGAGGAAATCTAGTCTCAGCAAAGTAAAGAAACTTACCTAAATTCATACAGCTAATAATTAGGGGTCCTAAGAATCTGAATCCAGGTCTTCTGTTACCCAATTTGATTCCTTTTCCATTGCACCGTACTTTCAAGTCTTGGATATTCAGGTGATAGAACATAATTACAGAGAAAGAATACCCCAAAGAAATAAAGGGAAAGAGGATCCTCTGTGGATCCTACTGTATCTTTAAACCATGATCTTACTTCTCTCTTCCCTTTCACAGCCACACTTCTACAAAAAGTCTCCATTCCACTTTACCTCTCATTCAATCAATTATCATCATTTTATGATATTGCATCCAACCACATCACTCCACTGAAAATGATGTCTCTAAAGATAACAAAGTTATTTTAATTGTTGAGTCTGCTGGCATTTTCTTAATCCTGATTCTTTATTACCTCTTTAGCTTTCAGTACTGCTCTCCTCCTGGATATTCTCTCCTCTCCAGATTCTCCCTCCTACTTCTTTGACTGCTCCTCTTATGTTTCCATTTCTGGATCATTATGCATATCCTGCCTCCTAACTCCCCCCAAGAGATTTTCATGGGCTCTCTTCTCTCTCTCTCTCTCTCTCTCTCTCTCTCTCTCTCTCTCTCTCTCTCGGTGACCATATCAGCTTCTATGGATTCAATTATAATCTCTACACAGATGACTCCCAAATTTATATATTTAGCCCTAGTCTATCTTCCTGCACTAGAATCCCACACCACTAGATTAGGAGATTTCAAACTGGATTGGTATAAGCATCTCAACTTTTATAAGGCCATTAGGGAAAAAGAAAAAGAATCTGTAAGTTCTAAAATATTTGTACCAACTCTCTTTGTGGTGGCAATTGGTAGTAGAAATTGTGGGATGCCCATCATTTAGGTAATGACTGAACAAGTTGTGGTATATGAGTGTGATAGAATAATATTAAACCATAAGAAATGATGAACCAGATGATTTTAGAAAAACATGGTTAAGCTTGCATGAAATAATGAAGAGGAAATGGAGCAGAAACAGGAAAACAGCAGTATTGTTTTAAGAACAACTTTGAATGGCAAAGTTAATTTGACTGTTATGAGTATCCAATCCACTTAAAGATTATATGGGGGCGGCTAGGTGGTCCAGTGGATAAAGCACCAGCCCTTCAATCAGGAGTACCTGGGTTCAAATCCGGTCTCAGACACTTAATAATGACCTAGCTGTGTGGCCTTGGGCAAGCCACTTAACCCCATTTGCCTTGGAAAAAAACCTAAAAAAATATAAAGTTTAAAGATCATATGAAGAAAAATAGTATCTACTTATAGAGAAATAATTGATTAATAGCAGCATGTATAAAATGATTTTACATATATACCTTTATTTTAAATAAATTTCGACTTCTATATGTGAGGTAATTTCCCCTCTTTCTTCTCCCTTTTCCCCTCTAGTATATTCCTCTTCTCCTTAACTCCTGCTTTACTCCCAAGAAATACCCTTATTAGAAGCAGTTCAAGACTAAGGAAGAAATGGAGAATATCACTAAAAACAAACTAGATGATTTTGATTATATTAAATTAAAAAACTTTTGCACAGATAAAACCACTGTAACCAAGATCAAAAGAAATGTAATAAACTGGGAAGCAATCTTTACAGCTAATGTTTCTGACAAAGGACTCATTTCTAAAATATACAGAGAACTGAGTCAAATTTTGAGAAAAAGCCATTCCCCAAATGACAAAAGGTCAAAGGTCAAAGGATATGCAAAGGCAATTTACAGATGAGGAGATCAAAGCAATCCATAGTCATATGAAAAATTGCTCTAAATCATTACTTATTAGAGAAATGCAAATTAAAGCTTCTCTGAGGTACCACCTCACACCTCTCAGATTGGCCAGTATGACCAGGAAGGATAATGATCATTGTTGGAAGGGATGTGGGAAATCTGGGACACTATTACACTGTTGGTGGAGCTGTGAACTCATCCAACCCTTCTGGAGAGCTATTTGGAAACTATGCCCAAAGGGCAGCAAAAATGTGCATACCCTTTGACCCAGCAATACCACTACTGGGTCTATACACTGAAGAGATGAGAAAAAAGGGTAAAAATATTACTTGTACAAAAATATTTATAGCAGCCCTGTTTGTGGTGGCAAAGAATTGGAAATCCAGTAAATGTCCTTCAATTGGGGAATGGCAAACTGTGGTATATGTATGTCATGGAACACTATTGTTCTATTAGAAACCAGGTGGGACAGGATTTCAGGGAAACCTGGAGGGATTTGCATGAACTGATGCTGAGTGAGATGAGCAGAACCAGAAAAACACTGTACACCCTAACAGCAACATGGGAATGATGTTCAACCTTGCTCATTCCAACAGCACAACAATTGGGAACAATTTTGGGCTGTCTGCAAAGGAGAGTGCCATCTGCATCCAGATAAGGAGCTGTGGAGTTTGAACAAAGAGCAAGGACTATTCCCTTTAATTTGGGGAAAAAACCAGATATCTTATTGTCTGATCTGGTTACCTCTGAGAATTCTGTTCTCTTTAAGGATATGATTTCTCTCTCATCACACCCAATTTGGATCAAGGTACAACATGGAAACAAAGTAAAGACTGACGGAGTGCTATCTGTGGAGTGGGGGTGGGGGGAGGGAAGCAAGATTGGGAGAAAATTGTAAAACTCAAATTATATCCTTAATTAAAAAAAAAGAAATGGAAAACTCAAAAAAAAAAAGAAAACTCAAATTGAATGTCCCATAGAATCTTACACTCAACATCTGACAAACCAAAACTGACATCAATATCTTTCCCAGTTAACTACAGCCCACTCCCAAACTTTCCTATTATTATCAAAAGCACCTCCATCTTTGTCCCCTGGGCGTGTCACAATATAGGTGTCATATGCAATTCCTCACTATTTCACACCCTCCATATCCAATCTGTTGCCAGAGTCTGTAGATTTTAACTTTGCAACATCTCTCCAATATGGTCCCTTCTCTCCTCTGATGTTGCCACTATCCTAGTAGAAATCTTATTCTTGACCTATTACAGTAACCTGCTGATGATTCTCCCATTTTTTTCACTCTATTTTTACTATTTCTTGTTGTCTTGTAGAGTCATTAACTCCTATTGGTTCATTTCAATTTTCAGGAAATGTGTTGCCTGGGTAAGTTTTGTGTCTTTTTTTTCAACTTGCCAATTCCCTTTCTAATACCTTCTTCCAAAGTTCTCATTTCTTTTTTTAAATTTTTTTTGCTCCCATTTATTTTACAATTTTTTTTCCCTCTAGCACTCTCATTTCATTTATAAAAGCATTTTAAACTCTTGCTTTATCTTTTGCCAGAATTTGAATTGAACTTGTGCCCAAACTGTGTTTTTCAATGAGGCTTTACTTTTAGGTTCTTTGCTTACTTTTTCTTCTTCTGGGGTATTTTGAGAGCTTTGTTACCAGAATCTGAGTTTCTTCTTAATTTGTTTATTCATTCTTCCAGTCTATCACATGACTTCAGACTTTATGCTAAGGATAAATTTTATGCATTTCTGTAGGTAATGTCTGCATTTTGGTCCTGCAGCTGTTTTCTTGGGGCATTTCTAGAATCCCAGGGATAGGTTATTCTGGGGATCTGTAAATTTTCAATGTTCCCAAAGTGGTGTGATCCAGGGCAAAATCTAATTTCTGATCGCCTACTCGGAGGAGGTCTACAAGTTTCTGATCTAGGTTTGGGTCTAAACATGTAGACTTGTTGGAGTTCCGCTAGATTCAGGATTATCAGGCAGATGGAAAATTTTTCAAGTTTAGAATGGCAGAATTGAAAGTTCCTCTTGGGTCTGGGAGTCCCATCCTTGTTATTCTACTGCAAGCTTCAGACTGGGCTAGAGGCTCAAACTAACTAACTGCCTCTGAAGTTAAAATCACAGCTTCTCTTTACTTCTGAATTTGTCTCTTACTGGGGACTAATAAGATCATTTCTTACTTAGACACATCACCCTTAGGTCCTCTCCTCAACCACTCTTGGATCTATGACACAAAAACAGGATAATGTGTAACAGTCATAGTAGTTTACATGTGTTCCTGCACAAAGCTGAGCCTCTCTTTGGTGAGTCTGGGACCTATTCTTGTCCTGTGCAACAGCCTCTTCCTACACTAGATCCTAGTCTCCACTATACATAGACCTCTTTGTTACTCTCCCAGTGTGACCTGGGCATGATGGGTTTCTTTGATTTTCCTATCAGGATTCAGTCTGGTGCATTTCCTGGATCTATTGGGAAACATTATGGGGGAGGAATAATGCTTGGAATTCTTGAAACTGGATCTTCTTGATCCTTTCTTCCATACCCTTCTCTGAACTCTCCTGGCCACCAACCAGTACAGTGAACATTTTCATTACCCTTTGCCCAGTCTGTAGCAATTATTTCCTAGGGTTTCCTTGCTAGAGCTGGGAACTCTCACTTCTTCTAGCCATCCTCCACATAGCTGCCAAAGTGATTTTCCTAAAGGGCAAGTCTAACCATCTTACTCTCTTACTCAAGACACTCAACTAGTATTATGCCCAAATAATGAAACAGTACATACCCTTTGATTCAGCAATAATACTACTAGGTATGTATCCCACAAGTGATCACAAAAAAGGGTTAAAAAACCCACATATACAAAAATATTCATAACAGCTCTTTTCATAGTGACAAAGAATTGGAAATTAAGGGGATGTCTATCAGTTGGAGAATGGCTGAACAAATTTTGGCAAAACAAATTGTTCTATAAGAAATCATGAGGGATAGGACTTCAGGAAAAACCCAGAAGAACTTACATGCCAAATGAAATGAGCAGAGCCAGAACAGTATACATACTAACAACACTGGGTGATGTGTAACTATGATGGACTTATTTATTTCAGCAGTACAATGATCAAAGACAATTCTAAAAGACTTGTGATAGAAAATACCATCCGTATCCAGAGAGGAAACTGTGGAGTTTAAATGCAGACCAAAACTTACCATCTTCAATTTTTAAAATTTATCTTATGGGGACAGCTAGGTGGCACAGTGAATAGAGCACCTGGCCCTGGAGTCAGGAGAACCTGAGTTCAAATTCCACCTCAGACACTTAATAATTACCTAACTGTGTGGCCTTGGGCAAGTCACTTAAACTAATTGCCTTGCAAAAATAAAAAAAAGTTGTCTTATGAATTATGTCATTTTTCTCTCTTTTTTCTTCCATTTGAATTTGATTTTTATATAGCATGATTAATATGAATCAATGTTTGGCATAATTATGCATGTAGAGCCTATATTAGATTGCTTTCTGTCAGGAGAGGGGAAAGAGAAGGAAGGGAGGGAGAAAAATGTGAACCCCAAAACCTCACCAAAAAAATGATTGATGGGGGCGGCTAGGTGGTACAGTGGATAGAGCACCGGCCCTGAAGTCAGGAGTATCTGAGTTCAAATCCAGCCTCAGACACTTAATAATAGGTAATTACCTAGCTGTGTGGCCTTGGACAAGCCACTTAACCCCATTTGCCTTGCAAAAGCTAATAACAAAACAAAACAAAACAAAAAAAAACCCAAACTCTCCTGGTTCCCCATTGCCTCTAGGGTATAAATATCCATTTGATAATTAAAGCCCTTGCTTTCCAGTCTTAGACATTACTCCCCTAATTATTCTCTTCAATTCTCACACATCACATCTAACATCTCATTTCCCATCTCTGTGTATTTTTATCCAGACTAGCCCACATTATCTAGACTGCACTCCCTCCTCATCTTTATCTTATAGACTCCTTCACCTCCTTCACAGCTCATCACAAGCATTACCTTCTACATGAGATCTTTCCTGATTTCCATAACTACTAGGACCTTCTCCTTAAATTACTTTGCATTTCTTTCACATTGTCCTATTTTGTATATACTTCTATGAGAGCAGATTGTATCCTCCTAGACAATATAAAACCCTTGGAATTAGGGACAGTTTCCTTTTTACCACTCCCTGTGTTCAGATCCTGATTCTGCCACTTAGTATTTGTTGGACCTTGGGGAAGTTACTTAAACCCACTCAACATGGTAGAAGATAGTCTATTGGGTGGATACTCCACAGAGTATGAGATGATCTGGAGGAATTTTAATCTTTCTCAGTAAAGAGATTTTCTACTTTGTTGGGATAATCTAGGTAGATTCATATGTATATTTTGTCTACCCAAACTATAAACTGGGTGAGGTTACCTTTTCTCTGGGGTTTCACATAGTGCTCAACTGAAAGCTGTCACAGAGCAAATTCTTTCTATGCCCTTGCCACTTAAGTGATAGGAAGCAATGTAGTTTGGTGGACAAAGAATGGCTTTAGATTCAGACTAGACCTCCATCCAAACCACATTTCTGTAACTCTTCACAAATAAACCAATTAGTCAACCAAGATATCTCTATTAGGTGGAACAGTGGATAGAACACAGCCCTTTAGTCAGGAGAACCTGAGTTCAAATGTAACCACACATACTAGCTAGCTGTGTACCCTGGACAAGTCACTTAATCTCAACTGCCTATCAAAAAAAAAAAAAGAACACATATTTATTAAGTGAAAAGCACCCTATTGGGTTCAAAAACAGAGTCAAGAAGTCCTAAATTAAAATCCTGCCTCAGAAATCTATTAGATGTGTAATTCTAGGCAAATCATTTAACCTATTTGCCTCAGCTAGCCCATCTATACAATGGGGATGATAATACTCTGCTTATGGATAAAATGAAATAATATTTTTAAATCATTACTAAATGTTAATTATCATTGGTATAATTATGTAAAATGATGGAGGAAGAGAGGATCAGCAAAGGTCTTATATAGAAGGAATTGTTTGAACTAAGCCCTAAAGGAAACCAAGGGTTTTAATAACCTCTCAGTTTCAGTTTCCTCATCTCCAAAATAGGAGTAATAGTTTTATCTCACAGAACTGCTGTGAGTTTCAAATAAGATAATATTGACAAAGGGTTCTATTAATATAAGCAATTATTATATATTTATTGCATAGTCAAGTAGCTAATATCCTTCAGAAATCTGAAGTGTTGAAGATCACCCCAATCCTCTTGGGACCAGCATGTTCTTCCCTTATCTCCCCTCTGTTGATGGAGCAAAAGTAGAAGCGTGCTCTCTCTCTCTCTCCCCTGCTTCTCCCCCCACTCTCTCTCTCTCTCACACATACACATACATACATACATACATACAAACACACACACACACACACACACACTCACATACACATTATTTGCTGCGAAGACACGTTGGAGAACCAGAGAGCAGTAATTCCAAGTTCTAATCCCTTGTCATGCAATTAAAAATTAGAACAATCAGAAGATTTCTAATGGGGGAAAAGTCCCAAGGAAGTTCTGAAATTCATCTCAACCTAAGCTGCCAGGGCCTGCCCATAAGTACTAAGGAGTTTCATAATTCGAAACTGGAGCTTTGCCAACACAGTCATCCTTCTGGGGATTCTGACAGTCCTCCAGAATTCTACCCAATCACTATGGGCATTGTAAGAAATCCGAGGAGTTATTGCTATGATGGAGGAGGCTTATTTGGAAGTGGGAATATCTTGGGAGATAGCATGGTGTTCAGGAGCTCAAAGAGACAAGTTTACAACCAACCTCTGCCTCTTACTTCCTGTGTCATATTAAGCAGCTAGATGATACAATGGACCCAAGTTCAATTTTGACCTTTACTAATTACTTTATTAATTATGGGACCCTAGGCAAATCGTTTCATCTCTGCCTCAGTTTCCCTAACTAAAATTAGGATAATAGCACTTCCCTCCCAAGGTTGTATTAAGAATCAGATGAGATGGGTGATATTTGAGAAGCCCTTGGAAAGACACAAGAAAGTATCTACCTCAAAGTCATGTTTAATAAATGCTTGTTTCCTCTTCATTCCCCCATATCCTTCTTTTCTTTTTCTGTAAAATTGAGGAGGGAGACAAGAAGGTCTTTGAATATCTCTCCTTTTTAAGACTTATGATGCTGTAAGAATGACCAGCTCAATCTCCCTTATCCCATTTTTATATGAGGAAAGGAATAGGGAACCTTCCAAAAACCCTGGGGATCAGAAACTCCTTGAAATCTGGATCATTTTAGCAATTGTGTGGGTTCAGATTCTATATCCTATCTCTCTCAGAACCAAATTGTGGGCACATCACCCCAACTCACCAACCACAAAAACTAGAAAAACCTGAGCCCTACAAGGACTCTCAAGGGATTCACCTCCTTTATTAATTTTAAATATCAGTCTTGATGTTTGTCCTTCATTTTCTAAGAAGAGAACATCAGGGAGATGATGCATCACAAGCTAGTGAGTTGGATTTGAGTGCTGTGTTAAGTCACTAGCCTCACTTTCTCCATTGGAAATTTCTAGGTCCAGTGGACAGATATGAATCAGGATGATTGGAGATGGCCCTGGATAGGAGGCAATCAGGGTTAAGTGACTTGCCCAAGGTCATACCGCTAGTAAATAAGTATCTGAAGTTACATTTGAACTCAGGCTCTCCTGACTACAGAGCTATGCTCTGTCTCCACCACCTAATCTTACCTAGGTCTCTTCTGTCAAACAGCTCCACTCCAAAGTGTTGTATGTGCCAGACATCTTGGTATCTCCACTGCTCTTAAGAGCATTAGGGAGAAAAGGTTCTTTTGACTTCTTCATTCACAGATCAGGAATTTCTAACTCATCTAATCTCATAGTTTAAACTCATGTCTTGCAAAGTCAAGGGCCTAAGTATTGCCTTTTTGGAAGTCTGAAGAGTGATGATGTGTCCCCCACTCTATTCTGAGCCAAGTGATTCCAAGTCTATTCTTGTTTTGTTGTTTTGTTTTTGTTTTTGTTTTTTGTTTTTGCAAGGCAATGGGGCAGCTAGGCAATTATTAAGTGTCTGAGGTCACATTTGAACTCAGGTCCTTTTGACTCCAGGGTCAGTGCTCTATCCACTGCTCCATCTAGCCTGCCCCCATTTCTATTCTTTTATCACTCACTCTACCCTATCTCATCTCCTTGGCTCATTTTCAAGCTCTTCATCAAATTTCCTCCCTGGATCATATATTGAGTATTAGATGCTAGACCTGACAGAGCTCTAGGGAAGGAAACACAGAACAGATTGCTAGATTATTTTCCAGTCTCAAGGCTGAATATGAATACAGAGCCCTTGTCTCCTGCTGTGATTCTTTATTCATTCAATAACCATTCTTATCACTAGGTGTGATTCACTCCCTAGGCTCTGCAAACTGAGAGCCTAAATGGCGACCTCATGGTTAATCTTTCTAGCTTCTCTCCCTCTTGATCATAAGAGATTGGAAATAAAAATAATGAGTCTCCCAGTGAAAAACCCAGAGAGATGTTGCTGTTACAGGTGGTTCCAAATGGAGTTGCCAAAGAACCCTGAGGGCAGGATTTTCCCTTGGCTCTGACAACTCCTAGATGACTCCAACCAGTCACTTCCCCACATTTTAGGAACTGAAAGAGGTACCAGGAACTCACCTGAGGAAGGATTAAGAATATACTGGAGAGAGCCAAGATGGTGAAGTAGAGAGGCACACAGTGTAGTTCTACTAACATTTTCCTCCAAACAAGGATATGAACAGGCAGTTTTCAGAAAAGGAAATCAAAGCTGTCAACAGTCATGAGAAAATAATAAAATGCTCTGTCATTATTGATTAGACAAATGCAAATTAAAACAACTCTGAAGTACCACCTTAAATCTATTAGAAATAACATGAGAGAAATGCTGGAAAGGATGTGGAAAAATTAGGATGCTAATTCACTGTTGGGGTTGTGAACAAGTCCAACCATTCTGGGGAACAGTTTGGAATTATGCCCAAAGGGCTAGGAAACCATTTGTACCTCGAATACAGAAATATCACTGTTAGGTCTATTTCCCAAATATATCAAAGACAAAGGGAAAGGACCCATTTGTTCCAAAATATTTATAGCAGCTCTTTTTGTAGTGGCAATGAATTAAAAATCAATTAGATTATGGCTGAACAAGTTGTGGTATATAATTGTTATAAAATATTACAGTGCTATAAGAAATAGTAAGTAAAATGGTTTCAGAAAAACCTGGGAAAACATATAGGAACTGATACAAAGTAAAAGAAGCAGAACCAGGAGAACATTGTACACAGAAATATTTTAGGTATGATCAAGTTTTGGCTTCTCTGATGAAGACAATGATCATTTCTTTTTTTTAGGGGGGGGGGCGTTGCAAGGCAGTAGGGTTAAGTTACTTGCCCAAGGTCATACAGCTAGGTAATTAAGTGTCTAAGGCTGAATTTGAACTCAGGTCCTCCTGACTCCAGGGCCAGTGTTGTATCCACTGCACCACCTAGCTGTCCCTGACAAGGATCATTTCTTTAGCTTTTTTTTTTAAGGTTTTTGCACACAAATGGGGTTAAGTGGCTTGCCCAAGGCCACACAGCTAGGTAATTATTAAGTGTCTGAGATCGGATTTGAACCCAGGTACTCCTGACTCCAGGGCCAATGCTTTATCCACTGCGCCACCTAGCTGTCAGACAAGGATCATTTCAAAGGACCCATGATGAAAAATGGTATTCCTCTCCAGAGATAGAATTGATGGAGTCTTAAGTACGAATTAAAACATCCTTTTTAAACTTTCTTTACTATTCTTGTTTTATTTTGTTTGTGTCTTTTTTTTAATAACATGGCTAATATGGAAACATGTTTTGCATGACTTCACATGTATAACCAATACTAAATTACTATCTTCTCAAGGGTGAGGGAGGGAATTTGGAGTTCAATATTTTTAAAAATAATTGTTAAAAAATTTAAATGTAATTGGGAGATATTTAATGCAGTAAATAAAAACATTTTTTAAAAAATGAATAAACCAGAGAAGAAATATTTGGACAATACCTGAAACAATATTTTCCAAAATTAGTCAAACGGGGGACTGAGGTGCAGCAAGCTTGAGGGGTGAGGTTGGGGTAGGAGAGCAGAGTGGCATCAACCATTAGGAGCTGACTCCTACCTTGATTTCTTGTCTGCCTGCCAGAGTAATGAGTGCCAAGGAGGACCAAGAGTTAGAATTGAAAATATTGTGTTCTCGGGGCGGCTAGGTGGCATAGTGGATAAACAACGGCCCTGGAGTCAGGAGTACCTGGGTTCAAATACAGTCTGACACTTAATAATTACCTAGCCGTGTGGCCTTGGGCAAGCCACTTAACCCCATTTGCCTTGCAAAAACCTAAAAAAAAAAAAAAAGAGTAAAGAAAATATTGTCTTCTATTCATGAAAGTGATGAAAGGTTCTGAGAACTAAGACCAGTTTTGTTTCAGTATGGGATAGGTGAAAATAGTGATCCCAAAGCCTTCTTAATAGAATTTTCTTGGACTGAAATATATCCACAAACAGATCTAATCATATCCATGGTTGCTTTCTTCAATGATACCATTTCATCATCTGTAAAGCAAAGTATTCTGGCTAACTAACAGGAAGAAGTTGAATCTTGGAACTGTAATGACATTTACATTATTTGAGTATGCCAAAGACAATAAAGAACAATTCATGAATTATCATCCTGTTAATTCTATGACATCAACAAGCAATATTCTTTCAGTTGAAACTCCTAATACTTCTCCCTTAAGTAAGAAAAAGGATAAAAAATAATAGCTTTCAAAAATCCCCAAACAGAAGCTAGTAGATAAGATAAGGTAAACTTAATAAGGAAGCTCTACTGGAACTGAGTTGATGTAGTTAAGCATGTAAGCAAAACTTCTAAAGATGATGAATAATGAAAGAAAGAAACAATACAAGAAAACATCATCTTTTAATAAAGTAATCTAGAATCCATATGTTTTTATTCTTTTATTGAAGTGATATTTTATAAAATATAAGTTTTTGTATGATTCCAAAGAAATTAGATCACAAGTTCATGCAAAGATTTATGGTTATTTCATTTTCCTCACAATTTACCTTAAAAGAAAGTCAAACATGCCACTAGGAATGTATAGTGTCCTTTCAGGAGCCTGTTAAGCTTTATAAATGATCAAGTATTGAGATGCGAAAATGATGATACATGCAATGTTAATTTATATTGTCTTATTCTGTGGTGTAACTTTTTTTTAAAAGAATGTAAAAACAATTAGAATAAAGCTGCTTATCATGCATACCTTTTCCAAGTCCTCATCTAAGTGGAATAAATAGTAAGAGTGAAGTTATTTGTCAGTATGGGCTATATTAATAGGTTTGTCACTTTATTATGTCTTCATCTGTTTATTTTTTTTTGAATTATTCATGTTTAAATTGTTTCAAAGAGGGGCGGCTAGATGGCTCAGTGGATAAAGCACCAGCCCTGGAGTCAGGAGTACCTGGGTTCAAATCCGGTCTCAGACACTTAATAATTACCTAGCTGTGTGGCCTTGGGCAAGCCACTTAACCCCATTTGCCTTACAAAAAAACCTAAAAAAAAAAAATTGTTTCAAAGAAAGCTAATAGTTGAATACCACTGCAATCACATAGAGTTCACGTTTCTATGAAATTACTTTCCATGTTTTGTTTTTTGCAGACAACTATTTTCTCACAAATAAATCTAAATTATATTTTTCTCAATATTGATATAATAAAATCTTAACAGAAGAGATTTTCATAATACATAGGCTAAAAAAAATCTGTCAAATGGATTGGAAAGAATTTTGTTCAGATGTGCTTTCATATTTAAAAAAATTTTTTAAAGTCCTTACTGAATACATAGTAATGAAGTAAAAGATGCCTTAATATTAATTTTTTATTGATGAATATACTGATTTTAATAAATTCCTACTTATCTGCAAAAAATATAAGCCAGAGGTGGCTAGGTGGCATAGTAGATAAAGCACCAGCCCTGGAGTCAGGAGTACCTGGGTTCAAATCCGGTCTCAGACACTTAATAATTACCTAGCTGTGGCCTTGGGCAAGCCACTTAACCCCATTTGCCTTGCAAAAACCTAAAAAAAAATAAATAAGCCAAACATCAGCAAGATGGACCATATAAATGAGACACCTTCCTTCTTCCTACTCCAACAAAGCTTAAATGACTGTGGATGATAAGGTTATCATCAATGATATCAAGGATATCAAGTAGATTAGGCAAGGCAATATACTGGTCCTTGTTAACTTGCTTAATAGAAAGATCTTTAGTGGTTCCCCACTTCTCTAATAAGCCTTTGTCTGGATTTCAGGGTCATTCCATAACTTGACCCCCTCTAATCATCTTTTAATGCTCTCTGAATCACCTAGCCTAATTTACTCATTTGAGCTTTGAATTCACCATGGTGAACATTTGTTTCCTCCTCTCCGAATCCTAATTCTTCTTTTTAAGGCCCAGAAGAAAGCTCACCACTTTCATGAAGTTTTTTCTGACCATACAGTGCCTTAACAATAACAGTTCCTTAAGCAATGATAACTGAATTGAATTGCACTAAATGTTCCAACCTCTGCTGCTCTCCTTTGTCTGAATTCCTATAGCATTTCAAGTCTACAGAGTTCAGCACTTACCATGTCAGAAACTATAGATAATACAAGGAATAGAACACTGGGCCTAGAGGCAGGATAACCTGAGTTCAAATCCTCCCTCATACACTTAGGAGTCCCAGGGCCATAGGTAAGTAGTTAAATCTCTCAATGAGAGAGAGAGAGAGAGAGAGAGAGAGAGAGAGAGAGAGAAGAATGAGAATATTTGGACTTAAGGGCCAAGTTCCTTTAAACTCTAAATCTATGCTTTCTAAGATTACATCTAAGTCTTATCTCCCCAACTAGACCCAAATTCCTTGAGAACAAGAGCCATATCATATATTGTTTTCTGTACTCCCACTCTAAGAAATTAGAATCCTACCTTGTATCAATTAAACACTGGGAAAATATTGTATTGATTGATGCTATACTAGCATATTATAAAGGGTGGAGATTGCTTCTGCTCATAAAGAATTCTTTCTAGCACACTCTTCATCCCCCTCCCCCAATTCCAAAATTGGACTTAAGACTCCAATACTCTACCTACCTCCTTTGTGGAAATTGAGTATGGTTGTCAGCATAAATTGGAAAAAAGAGATGGCAGCCACATGGAATAGTAACAGTGGTGTCTCTTATGTGGACTCTGAAGTCTGTTTCTACATCAGTGACACAGGTGGTAAGTCTAATTCAAATTTGGCCACCTTTTTTTAAACCAAGGGAATTAGTTGGGGGAAATTAATATTTTGCACTTGATTCATTTCCTTCTTTTAGTTTCCTCAAAAACTAGTTGTTTTTAATTCATATGGCACCTGCTTTGATTTGGCAGAGATCTTTTCCCTCCCCACAACCTTCCCTCCTTCACTAGGTCCATGTATTGGTTCAAACCTGGTCTTCATCCTTCTCTCTTTGAGATGATAGGGGTTAAGGCTTAGAGGCCCTTGCTGCTTGATCTCACCTCTGTGGTAGGTATGATAGAGATGGTCAAGGCATAATCATTGCCAGGCTGCCTGTGGTATGCTGAAATTCACCCAATTCTCCTAGCTTTGAACATGTACTTAAGCATCCTATTCTAAGCTAGGTCTGACTCAGGATGGCCTCTAGTCATTTAAGTTCAATATTGAAATATATGAGACACTTATAGATCATTCAACATTTAAAATAAGGAGATTTATTTAGCCACTGAAGGATAGATTTTATTTTATTTTTTCTTTTTTTATTCTCATTTTGTCCAAATGTTTTTTTACATTAATAAAATATTCTTGTTTAAGAGTAAATGAAATACCCCCTCCCCCCATAAATATAGACTTGCTTGAGCGATAAAGTAAAGGGGAGAAAAAAAATTAAAATTAAGAAAAAATAATAGTAATAATTGTAGGTATGGCCAGGTGGTGCAATGGATGAAGCACCAGCCCTGGAGTCCTGAGCACCTGAGCCCACATCCAGCCCCGTAGACCCAACAATCACCCAGCCATGTGACATGCAAGCCACCCCAACCCCACTGCCCTGCAAAAACCCCAAAAAAAAGAAAAAAAAAGACCCAAAATAAAATAAAATAGTAATAATAGTAGGGGTGGCTAGGTGGCAGACAGAGCATTGGCCCTTGAGCCAGGAGCACCCGGGTCCAAATCTGGCCTCAGATAACCCAACAATCACCCTGCTATGCTCTCCAGGTAGACCACCCAGCATCATTTGCCCTGCATCCTCCCCCCCAAATAATAATAATAAAAAATGTGCTTCAGTCTTTGTTCCAACACCAACAACTCTACCGTGGGTGGATCACATTCTTTATGGTAAGTCCATCACAAAAGTTACTTCCATGTTTTTCCAACATTGCCATTGCTGATCACAACTCCCTCCTTTCTTATTTCTCCACTACTACTATATTTTCTCTCTCCTTTCCCTCTGACTCTGCTGTAGGGTAGCTGAGTGGCGCAGCAGACAGATCCCTGGTCCTGGGGCCAAGAGGCCCTGAGCCCCCATACCACCCCTTAAGCCTAGCATCCACCTGGCCCTATGGTCCTGGACAGGCCTTCCAATCCCAGCCCCTTGCAAGAAGTAAAAAAGAAAATGTGTTATATCTGGCCACTCTCCCCCCCTGGTCCATCCTCTCCTCCTTTATTCACATCCCCACCCCTTCCCCCTGCTCCCCCCTCTCTCCTTCTTACTCCAGATGTCTATACCCCATTGAGTATATTTGCTGTTTCCTCTCCTAGCCATCTCTGATGAGAGCAAAGGTTCCCTCATTCCCCCTTGCCTCCCCCCTTCCATATCATTGCAATAGCCCATTATAATAAAGAAAAATCTTATTATGTGAAATATCTTCGCCTATTCCCCCCCTCTCCTTTTTCTTTCTCCCATTACATTTCCCTTTTTTTCTATTGACTCCATTTTTACACCACATTTTATCTTCGAATTCAGCTCTTTACTGTGCTTCAACTATAAAAGCTCCCTCTACCTGTTCTATTAACTGAGAAGGTTCATATGAGTATTATCAGTGACATTTTTCTATGCAGGAATACATGCAGTTCATCATCATTAAGTCCCTCATATTTTCCCCTTCTCCTCCAATCTCTATGCTTCACCTGAGTCCCATATTTGAAGATCAAACCTTCTGTTCAGCTCTGGCCATTCCAAAAGGAACAGTTGAAATTCCCCTGGTTCATTGAAAGTCCATCTTTTTCCCTGGAAGAGGACATTCAGCCTTGCTGGGTAGTTGATTCTTGGTTGCATTCTAAGCTCTTTTGCCTTCCGGTATAATATATTCCAAGCCCTAAGAGCTTCCAATGTAGTTGCTGCTAAGTCCTGTGTGATCCTGACTGCAGCTCCACGATATTGGAACTGTGTCCTTCTGGCTGCTTGTAATATTTTCTCTTTGACTTGGGAGTTCTGGAAGTTGGGATCTCTTTCTCTGGGGGATCGGTGGATTCTCTCCATTTCCATTTTGCCCTCTGCTTCTAGAATATCAGGGCAATTTTCCTGTAGTAATTCTTTGAAAATGATGTCAAGGCTCTTTTCCTGATCATGACTTTCAGGTATTCCAATAATTTTTAAATTATCTTTCCTAAGTCTGTTTTCCATATCATTTGTTTTTTCAATGAGATGTTTGACATTTTCTTCTAATTTTTCATTCTTTTTCATTCTTGAAGTATTGAGTCCTGATTTCTGGTAAATTCATCAATCTCCCTGAATTCTATTCTTTGTCTGAAGGATTTGTTCTCCTCAGAGAGTTTTCTTATCTCTTTTTCCATCTGGCCAGTTGCTTTTTGAAGCATTCTTCTCCTCAATAACTTTTTGAACTGTTTTATCCATTTGACCTAAGCTGGCTTTTAGCATGCTATTTTCTTCAGCATTTTTTTGGATTTCCTTGACTAGGCTGCTGACTTCATTTTCATGTTTTTCCTGCATTTCTCTCATTTCTTTCCCCAGTTTTTCTTCTAACTCCCTCATTTGATTTTCAAAGTCTTTTTTGAGCTCTGTCATAGCCTGAGCCCAATTTCTGTTTTTCTTGGAGTCTTTAGATGTAGGAGCTTGTGCTTCCTCATCTTCAGACTGAGTATTTTGATCCCTCTTGGGCTCATTTGCAAAATATTTCTCAATGGTGTTCCTCTTATTTCTCTGCTCATTTTCCCAGCCTGGGCCTGGTTTTGGGGGTGCTTCCTGAGCTTTTGGGACACTCCCACAAAAGTCTCAGTGTGTGAGGCTCTGTCCTCCCTCCTGGTCTGTGAATGACCATAAGCGCCCCCCTCTGCCACGGGGCTGAGGTGGAGGGGGCCCTGCTGTTCTATAGAGGGGCCTAGACTGTGATCAGGATCTGAATGTGTTTAGAGCCCCAGAGTCCTGTTCCAGGGACAGAGGACAGAGCTCTGCAGTCTTTCTCCCTTCACTCCCCTCCCTCTGCTCAATGGGCTTATGCCCTGGGGGCCTCCTGCTTACCGGCTCCACCTGCTTCTGTTTCCGGATCTGGGCTGCCAAAAGACCAAGCTGTTTGCTGTGTGCCCTGGGGGCTGGGCTCCACGTGCTCCCTCTGGCAGAGGTCCCCCCCTTGTTCTCCCACTTTGTGCCAGTGCTCCCTGGGGTGTAGCTCAGGAGACTGCTGTGAGCTGCAGCTCCCAGTGCCCTGGGGCTGCCTCCAGGAGGCTGAAGTTCTTTTGCTCTGGCAGGCCACCCCACTGGTGGGCTGCCCCTCCCAACCCCGGGGAGCAGAGTCTGCTCTTTTCCAGGTTACCTTGACTAGGAGAACTGCCTCACTGGGTCCCTTTGTGGGTTCTGTCTCTCCTGAAGGATAGATTTTAAGAACAAACTAAGATGATTCACGTGCAAAGCTCCACTTCTTTTGACTATTGGCATTAAGTGACTTGTCCAGGGTCACAAAGCTGTTAAGTATCTGAGGCCAGATTTTAGGGATGGTGCTCTATCCACTACAACATCTAACTCGTCCTCAAGGATAGCTTCAATAAATTTAAGGAAAAACTCATCTAACTTTTAGGGGACAAAGGTTATCATGCAGCCTCTGTCCTGTTCTTCCATTCTTCAGGGAGGCCCTCTTGCCTTACCAAGAGAGAATGAAAGCTTAAAGTAATGATCTTTTCCCTAGGATAACTTGGATATTCCCTTCATTCACTCCCATATTGGCAAAGAATCCTAGGTCCTTCCATCCTGTCCTCTCCTTTTCAAGTCTCTCTTCTGGTCTCTGATTGAGTGGGAGGCATCAGGAGCATTGCCCTGGCTCCAATCTCCCTATGCTCCACTGTCAGAGAACAGTGGTAGCTCACAACTGCACCAGCCTTATGCAAAGGACCTGCAAGAAGGGATTATGGCTGTGTGTGGGAGAGAATGGTATTTCATGTACTATGTCATCCTTCCCTTTAATGAATAAATAAGTCCTCCCCCAGACTAAGAGAAGGGGCTGACTTTTGACCTGAGCCCTCTGAAGTCTGTAGTTTCTAAATTAAGAAGCTAGTATTTTAAATGGCACCTGGAGGAAAATTCTGCTTACCTCATCTTAGTTTCTACTCTATTGGGGAACTATCAGCTTTGGTAATAGTGGCTCACCATGACTCATGCATTCCAATGTGAGCTCCCAATGAGGAAGCAAACATATCAGGACAGTATGTAGTTTTTGGCTAAGAAATAACATCCATTCCTTATACCAGCTCTACTGTATATAGAAAGGGGGTGTCTTTTGTGAATATCAGGAATCATTTGTAAGTTGGGTTGAATTGTTTTGATTGTGATTTAATGGTCTTTCATATGTATATATTCCTTTGTGGAAGGTGGAGAAATTAGATATATTCAGTTAAGAAAATAAAAAAGACTATAGGGAGGCAACACTAAAGTCTTCCCACGTCAACAAGAGTTGGCTGAGAGTTATCCTGGAAGTGGAATACTAGACCAATAAATTTGGTTCAAATCCCAAATTCTATTTACCTAAGTCAATTTGGTCTAAGGCCATGAGGGAAACAGACTCACCAAAAGACCTGACCCACTTTAAATGAAAAAATAAAGGTCATTCACCTAGAACTTCTCTTTTCTATATTTATCTCAAACTGACTCATGTTCTATTTCTCATATAGTTATTTTTGTTCAGTCATATTTGACTCTATGTGACGTGACCCCATTTGGAATTTTCTTGGCAAAGATACTGGAATGATTGGCTATTTCCTTCTACAGTTCATTTTACAGAGGAGGAAAGTAAGGCAAATAGGGTAAAGTGACTTGCCCAGGGATCGCACAGCTAGTGTCTGAAACAAGATTTGAATTCAGGTCTTCCTGACCTGCAAAGTGGTATAGTGGATAGAGTGTCCACCCTATTTCCTCATTTTTTCTTATTTGTTTCCTGTATTGCCTCAGTTTCCTCATCTATGAAATTAACTGGAAAAGAAGATGGCAAACCAATCCAATATCTTTACCAAGAAAACCTCATATAAGATTGTAAGGGACTGTTGAGTGTGTATGTGTGGGAGTACTGTAAATTTTCATCACTTGGTGTCCTCTAGCACCAGAGTGTTATTTACTGGTTGATAGAAGAGTATGAGAACTTGTCATCCTTGTCTCCCTTGTCTCCCTTGTCTCCTGCCCTTTCAGTGTTCATCTGGGTAAAGATAAGCTAGCCGGCAGGAACCTAACACTTCCTGAGCAGCTAGTCTAACTGGAACATAACATAAGACCATTAAAAGACAGATTAAACAACAACATTTTAGAATTTAATACCTTGGCCTGCTCTAAAGAGGGAGCTTGGGCTTTTAAACTCAGTCCACATTCACAGTGTCCTTTTCAGGCTCTCAACTAGGGTCATGTCTCACCTAGGTTGAAGTACTGCTTAATATCTCCCTCCTAATGGAGCATGTTCTTGCCTCAAAACCTGATTTTCCACAGAACCAAACCGACTAGGTAGATGAAAAAAGATGGATATGGAGGACAAATCTTGGAGTTTTCAACTCTCTCTTTTCTCAGGTTATTTGGAAGACATACCCAGAGGCTTTATCCAGCATGGTAGATCTCATGAGGCCAAAGTTCCAGGCCTTCAACTTGATGATTATTATTACTGTGATCACTTCTGTTATTGATAATCACAATAATAAATAATCCAGAATTGATCAAAATCATAGGAGAATAAGGTATGGTATAGATCATCCCTGTTGTCCTCTCTGCTATTAGAGTTGTTGCACCAGTGCTTTCAGAAGATAATCTCACAGCTTAATACTTTTATTCAACTACAAAAAAAATAGTTACTTATTCTTCCTGTGCAACAGATCATATAACACTAAAATGTGTGATAATCAGCTTGACATAAAGGACACTGGAGCTCATAATGCACCTCCACACTTTGGTATCCCAAGAAAACAGAAAAGAGAAGACAAAAATTAAAAATGTCAATATTAACCTATATTAGCTTGCTTACCATCTCAGGGAAAGATGGAGGGATTGAATTTGGAATTTTAAAAATTGTTTTCACATATAATGGGAAACAATAAACTATCATTTCAGAAAAAAATAAATATGAAAACTTGAAAAAAAAGCTCCATACTTAATATTCCATACTATGCTTCAGTTCAGTCAATGCTGACCTCCAAAGTCGGTGAAGTAAATTCTATAGGTCCCAGAACATAATCACAGATAAATATTATCATTTAGAATCACCTGAATAACACTGATCTGCAGAAATTTAAGAACAATATTTTGGCAGATTTTTTTTGAACACTCATAACTCTCCTATTAGAAAAAGTGAAAGCCTCTTAAAATATAGAGATCTAATAGAAGAAATCAAAATAACATGGGACCAGGAAGATGTCTGTCTGCTAATAAAGTTGTCCTAAAGGAATTCTCATTGAATTTATAGAACATGAGCCTGAATCCCAATAGCTTTATTTAATTACCCCCCAAAAGTATTTATTTGATCAATAATTCTCTGAACATAATAGAATTATAGCAGGAGATGACATACAGATCATACTCTATCTGAGCTCCATCAAAAAAGATGAGAATGATAGAACAATAATAATGGCTACTGACATTCACATAGTGGTTTAATGTTTGCAAAGCTCTTTACACTGTCATCTCATTTAATAGTTACAACAACCCTGTAAGGTTGACTCCATTATTATTGCTTTGAACTCAAGTTCTCCACTACATCAAACAGGAGGTCTCCATAGAGTACCCATCTCCTGTCCCAATATTAAGTCTCTTCACCCAGACCATGTGTGTTTCCTCCTTATGGGATTTATTGACAACTCTCCCACCCTAATGTCTGGACTCTTACTCATTCAGTTCTCCAGTCTCATGGATAAACAGAGGTTCAGTGTGGTACCAGAGAAATCACTAGGATGAACCCCAAAGTAGGAAATTAGCAAAACTAATGCAGGATCTTGAATAGGTAAATTCTCTTTTTCCATCTCTAAAGACCTTCATGGCCACCAACACTCCTGGACAGTCCTTGATGTGCTACCCAAAGTCCTGGACACAGGACAGGAATGAATTTCTCCAGAGTGATGGACCATGTGTCCAATGGCCTATGGGAAAAATCTGTACTACTTATATTTATCCAGTAGAGAGGGAGTAGGAGTATACTGATATTTTCTCTCTCTTGTGGTTGATAATTCCTGGAACTTTGTAAGGCTGCTAATCCTAATTCAATAGATTAAGGCTTCTCCCTTAAGAAGATACTGGATCAGCTTCTCCTATCTGTGTAAATTCCTTTATTTGGTAACATTTCAGCTAATGGGTATGTGTTCCATATTAATCTGTCCCTTATCTTTTGCTGAAAGGTAAATGAAAGATTATATGGTAATTCTGATTCCACACTACAGAGGGGGAAAGAAAACCCATGCATAATATTTAAGTGTCCACAAAAATAACAAATTAAAGAATGTTCTGTTCAGCTAACCAATGGGGGTTAGAGATGAAAGCAGGATGCTTCAGTCTTCCAAACTCATGTCCAGACTGGGGCCTTGATATGGTATCTCCCAAGCTGACTTCTCAACTTTTCCTTTTTTATGAGAAATAGTAGAACTATGCTCCTTCCTTGGAGGTAGGGAGGCAAAATGTCCCAGAATGATGATTGGCAGAACTACTTCTGTAGTTCAATGCTCTGGTATCTTGGTGCAATAATTAGTTGAAAGATTAAAAGTGGTGTGTCCCCTGATTCATTCAGGATCAGCTAAGAAGGAGGACATGGACAGTCATACCCATGATGCCAAGTGTTATGGAACCATCTGGGCCCAGAAGCAGAAATGAATAGACTGATGGATAGGAGGAAAATCTGTGTGTATATGTGTGCATGTATGTTTTCTAACTTCTTCATCTGGTTTTAGCAAAATCAGCAAAAAATGAGGGACAAATAATATGCCTGCTAGCCGGCAAGTGCCAAAAGACTGATTTAGGTTTTTCTTTCAAGTGAGGAATCAAAGATCTACAAAGGAATCTTCCTGAATCCTCTATGTTTAAGCTAATTCAGCTTCCATAAGGAAGGACGAATAAAACTTCCATACAAAAATGTTGCTAAGGGGGGGCTAGGTGGCACAGTGGATAAAAAGCACTGGCCCTGGAGTCAGGAGTACCTGGGTTCAAACCCGGTCTCAGACACTTAATAATTACCTAGCTATGTGGCCTTGGGCAAGCCACTTAACCCCATTTGCCTTGCAAAAACCTAAAAAAAAGTTGCTAAAAAGGAGATAAAGACCTTAATTAATATAGTGCTATGTAAATAAGCATATACACATAAACACACACACACATATATATGTGTATATATATATATATATATGTATATATATATATATATATAAAATCTTCATATATCCTATAGCAAGCAGTATTAACCCATTTCCATGCCTTAGGGGAAGGGAAAACAGTACTTGAAGATACAAAATTCTAAGATGTAAAACCATATGTGTGTACACACAAAATCTTTTAAAAAGGCACAGAAATGCAAAGCCTGAACAATATGAAAAGCAATCTAGAAGTCAAAATTTTGTTTTGCCCTGTCCTGCTAAATGCAGGCATATCTTTAAATTGTCCTTGTGGTTGATATTTTACACACACACATACACACACACACACACACACACACACACCCATACAAAATCTTTCCTCACATCCCACAGTTTTCCTGTTTGTATGCTAGCGTCCAGAACTGGTCTTGAATGCATGTGGAATTGTTGATTGCAATTTTAGGAGCACCAGAAATGTCTCCCAATTCCCAAAAATTGCTCCTCTATGGATGCCTAGAATTCTGCTAATAGCTATTCATTCCTTTGGCATCATGTCTGCTATCAACTTAAAAATATAGATTCCTCTGGGAAAGGTAACAAGCTAAGTCTCTAGTACCTTAGAATTAATTTATTTATTAGATGTTCTTCTTTGATGTGAGGAAAGACCAAGGTTCCACTGTACACAGACCATTCAGGAAGGGAGGATTTTGATGGGAAAGGGGAAGGGTTCAGAAAGGAGAGTTGGAGATGAGGATATTGGGTTGAAGGGTATTTATTTCTCTATCATATCATAAAATCACTTAGGTCATAGAAGGTTGGTGAGAAAATCACAAAGTGGGCAGCTTTGAAAACTACAGGTTGAATTTATTATACATTTAAAAAGGACAAGCTGTACTTATCAGAGATCCAAATATGTCCTGAAATTCCTATTTTATTTGATGCTTGTTAAATTCAGAATAACCTCTTTCCTTTCCCCATTCTTTGCCATCTTTTTGTGGTCTCAGGGAGAATTTCCAGAGGAGAACGTGCAGAAACAGTTTTATAGTCATGCACTGAACCTATAGAAAAAGAGATCAGATGCAGTTGTGTTATTTTAAAGAAAGCACCTTATAAATTTTAAATTTCCACAAAATATAAATGGTTATTTTCATTATTAATATTATTTTCTTTAGTCAGAAAAAGGTAACGATATATGTAATATGTTTATTACAAGGGCTTTATATTTCTTTACTCTTTCCAGAGAACCGAGATTAAGACAGCAAAGTATTAATTATGGTAACTGAGTGAACACCACTCTGACTCCCATGCTGTAGTTAGCTCAGTCCCCTTTCTGTTTGCTTATAACTCTAGTCCAAATTCTGCCTTATGAGAAACCCTTATGCAACTGTGGAAATTGAGACAACAGCTTATTGTATTGTTTAAACCTAGCCCTGCATGACTGGGTAACTGGACCACCTCTACCTGCTGCTTAGAGACCCTTAACCAAAGATGTAGGTTATGCTGATCAAAATCAGGTTAGATCCAAAGATTGATGCAAGCAGTTTTCTCACAATTGTACATTTCAAGCAACTGAAAACTGACCCCATACTAATCAATCAACTAAATTCTTTGAGTATTTACAGATAACTTACACAAAGGTGAGAGGATAGTATGGGGAAACTTTTTCTGAATTTAGGGAATTACACCTACTCATTCTCTCCCTCCCAACATGGAAAGTCCCTAATCTTTCATCCAATTAGAAATTACATTACCTAATGTTGTATTACTTTCTTTTTTGTTTTGTTTTTTGTTTGTTTTTTCAAGGCAATGGGGTTAAGTGGCTTTCCCAAGGCCACCCAGCTAGGTGATTATTAAGTGTCTGAGGTCAGTTTTGAACTCAGGTACTCCTGACTCCAGAGCCGGTGCTCTATCCACTGCGCCACCTAGCCACCCCGTGATTAAATGTTTTTAATATATAAAATTCTGTTTCCCCTTGGGGTCCAGGCCTAAACTAATGAAGGAACCGGGTCCTATTTTGTTAGAAAACTGTCATGCATTGCTAAATAAATTGGTACACTCAGAAGATCAAATCTTTGTTTCCTTAGTCATTTTATCTTTTACCTACCACAGAGGTCAGAGATAAGAGGATGAGGGGGTTAGGTGTAGAGTAGCAAAAAAAAAAAAGCTAGAAAGATGGATCATCTACATATCTTTTTTATATTTTTAAATGTAGGGAAGAGAATAGAAGGATGGCAAGAAAGAATCACAGACAAGTTGGGCAGTTTTGAAAGCAATAGGCTACTTATAGCACTGGCCCTGGAGACAGGAGGACCAGAGTTCAAATTCAGCCTCTGAGGTTGGATACTTACTACCTGTGTGACCTTGGGCAACTCACTTGAACCCAATTGCCTCAAAAAAAAAAGAAGAAAAGAAAACAGGCTGAATTTTATTATACATTTTAAGAGGACAAGCTATATATAAAAGAGACCCAGTCATTTACAATTCTCTTTTTTCTGTTCTATGTATATGGAAATTCTTATTTTATTTTAAAAAAAATTTTAAAAGAGAATCTAATATATACAACACATCAAGAGGCTCCTGAATTTAGGGCAAAGAACCTAGTCACAATTCCAGTTCTATGTTCATAGCTTTGTGACCTTGGGGAAGCCAGTTTCTTTGAGCTTCAGTTTCTTTTCAGGGCTTCATTCAACTCAGTTCAGTCCATAAAAGGAAGGAACAGGACTTAAGATTGCTTTAGAGTACCTTCTAGCTCAAAGCTATGATCTTATTTCTCTTCTAAGTTTACCATGGAGAGTCCATCTAACTAGTTGGGAATATCTTCCTTGTGTTCTTTTGACATCAGGAGGTGTGTGTTGTTTGTCCATCAGTTGTCCTCCAAGTAGGTAGTTCAGTGGGTCATTGCTACCTAGTCAGCTAGATATCATCATAGACTGCCAGACTTGGAGTCAGGGAGACATATCTTCCTGAGTTCAAATTCAGTCTCAGACACTTACTAGCAAGATGACCCTGGGCAAGTCACTAAATCTTGTCTCAGTTTCCTCATCTCTAAAAAGGAGCTGATGAAGGAAATGGCAAACCATTCCAGTATCATTGCCAAGAAAACCCAACATAGGGTCAGGTTCTCATTTTAATTTCCATTTTCAGTGAATATGACTCAAAAAATGACAACATTCTTACTTTTGCCATTTAACCAATCATATTTTTTCCATTATCCATTTCTTTTATGGCATTCTTTACCCCACTTCTCATTGGTAATTCCTCTGTAATATGTAATGGCCTACTTCCATGTATCATGTGCTTCTCCATTATCTTTTGGGTCATATTCAGACATCCTAAGTTGGAAAAAAAAGCAAGAAGATCCATAATAGATCAAATCAATAGATCAGCTTTCTGGACTAGTTAGGTAGGCCTAGTAGGCTTTTAGTTCTTTCTCTCCCTTCACTTGCAATCTCCTCTCCCATCCAAATAGATCTCCCCTGGTCTAATGATATCAGAAATTCTTTTCACAAGGAGGGAAAAAGCTTTCATTCTAGAACCAAATGCAAAAAATTCAGGTAAAATATAACCATTTTAACAGTCAACTAGGAGAATAATCGAACTATTTCCAACCTTCCTCTCTATATAGGGGCCATTACTTCTATTCCCTTCCCACCTGAAAAAAAAATGGGTTCTGCCCTTGCGATGTTCCTAGACTTTGTCTTTCTTATTTCCAGGTCTCCATGATACTTTGAAGTCATCTCCAGCCCTCACATCTTTTCCCTTCATGTGTTATCTTTCCCTTTTGTACAACTGAGTTCAGGGTTGGGCTTGAATTCAAGTGGAATTGTTGATTGTGAATGTAAGTGCCATTGCATATGCTCCTTAATGGTAGGGAATATTTAACTTGCTGTTATTTATATCTCCAATGATTGGCCTAGTGACTGGCACATAAGTCCTTGATGAACATTTCTAAACTGTCTGATTCCCAACTTATTCCCTGTTGTTATAAATTGTGAGGGATGTTGTTCTTCAGGCTTGTCTCACTTCTCATGACTCCATTTGTGGTTTTCTTGGCAGACATACTAGAGCACTTTTTCGTTTCCTTCTTTAGCTCATTTTACAGATGAGGAAACTGAGACTAAAAGGTTAAATTTTCCCAAGTCACCTAGAGATTCAAATTTATATCTTCCTGAGTCTCAGAGCTCTATCCACTACTCCACCTAACTATTTTATTCTTGGCTGCTTGTATTAAGGATCCAATGCTTCTCTTGCATTTGCTAGAATATAGGGATATGAAAGGGACTAATGAAGAGAAGTTGCCTGTGATGAAATATAAGGAAAAGTCAATACATCACCCAGTGAGTCCCTGTGACTTACCAGGTTAAATATCTAATCACTGATGGGTCTAATCTCCCAACCACCCTTTATCTTCCCCGCTGAAGTCACCCACCCTGTACATGTGCTAGCTAGGGCTTGACCCCAGAAGGCCCACTTTCTCTTTGTATCAATAGCCGTGTTCCCACAAAAGCTTAACATGGCTCCTAAATTCTAATCCCAGGAGTTGCTAGAAACTTTGTGATAAGTATATGTCCTATCATTATCCCTTAATAAAGGTTGTTCATAAATATTTACTTAAAATAAATGAGTCACAGACTTTTTTTCAGGAGATGGAACTTAACTTTACAATGTAGGCCTTCCCTCCAGAGCCAGCAATATGGTAGGAAAAAAATCAACTTTAGTTTCAGTCCTTCTTTTTCTCCTTCACTAACTACGTGACTTTGAGTAAGTCTCATCATTTCTTAGGACCTTATTTTCTTTGCCCACAGAATAAGGCCATTGGACAAGAGGATCTTTAAGGGCCCTTTCAGCTGGATGACTAATAAAAGTCACTTATTCCAGGGGTTCTTGAACTGGAATCTATGAAGTTGTTTGTTTAATGTTTCAATAGCTGTACTTCAACATAACAGATTTCCTTTGAAATCTTATTTTCTTTTATTCACTTTTATTCACTGAGAAAGAGTTCATAGGCTTCATCAGATGACACAAAAGGGTTAAGAACCCCCATCTAGTCCAATTTTTTTCCACTTTATCAAAAAGTGAGATTTTAGGGAAATGACTGGCCTGAGATCATACAAGAAATTCATTTTGACTTAGAGCTTGAGCCAATAGGAATTTGACAGCCTTCTTATCAAATCATTGAAATTTGGAGCCAGAAAGGTCATGTTCAGTTCCTATCTCTGACCCTTTACTAGCCTTGTGAGCTTAGGGAAGTCCCTTCACCTCTCTGCCTCAGTTTCTATGTCTATAAAATAAAGAAGTGGAACTAGATGGCCCTTAACAATCCTTCCAGTTCTATATCCGTCCAGCTCCAATTCTATCAACTATTTCATCACCATGTCTCTTTGAGGTTCAGATTGATTGTATCACAATTAGTTATCTAGTTTATACTTAGAGAATTCACCTAAGAAACAAATCCCACAAGTTCCCTTTCAAACAGCATTTTCTTTGATCTCTGGTCAAACATTCCTTTCCACTGGAAATCCTTGATTCTAACATTCAAAGTCACAAAACCCCAAAGCTGAAAGGATGTTAGAAATCATTCAGTTCAACCCATACCGGAAGCAGAAAGACTTCTCTAGACACATCCAATAACACTTCATCCAATCTTTATTTGAAGACCCCTTATAAGAGGAAAGTCTGGGGTGGCTAGGTGGTACAGTGGATAGAGCACCAGCCCTGAATTCAGGAAGACCTGAGTTCAAGTCCAATCTCAGTCACTTAATAATTACCTAGTGATCTGACCTTGGGCAAGTCATTTAACTCCATTTGCCTTGCAAAAAAAAAAAAAAAAAGAGGAAAGCTCACTATCTCTCAAGGCAGACCATTATTCTTTTGTTGTTCTTGTTAGTCATTTCAGTCGTATCAACTCTCAGAAAAGATAAAGGAATGGTTTGCAGTTTCCTTCTCTAGTTCATTTTACAGATGAGAAACTGAGGCAAACAGGGTTAAATGACTTTCTCGGGATCACAGAGCTAGTAAGTGTCAGGATAGATCTGAACTCAAGAAGATGAGCTTCCTGACTCCAGGTCTGATGCCTTATCCACTGCACTACCTAGCTGCCCCCAGATTCTACTTTTAGGCAGTCTAATTGCTATGAAGTCATTCTTTACAGTAAATTGAAATTTGCCTCTCACCAACATGCCCCTTATTTATACCAGCTCTGCCCCGACAATAATTAGTCCAACAAATCCTTCTTCCTAAACCCCTCATGCCATGTTTCTTTAGAAGCTAATAGGACAGGAGGTCCTTGAGATCTTCTCTGACTGACCATTTTGCCAGATTCATTAAGAATACTTGTACCAGGCACATATCATCGTGTTTGTATTACTGGTGGGGCTGCAAGACTGGGGGCATCCAGGTCAAGCAAACCTTTCTTCCCCAACTGGCCACATTATCCTGAACTCCACCCAGACTTCTGGTGTGGTTAAAACTAGCCAGTGTCAGTTGAGGTCAATAAGTTCAAGGTCAACGCCAACCTGCTTTTGTTGAGAATCTCCCCTTCTCCCTCCCAGCTCCTGTTTGCTCTTCTCTTGAGAAAATGCATGGATCACCCAAGGCATCCCCACATATCTCCAAAGGCAGGCTCTTCTTCCTAGAGGAAGGTATTGTAATTGAAAGAATATTGGAGCTAAAAAACTTGAATCCTTCCTCTGGGCTCTGTATTGGTAGGAGGAGTTTCCTCACTAATCACAAATGAAGTCATAAATTTATATAAAAAATGTGGGAGAGAGAAAATTCAAGTCCAGGGCTTCTAACTTTAAACCTAATATCCTTTTTTCCTATTCCCACTGACTTCCCATCTCTGGAATTCTGGGAAATCCCAAGTCTCTCTCCTACTTTCCATGCACTGAACTAATTATGTAAGAAGAAAACATATTTACACATTTAGAAGCAAACTTAGTTGTCTTAGGGGTGGGATATGTTATCCCAAAGCACTGGCTGGATAAACCTGGGAGGATAAGTAATACACTGAACATATTATCACCAAGGTCATAGAACCCAGATAAAATACGAAGACAGAAATAATTATGGCTCTTCTGTTGCCTTTAAGAAAACCCTCCCCCCGCCAAAAAAAGAAAACCTTCCCAGAATGACAATTCTTATATATCCTTTCTCCATCAGTTAAATACAAATAGGTAAACACACACAGAGTGGCTACCATGTGCTAGCTACTCTGGGAGACACAAGCATAAAACTCAGTTCTTGAAGCCAAACCACTCACAATCAAGTCAAACCAGTTAAGATTTATTATTTATGGTGGCCCTAGCACTGTGCTAAGGGCTGGGCCTTCAAATACAAGCAAAAAAGAAAGACAGTTTCTACCCTCAAGGAGCTCACTTTCTAATGGGAATTAGACAATTCATAGAATGAGGGTTAAGGTGAAATGGAGAAAATGATCTCTCTTTTCCTCAAGATGGAGACTTCAGAAAGAACACTTCAATAAGAGAAGGTAGTCTGCAGAGTGATGGGAGAAGGCAGTCTAGTGAAGGTCAGGCTGACACATGATCAATGTATTAGAGAACAATGTATATGAGAGTTGTAGAGTCAGGGAAGTTAGTGGTTAGAGTTCATTCCCTGTAACAATTAATTTGTGGCCATGGATAAATGGTCTAACCTCTCTGAACTACAATCTAAAAATTAACTACCTAGTCACAGAAGGCTTTTCATCTTGATTGGTATCATACATGACAGTACATAGTCAAGTACTAACCTTGCAAAGTTTCACATGGTACTATGAGAAAAAAGCAACAACTGAAAACTGAGGGGATTATTCACCAATTGAGGGGGGAACTGAAATTTCTAAAAATTGTAGGAGTAAGAAAATTCAGTTAGAGATCGGGAGCATAAGTAGTTAAAACAACAAAGAAGATATTGATAACAGAAGAGTATATAGCCTCCAGATTAGGCAAAAGAGTGCAGACATCAATGAATAAATGTTACAAGACAAAGAAAAATTCATCTGATAAGGCAAAGGAATCTATGGATTCTGATGAGACAATGGGATCATAGACTGGTTTTACAAAGAAATAAAAATTGTGAAAGCAGAATCAATGGTCTACAAAGCAAAAATAATAAAGCAGAATAGAAAAACTGGAATCTAAATCAGCAAACCTCACCAAAAAAAGAAAAGAGAGAACAGTAGATTGGGAATACAAATACACAGAAGTGAAGAATCTAGAAGAAAAGCCAAAAAGTCATAACATTAAAAGAAAACATGGGATATGGCAGAATAGAGAAAGCAATCAGTTGACTACTTCCAACACTCCCTCAAAATAACTAAATAAAATAATTTCTCAGAAATCTGGAGCAGCAGAGCCACTAGAAGATTAGAATGAGACATTCTTTCAGCCCATTATTCTGTCAGTAATAATGATGATAATGATGATGATGATGATGTTTGTCTTTCATTCTGAAAGTAAATCATGACATCAAGGAGATGATGTCATAACATACATATAAATTGGATTTGAGTGAATGGTTACTATGCCAAGTGACCAGCTCAACTTTGTCATCTGGTATCATCTGGATCAAGTGATCAGATATAAATTAGGGCTACTGAAGATGGCCCTGGATGTGAGGCAATCCAGAGTTACTTGATTTGCCCAAGATCATACAGTTAGTGTCTGAGGCCAGATTTGAGCTCAAGTCCTCCCAACTTCAGGGCCAGCTCTCTAACCCACTGTGCCATCTAGATGACCAGCATCAATAAAAGAGAGAAAGAATAAAATTGAAAGTTACAGGGCATAAAATAAAACCACACAAAACATTAGCATTTCTATATGCTACCAATAAACCCAACAGGAAGAGATAGAAAGGGAAATTCTATTTAAAATTGTAATGATTAATATAAAAAACTTGCAAGTGTACCTGCCAAGACAAACCCAGGGTCTATAATGAACACAATCACAAAACACTTTTCACAGAAATTAAAACAATTGAAGAAATATTAATTGCTCATGGGTAGGCTAAACCAATATAATAAAAAGAGCAACTCTAATTTATTTGGTGCCATAGCAAACAAACTATCAAAGAATTAGTTTATAGAGCTAGAAAAAATCATAACAAGATTCATCTTAAAGAACAAAGGGTCAAGAATATCAAATGAATCCGTGCAGAAACACTGTGAAGAAAAGCAACCTGGCAAATTTACTGCAAATCAGTAATCATCAAAACAATCATCAGTAACCATCAAAACAATAGCTAAAAAATAGAGCAGTGGATCAGTGGACTAGATTTAGGTACACAGCAGTAATACACAATAGTAATTTAGTAATTAACAAACCCCCCAACTCCAAACTTTTGCATAATAACTCATCATTTGACAAAACTTTTTGGAAAAATGGAAAAGAAGTTTGGAAGAAGCTAGAAATAGACCAATATTTCACACCATATATCAAGACAAGATCAAAATGGTTACATGCTTTTTACATAAAGGGTAATATAATAAGCAAGTTAAGGGAGCTTGAAGAAATGTACCTGTCAGTTCTGTGGAGAAGGAAAGAACTGATGACCAAGCAAGAGATAAAAAGAATCAAGGGAAGTAAAATAGATGATTTTGATTATATAGAATTAAATAGATTTTGCATACTTAACTAGTATAGCTAAAATTTAGAAGATAAACAGAAAATGGGGGGTGTATATATAGCAGGTTTCTCTGATAAAGACCTCATTTCCCAAATATAGATATATATAAATTAATTATATAAGTTAGAGAATACATTTATAAAAATGAATCATTCCCCTATTGATAAATTGTCAAAGGAAAGGAACAGTCACTTTTCAGAAGAAATCAAAGCTAGCAATATTCACATGAAGAAATACTCTAAATCAATATTGAGTAGATAAATGGAAATTACAATAACTCAGAAGTTCTGCCTCACACCTATCAGAATGGCTAAAATAACCAAAAAAAAGAAAAGAAAAGAAAAGACATTACAAATGCTAGAAGGAAATGGAAAAATTGGGACATTAATGCACTACTTGTTGGAGTTGTGAACTAGTCCAACCATCCTGAAGAACTATGAATCTCTGTCCAGAGAGTTATAAAACTGCAAATATCCTTTGATTCAGCAGTACTTTAGGTCTGTATACCAAAGAGATTTTAAAAAAAGGACCAATACATACAAAAATATTTATAGCAGCTCTTTTTTGTAGTAGCAAAGAATTCAAAAACAAAGGGATGCCCATCAATTAGGGAAAGTTGTGGTATAATTATGATGGAATACTATTGTACTATAAGAAATGTCAAACAGGATGGTTTCAGAAAAACCTGGGAAGAATTACATGAACTGATGCAAAGTGAAGAGAACAATGTCTTTAATAATAACATTATAAATCCAAACAAGTTGGAAATTTTTGAGAATTCTCATCTTTGCAATAATGACCACAATTTCAGAAGATTCATATTGCTACTCACCTCTTGATACGGACGGATTCAGGGTACAAATTGAGAGATATTTTTTTGAGTATTGTGCTATTGTTTTTATTAATATGGTCAATGCAGGAATTTGTTTTACTTAATTATATGTACTTCTTTTGGGGGGGTTGTTTTTCTTTTATAGTTGGGGGGGGAGAGGAAGTCTAGAGGAAAGAAGATGAATTTTGGTTTTAAAAATAGCTTTTTCCTGGGAAACAATTTTCATAGCTGGGACTCTGATAAAGATCTCATTTCTAAAATATATAGAGAATTGGTGCTTGCTTTGGCAGCACATATACTAAAATTGGGACAATACAGAGAAGATAAAAATTTATAGAGAATGCATCAAATGTATAAGGTTTCAAGTCATTCCCAAATTGATAAATGGTCAAAGGATATGAATAGATAGTTTTCAAATGAATAAATTAAAGCTATATATAATCATATAAAAATGCTCCAAATCATTATTGATTAGGGAAATGTAAATTAAAACATCTATGAGGAATCACCTCACACTTATCAGATTGGTTAAAATGACAAAAAGGGAAAATGATCAATGTTGGAGAGGTTGTAGGAGAATTGGGATTTTAATGCATTGCTGGAAGAGTTGTGAACTGATCCAACGATTCTGGAGAGTGATATGGAACTACACCCAAAGAGCAATAAAACTGTTTATATCCTTTCACCCAGAAATTCCAATACTAAACCTATATCCAGAAAAAAAAAATCATAAAAAAATGGGGAAAGTCCCTTATGTTCCAAAACATTCATAACAGCTCTCAATTGGAAGAGGATGCCCATCAACTGGGGAATGGTTGAACAAGTTATGGTATATGAATGTTATGGAATTCTATTGCTCTATAAGAAATCATAAATGGTGAGGCTCTAGAGAAGCATGGAATGAATTACAGGATCTGTGCTGAGTGAAGGAAGCAGAACCAAGAAAAAATTCTCCACATTAACAACAACATCGTGAGTTGATCAATCCTGATAGATCCAACTCCTCTTAGCAATTCAGAGACCTAGGACAAGCCTATTAGATTGGCTATGGACAATGTTATCCCCATCCAGAGGAAGAAAAACAAAATAAAACAAACAAAAAAAACCCTTCAGAATCTGATGAACACTACATTCACTTTTTTAAAATTTCTCTTATGTATTTCTTTCCCTTAATCCTAATTCCCCATACCAAAAATTACTAATCTGTAAATATGTTTAATACAAATGTGTATTATAACATTACCTGAATGATTGCCACTGAGGGGAGGGGGGTGGGAAGGAAGGGTGGAAGGAAATTATGTAACTTAAAAATATACATATGCATATGGATGAATGTTGAAACACTTTTATAACATGTATCTGGAAAAGTCACTTAATTTCTCTTCCTCAGTTTCTTCAATTTTAAAATGAGGATCATAATACATCTGCCTCTCAGGATTGTTGTGAGGATCTAATTAGCTCATATTTATAAAGTCATTTGCACAATGCCAGGCTTAATAAATACTTGTTCCCTTTCCTTATCCACTCCAATGGAGTGATCTCCTGACCAACTTCCAGGAGCCCTAAGAAATTACTCTGACTGAGAAGTTCAATGAGCTGTCCGACTCTACACCCCTCACATGTAGGTGTCCTACTAATACCCTTATCCTCAACATTTTCTGCTGTGAGAAGCAACAGTTCAGTATGGGGGTGGGGGGAACCAACCAACCCACCCTGGATTTGGAATCAGAGTTCATGTACTGCCTCTTGCCAGCTTAGTAATTTTAACCAAGTTGATCTTTGTAGGCTTCAGTTTCCTCACTGAAAAAATAAAAGGGTTGGTTGGTTGATCTTTTGGGGGGGGGGGGCAAAGGGATTAAGTGACTTGCCTAAGGTCATATATCTGAGGTTGGACTGGAACTCAGGTCCTTCTGACTCCAGGACCTGTGTATGCTCTATCCACTGAGTTGCCTGGCTGTGCCTAATTCTGAACCGGCTAGTTGCCCCTGAGATAATCTTTAAGGCTGCCATTCTAGTTCTAAACTGCAAGTTTAGAATAAACAGCCCAGGTGTTCACATGGACTATTTGCGTTCAACCTGTGGGAGAGCATTCCAATCAGCCACAGTTGGATACACTAATTTGTCTCAAACAGAGTGGTGTTATTTTAGTGTTCTTCAATAAAGAAGGTTAAGAACCAACTAAACAACCATCTGCAATGACACTGTACCTGTAGAGTTATTCTCCTGTTTCCTCTTCCTATCCTTCTTCCTCCTTTTTTTTCTTCTTTCTCTTCCCACCTTTTCCTCTTCCTCCTCTTCATCATTTCAAAAATAAAAGTTGGCCTATACATAGTATCTTAAGATTTACAAAACATTTTACATGAAGAGTCTTTTTTGATCCTCACCATAACGCTGTCAGGGAGAAGTGCAATTGTTAGCCTTATTTTTAAAGTGAGGAAACTAAGTGTCTTGGAGGAAGACTATTTTGCCCATAGTAATACAACTAGTAAAAGTCTAAGGCAAAATTCACACTCAAATCCCCCTGACTCCAGAAAATGGGATTAGGTCTGAGATTAGGACTGGAAACCTTCAAGGGAGTCAATGAAATCCTAGATATCTGAGGCACAGCCCCTAGGAAAAAACACACATCTCCTTCCTCTCCTGCCTTGAGCCCAGCATCCATCTCAGTTACTGAGCAGGATTCTGTCTCTTTGCAAAAAGTTGCAGGCTCATAGCTCTGATTCTGACCCAGAAGTGAATAGTTGCATTCCTCTAATAAGAGATCTACCGGGGCGGCTAGGTGGTGTAGTGGATAAAGCACCAGCCTTGGAGTCAGGAGTACCTGGGTTCAAATCCAGTCTCAGACAGACAATAATTACCTAGCTGTGTGGCCTTGGGCAAGCCACTTAACCCCATTTGCCTTGCTAAAAAAAAAAAAAAAAAAAACCCTAAGAGATCTACCAATCTCTGTAGAGGAAAGACACTCATTCCAAATGGAAGAGACAGTTGATCCACATGCCAATCCAGGGGTAGGTACATCACAAAATCCATTCCATTGACTTGGTGCTGATACATGGATTGGGAAAAGGGGAGAGGAGCCAAGGCATCATCATCCCCCTAGGTGTCCCAGGTCTCCCTACTCTTTTTTGCAAGTGGGGAAAAAGACTCTCATTCTTTCCCACCTTTACCCTTTCCTCTCCCAAAACACATATTGTTCATTCCAGTCCTTCCAGGGACATGTGGGTTGCTCCACTTCTGAAGTCCTTCCATAGTGGGCTGACTTGAACAACACCAATTGTTATCATTTAGAGGAGACCATGGCTGGGGGGGCGGGAGGAATCAGATTTAGATATTGCAGGTGAGTTTTATCCCTGCTGAATATACTTGGGAGAAGAGGCTTTACAAAGCACTTTTCTGGCCCCTGGGCAGAATGCCAATCCTGGGAGTGGAGGAGCAGTCAATAGTAGAGATTCAGTTCAGCATGTTTCCAAAGAGCTCCAACACTTAGCAAGCCAAGTGAAAGAAGGATCATAAATTGTCGATAGCTGGGAGGACCCTTAAAAGTCATCTAGTACAACCCCCTCATTTTATAAGTAAGGAAAGTGAGGCCCATAAAGATTAAGTGACTGGTCTAGGGTAACGCAGGAAACCTGAGCCAAGAATTGAGTCCAGTCTCCAAAACCAAATTGCTTTCCATTACATCAACTGGATCTTTTAAGCACTGAAAAATGGCTGGCATGTGACTGGAGGCTCCTCAATACTCTCCAGGCCACACCAAGTCAGAAAAATTAGTAGAAGGGCAAATGAATCAAATTCATGTATTTTTTAAAGTATTTATTATTGCTTGGCCAGTGCTATGCTAGACAGTATGGGCAACATACAGATAAGTGCAACATGACTCTCACCTTCAGATCAGTCTTAGTAGACTAGAGACAAACAAGGGACAGTAAGTACATGGCAATGTTTAAATGCTAAATTGTGATTCAAACTCTTAAATCTTTTAGAAGTCAAGAAATAGGAGGTGGAAAGTTTAGTAAGGATTAAAATGATTAGGGGTGGCTAGGTGGTGCAGTGGATAGAGCACTGGCCCCGGAGTCAGGAAGATCTGAGTTCAAATGCAACCTCAGACACTTAATAATTACATAGCTGTGTGGCCTTGGACAAGTCACTGTCCTGACTCTAAGACTAGTGTTCTATCCACTGCACCACCTAGCTGCCCATGTATTTCCCCATGTATAAGATGTACCCTTTTTCAAAAGATTTGGGGTCTAAAAACTGGGAGCATGTTATACAGTGGTTGCAAATTTTTTTACTTGCATTTCCCACTATTTTGAGCTTGTCTTTGCTCTTATTGTTTCACATTTGTTACCACTATATTAGGTTACATTGCCATGTTCTGCCCAGAAATGTCTCAGAAAAGATTTTCATCCAGTGCTGAATTCAACTTCAAAGTGGTCCAGTTTGCAAAAGTGAATGGAAATTGTGCTGCTGAGAAAACAATCCAAGACTGGCTATGGGAAGAAGAAGTGCTAATGAAAACATCACAGCAGAAGGCCATGAAAGGTAAGTCAGCCTAATGGTCTGATTTAGAAAGGGAATTGAAGAGATGGATGGAAGAGCAAAGGGCCATTGGAATGTCCACAAAGATGTTTCAACATGAGGCAAGAAGAATTGCTGTTGAAAAGAAATTACTGATTTCAGAGTAGGGCACAATTGATGCTTCAGGTTCATGAAATAGAATGGACAAGGCATGTGTCCATGCACCAGACATGCCCAGGGAATGCTTGTAGTCAACCACAGACTAGAGCACAGGCAAGAAAGCAGTCAGAGCTGCTCCTAAGACAGTGAATCATCACCAAATGCAGATGAGGACAAGCTAATGGATGGAAGTTTTGAGTGATAACTTGTAGGAATTTTATGATGAATAAAACAAGTTCAATAACTTTATGTAATACTTTTTTTCAAATTTCAGGCCCCAAAATTAAGGTTAGTCTTATACATGGGGAAATATTGTAGTCTGGGATCAGAAAAAAGAACTTCAGAAGCCTAGGACATCCCTAAGGTCATTCTATCTCCCTCTCTCCTTAGAAATAGGAAAATGAGATCTCCCTTTTTTTCCCATAGAGAAAAATCTCACCCCCCCCATGCCCCAGTTATTTTACCATAAGATTTAGAACACCAAAATGAGAATCTGAGCAGGGAGAAAAATAGTCATATTAAAAACCTGCAACTATGCCCCTCCCCTCCCCTCATCTCCATTCTTGACATTTTCTAGGCAAGAGACACAGCCACATGACACCCACACCCATTCCACCAAATTCTAGTTCTTAGGAGAATAATATTTCTTCTTCCTAGAGATTGTCTTCCTAAGCTCCACACCCCATCTTCCTGGACTCCCTTCCCACCACGTGCACCCAGAATTGGGCAAAGACAAGAAACCTCATGATCTATGGCATGTCCCTATCTTTAAGAAGCAATTTTTGACCAGGAAAAAATTAACAATAAACCTTTCTCAAATATCTTCTATGGGGGGTGGAGCCAAGATGGCGACAAGAGCAGATCATGTCTTCGGCACTCTCTAATAAAACTTCTAAACTAAGGACTCTAACTAAATTTTCGAGAGACAGAACCCACAGAGGGACCCAGAGAGGCAGTTCTCCTACTCAAGGTAACCTGGAAAAGAGCACAAAGGCTCTGCTCCCTGGGGTTGGAGGGGCGGCCCACCGGAGGGGTGGCCTGCCAGAGCGAAAGAACTTCAGCCTCCTGGAGGCAGTCCCAGGGTGCTGGGAGCCACAGAACACTGCAGCGAGGGCAGTTTCCTGACCTACACCCCAGGGAACACCAAGCACAAATTGGGGGAACAGTGGGGGAACTCTAGCAGAGTGAGCTCGGGACATCCAGCCCTCAGGGCACACAGCAAGCAGCAAGCAGCAGCTTGGCCAAGGCAGTCCTGATCCAGGAAAAAGAAGCAGGCAGAGCCGGTAAGCAGGAGCCCCCAGGCCATGAGCCCATTGAACCTAGGGAGGGGAGTGAAGAGAGAGAGAGAGAGACTGCAGAGCTCTGTCCTCTGTTCCTGGAACAGGACAGAGCCTGATCGCAGTCTAGGCCCCCCCATAGGACAGCAGGGCCCCCCACCTTAGCCCCATGGCAGAGGGGTGTGCTTATGGTCATTCACAGACCAGGAGTTAGGACAGAGCCTCACACACTGAGATCCTTGTGCGAGTGTCCCAAAAGCTCAGGAAGCACCCACAAAACAGGCTAAGGCTGGGAAAATGAGCAAGCAGAGAAAAAAAGAGGAAGACCACTGAGAAATATTTTACATGTGAGCCCAAGAAGGATCAAAACACTCAGTCTGAAGATAAAGAAGCACAAGCTCCTGCATCTAAAGACTCCAAGAAAAACAGAAATTGGGCTCAGGCTATGACAGAGCTCAAAAAAGACTTGGAAAAACAAGTGAAGGAGTTAGAACAACTGGGAAAAGAAATGAGAGAGATGCAGGAAAAACATGACAATGAAGTCAGCAGCTTAGTCAAGGAAATCCAAAAAATGCTGAAGAAAATAGCATGCTAAAAACCAGCTTAGGTCAAATGGATAAAACAGTTCAAAAAGTTATTGAGGAAAAGAATGCTTTAAGAAAAAGAAATGGCCAGATGGAAAAAGAGATAAGAAAGCTCTCTGAGGAAAAAAAATCCTTCAGACAAAGAATAGAACTCAGGGAGATGGATGAATTTACCAGAAATCAGGAATCAATACTTCAAAACCAAAAAAATGAAAAATTAGAAGAAAATGTGAAACATCTCATTGAAAAAACAACTAATATGGAAAACAGATTTAGGAAAGATAATTTAAAAATTATTGGAATACCTGAAAGTCATGATCAGGAAAAGAGCCTTGACATCATTTTCAAAGAATTACTACAGGAAAATTGCCCTGATATCCTAGAAGCAGAGGGCAAAATAGAAATGGAGAGAATCCATCGATCCCCCCTGAGAAAGAGATCCCAAAAAACCAACCCCCAGGAATATTATAGCCAAGTTCCAGAACTCCCAAGTCAAAGAGAAAATATTATAAGTAGCCAGAAAGACACAATGCAAATATCATGGAGCTGCAGTCAGGATCTCACAGGACTTAGCAGCAACTACATTAAAAGCTCATAGGACTTGGAATATAATATTCTGGAAAGCAAAAGAGCTTAGAATGCAACCAATAATCAACTACCCAGCAAAACTGAATGTCCTCTTCCAGGGAAAAAGATAGACTTTCAAAGAACCAGGGAAATTTCAGATGTTCCTGTTGGAATGACCAGAGCTGAACAGAAGGTTTGATCTTCAAATACAGGACTCAGGTGAAGCATAGAGATTGGAGGAGAAGAGGAAAATATGAGGGACTTGATGATGAACTGCATGTATTCCTGTATAGAAAAATGACACTGATAGTACTCATAAGAACCTTCTCAGTTAATAGAGCAGGTATAAGGAGCTTTTATAGATGAAGCAAAGGAGAAAGCTGAATTTGAAGATAAAATATGATGTAAAAATGGAGTCAATAGAAAAAAGGGAAATTTAATGGGAGAAAGAAAAAAGGAGAAGAGGAATAGGCTAAGATATTTCATATAATAAGATTTTTCTTTATTACAATGAGCTATTGCAATGATATGGAAGGGGGAAGGCAAGGGGGAATGAGGGAATCTTTGCTTACATGAGAGGTGGCTAGGAGAGGAAACAGCATATATACTCAATGGGGTATAGATATCTGGAGTAAGAAGGGGGGAACAGGGGGAAGGGGAGATGTGAGTGATGGAGGAGAGGATGGACCATGGGGGGAGAGTGGTCAAATATAACACATTTTCTTTTTTACTTCTTTCAAGGGGCTGGGATTGGATGGCCTGTCCAAGACCATAGGGCCAGGTGGATGCTGGGCCTAAGGGGTGGTATGGGGGCTCCAGGCCTCTTGGCCCCAGAGCCAGGGATCTGTCTGTTGCACCACTCAGCTACCCTACAGCAGAGTCAGAGTGAAAGGAGAGAGAAAATATAGTACGTGGTAGTGGAGAAATACCAAAGGAGGGATTTGTGATCAGCAATGGCAATGGTGGAAAAATATGGAAGTAACTTTTGTGATGGACTTATAAAGAATGTGATCTGCTCGCGACAGAGTTGGTGGTGCTGGAACACAGACTGAAGCACATTTTTTTATTATTATTATTTTGGGAGGGGTGCAGGGCAAATGGGGCTGGGTGGCCTGCCTAGGGTTGCATAGCAAGGTGATTGTTGCGTGTCTGAGGCCAGATTTGTACCCAGGTGCTCCTGGCTCAAGGGCCAGTGCTCTGTCTGCCATCCAGCCACTCCTACCATTATTACTATTTTATTTTATTTTAGGTCTTTTTTTTTCTCTTTTTGGTTTATGCAGGGCAGTGAGGTTGGGGTGGCTTGCATGTCACACCGCTGGGTGATTGTTGGGTGTATGGGGCCGGATATGGGCTTGGGTGCTCGTGGCTCCAGGGCTGGTGCTCTGTCCACTGTACCCCCTGGCCATACCTACAATTATTACTATTATTTTTTTTAATTTTAATTTTAATTTTTTTCTCTGCCCTTTACTTTATCATTCAAGTGAGTCTTTATTTTGGGGGGAGGGAGTACTTTGTTTACTCTTAAACAAGAATATTTTATTAATGTATAAAAAATTGTACAAAATGAGAATAAATAAATATTAAATTACAAAATAAATAAATAAATAAATGAATACCTTCTATGTGCAAGGCTTTGGACATACAAAGATGAAGATGACAAAATTCTTGCCCTAAAGGTGCTTACAATCTAATAGGGAGATAAGACTTAGGCAATTAGGTAAAGCACAAGGCAAAATATATTAGATTCAAAGGGAGTATTAGCTAGATAAAATGCTAAAGCAAAATCTAAGTCAATTAATATTAAGACTAGAGCATGATAAATAGTTTCCCTTCCCCCCCACCAGGCTCT
Organism: Macrotis lagotis; assembly: GCF_037893015.1. Lineage (NCBI taxonomy): Eukaryota > Metazoa > Chordata > Mammalia > Peramelemorphia > Peramelidae > Macrotis > Macrotis lagotis. Next base: position 106,280,099 of record NC_133659.1, on the reverse strand, counting down.
CATAATGCTAAAGAAAATGTCAATATTGTTCTGATCAGGATACTTTCCTAGAGATAAAATTATGCATATGTTCTACGTGATCCTGACATCCTGGGGCTCCACAGTTCTGGACCCCTTTGCCTCACATATACTCAGAACAGTGAGACAGTGGATTAAATTCTAACTTGGCCATGCAATATCTCTAGGCATTAGTATTCTCATCTGTAAAATGATGAGGTTAGACTAGATGACCTCTAAGATTCCTTTCAGCCCTTGAACATACAGGAGTAGGGGCAGCTAGGTGGCGCAGTGAATAGAGCACCGGCCTTGGAGTCAGGAGTACCTGGGTTCAAATCTGACCTCAGACACTTAATAATTACCTAGCTGTGTGGCCTTGGGCAAGCCACTTAACCCCACTGCCTTGAAAAATCTAAAAAAGAAAATTTATAGGGGTAGTACAAGTGAATCTTAAAGTACTAAACTATGTGATTTAGACTCTCAGTTCTTTAGTATCAGGAATGTGCATGTGAAGGTGTGCAGGAAAGATAGTTTCAATGGACACTAAAATGATCAAAAAAGGTACTTGTTCTTGCCCCTGAAGAATGGGTTGGATTTGAAAAGATAGAGTATGTGTCAGGGAAGTTGGGAAGAGGAGGATCTGATGAATCTTGAACACTTCAAGATATGTGATTGAAGATTGGAGGAAAGGAGGCTTAAGGATTGATCTATGGAAGTTCTTTTTGTGAAGAATTCACCAATCTCTGACTGAGGGAGATGAGAAAGATTTGGACTTTAATTCGCAGGTTGCTCAAACAGTTTCTCAAACAGATTAGATGATCTTCAAAATCTTCCTATAATAATTTAAATGAAAGTAATTCAGATTCCTGACATGGCACTGGTATATTTTCCAGGTTTCACAGGCATATAGGAATGAGGTCAGCACAATGGCTCTGGAGACTTTCAGTTTGGTCGTCAATCCAGTACCTCTTCTCTCCCACACTTTCTTTCAGAACCTCCCAAATACTGAGCTAGCTCTAGCAATGCGTGTGTCAGCCTCACTGTCAATGTGCACCTCCTTGGAAAGGACACTGACAAGGTAAGTGAACTTGTCCATAGTACTTAAAACTTTCTCCATTTGCTATAATCCATGGCTCCACATATGGATGGTGTGGCACTGGCTGATGGAGCACCTGTGTTTTCTTGGTATTAGTTGTTAGACCAAAATTAGTACAAGTAGCAGAGAATCAGTTCATACTTTGACACATCTCACCTTCAGAGGCTGCATTTAATGCACAATCATCTGCAAATAGAAGATCATGCACTAGCACTTCCTCCACTTTGGTCTTTGCTTCTAGCCTTTTCAAGTCGAAGAATTTGCCAACAGAGCTGTAGCTGACCTTGAGATCATGTTCATCCTCAGTGAAGGCATTTGATAACATGACTGAAAGCATCAAGATAATTTTTAGGGCACCTTATCTATCCCCTTTCTCATTGGGTGAGTGATGCAATCCTCAGTCACCCAGGGGCTGCTGAATCTCACTGCTACTTTCAGTGGGGAAACAATCCTATGGCGTAGGCCACCTGTGTGCAGGATTGTGACTTCACTCCCTTAGAGCTCCCTTAGACACTTGCCTGCCACCACAGGACTTTGAATTAGGAATGGTAAAGTGGTATGGATGATTGGATTTAAGTGAGGCAGTGTTGCACAAAGTCATTGACCTCCAGATGGTGACTCTAGAGGCAGTGAATGATGTTGTTATCTTCAATGTCTGACCAAACTCCAAGAGCTCCACAGTCCCAGCTTCTGCTACCTTCATGAACTTTGGAATGAAATGTGTTCATCCACCCATTCCACCAGGGAAAGAGTTTATATACTTAGGGGTAGACATCCCCCTCCTCCAATTCACCAATGTGTTGGAGATGCCCTCAGTTTCCCTCAACCTGGTTTAATTTACCTGTGGTTTACCAGGGTGTGGCCACTGTGCATGCTACAGCTTCTTGGAGCCACAGGTGAGAATTAGGTGGCTCTGGTGAACGTCAAAGCAATTCTGAAATGTATGAAGCAGCCCTCATATCAGAGGTACTAGTATTCTTTGAACACACCCTATACCCCATATATATACAAAGTGTAATAATGATAATAATTGCCATAAGTTTTTACACACATATATTCCTAGTCAAAGGTTGATTTTCTTAGCTATTGTGAGGAATGGAATGCATCCTCCTGTAGATATTAAAACAAAGACTTGTCCTGCCCTCCTTAATCCAAGAAAGAATGTATCCTCCTTTAGACTTGGAAAGGAATGCTAGTTTTGCCCTCCTTGTATTTAAACTCATTAAAGAATGTGACTTCCCAGAGACAAGATAGCATTATAGAAGGGTGGCCTGTTGCCTGGCATCCAGAGCCATATCCTGTGACCCTGATCCATATCTGGCCACTGGAACCAGATGGCTCTGGAGGAGAAAATGAGGCTGGTTACTTGGCACAGTCAGCCTCACTCAAATCCAATTCATGTGCTTGTCAAGGCATCGCCTCCCTGAAGTCATGGTCTTCTTCAAGAATAAAGAACAAAACATCATCATAAAATAATAGAATGACCTCCAAAAAATTTTAAAGTTTTGTCTATTCTTGTTTTATATATATTCTGTTCCCTGCCCCCCTTGCCACTAAGTATTCTGGTTTCCTCACAGCTCAATGTGGTCATTAGCATAATGATCTCCACCTATAGTTTAAAGGTAAATGCCAGAGTATAAAATTTCATGTCTAATCTATATTTTCTGTCATTTTATTTTAACCCTTTATTTTAAGGTTTTCAGTCTTAGAGTTCACAATAGTTGTTTGCATATTGTCTTGCATATTGGAATGCAAACTCCTTGAAGCAAGAATTATGTTTTTTTCCTGTCTTTTTATCTTTGATGCTTGGCAGCATCTAGCACATAGTAAGGGCTTAATAAGTATTTGTCTATTGACTGACTTTATGCACTGGGGATCCTTATGACTGTGGCAAACCCCAATTTGTTTTAGTATTTTGCCCTTATGCAAAATATGTTGTGATATCTCCCTTTGAACAACTGTTTTCTAGTACCCCCACCCACTACATAGCATCACAGTGCCAGGTTATAGAAAGAGAGGAAAAAAGTTGGACCCAAGATAGATTCTATTCTCTTCCCCCAGTAGGGCATAGAATCCTTGTTGTACCTTCAGGCATATTGAGGTTTTAGGGGGCCATCCCCTCGATTGGCATTGCCTTACCCACTCTCATCTTCCTCTCCCCACACTGAAGAAGAAAGCCCATAATTGGGATTCTAAATATGTGAGTCTCATAGTGGATAGGGAGTTTGTCTGAGTTAGCTACCTTGGGTGGCTCTTCAAGATCAGGTCATTCAGCCAGACTTCCATGCCCTTCTGAAACCCACACCCCCAGGGCCAGTTTGTGGCAGAGTGGCAGAGGCCACAATGTCTTCAGCCTAGAGGTGTTTGCCCAAGTCACCAGGCTGCTTAACCTGAGACATGATATCTGCCCATGCCCACACCCTTGGCATGGGCCCCAGACAAAGACACATGCAGGAAGCAAACAAGAAATGGTCAAGCCAGAAGGCCCCAGGGGAGCCAGGAAAGTGGCAGGGTTAATCATCTTAGTGATGTGTCCTTCAGTTTTCTCAACTCTCCACTTCGATTTTCCTGTTGGTACTCAGGTAGGTCGGTAGAAATGTGTCAACAAGTTACCTGGAAATGACATGACTTCATCTCTATAATCTGCAATATACTGGTCAGGGTTGGAAAGAAGGTTTCAGGGGGAATATTAAGGGTGAAAAAAGGCTTTAAAGATCAACCAGGTAGATCATTTTACAAAAAAAAAAAAAAAAAAAAAAAGGCCAGGTAATGACAACTAACATTTATAGAGCCATCAAAGGTATGTATGCAAAGCACTTGATATATATTATCTCATTTGATCCTAGAAACAAACCTGTGAGGTAGAGGCTGCAGGGAATTATTACTCTCATTTTACAGATGAAGAAATTGAGCCTTAGAGAACATACCTAACCTATCAATGGTTACACAAGCTAATTAGAAGCAGATCTGGGAGATCAACCAACCACTTTTTCTGTTATACCAAGCTGGAATTCTAAGTAAGTTGAATTCCTAAATTCCCCTTTCTCTTCTCTGTAGAGCCATTACAATTAATAATTAATTATATTATTATTAATAATAATAACAATAGATATCAATTAAATAGCACTTTTTTTAGACCAGCCCTGGGATTTCATCAGTATAAGGAATACCTAGTGAGAGACCTCCATCTTCTAATGAAGAGCAGTTCCTGTCTAGTAATTTATATCCTTATAGACTTGCCTGAGCTCCTGAAAATGTGGATTTGTTTGGGGCAGTGAAGAGTGCTGGTTTTGGAGGCAGGGGACCTATGTTCAGATTCCAGCTCTCTATGATTTACTTATGACCTATGTGATCTTGGGAAAATCACTTACTTCACCTTCCTAACTCAGTTTCACTCATCTTTAAAAATGAAGAATTTGACTAAGTAATCTTCAAATTCTCTTCCAACCCTCAATTTGTGAACCTGTGACTTCTAAGGTCCTTTCTGACTCTGACTGATACTATTATTCCCATTCCATCCTTTTTAAAGATGCTGTGAGGAAAAAGTTTCATTACTTTTCCAAACTGCTATGAATGAACATTGACTCTGATGCTCATTGTGATAAGCAGAGATGGTCTTCTTTGTGGACAGCCACTCTGTGTTGGGTCTAAAAGGATCTCAGTTCAAATCCAAGTCATGACATGTAAGGTCTTCATTTTAGGCTCTGAGATCATGATGGAGTTCTAGTCACATCTCTTCTGTTAGTCACATTACCTGATTATGGGGGAAATTCAACTAAACTGATAGTTTCTTCATCTATAAAAAGGAGAAGCTTGAATTAGATTAGAAGAGACAAATGCAGGGACAGTTGACTTCATAAGGCTCTCAATGTGAGTATAATTGGGAAATATTTAACACAATAAATAAAAATACAATAAAACAGCGATTATATTACTATGCAGTTTTCTAAGTCAATGTGCAGCTTGCAGGGATCCTTATCTGTGGGATAGTGGTCCCACTCCTTTTCTATTTGACTTTGCCATCATCAGACTTGATAACATCTAGAGCTCATAGATCCCTGTGAAGAATCTGTAACCTCTACTCTAAAGTGTATCTCCCACTTAGCTAGCAGTTTCCTCCCACTCCCATCCTCCTGCTGCCTCTCCTCTATAAGGGAGTGTGGCTAGATAGATGGCAGAAAGTAATGAAAGAAAAGAAAAAAAAATCCAGAATGTAAAAGGAGCCCAGATAAAGTCTTGGAAGAGCCTAGACAGAGGAAAGTACCTGGAAAAATTCTAATAGGTCAGATAGAAGTGCCTGGGGTTTATGGCTCAGGACTCCTTAAAAGCCATAAGCACATACTTAGCCTTCCAGGTCCTTTTCTGACCTTGGGAAAGGGAGATTAAATAAGACCTTAAGACAAGAGGCAAGGAAGGAGAAGACTATCTGTTTCTTTTTGTGAGTATGTGTGTAAGTGTGCCCAAGTACTTACTATTTCATGCTGTCTGTTTCTCCGTGATTTGTTGTCTCTGTATTATGCCTGGGTGTCTCTGGGAAGATATTGTTATTAATAATAAAATAATAATAATAATGGCAATTAAATAGCACGTTCTTTTAGACCAGACCTAGGATTTCATCAGTAGGAGGAATATCTAGTGAATAGATATACATAGCAGCTCCTATCCAGTAAACTTATACTCTTAGAGACTTGCCTGGGCTCCTGAAAATTTAAATGACTCACTCAAGGTCACATAGTATGTGTCTGATTCCTAATGTATCTCAAGTCACCCCCCCCATGTCACTTCTCACTTTAAAGCTTGTAAAGAACTTTATATACATTTTCTACCTGCAAAGGTTAGAGCTACTGACATGACTGTCTCCACTTTATAGATAATGAAATTGAAGTTGACTTAGGTTAAATGACTTCCCCACAGTCACCCAGTAAATAATGTCAGAATCAGAATTGAACCCTCAGTCTTTAAGCTTAGAAGCTCAGAATTCTCTGGGAATTTGTTGCCTAAATTGATAGTGAAAAATGGAGACTAAATCAATTCCTTCATCCTACCCCTACTGAGTATCCATCATGCATGGGGAAACATGCTAATCAGAAGGGGTATACAAAAAAAAAGTAAGTAAACCCTTATCTTCAAAGATGAGCAGCAGAGTGCCAGATCTGGAGGTAGGAAGACTCATCTTCTGAGTTCAAATCTGGCCTCAGACACTAGCTGGGTAACTCAGGGCAAATCACTTTCCCCTGCTTGCCTCAGTTTCCTCATTTGTATGAGGATTGGGGTATTAAATTCAACATGACCAAGGAGTTTTGCCCATGGTTTCTAGGACACAGAACTCTACTCTGCTTTTCCTCATTCTCCTCTTTTTCTACCCTAAATGTAGATTATCTCTATCCTTGACCATCTTTTCCTTTCCTTCTAAAATCTGTTCCTTGGGGACCTAATTCACACCCTGTGGTTTCCATTATCACCCATACACAGTTGTTCTTGTTCAGTTATTTCAGTCATGTCTGGCACTTCATGAGCACTTTTAGGGTTTTCTTGGCAAAGATCTTGGAGTGATTTGCCATTTCCTTCTCCAGCTCCTTTTACAGATGTGGAAACTGAGGGAAATAGGGTGAAGTGACTTATCCACGATCATATGGCTAATAAATTTTTGAGACCAGATTTGAACTCTGAAAGAGAAGTCTTCCTGACTCAGAGCCTGGAGCTCTACCCACTGCACCATCTAGCTGACTCAGTATCTAAGACACAATGCTTACTTAATAAGTGTGTATTGAAACCAATTGAATTGAATAGGACCAAGGACAGAGCCCTTCAGCTTTAAAGTGAGAAGTGGCATCGTGAGGTGACTTGAGATACATTAGGAATCAGACACATACTGTGTGACCTTGAATGAGTCATTTAAATTTAAATACTCCTTCTAGATCCCTCTTTTAAAGTTATGTCATTCAATTCTTTTAACACCTATCCAGTCTCCATTTTATTCACAAAGCTAGTAGCAATCAATAAGCAAAATTTACTAAGAATTTAATGTGGTCCTGGCACTCAGATTGTCTTCAGGAAGTTAACATTCTACTGGAAGGATGCAGTATGTTCAAGATCAATAAAAGACAAAGTGATTTCAGGGGATGAGATACTAACTGCTAAAATATTAGACAAGGCCTTTTGAAAAAGATAGCATTTTAACTGGGCTTTGAAGGTGTTTTAAGAGACAGAAGAAGAACCTTCTAGGCATGGAAGACAGCCTGGACAAAGGAACTGAACTAGGAAATGGAGAATTCTATTATCAGAGGCAATAAGGTGATCTGGAAAGGAGAGTATGGAAAAATGAATAGTGTATTATGAATCTGGAAAAGGTAGGCTGGAGTCAGCTTGTAAAGTGTTTTCAAGGTCAAATAAAAGATTTTTTTTTTATCAATCTTAGCTGCAGTAAGGAGTCACTGGAGTTTATTGAGCTGGTAGTGCATGGTTTTTTGAGTATGGTTTATTGAGCTGATAGTGCCATTCCTAAAGTACCCGTGCTTTAAGAATTTTACTTTGACAGCTATGTGGAAGATGTGCTAGGAAGAGATAAATTGGATAGTCAGTCAAGTGTCTTGCTGAATATAGATATTCTACATCTTTTGGCATCTTCCTGAAGGATTAGTCTTATATTTCTGTCAAAAAAAAAAAAAAAGGTAATGCCAGGTTAAGCCTGAGGTGTCTTCACTCCACATCTATTTCTAGTGAATTTCCTCTGTGCCTTCAGTTCTTTCTCTCTACCACCCCCATTATCTGAATTTAGACTTCTACCATAACTTTGTAAGAAGCAAACTCTATGCTGGATCTTCCCAGGTATCTGTTCTCCATCTACTTTTCATTAAAACTTTACCCTAGACTCCTACCCAGTAATTTAGGCAGTGGGGTGATTTCTTGAGGGCCCTCGGTTCTAAGACATCCATTAAAAACTTCATCCTTTCCATCAACAGTATACTTGTAAGGACAAGATGGAACAAGAGTTGTAAACTTGTTTTGCCCACTGGGAACAGGAGAAATGACGATTCTAAGTGTCAAACTATGCGTCTCTCACCCAGGAACAGTATCACCTAAACCCTCTCCTCCTCTTCCCCCACCCCAGCCCCTAAGCACATATACCTTCCTCTAGTCTAGAGTCTTCCAAAGTTCCAGATTAGGAATTTAATATTAATAATAATAATAACTCACAGCTTGGTAGTATATTGGATAGAATGGTGAATGATGAATGAAGGAAGATTTGAATTCAATTCTATCTCAATCCCTTATTAAGTGTTACTCAGAGCCAGTCAATCTCAATTAATCTTCCTAGGCCGCAATTTTTACATCTATAAAATGTGAAGTTGGCTCCAAAGCCTGTGTAGCACTAAATTTATGATTCTTTATAGCATATTACTTTACATGAAGCTCTAAGGTAAGTAATAATAGGCAACTCTTGCTTTGGTAAGGAAAATATTTTGAAGGAAGAATATAACTGTGATAGATACCATGGTCAGAGGGACATTATTCCCAAATCCCTTACAGGAACAGCAGAGACCAAAGGCATCAGGTTAGAAGATCAATCAGTTTATCTCAAGAATATCCTATATATAATAGTTCTTGTTTCTTTAAATCATCAATCCCTTTCTCATTGTTAATTCATCTTTCATCTGAATTCTTCTGAGAAAATTAAGGAGAACAAGGATACCAATGAAAAAAAATTAGTACCAGATAGTTTAAGAGACTAGCTTAAACTAACTTAGTCAGAAGTATAATGGATCTGGAACCCAGGTCTCCAAACTTCAGCTCAGAGTTCTCAGTTTAACTCCAAAGCCTCCCCAGGGCTCTCTTGGGGCCTCCTAGAGTTTTTTTTTTTCCTTTTCTTCTAGATACCAGGAAACCCAGAGCAAACTCTCTTCCTCTCAGCTCCTGTCTTCAAAGCAAAACAGCCCAGGGACCCCCCTCCCTTACACACACGTACACCCCAGGCCTCAATGGGCACCATTGTCCAAGAGGCCCTTCTGGCCTGGTGACCCTAGCCCCAGGGCAGAAGAGGAGGGAACTCTCCAAGGAGCCTGCCTCAGTCAGCCTCCCTCTCTTAGACCTGCCGCCTTGGGGGAGCCTCCGGGGCGGGCCCCCCAGCTGAATGTGACCTATTGTCTCTGGGGTGGATTTAGGAAGTGCCAGGCTCCCATCAAACAGGCCTTCTCCCCAGGTGAAACAACAACAGGGTTGTTCACTTGGGACCTTCTCTGCTTATCTCGTTTTCCTATCTCCTCGGGCTGAGCTGTGGTGTTCTTTTCTAACCACTTCCTCTCCCAGCCAATCAGGTGCTGAGATTGGCCCTCCAGGCCGGGGGCGAGGTTATTTATAAATCACCTCCCTGGAATATTTGAGCAGAGCCCTTTCACACACCTCCTGGAACACCTCCCTGCTACCTGGAGCCCTGCCCCACTCAGCTCCCTCACTGGTAAGCAGCCCCCATCCCCTCTTTGAAGGGGGTGGGGGCAGCCTCCAAGGGCCAGTACAAAGGGCACAGGGGATGGGGGGGGAGACAGGGTACCAAGCACTGGGGAAAGACTGGGCATGGACTGGCAAACTGTGCCAACTTGAGCTCAGATGGGAAGGAGAGCAGTGGTTTATAGTCATTGTCCCAGAGCCAGCTTCCCTATCCCCTCTCACCATTCTCAGGGGGTGCTGTGCCCTTCTTTGGCAGTGCCCTCTATTATAATCAGCTTAGGTCAGCAGTGTATTTCATTGCTCTGGGTTAAGGACCCCCTTTCTACACTTCTAGCTGGTACTGTGTTTCTGTTTATTTTGGTTTATAGCAGTTTGGGTAAAGGAGGGTGAGTCTTCTGTGATTGAAGACAGTGCCTAGTGAATAGTAGGCAATTAATAAACGATGTTAACTGGTAAATTGGTTGATAAAAAGGATCATGGAAAGAACAAGGAGACATTTAGATCTACCACCATCTTATTGAGGGATGCTGAGGGCAGTTTTTTCCCTGAGTTTCCTTCTCTGTAAAATCATAAGATCATAGAAATATAGAACTGGAAAGAACTTTTGAGGTCATTCCAGTCCAACACTTTTCTTTTCCAGATAAAGGAACTAGGACAAGACATGAAGTGACTTGCCCAAGGTCACACAGGTAGTAAAGGGCAGAGCCAGGAAACAAACTCAGGTGACTCAAAGTGTGTTCCAAGTTCCAATGATCTTTCCACCATACCATACTACAGTAGAATGAGTTAGACGATTTCTACAATCCTTCCAGTTCTGACATTCTGAGTCCATGGTTCTAAGTGGGAAAGGAGATGATACTTAGGGTAAAGTATGCTAGAGGCTTCATCTCTCAGGGAGAAAGAAGAGCCATCAGCTTAATTTCTGAAATCTTGGCGAGAGGGTAAAAATTCAAAGCTATTGAGTAGTTCTCAGGGATTTCGGTTTCTGGAGCCTAGACTCCATTTCTTCCCTTTTTTCTTGGGTTCATTGGACTCAGAATCAGAAAGATCAGAGTTCAAATCCAACTGCAGTCACTTTCTAGCTAAAGTCACCTAAACTGCTTTTGCTTCAGTTTCTTCATCTGTAAATTGACAACAATAATAATGCATCTCTCAGGAGATTTGTGAGGAATAAAATGAGATATTTGTGATTTGTAAACCTCAAAGTACGATGTAAATGCTAGCTATTATTAATTATTATTATTATTATCACCATCATCATCTTCTGAGCAATCCAAATGATCCCAGCATTTTTTTCTTTCCAACCTCCTCTTCACCCCTAAAACCTTTCTAATACAAGTAGATAGACTCTAACTCATGCAGATGTTTTTTCATAAGTCAGGACAGGCAAGGAAGTGACTGATTCATTCCCCTATTAGAAGAAACCAAGAATACCAAAGGGTCAAGACACATGAGCCTATAGCTTACACAGTCAGGAGTAGAAGTCAATGGTTCTGAATTCCATCTGGGGGTCTCACCTAGGCAGGATCTTCACATGGAACAATGGCTTCAGGGCTACCAAGAGTCAGAGTGTGTGATAGAGAGTAGACTAGTAGAAAGAGCACAGAACCAAAAGGCATGGAGAGACTTGGGTTCATATCCCAGTTCCTTAAACTTTCCGAAGAACCATGATCAGGTCATGTCCTATCTCCTGAGTTTTTCACAAATTGAAAAATTAGCTAGTTGTATTGTAGATACTGTCCTTTCTAGGTATTTAAATAGAGCTTGGCAGAGTGACTACTGGACTGGGCTGCTCTTAGCTGATCTCGGTGTTTGAAGCAGAGAGACAAGCCCTTTGAGATCAGGATTTAAAAATCAGGAGCTAGCTAGAGTCAAACTTTTGAAGAATGGCATATACAAAAAAGCAAGGTTTCCTCTCTCCTGGGACACTTTCCTTGCTATCTCCCAAACCAATCCCTGAACTATACTGATGCCCCAGTGGAATGATCAGGAGTGTGGTTTCAGTGTTCCCTGAAATCAGGACTGGTGTTTTTGTTCCCACTGGATGATAATTCCTAATCCTCCTTTTTTTGAGAGAAAGAGATCTTGAATATCGAGTCCATATCCCATATCTTTGATCCGTTAATTTAGTTTTCATGGGCTGGAAATTAATTCAGAAGTCATCCATATTCCTTACTCCCCAGGTAGCACTAGCTTTTTAAATCATTAAAGAGGGGTGGTGGCTAGGTGGCATAGTGGATAAAGCACCTGCCTTGGAGTCAGGAATACCTGGGTTCAAATCCGGTCTCAGACAGACACTTAATAATTATCTAGCTGTGTGGTCTTCGGCAAGCCACTTAACCCTGTTTGCCTTGCAAAAAAAAAAAAACCCTAAATCATTAAAAATAGTTGAGACCCTTTTTCACAAAATTCTTCAGGGAACAAGATGCAGAAGGAGATTTTTTTTGTTTGAAGGCAATGCAGAAGTTTGTATTCCTTGATTATTGAAATTTGTTAAAAGGGGGGTTTTATACTTTCTTTCCAGCGGGGGCAAATAGAAAGCAAAAAAAAAAAAATAGATTGTTGTTCATGGAAAAAAAATTAATCTAATTTTAAGAGCAAGTTTTCAAGAAAAGAGATACTAACAGGATCTCCTTGGATCTCAGGTTAGAGAATTTGGGATGAGATGGAGGTGAGAGAAAGATGGGAAAGAAGGAATAACTTAGAATTCTATGGGTATAAAAGGAGAAATCTTTAATAATTCAAGAAGAGACAAAAGTCAGAAAGCCATGATGAGGAGACAAAAGGAAGCAGGAGAAGTCATTAGAATGGGGTGGCTAGGTGGCTGGCATAGTGGATAGAGCACGGGCCCTGGAGTTAGGAGTACTTGAGTTCAAATCTGGTCTCAGACGCTTAATTATTACTTGGCTGTACCAAGCTGTGTGGCCTTGGGCAAGCCACTTAAAAACATTTGCCTGGGGCGGCTAGGTGGCGTAGTGGAGGTGGCAGTGGATAAAGCACCGGCCTTGGAGTCAGGCATACCTGGGTTCAAATCCGGTCTCAGACACTTAATAATTACCTAGCTGTGTGGCCTTGGGCAAGCCACTTAACCCTGTTTGCCTTGCAAAAAAAAAAAAACCTAAAAAAAAACATTTGCCTTACAAAAATCTAAAAAAAAAAAAAAGAAAATGTCAAGTCTTTCCACTCAACCTGAGAACTTTATCTCAAACCAACCCCTCACCCTAAATCTCCCCTGTCCCAGCCAACCACTGAATAACAATTGCCAGAGAAAGGGACCAGTAATAAGAGACAAAGATTGTTTTACAGAATCCCACCTGATGGGGTTACAGGTCAGGAGGTTGTAAGGGTCTAGATTCTATAGTGAATCCCAGATCTGTCTGTCATAACTGATTCTATCAAACTGTGGTGTACAGAGGTTAAATGACTTGATCGTTGTCACACAGCTTATCAATATCAGTCTTCTTGATTCTAAGACTGGCTTCCTACCCATGGATACTTCTTCATAATGACCTTGGTTTCACACAACCTTTCTTGGTCTCAGTTTATCTGCAAGGGAGGGGTTTGTATTTAATGACCTCAAAGACCCTTCTAGTTCTAAATAGATGGTCCTATGAATGCTCTGGTTTGATCCGGGGGACGTCAAAAGTCCAGGTGAGAAATTTGGGACTTTAAAACAGCTAAAAGGGATCTGACTGAAAAAAACCAGGATACAGGGAAGAGATGTTTTGTGAGAAGAGTAGATTCCACAGCCTGCCTTCATTCAATAATAGCTAATTTCCCATTTTTCCTTTACCCTACACCCAATCCTCCATTTGGTATCACAAGGAAGCTGTATAACAGTCTTGCACCAACCCTTCCCTCATCAAGTTTTTTAAGACCATTCTGATGTCCTCTCCTTCTGAGAGGAGGGGAAGAGAACATGGAGGACTCAGATTCTCAGAGGCCCCCACTTCTCTGTCCATTGCTTAGAGTCCTTGAGCCCTTCTCCCTCCACTCTCCCAGCTGCAATTCTCCCCCACATCCTTTGTTCCTTAACTCCCACAGCCCTTGGGGAGCCTCAGTTTCATTCCCCATGGCACAGGTGGGTGAGGGGATCTCTCTTTTGTTCCTGGCAATGTTACATGGCACCTGCTATTCATTCCTGGGTGCTGGGGACCTTAGAGGGATCTGAGACTGTTTGATCTGAGGCAAGTCTCATTGATACACACCAATTGTAATAGAGCACTTGACTTTTTTTCAGAGATTCTGACATCAGCCTTCCAGGCTGCATGTTTACTTAACTAAGGTTTGACTCCTCACGTTTCCTACAGCTCTCTACCTCCTTTATTTCTTCCCTCCCAAGGTTCCCTACCTTCAGCTTGACTTTTAAGGACACTATGCCAAAGGTCCCTGCAGCAACCTTGCCCTACCCATCCCTTTCTGGGATCCATATCCCCTAAGAAATAATGTCTTTCCCTCCTCTCATGACCTGAAATATCCTCCCCTCCCAATCTTCATCCCATTTCAAAAACTGCTTTCTCCCCACTCTATTCTTGGGGCAGTTTGGGACCTTTGGTTTGGAACTCTGTCAGTTTTGGGTTCAGATAGCCATGATTAGATTAATGGGGACAGAATCCAAGCCTGAGTTCACTCAAGACAGTTTTAGAAACCAGATTCCTGGATCCAGGAAATTTAGTTCTGGGATAGAGCTATCACAAGGTTACTATGAACTATAGAAATGCATGCCTTCAGTCAGTCAGTCAGTCAAACACATTTAAGTGCCTACCAAGGAAGATGGCACTGGACCTCTTTTTACCAGCAGGGAAGATCATAGCATCAAAGTTCTGGAGAGGGAAGTGATCTTCTATTCTGTATATATAAATTTATATATGGATATCCTATATATACTCACATATATAGTAGTATTATATATTGTGGTACTTTGCAAAGGAGAAAGTAAAAACCAAAAAAAGAGATAGGAAACAAGAATCTGTTAAGCACCTACTATGTGCTAAATGTTTTAAAATATTATCTCACTGGATGCTCCCAACAATTCTGAGAGGTAAATGCCCCATTTTTCCCTTGAGGAAACTGAGGCAGAGGTTAAGTGACTTGTCTGGGGTCACACAGCTATTATGTGTCTGGGACCAAAGTTGATCTCAGGTCTTCCTGATTCCAGGATCAATGCTCCATATACTACACCACCAGCTGCCTCTAGATGTAAAGTGTTTTGTTTAAGATTGCAAAACTAAGAAAAGCCAAAGCTGGTATTTGAATCTAGGTCTTAGGGCTACAAATCAAGCATGTTGTCCATCTTAACACATCATTTCCACATCATCTTCCTTCACCTATTGCAAACTGGATGTTATAAAAGGACTTAGATCCTTCCTCTTATAGCAAATGGATACAAAGGCAGAATTCAAGCAAATTATACATGGCAAGAGATTGGAAGCATGTTTTCCATACATACATGCACACATATACATATACATATATAATACATATATATATATATATAGAGAGAGAGAGAGAGAGAGAGAGAGAAATCCATTTGACATTGCCCTTTTGGAATGTACTCACCTTGTGCTTTGCCATCCATATTCAAGGAGATCCCATAGAAGAAAACAGTGAGTCATTCTTTTATATTTAAATAAATTTGTTTATTTTTAGCATTCTTTAAAAAAATTTTTTTCAATAACATGCAAAGATAGTTTTCTATATTCATCTTTTTACGAGTTTTTGAGTTCCACATTTTTCTATCACCCTCCCTTCCCATGGCAGCATGTTTAATCGTGTTTAACATCTTTCTAAATTAGTCATGTTGAGAAAAAAGAATTAGAATAGAGGGAAAAGCCATGAGCAAAAAAGGGGAAAAAAAACAAAAGAAGTTTTAAAAAGTGAGCATAACATGCTTTGCTCTGCATTCGGATTCCATAGTTTTTTTCTTTAGATGTGGATGGAATTGTCCATAACAGTTCTCTTAGGATTGTCCTTAATTGCTGAACTGCTGAGAGGAGTTGCATCCTTTATAGTAGATCATCTCACAATGTTGCTGTTCATGTATATAATTAACATTCTTTTTAAAAAATTTTAATCCCCTTTCACTCCTGTCCCACCCTTACCCATTGAGAAGGCAAGCATTAATGATATCAATTTTACATGTGCAATTATGTAAAACATTTTCATATTAGCCACATTATCAAAAAAGGTAAAAAATTCATACTTCAGTCTGTACTAAGTTCATCAGTTTTCTCCCTGAAGGTAAATAGAATTTTTCAATATGGAATTTTCTTGGATTTGGAATTGTCTTAGATTATTATATTAATTAGAAAAACTCATTCATAGTTAAACATTATTATAATATCGCTGTTTCAGTGTACAATCTTCTGGTTCTGCTCACTTCACTTTGTTTCAGTTCATATAAAGTCTTCCCCGGTTTTCTGAAATCATTTCCCTCATTTCTTATAGCACATTAGTATTTCATCACAATCCTATACCACAACTTGAATGAATCATTTTACTGTTGTCCTCTTTAAGGTTTTTCCATCACAACTCTCCCCACCCTTCACTGTCCTCCTTTTCACATTCCTAAAACCCACCCAAGAAGCTATAGTGGTAACAGAGAAGGCTGAGGCCAAGGCAGTAACAGTCAAGGCTGGATCATGATGCTGGGAAGTCTAATGGCTAAGGAATGGGGCAGAGCTTTGTCTGGTTCAGTGAACTGAGCTAATAACAAAAATATTAAAAGCTAGCATTTATATAGAAAGACAATTTCCTCAGGTCAATCCTAGTGAACTAAAATATAAAAATGACTATTATTGCTCCCATTTTAGAGATGAGAGGAACTGAGGTCATAGGCTTTTGAGCTGGAAAGAACTTTAGAGACCATTTTACATAAGGAAACTGAGGCCCAGAAGAGAATTTCATAAAGATACCACAGTGGTTAGTGATAGACCCAGGTCTCAAACTCAGGTTTATCTGACTTCCAAGTCTAGTGCTCATTCCTCTACTACCATCCTGCCTCAGGACTGAAACTAAGCTGTTTACTCATGGAGAAGATAGCCAAAAAAACAAGTAATTGCTCAATCAACTTTTAAGCATCTTCTTAGGAAAGCAGAATGGTCTTGGGGAAAGAGTCCTAGATTTAAAACCAGAAGAACTAAATTAGTCCTAGCTCTACTATTTAATTCCAGTGTGACATTAGGACAGTCCCTTCCATCTCTGAGCCTCAGTTTCCCCATCTGTAAAATGAGGGGTTTGGAGGTGGCCTCTAAGTTCCCTTTCAGTTATAAATCTTATGATTCTGAGCACAGGAAAGGTAGTGAATCCTGAGGAATCAAATGATTATGGATTTAGAATCAGAAGGGACTAGGAAGGTCCCTATTTTACAGATGAGGAAAATTACTATCCCAGGGCACACATCAAGGAAGAATTTGATGTGTCAGGTCTTCATGATGCCAAATCTAGTGCTCTATCTATTATATCCTGCTATTTCTCAATAAAAAATATAGTTTAATCTCTACCTTTAAGGAATTTAAAGTCTTGCTAAGGAGATATGTACAGATAAAATATTAACTATACCACATTACATAAGGTAAGAATCAAGTGAATGGTACAAAGCATAAAGGATTCTCAATTCCACTCCAGTGGAAAGGAGATCATTAGAGTCTAAGGAGATCTTCAAAGAAGAGACTGGATGAAAATTGGACTTTGAAGGAAGAGTAAGATCCAAATAGGCAGAGAGGAAGAAGACAACATCTCCATGAGTGAGAGTTCAGTGGAAGGAACACATTCACAAGTTATTTGAGAACCATATTGAGTGTGGCTCCAGATGGGGAACAGATAAAGCTAAGAAAGTAAGTTGAGACTAGATCATGGAGGATTTTGCCAAACTAGAGTACAGATTTGATCCTGTAGGCAACAAGGAGGCAATGAAGATATTTTGAGGGGGTGAGTTAGGTGTTATATGATTGATCTGGAAGGAATTGAACCTGGAGAGATTGGAGGCCGAGAGGCCAGTTAGGAGGTGATTACAGTAATCTAGGTGAGAGGTGATGAAGGCTTGGAGGAGGGTGGTAGTGGGAATAGAAAGGAAGAGACAAATGCATGAAAGGTATTATGAAGGAACTATTTTGGAGTCTGTTTGGATGTGGGGGTGAGGACAGGGTGGGGTCAATGATGACTGAGGTTTCGAGGCTGAGTGACAGGGAGGATGTGGTGTTGTCATTGGAATAAATAGGAAGTCTGGAGGAGGAGTTTGATTGGGGAAATGAATGAGTTTAATTTTAATGATGACTAGAAACTTCTAGTTTTTAAATAAAGGCTAGTTTTTATTGCAAACAAAGAAAAACCAGTTTTGGGGTCTTTCAATAAAGTCTAGAAGGTTTCTTACAAAGAGACAGCTGTATGTCACTGAAGCAAGGTCACCCAGCTTAGAAGATAACCCCCAAACTCCTCTTAATGTTTATATAGCACTTTAAAGTTGACAAAGATATTTTATCTTTATGTGACCTTCCCACCAGGCCTCTGAGCTAGGGTCTACAGGGATGACTGCCCCACCTTTATTTTATAGGAAACAGACTCAAAAAGATCAAGAGATTTTTCCAGTTATAAAGCTGATGTCACAGTCAGGATTTAAGCCAAAGTATTTCTGATTTTCTATTATATCATATAGCTGAGCTACTTTCAATTCATTGTCATTGAGCCTCATTGAAGTTTTCTGTGAAAGGGATTGGTTAAATCCACATAGTAGTAGTAGGCTCCGCATAAATCTATTCTCAGGAATGACTTCGAAGACCAGTTAGTTACTGTGAGGGTCTCTGGGAAACCAGCCTTGCTTCTTGAAAATCATACCATTTCTCTTGGCTCTTCAGAAAATCAGTATATTCTGAGATCTGGGATGAAGAGGCTCAATGGAGAACCAACTCCCATGTTTTCTCAGGAAGATTTCAAACTACTCTGTTATTAGCTTTACAAATCATCACCATCCATCACTCAATCAACCCCCACCCCCTTAAAGGACTAGGCCTGTAAAGTCTGCCTTTCACTCTCTCATTTCTCCCAAGTGAAAGCATACATTTGACATCCCCTTCCATTTTCCCCCTTTCACTTTGATTTCTGCCCCCTTCTCCTACCTAGAAGGAAGTCTACAGCCAGCTCTCTCAAGTGCCCTTGGGTAAATAATTTCCCATTTCTAGACTTCAGTTTCCTCTAATATAAAAAGAGGTGCTTAGAACAGAATATCCACCAAGATCTATTACAGTTAGAAATCTATGATCCTGTGGTGGTTTAGTATGTAGTGTTGAACTTTGGGTCTAGAAGACCTAAAGCATTAATTCTAGTACTCTTACTCTTTTTTTTTAAGGTTTTTTGCAGCTAATTATTAAGTGTCTGAGGCCGAATTTGAACTCAGGTACTCCTGACTCCAGGGCTGGTGCTCTATCCACTGTGCCACCTAGCCGCCCCCTTAATTCTACCTCATACTTAGTAGCTGCTGGATCCTGGGCCAGTCACTTAACCTCTTCCAGGTTTGGTTTCCTCAACTATAAAATGAGATAAAATAGAACCTATCTCCCAGGGTTTTTGTGAGAATGAAATGAAATATTTGTGAAGCATTTTTGTGAACCTTAAAGTGCTCTATGAAGGTAAATTGTTGATGTTCTGTTTGTTTCAGTTGTATCTCACTTTTCATGACCCCCCAGTTGAGATTTTCTTGGTAGAGATACTGGAATGATTTGCCATTTCCTTCTCCAGCTCATTTTACAGACGAGGAAACTGAGGTAAACAGGGTGAAGTGATTTGCTCGGGATCATAGAGATAGTATCAGAAGCCAGATTTGAATTCCAGGCTGATGCACTATCCACTGTGCCACCTAGCTGTTTTTCATAAAGGTTGGCTGTTATTATTAATGGTATGATCCGGATTATCACTCATGCTTCTCCTTATCCCCCAGAAACTTCAATAGCAAATGAATTCTTTCACTCAGGCTATGGATTTGATTACCAGATTCCTGGTGGGAAGGTGTTTGGTACGCATTAAAGACCACTAGATTTGGAGTCCAGGTCAAACTCTGGTACTTAGCATGTAACCTTGGACAAATTACTTCCCTTCTCTGGGATCCATGTCCTCATCCACAAAATAAGGAAATAGAGCAGCAGACCTTTATAGTCCCTTTCAACTTAGACATTTTATGATCCAAAGTATAGATGCCAGGGATGAAAGAAGGAACATGTGGCTTTGGGGTCTGAGGATTATGTGCTTTGCAAGCAGCAGTCACACTTGACATGCCCTTGAAAATAACACCTAAGATCAGAGAAAATTGGACCTGGGAAAGACCTTAGAAACTTTTGAGTTTTACAAACCAAACCATACCATCATCTGGCAAAATAGCTAATTTGCCATCATTGACTGATTCTTTCCTCTTCTGAAACATCAATCAGTAGTTGAGAAAAAGAAGGGAAGCAGAGGCAAGAAGAAGGGGGGATCTAATTTCTCAAAAAAAATCTGTAAGGTTTTAAAAGTAGGAATGATTGACAGTAATAAATTTTATCAGCAACTAGGAAACATTGATCTAATTCAACTCCCTTAACATAAATATAAGGAAACTGAGTCCCAGAAAAGCAAAATAGCGGGGTTATATAGTGGATTGATATTACAGCTAGGGCTAGAGCCCATATTTTTTGGAATTACAATCCAGTGCTAATCATTCAACTTCAACCAACTTACTCACATTTGACAACCATCACTACCTCTGAACTGAGAACTGATCATGAACAAAAAAAAAAAATAGTCTAACCTGGCATTACTTCAATATTCACCATGGGTAAATGGACAGGTGGCTCTTAGCCAAGGAGGGAGAGGCAACCCCTGCCTTCCTTGTAGCTACTCCATTTCAGACCCAAATCAAATGATTTTTCAAACCAACCACTCCTACTCCCAACTTCCTCAAGCCCCTTCCCCAACACCCAGACTTGTCCCTTCATGGCTTCCTCATAGTATTAACCCACACTTTACCCTCCCCTCTACCTCTCCACCCCCATCTTGCTCATCACCTTCTGTTCAAGTTTCCAGCACCCCCACCCCCACCCCCATAACCATCTGGTTTCTCCTTGGTCAGGGATTAAAGAGATAGTTCCCCCCAAAGGCACCTCCTTTAGCATGTAACCATGGAGTATCAAAAGGCCAAGGTGATCAAAAGGTGGTACAGAAGGGAGGGGAAAGGGTTAGGCTCAGGAAGCCGTAGGAGTGAGACCTAGTGGCATGCCCCATCCAGATTTCCCCAAACAGGCTATTGTCCCAGGAAAACCTGTTGGTAGAGTCCTAGACGCCTAGTTCTGACACCTCGCTCTAACACCTCAGGCTGGTAGGGTCCTCCTGAGGTCACATTGGAAGGCATATTAGAAACTGCCTCCAGGCAGTTTATTTGCACAATTTTTTCTCCTCTTAGTGA
The DNA here is from genome assembly GCF_037893015.1 of Macrotis lagotis. Taxonomy (NCBI): domain Eukaryota; kingdom Metazoa; phylum Chordata; class Mammalia; order Peramelemorphia; family Peramelidae; genus Macrotis; species Macrotis lagotis. The sequence goes on along the minus strand of NC_133659.1, from coordinate 106,259,133 downwards.
CTGAGTAGGATCCTTCCCCCTCATAGATGAGAAAGAAAATAAGATTTTGAGAGAGATATAGTGACTTGGAATAGATGGAGAGGCAAGGTAAGTTGGAAATCAGAAACTGAGGAGGATCTTGAACTTAGTGCTGCTTGCTTCCCACCCTTCTTCCCTTGTCTTTCACAAGTGTGGGGTTCCAGCTATCTACTAGGTCCCGTGTTTCCTTCATCAGTCACTGGGAGGGAAGGTCAAGCCAAAGAAGTGAGTCCTATAGAAGGGCTTGAAAGAGAAGAGGGAGGTGCCTTGAACGGGAGGTAGTCCCAAGTTCAGGGGGTGGGGGTAAAACAGAAGACAAATCTGCAGCTAAAAAGCAAGGGGAAGGAGAAGGCCACAGCTGGCTCTGAGGGGAGATGCCTGCTCACCAGCCCCTTCTCTGTCTCCACCAGGGCTTGTAGAAGTTCCAGACATGAGCCAGCCCAGGCCTCGATACGTGATAGACCGAGCTGCATACTCCCTCACCCTCTTTGATGAGGAATTTGAGAAGAAGGACAGAATCTATCCAGTGGGCAAAAAACTTCGTGATACTTTCAGGTAAGAATCCAAACTCTGAATATGTTTCTCTGATTACCTCATGCCAGCCAACTTTACCACAGGAATCCATAGCCCTATAGCCAGCATTCTTAGGAATGGGAGCAAGGAGGGAAAAAGACAAAAGAGTTTGGGCAGGTGAGGGCCTCAACCTTGACTCAGGAACCAAAAACTATAGGCCATGTGGAGAGGAGGGTCATCCCCTCACTAGTTATTGGGTCAAAACCCCAGAGATCTGCCTAGAGGAAGAGCTGGGACACTTCCACCTTAGGATTCTGATATCTCCAAATTCTCTTTATGGGGTTCTCAATTCCACCTTACCTCTCCCAGGTTCTTTTCTATTATTCCTTTGAGTAACGCTATCAGGAATGGCTTGACTTGGGGGTTTCAGAAGCAGTAATAGGGGACTCCACCACAATCTTAGGGATTGAGGAATCTAGCCCAGTAAAGATAATCATCTATATGCTCCCCTCCTCTTGCTGCCTCTTTCCTGCCTCCCCTTCCCCCCCACCAAAATATATCAAGCAATGTCCAGAACAGTTGGGCAAATAGGGTGGCAGCAGAGATCTCACTGCTCCCCATCCACTTTGTTCTCCTGAGTACCTCATCCCCATCCTTCCTCTCTCTCTGAACTGTGCCTGTCAATAAACAGAAGTGATTCCTATAGGCAAAGAACTGAATGAAATAACCTCATATAAGCAGCCCCATGAGTCTCATCTGGGGAGTATTCTAAAGTACTAAGGACTCAAGTCTCTGTCCAGTCTCCACCCAGATTGGCGGCAGTCCTCAATACCTGTCATGGGTTGGCTCTCTCTACTCTCTCTCCCCCCTCAACTAGAGAACAGCTGATTCAGTTTCTTGGATTGAGGTCATTGGCAATGACTGGAGCTGTGATGCAGGTGGAACTGGTTCAGGCTGGGAGGATCATCCACTTGAATCTCTGCCTAAAAGCCCTGGCCCAACCCTGCTGTTCAAGGGAGGCTCAGCCACTGTGGTTCTAGGCGCTGATGCTAGTGCTAGCTTAGCCCTTAGATCTGAACTCCTTCAGCCTGATGAGCATTGCCAGTTTATTTTTACAAAAAAATATAGGGAATCCTATACCTTGTTCTGTTCCAGACCTGGGCAGAAGGGACACAGAGAAGGTTATTGTCCTTGAATGGTGGGAAGAGGGGTGGGGGAATAAAGTAAATAGAACTGATGAATCCATTTCCACTTTTCACCCTTTCTCCCATGGATGCAGAGAATGGACTTTAAAGAGCACCCCCCCCCACCTTCACACTGGCCACTAACCTCTTTTCTCAACCTATCAATTCTGCTGCCCCAGTAGGATCTAGCTTTTTTCAGAGTTCAGAGAGATTTCACTGCATTAAAGCAAACTTGCAAATAAGACTAGCCATTAAACACCCTTGAAGTATAACTTTAGCTGCCATAAACTCACAGATTATTAACTTTTCAGTGAGTATTTATACCTCAGAAATCAGCAAATGCTACAAATCAGGGCTTCATTGATTATTTTGATAATCATCTAGGCTTAAGAAAGTGATGGAGAAAATGGCAATAATTCAGATTCAACTTTAATATGTGTGTGTGTCTATATCTTTTTTTTATTATTTATTTCTTTATCTTGATTTTTGCAAGGCAATGAGGTTAAGTGACTTGCCCAAGATCACACAGTCAGGTAATATTAAGTGTCTGAGGCTGGATTTGAACTCAGGTCCTCCTGACTCCAGGGCCAGTGATTTATCCACTAGTTGCCCCCTAGAGAGACATTTTTGGGGAACCAGTTATTAAACATCTACCAGCATATCACTGGCTTTACTTCTTTCCAGGAGTCAAATAAAAACACCTGGCACAAGCCTATTGACACTGTAGCTGGGCTATTTTCAGAGAAGCTTCAAGGTTTGCTCAGCATTATTTGAACTGTTTCTTTGTATTCCCACAGTAAGTGGAAGTCCATGGGACTATGTGCTCCAGGAGAGTTAAGCAGGACTTTTCTGTTGACCAATTATACCATTGGTCTTCCCTATTTCTTTCAAGGGTGTCACTGTCTGTCTAATCTCCAAGGTTGACAACTTTGGCAGTGTCTTTAACTTTTTGCTCTCCCTCATAAATCAAATCTCACCATTTCTAACCCTCATAACCCACCCTGTATTCATTGTCTCCTCGATAATCACAAAACCACTATCTTTGTTAAATCCCTCATAACTTCTTGTCTGGATTATTGCTCTCCCTGCCTCAAGTCTCCCCATTCTAATTTATTTTCCACACAACTACCAAAATAGCTTTCCTCAAACATGACTCTGACCATGTCATTTCCATATTCAATAAATTCCAGTGGCTCCTTATTTAAAATTTAAGCTCATCCATTTGGGTTTTAAAGTTACTGAGACCTGGTGCCAACTTCCCTTTCTAGCTCCATTATTTATTAATTTCCTTACCATGATCTATGGTCTAGCCAAACTGGGCTTCTACCTATCTCTCATAGACAATGCTCCCCATTCCCTGGCTTTTCACTGGCTATTCCTGCAGGCTACTGACTTGGAAAATCCCTTACTTCCTTCAGGAGAAGTATACTTTGATATGAAGGTTTTCCTAATCCCTCTAATTTGCTGATACTATACCTTCTCTAAGCTACCTTGAATTTATTCTGTATACACTAAAAAATGACATAGTCTTTGTTCAGACCAAGGACTGTTTCATTGTGTCTCTTTGTAAACCTAACACCTACCATAGGCTTTGGTACATAGGAACCACTTAATTGAGATATAGTATCATGTGTTAGGTAAAGTCTCACACTTGGAGTTAGGACAATTTGGATTCAAAATCATCTTTTAATATATACTTGGTAGCTGTGTGAGACCATGGGCAACTCTCTGAGCTTTGATTTCTTCATTTGGAAAATGAGGGGTTTGGATTAGATGATCTTGAAGGCCTAAATTCTAAGCTTCTATGAATCAATGTCTGTTCATTGACTAATTGATAACTAGATGGGAGACCCAAGTTATAAAAAGTCAATTTCTCTGAGTTTCTGGGATTTAAGAGACTTCCCAGACTTAGCAAGATACAAAGCATTTGCTGTGTTGGTTTAGGGTTTGGGTGACATCCAGGGGACCTAATATCAGGGAAACTATTGTTAAGCAACACCAAAGAATCAGTCAGTGACGGTAAAGAAAGGCCTAATCAAAGCAGATGAATGAGTCACCAGAATGACCTTGATTCCATCTCCAAGTACCTGATTGCATTGAACTGGAACATGGAAAGCAAATTGTTACCACCCCCACCCCCCTCAAATACACACACCTCCACTCCCATTCATCAATCCACCTTCTGACAGCCTCCATTCTCAAGTCCTTGTTCCTCAGGCAAGGGAGATCCAATGAAAAGATCTCAAGGCCTTGGACAAACAGGGAAGGGATCAACTCTCCCCACCCTGTGGTGACCATTGAAAAGTTCCCTTAACCACCCCCCAAGAACCCAGACGTGTGTGTGTTTGTGTGTGTGTGTGTGTGTGTGTGTGTGTGTGTGTGTACAAGTTTCCACAAGTTAAAGGTTCTATAAGTCAGCAAGGTCACTGGGGAGACAACTTTCAGTGTTTATATCTTAGGAATGAGCAAATGACGTTAGCTTTAGAATACGTCAAATACAATCCTGCCTAGAAATAGAAGATAATGGGTCATTCTACAACAAAACTCAAATTTTAAACCCAAGTACTGCAGGAATGTTGATTAAAGAATTCCCCTTCTTTGAAAGAGGGAAGATAGTGAGTTCAATTTGGGACATACAAACCTTGAGAAGTCTCTGGGATATCCAGTTTGAAATGTCCAATAGACAAATGATGATGTGGGACTAACACTTAGGAGAGAAACTGGTACATGTATGTAAATATGTGTAGGTACATATACATGTATCTTCTCTAGTTGATATATATGACTATAAAGATATATATTTCATCTGAATGATGACATGTAGCTGATGTGGATTATATATAGCGAGAGATATATGGGTTTGTTTTACAGATATCTATAACCCAAAAATGCCTTCAGAAGTCAAAAGGCCTGAGTTCAAGTCCTACATCAGATCCTACTGGCTTTGTGATCTATTTAATTTTTGAATGCCCCAAGCAATTCTCAAGACTATAATGTGAATAAAATAAAATTATATTTTATTTTGTAAAAAATGAATTACCCTTCTGACTACCATGAATCAATCATCAACATAATAAATTAGCAGGGACCGTAGTATGCTAGATCTTCCAGCCTAGCATGTCTAATCCTTGAAGGTGTTCCTGATGGACAAGAGGAACCTATTCCCTACTGGTCCCTCCTATGACATGCTCTTCTCTTTCCTTCCAGATGTTCCTCTGCCAAGATCAAAACTGTGGTATTTGGGCTTCTCCCTATCCTATCATGGCTCCCCAAATACAAGATTAAGGACTACATCATTCCTGATCTGCTTGGGGGTTTGAGTGGGGGGTCCATACAGGTCCCACAAGGTGAGATATTTCCCCTTCTAGGCTAGGTATGAAATGCCATATCCTCTGTCTAAAAAAAACAAAACAAAATTTAAAAATGATCCTGAACCTTAAGACTTCAGGCACCCAAACTGGGGAGCATTAGCTAGCATTTCTCTCAGGGTTGGGGTGAAAGTTGTTACATCCTATACTGTGTATGTGCCTTCTAAATTAGGCTGAAATCAATATATCTTTGAAATAATGAGTCAGTTCTTCATTGTCAAAAATCATCATGGTACAACAGGTCTAATTCTAGTCTTAGACCAGAGCCCCAGGCTTCAAATCCTAGGTCTTCCACTGATTACTGGTGTGATCTTGTTCCCATTTTGGGCCTCAGCATTCCAAAGTAAAGTGAGAAGACTGGATAAGACAATTCCTGTGGTCCTTTTCAGCTCTAAACTAATGATCTCATAACTTCTTCAGGCATGGCTTTTGCATTATTGGCCAACCTCCCTGCAGTCAATGGCCTCTACTCATCCTTCTTCCCTCTCCTGACCTACTTCTTCTTGGGAGGCGTGCATCAAATGGTTCCAGGTAAAAGACCTCCTGACCCTTAACCCCCCCCACACACACACACACACACACTATCCTTATTGGTGAGTACAGGGATCTAAAATGATGGCAAGTCCTGAGTCATCCAGAGAGGGAAGCTCACTAGATTGGTAAAGAGACTGCCATTTGAGGACTGTGACAAAGAACTGGGGAACCTGAGCCTACAAAAGATAGTTATGATCTTGACCTAGCTTAAGGATTGTCATGGGGGGTGAGGAGGTGAGATGACCTCTGAAGTTCCTTCTAACTCTCCATGCTTCTTTGTTCCCATGAGGGGAATTTGTACCCTTTTCTTAACTTGGAGCATAGAACTGGGAGCAATGGGTGGAAGTTAAAGAAACAGAGATGTAAGAGAAAATTCCTGGCAATTAGAGCAATCTGAAAATGAAATTGGCTAACTTTCCTTACTCATGAGAAATGAGTTAATGAAAATGAGTTCCTCATCACTGCAGTAGAGATGGGGGTGTGGGAATCTTCAAGAGGCCCTTGTGTAAGGTTGGGATGCTACTAAATGACTTCTGAAGTCCCTTCTAGCCCTGCTAGGTTTGAATTCCATCTCTCAGTAATGATACCAAAGGTTTCCCACTTAGTCTTTCTCTGTTTCTCATTTTTTGTCAAATGAAGATTATAATGGCTCTGCCATTTTACATATATACATATATATCATGAGATTGTTCCAAGTCTAACATGATATAATATATATGGAAGTACCTTGCAAAACATGAAGGGTTGTACAAATGTGAAGGAATTTGCCTTATTAACTGGAGAGGAAATTGAAGCATAGTGAGGTGAAGGGAGAGAAGCATGTGGAATCACCAGGAGCTGAATCTCTATCCAGGACTACCTTTCCCAGTAGAATTATTCAGCTGTTCCAATAGCTCTCTGGGGGTTGGGGAGCCATCCTGGGGCCAATGGTGGTCATAGAGGGTATTGGTCCAAACCTCTGTCTTTTGCTGGGCTGGGTGGGGCACCACAGGTACCTTTGCTGTTATCAGCGTCCTGGTGGGTAACATCTGTCTGCAGCTGGCTCCAGAGTCAAAGTTCCAGGTTTTTAACAATGTCACCAACACAAGCCACGTGGACATAGCAGCCATGGAAGAAGAGAGACTCCATGTGTCAGCGACATTGGCTTGCCTAACAGCCATTATCCAGGTGAGTTGGAAGGGCAGAAGTGACTACTAACATATCTCTCTAGGGTATTCAGCACTTCAGAGGAGGCAGAAAAAGTTGCCTCTTTAATTCAAGAATTCTTAAACTTTCTAGAGACTATTTCCATCCTCCTGCAGCAAATCCAGTTCATACAAGTGGGTTTGTAAGGATGGTCTAACCTAGGTGAACCCTAAAATTATAAACCTTAAAATATAGGCATAAAATAAAATGACAGAAAATATAGGTTAGATATGAAGATTTATTCTCTGGAATTTACCATTAACCTAGAGGTGTAGGTTATTATGGTAATGACCCCACCTGGCTAATGGAGATCTGGATACTTACACAGCCACAAGGAGGGGGAACCAGGATATACATAACTAGAATAGTCAAAACTTAAAACTTTCCTAGAGATCATTCTATTATTTTATACGCATCTTCTATAATTTCATCTTTCCTCCAGGAAGTCACATTCTTTCTTGAGTTGAAGTACAAGGAGGGCAGGACAAGTGCTCCTAAGGATTAAAGAGGGCAAGATTCAAGTCTTTCTTTCAAGGTCTAAAAGGAAGACACATTCCATTCCTCACCATAGCTAAGAAAACCAACCTTTAACCAGGAATATAGTTGTAAAAAACTTATGTTAATTTTGATTATTACACTTCAACATCTATTAAAGCAAATTTGGCAATTTGCCTTCTCTCATAGTGCTGGAAGGTACCTTGAGAAATCATCTCACTCATACTCAACTAAATGAAAATGTCTCCTGAGATTAGAGGCTTAGAATTCCAGTTCAAAAAACCTTAGAGGTTTCCTAGTTCACCTTGCTATTTATATCATGACTCTCCTTTAATAACATTCCTCTGGAAATGGGCTCTTGAAAAGGCCTCCAAATCTCACCCTGTCAATCCAGGGTCTGACAACCTCCACCAAGATATCAAAAGTCTTGCTCAGATCCTTTCTAATTTTTCATATACTTAGAGGCTGCTAGGAATTGTCCCTCCTCCACTTCCATTCCAATCCAAGCTCCTATCATTTACACCATCAGTACTGAGGGTGTGCCTGAGCCAGAAATAACACAGAAAGCCTCAAGGAACACTTTTTTATAATGACTTTTTTTCCTAAATGCATAGTCTTATTACAGAAAGATCCACTTCTCATAAATATGTAAGTACCTATGGGTGATAAGTGATATGGAATAGGATAGGATCTTGGAATTTTAGAACTACAAGAAACAGTAGAGGTTCCTAGGTTTTAAAGCTGAAAGTAACTTTAGATATTATCTTGATATCTCTCCCATTTATCAGATAAGGAAACCAAGGCTCAAGAGGGAAAGTGACTGAGCTAGTATTCAAATCCAAGTTTTCGTAGTCCAAATCAAACATAATTTCTGCTAAATTCTACTACCTTTCAGTATAAGAATTACAGGAAGATCCAAAGTTTCTTGTAGATAATGACTCATAAGATGGGGGTGGGGATGGGAGAGAAAAGACAGGTGAAACTTGCAACCATATTATTTAGGATATCTCATTCCAGTTTCAGACCTATTCTGTACAAAGCAATGAGTTAGAAACCATAAGAAATACTCTCATGGAGCTTGCAATATAATTAGGGAGATTGGATATGTGTGTTAAAAACCTCTCAAGAGTGCATCTGTGACATTCTAGGTGAGCTGCTATTGTCCTTGGAAGTGGGACTGTGGCAGGGAACTATTGGTCTGGGCATGACCCAAGCAAGATCTGCATTTTTCTCCCTTTACCCTTTGCCTCCTCCCAGATGGGCCTAGGCTTTGTGCAGTTTGGTTTTGTGGCCATCTACCTGTCTGAGTCCTTCATTAGAGGCTTCATGACAGCTGCTGGGCTCCAGATCCTGATCTCTGTGCTCAAGTACATCTTTGGTCTAACCATCCCCTCTTACACCGGCCCTGGGGCCATTGTCTTGGTGAGTCTTGAACCAACTCTGAGGCCTGGGGGAGACACCTGAGAATCTTTCCTGCTCCTTCATTAAATGCCCACGATATATAAGGCACTTTGCTAGAAGCTAGGTTTACAGTACACAATAGTCCTTATCCCTGAAAGCATGTAAACCCAGACTGGTTAATCACCTTCCAGGAATTCTGGTGCTTGAAGGGCCTTGTACTCAGTGGGAAGTTGGACTGAATGACCTATGGACCCTTCCTTAGCAATAATTCTAATTCTTGTTGCCATCCTTACTTCCTCATTCTAGTGCCTGTCCAAGACATTCTTCCTTAAATCTAATCTTGTTCTCTTTATCTGTACCTTAAAAGGTGTTTTCCTCTTGTTCTACTCAGACAGAGAAAGAATTAATCTCCTATTCCAGATAGTCTCTCAGGTCTGGGTTGAGGAGGGAGGTGGACATGAGAGGCTGAACTTTGTTTCACTTGGACCTCAAGCATCTTTGCAGCCTCGGGACCCTGGTTCAGGTGCCGAGAAGTGGACGCTTAGAAGGGAGATGGAGGGAGCCTGTGAAGCCAATGACCTCTTTTTCCTGATTGATCAACTTTGATGTCCCCTGCTCTCCCTCTAGACCTTCATCGACATCTGCAAAAACCTGCCCCATACAAACATTGCCTCGCTTGTCTTTGCCCTGATTAGTGCTTTCTTTCTGGTGCTGGTCAAAGAGCTCAATGTCCGCTACATGCATAAGATCCGAGTGCCCATTCCTACAGAGCTGATTGTGGTGAGAGTCCATTGGAAATTGGGTGTGGGGTTGGGAGCCTTGACCAATGGCCAAGGAGGCAAAAGGGCAATTTGGAACTGGATTCAGAGTAAGCAGGCGTGTGTAAAGACCCACCTCTGCTATTTCCTACCTATGGGACCTGGGAAAAATCATTCTACCTCCCTGTGTTTCAGTTCCCTTCTCTGAAAAATGAGAGCATTAGACTAAATGAGCTCTAAGATCTCCTCTTACAATTTTAAATTCTGTGATCCTAAGAGACCCCATGAGATGAGAGTATTAGGTTTAGTCTTGAGGTCTGAATTCAAATCCTAACTCTGTCACTTATGATATGAGTTCTCCTGTGGACATCTCTTTGCTTCTCTGGGCTTCAACTATAAAATAAATGTTGAACTAGATCAGAAGTATCAGATAAATAACCCAAAGTCAAGATATGAGCCACTACACTACTGATGTGGCCTGACCCAGATCAAAATATAATTGGGAAATATTTAACAAAATAAATAAAATATAATAAAATAGACAATATATTTTAAAATTGAATCAATATATGGCCTCACAAGGACCCTCATGTATAGCTTAGGACCCCTTTTTCTATTTAGATGAGCTTGTGAGTCTATTTCTACAATGAATTATATTATGATCTCCCAGTTATAGGGACATTAAAGCTGCACCCCCTCACTCCCTATCTCCCCCTTGCAATAAGTAACACATGAAACCAAGTTATCAAAGTTAATCATGGTCCATGTCTAGCCTTGTCAGGGGAGTCTTTGTCAGATAATTGGGAATGAAAAGGCCTGGGTTCCTTTAGGGAGAAAAGGGAACCTGGTAGAGACTTGTTGCCCTGGCCTTGGCTCAGGTTCTAATTTTCCCTTCCTCAATAGGTGGTGGTGGCAACGGCTATCTCTGGGGGTTGTAAGATGCCCCAGAAGTACCATATGCAGATTGTGGGAGAGATCCAACAGGGGTGAGTGGAAGCTGGCTTGGAGCTTGGCTCTCCCTCCCAAGCCCAGACCCAGGCCCAATCTAGAACCTTGGACAGTGTTTAATTCATGAGTCAGTTCCAGTGGGATCCTCTTTAGGATGTACACACTGCCAAAACTGGTCCAGCTCAGCTTAATCCTCAGTCTGTGTCTGTAGATAACAATTTTATTGGAACACAGACCTAATTTACACACAATTTTGATGGACAAAAAATCAGATAAGGCTAATCCGTTAAAAGGAAACATCTCTGCTTTGCCTCTGCCCCAGGATAACACCCTTTTAACATTTGGAATTTAATTGCTCAATCAATACATATGTTGTGTCCCTCCTAGTAAGGCATTATTTGTGAGACTGTGGAGAAATTAGAAGTCCATCAATTATACTCCCATAGTCCTGGGAGGTAGAATATGAGAGAAGGACAAAGAAAATGGTCCTGGGTGAAAGAGATGGTCTCTACCACTTAGGAGTGGTGTGACCTTGAGCAATTTTCTTAAACTCTCTGATCCCCCAGCTTTCTCATCTGCAAATGAGAATAATCATACTGGTACTACATATACCTCAAATGAGATAATAGATATAAAGGAATTTCCCCAAAGTGGTGGGTTTGGCCCAAATAATCTCTGAAGTCCCTATCATTCCTCAAATTCCATGATTCTAATTTGACCATGCCCTACCCATTTCATGATCCCCACACTTCTGCGCCTTCTTCTCTCAAACACTGGATCCTGACCCTGCTTCCCCTCTGACTCTATGACAGATTCCCCTCCCCAGTGTCCCCCATGGTTTCCCAGTGGAAGGACATGATCGGCACAGCCTTCTCCCTGGCTATCGTGGGATATGTCATCAACCTGGCTGTTGGCAGGACCCTGGGAACCAAACATGGCTATAATGTGGATTCTAACCAGGTAAAACATGTGTTGGGAGCAGGGAGGGGAAAAAAGAGGACAACGTGATGGAGAAACTTCTGGTGAGGGAGTCCCCAAGCAACTGACTTTAGCTATAGCTACTGAGGGCTACAACATTGGAATAAGAGCTTGTTTAAACACCTTCATTATTTGTAAAAATGCTGCTATTCAAAAGACTTAGTGATGAAAGGGACCCTAGAGATCTAGACTGAACCCCTCATTTTACAAAACACAGAATCATAGACTTGAAGCTGGAAGGTCAAGTCCAACCCTCTTCACTTTACAGATGAGGAAACAGCCAGTTGACTGGGGCAGGGTTGGAGCCCAAGTCTAGTTCAACATTACCCAAATACACATGCTGCCTCTGAGGAATCTGCTCCTCAAATAAGCACTAGGACCCAAGATGACATTGGTAGCGTGCCTCTGAGGTAGAGAATCTAGGGGATAGTAGGCTGGAGTAGAAGAGCTAAGAATCAAGAGTCATGGATTCTAATGTTGACTCTGGCACATTATTTTAGGTAAGCCTGACAAATTTCTTAATCTCTCTAAACCTCAGTTTCTCCATGTATAAAATGGATGAGATCAAGGATTCTTTACCTTTTTTTGTCATAGATCTTTTGGGCAATCTGGTAAGTTTCTATGAATTCCTCATGTTAATTTTGCTTTAAATCACAATTGAAGGAAATGTTAAATTTCAGTTAAAGATTAGTGAAAATAATGATGTAATGATGTAAAAATCCATGTTTTCACTGAAACCTATCCACAGATCCTTGGGGGTTCATACACCTCAGGCTAAGAACCCCTAACTAGATAATCTGTAGGGTCTCTTCCAGCTTTGAGTTCTCTGTGGTTTTGTTATTCCTAGTCAGCTCTTTGCATTTGGCATAAACCCTGATTAATCCTCCTAAGTTCCATTCACCTCTAGTGATTTTGTTTCTAATGACTCTTATAAAGGTAGGTGGCATATCAGATAGAGTGATGAACTTTGCGTCTTGAAGTCCTGAGTTCAAATCTAGAAATTTACTAGCTTTGTAACCTTGGGCAAGCCTCTTCTTTCTCAGTTTCCTTATCTGAAAAGGAGAAATAATAATTGCACTTATTCAACAGGATTGTTGTGAGGATAAAATTAGATTATAAAAGCAATATATAAATGCTAGCTATTATTAGCTATATTATTGGTATTTCTGATTTACAAGCACATTCTCTAGGTTATCCTCTGGGTGCTGGGGTCATGAAGTCATAGTGTTAAAGCTACAAGGGACCTCAGGGATCATCTAATCCAAACCTATAATTTTTACAGATGAGGAAACTGAGACCAAAGAAGGTTACATGACTTGCCAAAAGTCACAGAGATATTAAATAACTGAATCAAGATTTGAATCCCCAAGTTTTCTGAGTCTGTTATCTATGCTCTCCAATGTCAGGATCTGTCCTGCCGTGAAATAGATCTCTCTTGCCTTGGTTTCTCCCACTACCTCATCCCACTGAGGTTCTAATTCTATCCAGACTAACTCCAATCTACCAGGAAGATGGTCTCCCAAATTCCCAAGCACTATTTCTTTCCCCACAGGAAATGATTGCTCTGGGCTGCAGCAACTTTTTTGGCTCTTTCTTTAAAATTCATGTCATTTGCTGTGCTCTCTCAGTTACCCTGGCTGTGGATGGAGCAGGGGGCAAATCCCAGGTAAGCTGGGGGGGGGGGGAGTGGTGGAGAAGGTGGGTAATCTCTCTGAAGTCAATTGGCAAGACCCCAACTGGGTACCTTCCTTCCCCTAACCTAGAGAAGTGGAAACGGTTCCTAGCCACTTTCTCCATTGTGCTGTATAAGAATCACTCACCATTCTTTCCCTTCTACAATTTCTGGCTGAGGCACTGAGGAGCTCACATAAGTGACTCAAGTATCCCATAGAGAGAAAATTCTCACCTTCACCACATCTTCATTGCACATGCCCTACCTTTCCCCCTCTGTCAGTACTCAGATTTTTTTTTAAATTCTTTCCAGATATCAAGTCTGTGTGTGTCCCTAGTAGTGATGATCACCATGCTGGTGTTGGGAGTCTATCTGTACCCCTTACCTAAGGTAAGAGCACAGTTGGGGTAGACTGAGGTAAAGGAAGAAGAATTGCATAATCATAAAGTAAAAGAGACGAATGACTCGGGCCAAACCCATCTGAAGTATGAATCAAAAAGAGTAATTTCTTGGAGGAGAAAAGCACACAAAACCAAATGAGGGCTGGGCATAGAACTGTTCAGGGCTCAAGTACTAGCACCCAATTTAAGGCTCCTGTGCTGTCCTCACCCTCCAAGGGAGAAGGCTCCAAGGACATCTGCCTTTCATAGGATTTTGGATTTAGAAGATAGTAAGGGTTGAACCTCAGTTCTAGAGGATTGTCTTGCATCTCATTCTCTGTCTCTATCTCTGTATGTCTCTGTGATTTTCTCTCTCTCTGTTGTACATGTACAATCATGGTTAACATAATTACATATTAATCAAGTTGTGAAAGAGTAATTAGAATTAAGGGGGGAAACTATAAGAAAGGAAAAATATAATCGAAATTTAAAAAAGTAAACATAGTATGCTTTGCTCTCCATTCAGAATCCATAGTTTTTTCTATGAATATAGATAGCATTTTCCATAACAGGTCTCTTGGGATTGTCCTTCATCACTGCACTGTTGAGAGGTCTCTCTGTGTGATTCTTAACTAAAGGATTGGGGAACAGAAAGAGAACATGACCTATTAATCTATGTCCTTGTTTGCTTTCTTTTCTAGTCTGTGCTGGGGGCCCTAATTGCTGTCAACCTCAAGAACTCTCTAAAGCAACTTGCTGACCCCTATTACTTGTGGAAGAAAAACAAATTGGATTGTGTGAGTGTGTCCTCCCACTCCCTCCTTGGTCTTCTCATCCCTCTAAGATCCATTTCCTCCTGGTCATACTGTCTGTAATATCACTTATTGGCAAAACCCAAACCTGCTTTCTCCAGAAATTTTCATCCTCCAGAAGCTCATGGGAGACCCCATTGTTCAGAGAAGGAGTTTTTAGGCCCAGCAAAAAAAAGGCAAAGTGAAGGCAGGAAAACCTGGAGTTCCACCAAATTCCCCACCTCCCCCGTAATAGTTATAGCCTTCACTTGGCATTTTACATTCCCTATCTCATTTGATCCTGGAAACAATTCTGAGAAACAGATTATCTGAGTGTTATTTTTCCCATTTTATAAATAGAAAATAATTTGAGGTTCAATGATTAGCCAAAGATACCACAAATAATAAATAAATGGCAAAGATGGGACCCAGAAATTTTGTGTCTTCAAATCCAATGCCCTTTCCACCATCCTGATTTTCATTATTTCCTGGGTACATCTCAACCCTTGAAATTTTTCTGTCACATTATACTTTTCAAAATGACAGTGCCACTGGATTTGTATAAAACCCCTGTAAGATAGTAATACAGTGAGTTTCCAAAAACTCTTCAGAGAGGAATCATAGGAATCCCTATTTCGATATCTCTCCTAGCTAGCCAGTTCTTTGATTTGATAAGTACTGACTAGGCACCCTCACAAACACACGTGACCTAAAGAGCTTAGGATACACATTCCTTGTCCCTGAAGAGCTTCTAGTCTAACGGGGGAAAATTAATGATAGTTCCAACTATAAAAGTGCATTAATACATTGAAGGAGGGAAGTTTAGTCCTAGGAAGGCTTCCTAGAAGAAGGGGTCTTCTTCCTGGGCAATCCGCAAAGCCCTTATCTTAAGGCAACTTCCTTCTCTCTCCTCACAGTGTGTCTGGGTTGTGAGTTTCCTGTCCTCCTTTTTCCTCGGACTGCCCTACGGTGTAGCAGTGGGCGTCTCCTTCTCCATTCTAGTGGTTGTCTTCCAGACCCAGTTGTGAGTACTTTACTACCACCCTTGGGCTGTCTCTCAAATTCTCCTCCTCTTGCAGTAAACCTTGGGTAGTCGATGCCAAACCTCCTCATATCCATCACTAATAACTGTAATGGAACATAGTTGATTCTTTTCCTCTTACATAAAGCAAGTGCTTTCATGACTCTGGACTGGAGGGATTACCCAGGGCCATTGTAAGACCTGATCCAACAAATGTTTGTGAAAGGCATTGACTCAGTGTTGTTGCATGGGAAGCCCTTTCTAAACTCACCTCTGAGGGGAAATGTGTGACCACTGACTATCCCAGATGACACATTGAATAGCCCTTGGTTCTAAAGAGAGTTGGGGGAAAAAGGGTTAGAAAGGTAGAAGAAATCTGGGAAGCATAGGAGGAAAGAGGAAGGACTGGCAAATAGGAGAACTTGTCCAACACAGGCCATAAAGAGATCAAACCTTTGATTGAAGTGCCAAGGGAAACTAGTCTGGAATAAATGGCTCCCTGCCCTCTCCCCCTCATTACTCTCTTCTCCTAGACTATAGATCATCTATGCAATTCCCCAGCCTGGAAACCAGGAAGGGGGTAGTTTCTTTCCTCTCTTACCCCCCTTCTGATCTTAGAATCTCTGTCCTTTGAATTTTATATTGAGTGATTATTCTCATTTGTTTTTCTTTTTTCCTTATCTAGTCGTAATGGCTCTGCCCTGGCCCAGGTCTTGGACACAGATATCTATGTGAACCCTAAGACTTACAATAGAGTAAGTAGCTATTTCCTCCTTCCATTCCCTAAGACTCTCACCCCCTCCTAAGGCAAGAAGTTCAAAGAAAAAAATACAAAAACATTTCTGCCTCCTAAGCCCAATCTCTTTGTGGCAGGTCCAGGAAGTAGAGGGAATTAAAATCCTAACTTACTGCTCTCCACTCTACTTTGCCAACTCAGAAATCTTCAGACAGAAGGTCATTTCCAAGGTAAAGTACAGGTCCCTTGAATTTGGAGGAAGGGAAGAAGTTCTGGGCTGAGGTAAGGAATGAGAGAGACAATGAAGATAGAGTTCAATCAAGCTGTTGGTCCTCTCCCAAAAGATAGGTGTGGATCCCCAGAAAGTGTTCCTGGCCAAGCAGAAATACCTAAAGAAACAGGCAATGGGACACCAGGGACCCAAGAGGCCCACAAAACAGAGGAAATCCCTATTCTTGAAAAACAAGGTAAGCTGAACCCAAGACAGCACCCATTCACATGTACAAATATCTAAGTAGTTCTCTCTCTCTATCTCTCTTTCTCCTTCCCCCCATCTCTGTCTCTCTGCTATATTGTATCAAACCAACTATGTGGAGCTATAGGTGTTCTTAAACTTGGGTCCATAAACTTGGAGTTTTTTTATATTGTGTTAAATTTATTTTAAGATAATTTGTTTCCTTTGTAATCCTATGTTTTTCATTTTATGCATTTAAACATTTGATTCTTAGAAGTCCATAGATTTAACTATATTTCTAAAAAAAGATACCAGAAAAAGGTTAAAAAAGAGCCCTGATCTAGAGAAATCTAAAGAAACTCTAGCTGGGTTGTATAAAATGAGTCAGATCCTGCAAGGGTCCACTCTGAACCCCCTCTGTCCCTTCCTTCAGACTGTTTCCCTGCAGGAACTCCAGCAAGACTTTGAAGAGATTTCCCCCACTGATACCAACAACAATCAGACAGCTGCCAATGGAACTGGGATCTCCTATATCACCTTCAACCTAGACACCCCCACACCCTCCAAAGATGAGCCACCAGCCCCCTTTACAGCATCCAGTGAACCTGAGGACTCCCTAGCCAGTGCCCCACCTTTCATTTCTTTCCACACCATCATCCTGGATATGAGTGGGGTCAGCTTCGTTGACCTTATGGGCATCAAAGCATTGGCAAAGGTAAAGCTTAAAGGGAAAGAGAAAAAAAGACACACACCCGCATTTCCCCTTTTTCCTAACATTTTTCCTAAGTTCACTGGTTTGCAGAAACTGAACCAATGCTAAAGTTCCCTCTCCCCCACCCCATCCCCTGAGGAAAGAAGTAAAGTAAGACAGTCCTTTACATCTTTAAATCTACTCAGAGTGGGCAATCTCCCTAGAATTCAGAGGCCTTCAAGAAAAAGGATAGATGGTTTCCTGTTTGCCCCACTCCCACCACTCTAAGCTAGATGGAATCCATCAAAGAGAATTTGGTCATACCTGCTGATTGCTGCCCCTAGCTCATTCTTGGACTGAAAATTGGAATAGTAGGCAGGTTCTGATGACTAAAATGAGAAGTCAAGGAAAAGAATCATTTAGCTACCCCTTTCACATATGGGCAGATCAAAGTAGAACTGTTATCTTCTTCTGATAGCATCAGAAGTCAAAGTCAGTAGTTAACATAGAGGTGAATGGGAGGAGGAGAGGGTCTATGGAGAAGCTTAGCCTGAGGAGAGAGGAGGAAGGGAAGAGAAAAAGAGACCACCACATAACCAAAGACTTCCTGCAAAAATTGACCTCTGAAGCTTCTTAAAGGGAAAGCTTTCCTGTATTCCAGGCTATAGGACTAAAGAATTTAGAAATGGAAGGGTCTTTGGAGATGATCGGATCCCCCATACCCCCTTTCAGCATTCCAATGAACTTGAGGACTTCCTGGCCAATGCCCTACCTAGCAATCTCCCTCACATCATTCAGAACAGGGAGAGATCTAGAAAGAGATTCTAAAGGCCTAACCACCCCCCCCACCCCACCCCCGTTTTACTGAAGAGGAGACTACACAGTTGGTGACCAGTGAGTCTGCATTCAAATCTAGGTCATCTGACTAAATCCCATGTTTTTTTCACTATACCATCCTACCTCATGCCCCATCCTGCCCTCTAAGTAGAGAATCAAGGAAAACAAGCCCCTCTAGTCCCTATCCCTATATAACCTTGGGGACATAGCTTGCCTCCTGAATCTTCCCTTCAGAGAGAATGGAGAATTGCTGCATCCATGCTCCCCAAGGGTTATTGAAGAAAAAGACCTAAGGAGCTATAATTATCCTGAAGTACCCGTCAAATGATCCGAGCCAAGTTTCCATCCTACTTTTGTAAAGCTCTCAGTCAGCACTCCAAGGAGAAGTAGTGTATGCCTGCTGCTATTTTTATCCTTGGCTACACCCAGCCCTTGGTGTGATCGACTCATTTAACTCTACTTGAAGTATGTTTTGTTGGTCAACTGTGGGACACACTCAGAACATTCTTCTCCTTTTGTCTCTTTTCTCTCTCTCTCTCTCCCTCCCCCCCTGCTCCCCACCTCCTCCTGACCCAACACTTCTGGCCCAAGCTCTCCTCCACCTTTGGGAAGATTGGTGTGAAGGTCTTCCTGGTGAATATTCAAGGTAAGAGGAAGGTGACATTCAGGGGCAGTTACAAGGGGCTAGGTAGGGAGAGCAGAGCTGCCAGCTAGTCTTTAGGTAACTACCTACCTAGAAAGGAAAAGAAAAAATGAAAATAAGAGCAGATTATAAAAACGACCCAGGAACAGTAACATCAGAGTAAGTGATGTGTTTGGAACAAGTTCTAAAGTGATTATAGAAACAGTTCCCATCAGCATACAGAGAGGGAGGCAAAAAGAAGGCAGAGCAGGGGGGAGAAGAGAATAGTAGAGGGAGAGTCAACAAGCATTATTAATCACTTTGTGCTCTTCAAAATACTGGAAATACAAAGGAAAAAGCAAAACAGCAACTTCCATTCTAATAGGGGAGATGCCATGTAAAGGTGTATTCAAGATACACAGAGAGAAGTTACAAGGTTGTTGCTTGTCCTTCATCCTTCAAGAGGATCATGGCATTAGGAAAAAGATGCCATGACTTGCAACTGACTTGGATTCAAGTGAAACAGGGCTGTGCAACCTCACTCTCCCCTCTGGAGCATCTGGGTCCAAGCAAGATATAGATCAGGATAACTAGAGATGTCCCTGGATTCAGTGGGAGACCTTGGCTTTTTTAAACAAAGATTTTACCTGAGCCAATGCAGAAAATGGCCTCTTTGGCCGTATCAAAAAAAAATCAAACTTAGAAGGAAGACTCTCAGGATTTCTGGCCAAAACAGAAACAATTACTATTCACTTTCAGTCAGATCCATCAGATCTCAAATAATGATCAAAATAGAATTGGGCTGGGACCTATTACTGGCCAATCAATGAGAATCAGAATGAAATAAGGCTTAATCCTTAAGAAAGAAATATTAAGGGACATCAAGAAGATGCAGTGGGTAGAGAACAGACCTTGAAGTTAGGAGGACCTGAGTTCAAATCCAGCCTCAGGACACTTACTAGTTGTGTGACCTTGGGCAAGTCACTTAACTTTGCCTTGAATCCAGGGCCATCCCTAGTCATCCTGATTCATATCTGACCGCTGGACCCAGATAACTCTAGAAGAGAAAGTGAGGCTGATGATTTAGCACAGCACCCCTTCATTCAAATCCAATTTATGTGCATGTCATGACATCACCTCCCTGATGTCACGGTAATCTTCAAAAAGACAAACATGATCAAGAAAGAAATCTAGCTTATAAATCTGAGGACCTGGTGAGGTTTCAGAAATCAAAATCTGTATTCCTTTGGACAGAGTACCCACAAGTAAGGGTATATATGATCCCCTATGTGGACAGAAGGAAAGAAAGAAAAGAAGGAAGGAGTTCCAGTTGGGCCCCCAGTGGGGCAGCTACTTAAAGATTGCTGTTTGTCCTTTATTCTCAAAGAGGAGCATGACATTGGGAAAGTGATGTCATGACTTGCAACTGAATTGGATTTAAGTGAGAACTTAGAATGGAAGAAGAGCATGTGGGAGGGAACAAGAAAGACTTCCATAGATGCTCTCCTTGAGGAGTCCAAAAGGAACTCAAGGTTTCTCGAAACTAGTATAAGAAAGATTCCATTCCAAGCACAAGGGACAACAGTCAATCAATCAACATTTAATAAGCACTTACTATGTGTCAGAAACTGCTAAGCTATAAGGACACAAAAAGAGGCAAAAAGACCCTGCCTTCAAGGAGCTTACAATCTAGTGTATACCATGGGCACTTCTTTAAAGCACAGGGCCACCTCTCCCAACAAAGAGGTTTTAATATCTTTAGGCATAACCACCCAGGTGATAATTCTTCAGAGTTAAATAGTTCTTTTCCTCTGAGTGGCAAGCTCAAGCTTTTCCATATGGTCATAACGCCCTCTGCTGCTCAGACTAGCATTTCAATATTACAAACCTATCAGTAGTGAGAAATTGGAGTCTCAAAGCTTAAGATGATTAATGACTCCCATTTATACAGTGCTTAAGTTTGCAAAGCCCTCTTCACAACAAGCTTCTGACATAGGCAACACAAGTATTACATCACAGATGAGGCAAGAGAGGCTCTTAAACACAACTCTTCTCTCCTCCCTTTCTCCCATTTATTTCTCCATTTCCTTCTCCTTGCCTCAACTTCCAGGGACAGGTATCTTATTTAGAAATGTTTTTCTCCTTTCCAGCTCAAGTATACAATGACATTAATCATGGCGGTGTCTTTGAAGAAGGGTCCATAGAACGAAGTCACATCTTCCCTAGTATCCATGATGCTGTCCTTTTTGCTCAAGCCAACAGCAGAGGAGTAGTCACAGGACAAGACTTCAGAGTGGTATGGTCTCTAACATTAAGGGTACTCCATGTGGGATTAGGGGGAGGGAAGCAGGGTAAACTGAATCAATGAACAATTAATAATAATGCTGCTTTCACTATCCTCATCAATAACTAAAGTAGGATCATAGAATGTTAGAAGGCTGTCCAACCCAGCTTTAGTTTACAGATGAAAAAAAAACTAAGATCCATAGAGGAAATTTGCCCTTTTCCTGTCCATTATCCCCAGAAAGGTCTCTCCCTCAGAAAAAGGTATTGAGAAAAAAAAGTTAGAAAGAAGACTTATAGAACCTAAGAACCTTGGAAACTCTTAGGCAGGGAAACCAGTCAGTTGTTTTCTCTGTTCTCTTTATTTTTTAATTAATATTTTCAATCAACAAAAATCTACTTTCTCTCTCCTACCTCCCAAACACGATGAGAGAAAGGAGAAACAAAACCCTGTCACAAACATGTATAGTCAAGCAAAACAAATTCCCTCATTTGACCATGTACCAAAAAAAAAAAAAGAAATGCTTCTCTCAGCACTGAGTACATCTCCTCTTTGTGAGAAGGTGGGCAGCGCATTTCATCATGAGCCCTCTGGAATCATGCCATTTGGTCACTTTCCCAGACAGCTCTGAGATAATAGTTTATATATACTCTTGTAGTCATTCAATAAACATTAAATGACAACTAGTACTGGGATAGTGCCAAACATTTTGATAAGTGCTGGGGATACAGCAAAAGCCAAGTACAATCCCTGTTTTCAAGGAGTTCATAGTCTAACGGAGAGGACAGCATGAAAACAACAAGCCAGATAGAATGAAGATAAAAATGGAGACAGTCAACAGAGGCTCTGCCAGGACTTGGATAAAGGCCTTTTCTTACAAGAGCACTTGAGGTGGTTAGTATCAGGATTGCTTTCTCCATATACCAGATAAGGAAACTGAGGTTTAGAGAAGGTTTTTTTTTTACCCAGAGTCACCTAGTACCAGATTTTAAATTCAAATCTTCACCAAGAGTACTGTTCTTTCTACTTGCTGTCTGGCACACAGGACCCCTGGGTCAAGTTGTTGTTAAGTCATTTTTTCAGTAGTATCCAACTCTTCACGATCCCTGCTAGGCGTTCTCTTAGTAAAGATGCTGAAGTGGTTTGCCATTTCCTTCTCCAACTTATTTTACAAATGAGGAAACTGAGGCAACAAGGGTTCAATGACTTGCTCAGGGTCATATAATGAGTGAATGTCTGAGGCTGTATTTGAACTCAGATCTTTCTGACTCCAGGACCAGTGTTCTATCTGTGTTCTATCTCATCACCTAGACACCCCATTGGATCAAGAAAAACATTCAAATAAATACATAGTAATTTCTTGCTGTTCTATAGAGAAGGAAAACTCCACAAGGGGGATAAAAGAGGAGTAGCAAGGTAGGGTGAGATAGGGGAAAAGAATTATTATTATTATTATTATTATTATTATTATTATTATTATTATGGAATTATTATTCAAGTAAGCAGATCATTCAGTAAATGGTATGCATACAAGATGCAGATCAACACCACTCAACAATCCTGAATGTTGAGGAGATTGGGGGGACCAGGCTAGCCTTTCTCAGTATAGGAGCCCATGGTCAAGCTCTCTTCAAACTGTTTTCTGGTCCCCTTCCCCACTTAGCACTTGTCCTCAGCCCCTAGGCCTCACTTTTAATTCAAATGTCAATACAACTGCCCCTTCTTTCTACAGATCTAAGAAAGGGTTAGTCTAACCTTAGAGCAACTATTTTCTCTTTGCCTTAAGAGATGGGTGAAGGTGAATCACATTAATCATATTGAAAAGCTGCCTAAGAAAATAAATAGAACTTTTGACTCCCAACCTAAAGATGATAAGGGGGAGGGAAAAGAGGGAGGTGCAGAAACAGGGTTGGCCAGACCCAGACTGACTGGCCTAAGGCAGTCTGGTATCTTCAGCCCGGTGAGCTTTTGTCCAAGGTCAGAAGGAGTTGAATTTTCTCCCTAAAATAAAACATCCTCCCTTCTGAGAGATGAAGTGGGGTCAACTGTATTAGTAGAAAGAGCACTGAATTTTGGATAAGAAAGCCAGGTTCAAACTTACTATAGCTTACTACAAACTTACTGCAACTTACTCCAGGTATATCCTAGGAAAAGGGAAAGGAAATAAGCTTGCAAATAGTGCCAGGTAAACACTCCATAAATATTGTTCCACTTGATCCTCACCACAACTCTAGAAGGTAGGCACTGCTATTATTCACATTTTATAGTTGAAGAAACTAAGGCAAAGAAAAATTAAATGTCTTGTTCAACTAGTTCATAGCTGAGGAAAGATTTGAATTCAGGTTTTCCTGCCTCCGGGATCAGGGCCCTAGTCTCTGCCCAGGTGCCCCTTGAGCAACCATTCTGGGCCTCATCTGCAAAATGAAGAAGTATACTAGATCCATTCATTCATTTAACTCTGCATATATTGGACATTTCCTACAGAATTGCAAAAGAGTGACATGTGAGGACTTTGGGTGGGGGTAGGGAAGGTCATTGCTGACAGAAGAGATCACAGATTTAAACTCTAAATTCCTTGATCCTCAAGATCACTTCACGCCTGCCCCTTAGAGGAAGGCAGGCTGGCTGGCATCTGACTGATGAACGAGGAGGCAGGGAAGGGAGGGTGTGTGCCACTGTTCATTGGGAGGGGGAAGTAGGAACAAGATTATATTGAGAGAAAGAGTGGCTGTGTGGGAGAAAGAGTGAGAGAGAAAAACAGACAGAGAGGGAGAAAGGGAGGGAGAAAAAGAAAGAGAGGGAGAAGAAGGAAAGAAAAAGAGAGAGGGAGAGAAAACAGAAAGAGACAGAGGGAGAAGACATACAGACAGGGAGAGGGCGAGAGAATAGATAGGACACTGGTTTGGGTCAGTTCCCCATCCTGACTTGTGGCTTAGTTTCAGTGGCACCCATCCCACACTAACTTCCTTTCATCCTCAGGCTCCAGTGAACACTGAACTTTCTATGTATGATTCAGAGGATGGTGGAGCTAACTACTGTGATCTGGAACAGGTGAGCCAGGAGTGGGATTGGGGGAGGAAAGAGGATCACACAGATGCCCCTCCCAAATAAGTCTCCTACTCAATAACCAAGGTAGGGCTATGGGAGGAGATCAAGGGAGAGGTTTGGTCCTAGAAAAGAATTCACATTCTCATCTTTTAATAATGGATCTTCATTTCCCGCCCCCCCCATCCCTGCTATTACTATCACTATTTATTAAACCCTCACTAACTCTAGGCCAGGCATGGGGAGGCAAGGACAAACAACTCATTACCTGCTCCCAAAGAGACAACATTCTAGCAGGAGAGACAACAGGCAGCTAGTCAACAGGTCTTTTTTAAAGAAGCATATGAGGTGCCAGGTACTATGTTACATGCTGGGGACACAAAGGCAGAAAACAGATGTTCTTCAGGAAGTGCATATTCTGTTGATAGAGGCAACATGTAAATAGGTACATCACAGCCTATTGCAGAGTACATGAAGGTGATCCACAAGGGTTAGACATTAGCACTTGGGAGGACCAAGAGACCTGGCAGAGTGGGATTGGAATCAAGCCTAGAAGGAAGTATCCCTAAGTACAAGGGGTACTAAGATATTGAAGTAAAAGACTAAAACATTTCAGGTATGGGAAATGAGCAGGGCAAAGGCATAGAGATGGGAAATGGAGGGTCATGTGTATGAACTGGTATATATTTATGTGAGAAGAGGTAAAGAGAGAGGGAGGGAGGGAGAAAGAAGAGGAATGGGGGAGAAGTGGGGGAGAGAGAATGAATACACAGTAATCAAGAGAAAGGTCCTAGCAGTGCAGGGGTGAGGGAAAATTCCATGTCTACCATATCGGGGTGCTTTCAAGGCAGTTTCTTGAAAGAAAATAAAAATGCATTTTTCCATCTGAAAAAAAATTCATGGGGATGGGCTTAATAAAGGAAAGCATATAGTGGTTCTAGAAGAAATCAACATTTCTTACTCCTATTTCCTTCTCCCTGTTTTCTATGGAATTTTGTGACTGCACAGGGTTTTGAATGCAAACTCTGAGCTTACAAATGAGGGTGGAAAGGAATAAAGACATTAGAAAAGGTGGCCTAATCTTCTATAATTCCTCAAAGATAAGGACTGAGCAGAGATGATTCTCCCCATTTTATAGATAAAGAAAACAGAGATACAGAGATGTGCTCTCCCTCAAAGTCAGTAGCCCTAATCTTGTGGAAGATGATAAACTGTGCATGCTGTTGCCTTCCCAGTCTGTCTTGACCTCTTCTCAACCCTTATGACTCTAAAGTCAATCCTCAGGGTCCACCCTCAGACTCAGTCTACTTTCCTAACCAACAAATCTAATGCCCTCTCTTTTCTACCTCCCCTACAGGAGATATTTGGGAGCATGTTCCACTCTGAGACACTAACAGCTCTGTGATGATTCAGCAGGAACTCCTCCACATTCAGCATTTCCCATTCCCCAGGACCTTCCATAACGAAGTGTCTAACCCTCTGAGCCTAGGTTTGTGTCAGAGACTGACTTCCAGAGGCATGGCAGGGTGCAGGAAAACTCATACAACAAGCTTCCTGTCTTCACCTTCTCCATCCTCTTCTTCCTTCTGCTTGGACCCTCCAGAAGGACCCAATCATTGCAGCACAGAGCTCTCAGGTCTCGCAGGATCAAAGACTTGGAGAGTCAGCCTTGTCAACTCTCCCTCAGCTCCTCAGAGTTCTGACTGATACTAAAAAGACATCCACTCACCTAGGTAGTTGAAAGATCCCTCAACTTCCTAGACTTTAGGGTAAGTCAAACAGAAGGAAAAATGTAAAATTCTGACTTGTAGTCAGAAACTGGAAAGCTTGAAGCCAACCCTATACCACCACACTTGAATGCCAATAGGTTTCATGTTGGTCAAGGGACTCAGGCCATGGAAGGTGTGTTTCTACACTGTTTCACTAATACTTTGTGGCTTCATCTCCTTCTAGGACCAACCACCCTGACTCTGTCTACTAGCAATTTTTGTGCCAGTTATTTCCTTCTCTGGGGCCAGTTTTTATTATCTTTTTGAATTCTGCAGTCCATTTTGAGGGACTCTATTCATTCTCTCCATTGCTCTCATTTGTCCCTGTGTATCTCACTGCCTGCCTATAAGGAATGAGCAGGGGCTAAAAACAGTTTCTCTTCTACCCTAGACATGTCCTCTTGAAACTAGTCCTCTAGAGACCAAAGTGCCCTTGTTGAATGTGGGGTACCGAGCAGCAAAAATTCCAATAACAAATACACACAAAGTACAGAGATCTGAATTTGTATAGGGGAGACTGGTACCAACCTAGCACAATCTGGTGTCAGGCTAGATTCCAGCAATGGCACCTGATGGTCCTTCAGATCTCATAGGCAAGGTGTTTTTTCTGCTTAAACTAGCTGCAGTCTCTTTGTGACAAGAAGGAGGAGGTTGTCATTTTAACCCTTTCATATTTTCCACCCTCTCCCCTCCTTAAAAAGCCAGAGCTTATAGGCTCCTCTCAGGGAATCAAGTCAAGTGGTTCACCCTAGGGACTTGGAGCCAAGAGGCCACATTCATCACTCCTTGGGAGAGAGAAGACCTTTCAAGAACAGGGCACTCTGGATGTGTGGCCCTAGACAAGACACCTCTCAGGACTCAAGCAGCTCCCCAAGATTATAAATTGGAGAGTAGGGAATGATCTTTATGGCTAGAAGAAATTTACCAAGCCCATGGAACGAATCCTTCTTCTCCCTCTCCCCTCCTCACATTGAACTGTAAATATACAGGCACTATCACTACCTATTGAGGAGTAGAGATAGAACTGAGTGTGGTGATACAAGCCTGAATTTCCTGCTCCTGGGGAGGCAGAGGTTGGAGGAACACTTGACCATGGGAGTTAGTAGTAGACCAAGCTGATCAGTGTCAACACTGTTATGCACCAATATAACCTGGAAGCAGGAATCTAAGGATGGGCAAACTGACCCCGCTTAGACACACAGCACATCAGAATTTCCATGCAGATTAGTAGTGGAATCAATGATTAGGTTTATGGGTGGTCACTGCACTTCTTGTCTGGGTGATTTAGGTATATCCAGTGTTTCAAAAAAAATGGGATAAGGATACAGTCATAACCACATTAGAACACCTAGGGTCATTGCCTTACTTGGTGACTTTTCCAGTCAGAAGCCCCATGTCCCTCATTGTGTCTCATTAACTCAGCATTGTGCTGTGGGCAGAGGACAAAAGATCCTATACCACTCTCTCAGAAATGAATAAGTCACCATTGCTATTGTCCATTTTCACAAAGTTTCCATTGATGCCATCCAATCAACACCAAGCAGAAGTCCCTCTGACTCTTCCTTTTGCTCCTTACTAACCCATGCCAACACCCAAATCTTTCTCCATAGCTGTTTTGCTTCAGTGAACTCTGCTCCAAAAGGTTGGGCTGGCCCAGCCTGGAAAACCCCCCCAGTTTGATTTCACTGAAGTCTTCTCTCCCTGCCAATCTCAAAAAAAACATGTGTTTCTTCCATAGATTCACTGAGTAGAAGTCTTTCTGCATGTCCATTTGTATCTAGTGAGCCACTGAGCTAGAAAATCTAGCTAGTTACACCCAGAAGAACCTTGGAGTAGAGAGACTTGGTAGGAATCACTAATTGTAATTTCCAAGAAATTTAAATTCAGAGAACAAAGGGCACTATTGTCTGAGGATTTGTTGTACCTCAAATTCAAAGTGACAAATTCTCTGGACAGAACTGACCTTCCTGAAAGATCGATTAAGGTACATTTAAGATGAGCCCCTTCATTTCTAATCCAGAGACATCTTAGAGACCCAGAGGATTTTTCCAGGAATGAAGATTCAGGATCACCATGAAGTGAATGGAAACCCCACGAACCAAAATGGATGATTGATCCAGAATCATTCAGGAATACATAAGAAGGAAATAGGCTTTCCAGACTTCTATAGAGGGCTGAGCAACCTGTATCCTCAGATACATCTTATGGTGCTTAGCTGAACCTTTCCATTCACCTACCATCTTCAGTCCATGATAAATGAAGTCACTGAAAATCCTGCCTGCTTTTGAGAAGAGAATATGCAGATAATTATGCAGATTCTGTGAGTTTGGAACATTTGTGGCAAGAATATAACCAAGTTTCTACTGACAACTCTTCTGGAAATGATCCAGAAAAAACGAGAAAAGGGAAACAAAGAAATAATCCAGAATTTCAATGCTTTTGAATATTTCTATTGATCCTGACCTGTGAGATGCTGCCCCTTCCCCTTCCCAGGCCAGGGGTTTTGAGATCATAGATGTTTGTATAATTTATTTAATTTAATCATCATTCTTTTGTTCTTTTTGGTAATAAATTTTTTAAAAAATATGAACAAATGGACATAAATTTGATTGGTTTTCCTGAAAAGGCTGGCTACATGGATTCAAATGAGATATATAAAGGACTCTTCAAACCCTAGAGTATTTTATAAATGGTGGCTATTATTATTATTACTAAGGAACTAAGGGAAAAAGAGAGACAATGAAGCAGAGCCATAGTTAGGAATTCTATTACTTGGAGCAAATTCCCTCAAGTATGAGCAGGAGAAAGGCTAAGACCATACTTCATCCTCAAGGCAATTTATTTCCAGGGGAGACCTGCACCTGCCATCATTGCTATTAATCCATGGTATCTTACATGGTGTATGGGGAACACATAGCAATAGGGAAGGCAAATCCTGGGAGAGGAATGTCACAGCTGGGCAACCTTAGTAGTTTGATGGATGCTCAGAAGTGGGTAAGGGGAGGAGGGCTACCAATAAGTCTTCATTGGGGAAGAAGAGTGCAACTCCTTTATCTCTTCCCCAATTATTTTTTTGCTGGTAACAGCTTAACACAGAAAATTTGTGAACTTCTGATCTTCTCTCTAAATAGTAATGGATGAAACACTGATCCAAATCAAGATGTCTGATCCTGGCTCCAATCCACCTTGTGTGAAATCCCACCATCTCTCTAGACTTCAAGGAAGAGTGACCACTGATAATCACATTTATATAATGTTTAGGAAATAATGAAGTGTCATACATGCTCTATCTCATTTGAGCTTTATAACTTTCAGATATATAGAATAAATATTTCTATTCCCCTTTCACAGATGAGAGAATAAAGACTCAGAGATTAAGAGAAGGTTATCAAGTTAGTGGCAGATTCAGATCTTGTTCTGAGTAACAACTAAGAGGAATCTCTTAGAGTCAGTTTTCATACCCTTCCACCCTTGCTCCTTCCCTCATAGGTTGGTAAGAATGAGTAAATGAGGAATAGAAAAAGTGGGTGGTCATGTCATGTAGTCATAGACAAACTTAATTCCAGGAAGTGGTATTAGATCTGTATGAAATCATCCCTGCAAATACAAATGAGGAAGAGGGACTAGTTTTGCTTGATCACAGGAGGCAGAATTAGGAACATGGAGTAAAATTTACAAGGAGGCAGATTTCACCTTCTAATAATCCTTCCTAACAATTTGAATAGTCTAAAATTAGAACAAGCTTTTGCTGGAGTAGGGAGTTTCCCTGTGAGTGGACTGGATCAAAGATGTCAAAAAGATGGCCAGAGGCAAATGCAGTCTACAATATTCCCCAGTGATGCCAGAACCAGATTAAAATATAATTTGGAAATCTTTAACATAGTAAATAAAAATACAATAAAACATTAAAAACCTTACAGTTTAAAACTAATACGCAAGCAGCAAGGAGCCCTATTAGGGGTCTCTCTACTAGAGTTTGACACCACTGGACTAGATGATCCCCGAAATCCCTTGCTCCTTGATTCTATAGGAAAATCAGTTTTTAAAATCTGCCTGACTGATGGAATGGCCCTGTCCAGGTGTTGTCCCAGGTCCTTATATTCAAGTATTGGTAATGTCTTCTTAACTCAGTGCAAAATTCCCTTTGACAAAATTAGTTACTTCCTGAGCGATTTTGAAGAAACCATTTTAGTCTCTGGAAGTGATCAGTTTCCTCATCCAACTTCAAAGTTTCTTCCAGGTGTAGATTTGTGATCCTGTGCAGTGTACTTTCTTAAGAACCAAATCCCAAACTCCTTCTCAGCAGTCCTCCAGGTTCTAGTTTCAATGGACTTTAGCCTCCATTTGAAATTCCATGCTCCAAGGAGATTTATACTCAGCTGTATGACTGTCTAAAGATCCTTATCAATTTATTATCAATAGATCAGCTAAGGTAAAGAATGTATACTTTATCAACAAACTAGTCCTGTCAATGAAATTTCACACTTGACTAAGGAACTGTCAACCCATACCTAAACAAAGGACAATATGGATGGTTGTACCTTGAAAGGCAAGAATCAATAGAAAATAATTCAATTTCCACCAAGCATTAAATTGCAGAAATCAAAATTGCCCTCAAGCAATTTAAAGTCTGTGAAATTCAAGTTTAAACAAAAACACACTAATTTGAGGAAGAGAAAATTAACAACTGGAAAAATTCAGGAAAGGCTTCCCTTAGGAAATGTCACCTGAATTGAACTTGAATAAATAATGATCCTAAGAACTAAAAGTGAAGAGAGATTTTATTCTAAGCATGTGTCACAGCCTGTGCCAAGGTTCAGAGGCAAGAGAGATGGAAACCAAAAGTTAGAATGCAAAAAGTAGGTCAGTTCTGCTGGAATGAAATTTTTTTTAAGGAGATTAAAGAAATCTAAAAAAGTGAACTAGAGTTTGTAAAAATCTTGAGAAGCTGAGAAACGTATTTTTTCCTAGAGGCAATTGAGATTTATAGAGAAATGGAACAGTTAGCCCTTTACTTTAGGAAAATTATTTTGGCAGACACATGGAGATTGTCCTTCAGTCTATGTTGCAGAGATTTAAGGTTGACTAAAATCCAGAAGTAAAATTAGGAGATGATTGTAATAATCCAGACAAAAAATGATGAGCACCTGAAACAGAGTAATGATCATGGAAGTAGAGCTAAAGGGGACAGGTGTGCATTTTATTATAAAGAAAGAAATATGATTGGGCAATTTCTCAGTTACAGCGAGGTAAAGAGAGTTGAATTAAGAATGATGTTTGTCCTTTGCTTTTGAAGAAAACCATAATATCAGGGAGGTGATGCCATGACAAGCACGTGAATTGTATTTGAGTGAGGGGGGTGCTATGCTAAATTACCAGCCCCACTTTCTCCTCCAGAGCCACCTAGATCCAGTGGCCAGATATGAATCAGGACGACTGGAGATGGCTCTGGTTAAGAGGCAATCAGGGTTAAGTGACTTTCCCAAGGCCACACAACTAATAATTGTCAAGTATCTGAGGCTGAATTCAAACTCTTGTCCCAACTCCAAGGATGTGCTTTATCCACTATACCACCTAACTGCCACACTCAAGAATAACTCTGACATTGCAATTGGAAGAGTGATGCCCTTGACAGAAACAGGAGTTTGAAGGGAGGGATAGGTTTATAGGGAAAAATAATCAATGAGTTCCAGGCTATTCCCACTTTACAGATGAGGGAACAGAGACTCAGGGAAATTAAAAGACAATTTCAAATTTTGTTTTGAATAAGAACTAGGAATAATAAATTCCTTAAAGTCAGAGACCTCATGTCCTTCCTTTCTTGCTCCTTCCTTCATGGATTGATGAGAGTGAATGAATGAGGAATAGGGAAAGAGAGAAGAGAAAATGAAATATCTATGAGATGTAAAGGTGAACATGCCCAAAATATGATTATATGAGCCTGGAGCTCAGGAGAGAGAAGAGAAGGTGAATTTGAGAATTATCTACATAGAGATGATCATTTAGCCAAAAGAAGTTGAAGAGATTGTCAAGAAAATTGGTTTAAAGGAAAAAAAAATAAGAGGCCCCAGAACAGAAACTTGTGGCAAACTCATGGCTAGAGGGCAGGACATGGAAGTTGACCTATAAAAGGAGATAGAGAAGGACTGGTCAGAGATAGAAGAATTAGAAGACAATTGGGGTCAAGAAACCTCAGATTAGAAGGAAAGGAACTAGCCACACTTGATATAAAACCAGCAAATTTCCCCATGTATAAGACACACCTTAATTTAGGGGCCCAAAATTTGAAAAAAAAAATTTATTACATAAAGTTATAGAACTCAAGTTTCATTCATCATAAAATTCATACAACTCCTCATCACTGTCAAAACTTCCATCTATTAGCCTGTCCTCATCTGTGTTTGATGAAGAATCACTGTCTTAGGAGAGGCTCTGACTGCTATCCTGCTGTGCTCTGGTCTGTGGTTGATCACAAGTACTCCCTGGGCAAATCTGGTAGGTGGACTCATGCTTAGTCCATTCCATTTCATGAACCTGAAGCACCAATCGTGTCCTTTGAAATCAACAACTTCTTTTTCACCAGCAATTCTTCTTGCCTCATGCTGAACCCTTTTTGTGGACATAGGAATTCCAATGGCCCTTTGCTCTTCAATTCCCTCTTGAACTCAGGTCATTTTGCTGACTTGCCTTTCATGGTCTTCTTCAGTAGGGTTTCTTCTTCCTGTAGCCAGTCTTGCATTGTTTTCTCAGTTGAAGGAGGACCAAACATTCATTCAGCAGTACAATTTCCATTCACTTTTGCAAACTGGATCACTTTGAACTTTCATTAAGCACTGTATGAAAATCTTTTCTGAACCATTTCTGGGTAGAACATGGCATGTAACCTAATATACCAGTAACAAATTAAAAACTATGAGAGCAAAGAGAACAGACTCGAAAAAGTGAGAAATGCAAGTAAAAAAACTCCAACTACTACATAATATACTCCCAGTTGTGTCTCATACATGGGGAAATACAGTATACATTAAAAAAGTTATCATAAATTTGGTTGAAAAAATAGAGACTGATCAATGGAACAGATTATATTTAAGAAAAAAAAACAAAACAAACCATAGTCAAGTGTTTAGTAAAACCCAAGACTCCAGTTAACAAAGTAATGACTCACTATATGATAAAAATTTTCAGGGTAACTAGAAAGCAGCCTGGCAGAAAGTAGATGAGGTTAACATTTTATATAATACACTAAAATTAGATTGAAATGGATAAATGACTTAGATATAAAAAGATGTCATTAGCAAATTAGAGGAAGAAGGAAGAAATTTATTTTCAGAATTATGGATAGAAGAGTTCATGACCAAACAAAGGATAGAGTGATCACAGAAGATAAGATAGACAGTTTTAATTACATGACAATAAAGAGTTTTACACAAATAAAATCAATGCAGCAAAAATTAGAAAGGAAAATGGGTTAAATTTTTTTTTACAAGTTTCCCTGGTAAAGGTCTCATTTCCATATAAGGAATTGATTTAGATTTAAAAGAATGAGAGTCATTTTCCAATTGATTAATACCTGAA
The DNA here is from genome assembly GCF_037893015.1 of Macrotis lagotis. Lineage (NCBI taxonomy): Eukaryota > Metazoa > Chordata > Mammalia > Peramelemorphia > Peramelidae > Macrotis > Macrotis lagotis. The sequence goes on along the minus strand of NC_133659.1, from coordinate 106,225,874 downwards.
GGCTATGAACAAGCAGTTTTCAAAGGAAGAAATCCAAGTTATCAATAGCCAAATGAAAAAATTCTCCAAATTACTAACTTTTAAATTAAAACAATTCCAAGGTTCTAACATATCTAATCAAATGAAAAAGTTGACAAAAATGGAAGATGGTAAATGGAAGAAGGTTATGGGTTTTTTTTAATGTAATACTGATGGTGCTGTGAACTAGTCCAAACATTGCAAAAAGTAATTGGAATTTTGTCCCAAAAGTTGCTAAACTATGTATATTCTTTGATCCTTGAACACCCTAAAGTGAACAAAGAATAATGAAAAGGATCCATATATGCAAAGTATTATAACTCTGTGTGTGTGTGTGTGTGTGTGTGTGTGTGTATGTGTAACACAGAATTGGATACAAAGGAGGTATCCATCAGTTGTGAATGGCTAAACAAATAATGATACATGAATGCAATGGAACATTATTATGATAAAGGGGATGATTTGGAGAAACTAAGAAATACCTGTAAGAACTATTTAGAGTGAAGTGAGAAGAAATGTGAACAATTTATGCAATAACAATAACAACACTGTAAAGGTAAGACTTGAAAGAGATGGCAAATACTTGTTAATTGAAAAATAAAATTTAAATTAAAAAAAAAGAGAGACAGAGGAGACTATCCAGTACAAGGGAGTGATCAAATATCAAAAGAACTAGAAAGCACAATGAATATGGACTGAAATTAAAGGCCATCAGTCAGTATGCACCTACTCCTTGCAGATTTGACAGTTAAAAAATGATTTGTGGGGTGGCTAGGTGGTGCAGTGGATAAAGCACCGGCCCTGGAGTCAGGAGTACCTGGATTCAAATCTGGTCTCAGACACTTAATAACTACCTAGCTGTGTGGCCTTGGGCAAGCCACTTAACCCCATTGCCTTGCAAAAAAAAAAAAAAACTAAAAAAATTTTTAAAAATTATTTGTAAAATAGATTAGCTTCAAGCAAGTAGAAGTAAGGATGTAGAAGAGGTATACAATCAGTTTTTCTCTAAAAGTTCTGCTGGGAAAGAGAAGAGAAATAAAAGATTATAACTCATGGAATTGCAAGGTTTCAAGCAGAGGTTTTTAAGGGATAAGTGAGACCTGCAGCATGTTTATAGGAACCCACAGGGAAAGAACCACTAGATAAAGAGACTGAAGATCAAAGAAGAAAGAACTACTGCTTGTAGGGGCTAACTCTCAGAGGAAATGGAAAGAGATCAAGGAAAGATGAACAAAGTTGGCCTTCTTCAACAGGTATGAAAGCAAAGGAAAAGAAAAATAAGAGATTGAGTAGAAAGACTTTGAGATATAGTTGAGGGGAAAAGAGGGACCCTGGATAATTTGCAAGCATATCTATGGAACTAGTCTCTTCTTTGTCACAATGGATAACACATACCTGGAACCAACCTCAGAAATGTCCCTCTACCTAAGTCCTTGACCTAATTGGTAGGTAATAAGATAGGATAAGCAAAAACATGCTAGAACAAAATTTCCTTCCCAGAATTCAGAGTGTAAAAGTCAGCTTGGTTAAAGTAAATTTATTTTAAAGTGGACTTTTCCCTGCCAATTCAATATCCTTACTCTCAGCCTTTCCCACAAATCATTATGCTCCTCTATGAAAGATATTGTCCGGTTGTGATAATCAATCTAATTCATTCCACCAGGATACTCTAGCTGTTAAATTTTAAGCATGAGTTCTTACCTCACACCTCAGAAACTGGTAAATGCCACAAATAAGGTCTTGTTGTATTGTTTAGTTGATTGTCTAGACTTAAGTGATAGAGGAAAATATTATTAATGTAGATGACATGCTTGAAAGTATGTGTTGTATATATTGGTAAATTGGTTGTAGAAAACATTTAAACTGCGCCCCTATCCTTAAGTAATACTTAATTTTATGTTCTTCCTCAGACTGTGTTTTATGATAAGGTGTCTATATTCAAATATTATGGAAAAATTTGGAACAATCCTGAACTTATGGTGGTATTTTTCCCTATTCTTAGATTTATATAAGATTACTTCAGCACTTTAAGAAGTGTTCCCCCAGTTTGGCCAGCTGTCCTTTTAGTTTAAACAACTGAGCAAATCTTACCTGAAGAAAAGTGGTTTTATAGGTAGGTTTTCAGGGAATTTAGAGTTAGAAGTGAAGCTTCAAAAGTCACCCAGTCTAGGGGGTGCCTGGGTGGTAGATGGGTGGTGGCTAGGTGGCATAAAGCACCAGCCCTGGAGTCAGGAATACCTGAGTTCAAATCCACCTTCAGACACTTAATAATTACCCAGCTGTGTGACCTTGGGCAAACCACTTAACTCCATTGCCTTGCAAAAACCTAAAAAAAAAAAAAAAAAAAAAAAAAAAAGTTACCCAGTCCAAACATCTCACCCATAATAAAAGATAAGGAAAATGAAATCCAGTGTTGGAAACTGACTTAATCCCAAATGGGTACCCTTTCCTCCAAGGCTCCATTTAAGCATGGGTTTTTGTAATATAACTCAGTTGGGATGAGCAGGTGTAAAGAGTGGGCAATCTCACAGGATACCCAATCAGTTAATGGAAAGGGAGCTGAAACAAACCTACCCTTTTAATTGTAGATGGAAAGCTCTGCTCCAGTCTCCTAGGCAAAGAGAGCAGCAGAAAGCCCAGAGTAGCATCCAGAATGTGGCTGTTTGTTCAGAGTAAAGGCTTACAGAATTTAGCAAATCAAAGCACATTTCTCAGAACAAGCCCTACAAAAGCAATGGCTGACACCCAAAGCAAAGAGTAATTCTCATACAGTCAGTCACAGACTGGTCTTGTCAACCATAACTAAAAACACAGGAATCATATCCACTGCCAATCCAAGTTTATAGAAGACCAATATATTACGCAAATGTGGTATTGACCTGAGTTGTGAGGAAGTGTACTATTTGGAAGGAGAGGAAAGAGGGAAGTTATAGAAGTTTTTTGCTATACAAGAAAAGAAAGGGTGGGAGGGGAAGAAAAGATCAACCACAAGGCCTTAGATGAATGAGACAAATTACTTTAACATTTTCTTAGAGACCTCTAAAATGTTAATCTCCTAAAAATAAAAAATGAGAAACATTCAAAAAATACATTCTCAAAGATCATTTCAGGAAAATAATACACAAAATGACTACAACAATGTAAATAAAAATAACATCAAAGTAACAAAATCTGACTGCTGTAAAATTATGGCCAAGCTTACCCCTAGAGAGGAGTTATAAAAAAGCATCTTCTACTTCATTACAAAGGATGGAATGATGCATATAATGTCATTTTTTTCAATGTCTTGATTTAATGGGAGTGATTTGTTTATTTTTTTCATTATTACATATGTCATTCTATTATTATATATAAAATAAAATATTCCTTGGAGGAAAGCACAAAGGAAAATATAAGTGAAATGAAAATGAAAGATATTGATAAAATTCTATTTTAAGTAATTTTTAAATATAGTTTCATGGAAGCTTGCGGATGAAAGAGAATCCTGGAAGCGAGAGAGAACAAGGAAAGGGAATGGGGAAAAACAGAGACACAAATTGGAAGAGGAAAGAAATAAAAAAGAGGCCATAAGGCTAAGGGAGCAGGGAACAGATCAAGAAGACAGAATAAGAGGGACATGAGGCTAGAGGGAGGAAGAGAAAACCCACAGAGAAAAATAGACCCAAATGAGAAAGAGAAAGGAAACTCAGTAGTGAGTGGAATCCTGAGGTGATTATTAATCAAGGAGAAATTGGCTCTTATCATGCCTTGTTGCTCATTTAGGCTGTAAACCTGAATAAGTAAACTGAAATAAGTTAACCTCTGGTATCATTGCTTTTTGAAATCAGATTTTTAAATTAATGATTTACATAATTTGCAACTTTGTTTAACATATTTACTTGCAGTTTGCGTATTTATATACCATATTTCCCCATGTACAAAAAACACTTTAATTTTAGGGTCCAAAATTTGAAAACAAAAATTATCACAGCAAATTATTGAACTCAAGTTTTATTCATCATGAAACTCAAGGACCTTCTGCTCATTTCAGGCATCTTTTGGGCAAGTCTGGTGTGTGGACACATGCTAAGGCCATTCTGTTTCATCAACCTGAATCACCAATTGTGTCCTCCTTGGAAATCACTTACTTCTTTCATCAGCAGTTCTTCTGGCCTCCAGCTTAATCATCTTTGTGGACACAGGAATTCCAATTGCCCTTTGCTCTTCAATCCAGATCTTCAATCCCCTCTCTAACTTAGGCCATTTGGCTGACTTGCCTCTCATGGCCTTCTTCTGCCAGGACATTTTCAGGAAGGTTTCATCTTCCCGTAGCTAGTCTCGGATTGTTTTCTCAGAGGAGGACCAAACTGATGTTCAGCAGCACAATTTCAGTTCACTTTTGCAAACTGGATCACTTTAAACTTGAATTCAGCACTAGACAAAAATCTTTTCTGAGCTATTCCTGGGCAGAATGCGGCAAAACATGAAAAAATGAGCACAAAGACAAGTGGGAAATGCAAGTAAAAAAAAATCTACAACCACTGTTTAAGAAGCTCCCAGTTTCTAGACCCTAGATTTTTCAGAAAAGGGTGCATCTTATGCATGGGGAAATACAGTAACTTCTTTTACCTTTAGATATATTTATACCTTTGGTTACAAAAGTACATTGCAGCTTTTATTCATACCCCATAATTGTTCAGGTTTACATCCATGATGTTAGAAAATTTAAATGAATGAATTTTCTTTGTTTTTTTTTAAACACATACACACTAGAGAGAAATTCCTTGGTGGTTAGCAAGATCAGCAAATCCATAGTTCTTGTTGATTTCCTAATTCTCTCTTCCCTCATCCCATTTGAAGCTTATTATTATTCACTCATTTCAGTTGTCTCTGACTCTCTCTGACCCCATTTGGAGTTTTCTTAGCAAAGATCTCCTTCAAGGTTAAGTAGCTTACCCAGGGTCAGATAGCTAATAAGTATCTGAGACTAGATTTGAACTCAGGAAAATGAATCTTCTGACTTCAGGTCCAGAACTCCATTCACAATGCCACCTAATTTTGATGATGTTTGTCTATCATTCTCAAAGAAGACCATGACATCAAGGTGAAGCCTTAACAAGCACAAAAATTGGATTTGAGTGAGGGAAGTTGTGCCCAGTTACCAGCCTCACTTTCTCCTCCATAGCTATCTAGATCCAGTGGCCAGATATGAATCAGGATGAATAGAGATGATTCTGGTTGCAAGGCAATCAGTGTTAAGTGTCTTGCCCAAGTTCATCCAGCTAGGAAGTATCTGAGGTCAAATTTGAACTCTAGTCCTCCTGACTACAAGGCTAGTGTCTATCCACTGCACCATGCCTCCTAATTTTAACTCCCTAACAAATATCCCTCTTACATATTTCTAATCTGACAATATTCCTAGAATCCATTTTCTCACTTCAGTGGCTCCTTGCAAATTTATTTGTGAATTGACAGGGCTTTGATTTGTGATTTTATCTTGCTATGTACACTCTGGCTTATCTAGTTACCATCCCTGGAAGCTGATTAGATTTCCCTTTAACCACCATTAAGAATGACTCAACCATGGGCTCCCATTGCTTGAATGATCTTTACAGTTAAATCTGAAAACTATGAAATAAAGATATTATTCTAGGAAAGTAGCAGAGGAAGAATAATATGGAATACTTCCAACTTACTGGAGAAAGAAATTCCAATTTTTCTTTATTGAAAATGAGAAATTCAGGGCAGAGCCAAGATGGCAACAAGAGAGGATCGTCTCTCTTAGGCACTCTCTCATAAAACTTACAAACTAAGGACTCTAACTAAATTTTCCAGAGACAGAACCCACAGAGGAACCCAGTGAGGCAGTTCTCCTACTCAAGGTAACCTGGAAAAGAACAGAAAGGCTCTGCTCCCCAGGGTTGGAGGAGCGGCCCACCAGAGCGAAAGAACTTCAGCCTCCTGGAGGCAGCCCCAGGGAGCTGGGAGCTGTGGCTCACAGCAGCGGGGGAGTTTCCTCATCTATACCCCAGGGGAGCACCAAGCACAAATTGGGGGAACAGCGGGGACACCTCTGCCAGAGCGAGCACATGAAGCCCAGCCCTCAGAGCATACAGCAAGCATGGCCAAGGCAGTCCAGATCCAGGAAACAGAAGTAGGCAGAGCTGGTAAGCAGGAGCCCCCAGGGCATGAACCCGTTGAACCTAGGGAGGGGAGTGAAAAGAGACTTCAGAGGGACTCTGGGGTTCTGACCACATTCAGATCCTGATCGCAATCTAGGCCCCCCCATAGAACAGCAGGGCCCCCTACCTCAACCCCGTGGCAAAGGAGGGTGCTTATGGTCATTCACAGACCAGGAGGGAGGACAGAGCCTTACACACTGAGATCCTTGTGCGAGTGTCCCAAAAGCTCAGGAAGCACCCCCAAATTTGGCTTAGGCTGGGAAAATGAGCAAGCAGAGAAACAAGAGGAACATCATTGAGAAATATTTTGCATATGAGCCCAAGAAGGATCAAAATACTGAGTCTGAAGATGAATAAGCACAAGTTCCTGCATCTAAAGACTCCAAGGAAAACAGAAATTGGGCCCAGGCTATGAAAGAGCTTAAAAAAGACTTTAAAAATCAAATGAGGAAGTTAGAAGAAAAACTGCGAATAGAAATGAGAGAGATGCAGGAAAAACAGGAAAATGAAGTCAGCAGCTTAGTCAAGGAAATCCAAAAAATGCTGAAGAAAATAGCATGCTAAAAACCAGCTTAGGTCAAATGGATAAAACAGTTCAAAAAGTTATTGAGGAGAAGAATGCTTTAAAAAGCAGAATTGGCCAGATGGAAAAAGAGATAAGAAAACTCTCTGAGGAGAACAAATCCTTCAGATAAAGACTAGAATTCAGGGAGATTGATGAATTTACCAGAAATCAGGAATCAATACTTCAAGAATGAAAAAGAATGAAAAATTGGAAGAAAATGTGAAACATCTCATTGAAAAAACAACTGATATGGAAAACAGATTTAGGAAAGATAATTTAAAAATTATTGGAATACCTGAAAGTCATGATCAGGAAAAGAGCCTTGACATCATTTTCAAAGAATTACTACAGGAAAATTGCCCTGATATCCTAGAAGCAGAGGGCAAAATAAAAATGGAGAGAATCCACCGATCCCCCTGAGAAAGAGATCCCAAAAAAACCAACCCCCAGGAATATTATAGCCAAGTTCCAGAACTCCCAAGTCAAAGAGAAAATATTACAAGCAGCCAGAAGGACACAATTCAAATACCATGGAGCTTCAATCAGGATCTCACAGGACTTAGCAGCAACTACATCAAAAGTCTGTAGGGCTTGGAATATAATATACCAGAAGGCAAAAGAGCTTAGAATGCAACTGAGAATCAACTACCCAGCAAAACTGAATGTCCTCTTCCAGGGAAAAAGATGGACTTTGAATGAACCAGGGGAATTTCAAATGTTCCTGTTGGAATGGCCAGAGCTGAACAGAAGGTTTGATCTTCAGATACAGGCCTCAGGTGAAGCATAGAGATTGGAGGAGAAGGGGGACAATATGATGGACTTAATGATGATGAACTGCATGTATTCCTGTATAGAAAAATGACACTGATAATACTCATGAACCTTCTCAATTAACAGAGCAGGTAGAAGGAGATTCTATAGATGAAGCACAGGAGAAAGCTGAATTTGAAGATAAAATATGGTGTAAAAATGGAATCAATAGAAAAAAAGGAAAATGTAATGGGAGAAAGAAAAAGGAGAGGGGGAATAGGCCAAGATATTTCATATAATAAGATTTTTCTTTATTACAATGAGCTATTGCAATGATATGTAAGGGGGAAAGGCAAGGGGGAATGAGGGAATCTTTGCTCTCATCAGAGGTGGCTAGGAGAGGAAACAGCATATTTACTCAATGGGGTATAGACATCTGGAGTAAGGAAGGGGGGGGGACAGAGAGAAGGGGTGGGGATGTGAATGAAGGAGGAGAGGATGGACCATGGGGGGAGAGTGATCAGATATAACACATTTCCTTTTTTACTTCTTGCAAGGGGCTGGGATTAGATGGCCTGTCTGGGACCATAGGGCCAAGTGGATACTGGGCCTAAGGGGTGGTATGGGGGCTCAGGGCCTCTTGGCCCCAGGGCCAGGGATCTGTCTGCTGCACCACTCAGCTACCCTACAGCAGAGTCAGAGTGAAAGGAGAGAGAAAATATAGTACCTGCTAGTAGAGAAATAAGAAAGGAGGGAGTTACGATCAGCAATGGCAATGGTGGAAAAATATGGAAGTAACTTTTGTAATAGACTTATCATAAAGAATGTGATCCACTTGCAACAGAGTTGATGGTGTTGGAATAGAGACTGAAGCACATTATCATTTTGGGGGATGCAGGGCAAATAGGGCTAAGTGGCCTGCCAGGGCCACATAGCAGGGTGATCGTTGGGTGTCTGAGGCTGGATTTGGACCCGGGTGCTCCTGGCTCAGGGGCCAGTGCTCTGTCCGCCACCCAGTCACCCCTACTATTATTACTACTTTATTTTATTTTATTTTGGATCTTTTATTTCCTTTTTTTGGTTTTTTTCAGGGCAGTGGGGTTGGGGTGGCTTGCATGTCACACAGCTGGGTGATTGTTGGGTGTACTGGGCCGGATATGGGCTGGGGTGCTCCTGGCTCCAGGGTTGGTGCTTTGTCCACTGCACCACCTGGCCATACCTACAATTATTACTATTATTTTTTATTTTAATTTAAATTTTTTTCTCTCCCCTTTGCTTTATTGCTCAAACAAGTCTATATTTTTTGGGGGGGAGGGGGTATATAAACAAGAATATTTTATTAATATATAAAAAACATTATTTATACAAAATGAGAATAAATAAATATTAAATTTAAAAAAAGAAAATGAGAAATTCAACATAATCTAATTCTAGAAATTTATTAAGTGATTCTGTTTCATGAATTGAGGATAAAAGATAATGAAATAAACCAGCCCTTTTCCAGCTATACATAAAGACAATTTTTTTACCTTTTTTTCTGAAATTTTGAATTCTGCATTTTCTTTTTCCCTCCTCCCCCCCCAAGAAAGTAAGCAATTTGATATAGATTTTATGTGGACAATTCTATATAACATATTTCCGTATTAGTCACATTGTGAAAGAAGAACTAGAACAAAAGAAAAACATGCAAAAATAAAGTACAAATAGTATGCTTTGATCTGCATACAGTCTCCATCAATTCTTTCTCTGGATGTGGATAGAATTTTCCATCATGAGTCAGAAAAAGATAATTTTAAAAATAGTTGGATTTCTGGTCAGACAAAAGTTTTTATTAAGTGCTTCCTATATGTCAGGCTAAATATTTGGGATTATACTTACATAACAAATTGTTCTACTCAAAAATACTCAGTGACTCCCTATTCTCTCTAGCACACAGAGAATCTCTTCATCTTTTTTAATGTAATGAGCTCCTTTTTCTGATAAAGCATAGGAACTCTTAGGATAACATTTTTAAATGCCTAAAATAAAATATATAGAATATAAAAGAAATTTATATTGAAATACAATTATCAAAAAAATTTTTAAGTTCACCAATTCCAAGTTAACTCCAGGATAAAATACAAAATTCTCAGCCTGGAATTTAAAATCCTCCATAATATACATCTCATCTCCAGTCTTATTTCACTATATTCCCTTTCATTTTAATTTATCTGACCTTCTGTTCTTGCTTTTCCATTACATTTTCTGCTGTAATGCCGTTGGTCCTTTCTGAGTACACAACCTTCATTTCTACCTCATAGAAACCATGAGTTCCTTCCAAAAAACCTCTCAGATGACACCTCCTCATCCTCAAGTTGTCTACTCATCCCTTCATATCTTCTTGGAGTACAGGAGTCTTCAAGGAGGACCAGCACCTCTGATGTGAGTGCTGCCAAACCCTTTTCAGGGCTGATTATCCATCTTTGGTGTCTACCAGTTCCACTCGACTCTTACCTGTGACTCCAAGAAACTCTAGTATGTGCAGAAGCCACACTTCAGTAAATCATTTCAGCAAACAGGTTAAGTCATGTTGAAGGTAACTGAGGATCTCAAACCTGTCAGTGAGTTGGAGAGGTAGCTACCCCAAGCATGTGAAGACTTTCCCAGCGGAATAATAAGAATAACCATTTGGTCCAATGGCTACAAAGGCAGCTGAAATAGACATCGAGGAGTCTTTAGACCTTGGTTAGACATCAAAGGTGCCAAGATCATCCACTGCATCCAGAACCATCCCTAATTATCTTGTCTTGCCACTGAATTCAAATGACTCTGGAAGAGTGAGGCTGATGACTTCACCCAATTCTGCCTCACTTAGACTCAATTTATGCATGAGTCAAAAGGCATAACCCATTCTATTTTATCATTTGCCTATCTCAAAGTGACAAAGCAATACATGAAGACACACTGAATACAAGTTTTTTTGGAGTGGTTAAATGATGGAAATCATTGTGAAACTAGAGTTCTAGGATGCTTCTTTTGTCATCTCAATAAAGGAAAAGGAAATAGGTTGTCCTATGACAAGCATGGGGGTCAGGGGTGGATCTCTCAGTCATTTTGACAAAATTCTTGCCAGAGTCCTTCTTAATAGTTTGATCCTTCACCTAAAAGATGATCATCCATTCAAGAACCAATATGACCAGAAAGGGTTTATATGGTGTTTGCTGCCATATATCTCCAGGAGGCATGCCAAGAGCAGAACAGAAGTCTGAACATAATGTATACAATGTTCATCAAGTTCACCAAGGCCTGTGAGAACAAAATTTTAGGCAAAATTTGGTTGTCCAGAGAAGTTAATCAGTATTGTATGATAGTTACATGATGGCTACTTGTACAGATTCTGGATATTGACTGTTGTTCTCAAACTTTCCTAATCACCATTGAAGTGAAGCAGGGCTCTGTGCTTGCTCCCATGCTTCTTAGCATGATGTTATCTATGATGTTTTGAAACTCCCTATATATGAACAAAATAAAGCTAGATGTCACAGTGGATAGAGTATCAATCCTGGAATCAAGAGAACCTGAGCTCAAATCAGACCTCAGATACTTGATACTTACTGAGTAACCATAGGCAAGTCACTTAATCCTGATTGCCTCGCATCCAGGGCCATCTTGAGTCATCCTGAACTATATCTGGCCACTTGACCTTGATGTCTCTAGAGAAGAAAGTGAGGCTGGTGACTTAGCACAGCACCCCCTCTTTCAAATCCATGCATACCATGGAATCACCTCCATGATGTTATGGTCTTCTTCAAGGACAAACTTCATCATATAAACAAAATTTAGCCTCAAAAAGATAGGAAGTTGGAAAAGAAAGATAAACAAATGATACCTTATAAGAATAAATAAAAAAATTTTAAAAATTTAAAAATGATACCTTAGTATTATTATGAAAATAGTTCCCCTAAAAGGATCTGAGGGATTCCCAAGGGTCCAAGGATCATCCTTTAAGAATTTCTCTCAAAGAAATGCTTCTCTGAATTTTCTCAAACATTGAGGCTACAGTTTTGCAAATTTATTCAGGAGTCTACAAACCACCTTATCCAATATCCAGATAGTTACTAATCTAAACTAAAAGAGGATTATCGCAACTTTGTTTTATATAAGAAGGGAAAGCAATGCAAAAGAAAATTTGGCAGGAAATCTGAGTAACTGGAATTCTGGGAATATTTCTAAATGAAATTCAAAGGACAAAAAATTGATATAAGACAAATCTACCAGAGTTTGCATAGAAATCTCTTTTCATTGTCAAAAACAATGTGTCAATAACGTAACATAGTTATGTGTACTCAAACACTTTGGTACCCAAGATTCTTTTCTTTTTCTTTTTTTTGCAAGGCAATGGGGTAAAGTGGCTTACCCAAGGCCACACAGCTAGACAATTATTAAGTGTCTGATGTCAGAATTGAACTCAGGTACTCCTGACTTCAGGGCCCATTCTGTCTACTGTGCCATCTAGCTGCACCGGTACCCAAGATTCTAAAGGAAGTACAAATGGCACTTCAAAGGGTTAGAAAGAACCACTGGCAGAGAAAGTTTGACACAACTTTTAAGTCACTGAAAAGGAGATTTTTAAAACAACTCAAAGTGGGGAAAATTCCAACAGAATGGAAAATATCATAGACAGAAGTTGATGGCATCTGCAACCACCAACCCATATACCTGCTTTCTTATTTCTAAAAAATCTTTATAATAATAATAATTTATATTCACATCAAGAGTATCCTTTATAAAAATATGAGAAGGGAAGAAGCAAATCCTCATTGAAGATTCTTCTCTACAGTAGGCTTCATTTTCATCATAATACAATTGCCCAAGAGAATGCTGAAAAGAAAATCATGTTTAATGAAATTGCTGGGAATGAGGGATAGAGAGGTAGGGAATATGTCATGTTAACATTCCTATTTTCAGTAATAGGGAAAATTGGTATTTTCAATTGCCTCTCCTACTTTGACTGGAATTAACCAGTTTGCTAAGGTTAGACATGGCTGAAGAAACTGATTGTTGATTGACTGAAAATGAGCCTGAAATTGGAAAAAATAAACCAGTGGAGATGGGGTGGAAGACAATTTTGAAAGAGAAGAGATCACGTTTTTTCTGGACTCAAGAAAAAAATGAGACAAATTCATTAGTGGAGGAGAGCTCAGGACAAACATGACCAGGCTGACAAACATGACTCTGCATATCCTGCCCCTCTATATTTAACTTAGGAGAACTGTTATCCCCTCAAGTAAACAACCCCTCTATAGCATAATAGATGGACTTTGAGAAATACTAAATATTTAAAAGTCAAAAAATCCCCCTGAGACTAATTTGGCTTTTGGTGAGAAGCCTCATCTAATATTTTCAACTTTCCTGGAATAACAAGACCATGAAGAGACGCTTTTCTTTGTTTTGTTGACCTATTTTCCCGAGCTAAGGGTCACGATGAAGGATAGCAGAAGCACTTAGTGGAGGATTTCTTATCTCTGTTAATGTATCAAAGTGCATAAGGCGGGTTAGTACCTGCAGGACCCAAGCTTTCAGCCACCACACCCTAAACTACAGCTGTCTTTCCCGACGGAGGAAAACTACAATTCCCCAAAAGCCTGCCAAACCTGGGGGGCGTGGCTGGGATCCTAATTGGCTGCAACCGATACTGTCCCCTCTCGATTGGTCAAAGTCAGGAGTAGGGATGGACCGGGATAGTTCTAGGCTGACAGTTCGGAATCTGGATGCCAAAGTCCCAAATACAGCAGACAGTTAGTTGGCTGCTGGAACCACGCGAAGATGGCCCATCGGGGTGCGGCCGCCACGGAGGGCCTGGCTTCGGGAGTCTGGATGCTGGCGAAGGGGGTGGCGGGCACGGTGCTGGTCCTAGTGACCGTGCTGCTGCTCCGGACCGCCACCTTCCCGGGTCCGGACGAGCTGCGAGGCTGGGGGCGCACAGGGCGGTCAAGGATTCCTGCCCAGTTCAGCGAAGCAGAATTGACTGCAATGAAAGAGGCATTGAAAGGTAACTGCGGGGGACGGTTAGGTGGCACAGTGGATAAAGCACGGGCCCTAGAGTCAGGAGTACCTGGGTTCAAATCTGGTCTCAGACACTTAATAATTACCTAGCTGTGTGGCCTTGGGCAAGCCTCTTAACCCCATTGCCTTGCAAAAAAATAAAGTAACTGCGAACCTCCCCCACCGTCCCCTGCGGACACGCATCTCCGGGGTGCCCCTAGTTTTATGACCTGATATTCCCCGGCCTTGCCGCCTATAGACAGATCCTAGTCCCCCTTTCTGTCCCCCCAAGACCTGCTTCCCTTGGGTTTCTGTTTCTCACCGATTAGGAGTGTTAGTATTAACAATTTTTTACAATATTAACAATTTTTTTACAGTATTTACAAACATTTAAACACTTGGTATGTGCAAAGGCCCTTTATTAAACTTTAGAGGTATTAAAATGAAAACTGGATCCATTCCATGCCCTCAAGCATCTCTCAATCTGTTGTAGAGAAGAATAAAGGGTGGAGAGAGAGGAGATGGATATGTACAAATAATTATTTTACAAAGAATGTGATGGGGCAAGGGAAAGATCCAAAGATATTGAAATTTTGATAATTCTTTGATCTCCACAAGAAAGAAGTAACTCTTTTATCTTTGTATGTCTTCTAGTCTCCTGGCCATTTTCTAACTTGTACTTATTTGTGTACCAGTCTCAAACCCTCTACCAATTATAAACTTCATAAAAGCAGAGACTGTACATTTCCATTGTTGTATGACTAGTCCCTATCACATTGTCTTGCTTTGTGTCATTAATAACCAACATTTGTGTATTTTTTTAATTGAACCTGAGTTCAAGTCTGGCCTCAGACAGTTAATAGCTTGTGACCCTTGGGCAAATCACTTAACCTCAATTACCTCCCTCCCAAAAAAGACTCAGAATTGTTATTTGATTTTTTTCCCCTCCTAACTGTGGAAGGAAATTGGCTCAAATATTCTGTAATTTATCCTTATTTTATGCAAAAAAGTGTAGGCAATTTGACCAGACACATAAAACTTGAACTTGAACCCCCATCTCATCTCAGGACTCTTCACAGACCAGTGCTGCTCTCTCAACTCCAGTTTCTTCTTATGTCCAGTCATTTCTTTGTATCAGTGAAATCAGTGATCCTCGCTAAAGAACTTCTAGTCCCTTTTGGTCCCTACTGGACTTCAGCTTCTATATTGCTCTCTCAGCCTTAGCTCCACACTCCTCCCCACAGTACCTGATCATTCTCTCTCTTGCCATTGCCTCCCTCTCCTCCCCTCCAATATTTTAAATTCACCCTTTGGTATTAAGGAACTGGACAGGCATTTGTGATGTTCCTTGTCCACAGCCCCTTCTTTCTGCTCCAAAGACATCAAACTCCCAAAGTATGGCATGTTATAGCATTATTGTGTATGGTTTTGCAACTGTTGAGGTGAAAGGTAATGACATCAAAGGGGAAGACAAAGCACACACAATTGCCACATCCTTTTCTCTTGAAAAGGATCCCAGACTGCTTTGATCACTGGTAGGGAGAAGCATGCAATGCTAAAAATTCTCAGTCACTCTGGGAGTTATTAGAGATACTACCTGGGTCCTTAATTAGACTCTCAAAATCTCAAATCTCAAAGTTGGATGAGACCAAAAGGCCATCTCATTCAATGCATACTTCAACAAAAAATCAATTCTGTCACATAGTCAGCAAGAATTCAGTCTTTACATTAAGATCTTAATCTGGAAGGAATCTGCTACCTCCTAAGCAGTCATTCCTCATTTGGAGTTTTCATTGTTAAGAAATGTGTGTATGAAGCCTAAATCTGTCTTTTGACAACTTCTACCCATTGCCTCTAGTTTTGTCTTTCATTTTGCCTTCACAGTACTCCTGGGTCCCAGAATGATAAGAGATATATGGTCATAGGAACAATTCAAATTAATTCTAACAGAGGTACAAAAGTTGAAAAAAATGGATACCCTTGACTAGAACTAGTACATAATGGCTCTAAGCATCCTTCCACACTAATGCAAATTGTACAAAGAAAGAACTGAAAAACCTAGGATTTTATCTGCTATAACCTTCAGTTAGATGTCCTGGAAGTCTCTATTTTTATTAACAAAGAAAAGCAAAATTCTCCAGGCTTTCCTCCAAAAAGATTAAACAAGACAGTGGCAGGAAGATGTGTTTTAAAAAATCATTAACCAAGTATAGAGCTGAACTGGGCATACAAATAGCATACATTTCTAGAATGCTTTTAAGGTCCATCAGTTAGATTCCATGCAACAATCCTGGGAGGCAAATAGCATAGGTAGTATTACTCTTATTTTATAAGGAGAAACTAGGGCTCAGAGAACCAGAATAACTTAGACTGACTGGTTCACATAGCTAATACCAGAAACTAATTTTGATTTCAAGTCTCAACACAGAGATTAGTGTTATCTACTTTAGGATAGGTAACTGGGTATAGTGGAAAGTAGACTGACTCAAGATCTAAAAGACTTGTTCAGATCCCATTCTGACACTTACTAGCTATATGATCTTGAGCAAGTATCTTAACCTTCCTGACTCAGTTTTCCCATCTGTAAAATGAGACAGTAGAACTACCTGGTCTCCAACACCTCTAGATCTGTGATCCACTATATTTGTTGTTCAGTCATTTCAGTTGTCAGATTCTTTGTGACCCCAATTGGGGCTTTCTTGACAGACACTGGTGCAGTTTGCCATTTCCTTCACCAGCTAATTTTACAGATAAGGAGACTGAGGCAAACAGGATCCACATCTAGTAAGCATCTGAGATCTGAAGACTCATGAGAGACAGGGAGAGAGATCCAGTATACACATTGCTAATATTTGGCATGGATATGCTTGGCATGGACAACTACCAAGTTGTGGTTTACCAAGCAGTCTAGTGGTTCCTAAGATGCTAAATTAAAGTTAGCTCTTCCTCCTCGGGGTTGGTCAGTGGCTTGTGGGGGTGGGGTTTACCAAGCAGTCTAATGGGTCCTGGGCTATCTAATTTGGATGCTAAATTAAAGTTAGTTCTTCCTCCTTGGGGACAGTCAGTGGGTTGTGGGGGTGGGGAGGATAGGATATGGAAAAAGGTTTAGGAAGAAGGATCATTCCCAAGATGAGTGAATGATCACTAGCCAAATATATAGTAGGACAGATTTTTGTTAAAATATGGGTTGAATGAAGTGGTCTTTTGAGGCCCCTTCCACTTCTGAGATTCAAGATTTTTGAGAAGCACCATTTAATTAAGTGATTGTTCCTGTGCAAAAAGTACTTTCCTGGAAGCAGAATGCTCCACATATGACTGGGCAACCTCCCTGTCAAAAAGCCCATTGGCCAGATATACTTTTTAATTCTGGGAAAGCAGACTTTGTGAAAAATTAACATATAGCCTAGGTTAGGGGTGAGGAATTAACTGATAACTAGGGCTCAGGATCTAAAGACTATGAACCTGCTTTTTGCAACAACTCTGACAAAGCTTAACAAAATGAAGTGGTTTTGTCATCAAAGGATGATAATTCAAGCTTCCAGTTTATGGATGATACAGAGAAGACACATTAGATAAAGGAAGAGAGAGGACCTGATTGATTTGAAATTTGGATTTTTCTGTTCTCTGTCTCAAAAATGAACTAGTCAAAGATGAGGAAGCCAGGTGTTAAAGAAGATAGAAATTTCTTTAGTCAAGGTCTGAAAATTAAAGTGGTGAAGACTTGGAAAATTGTCCCAGAAACTTTGAGCCTTTACTGACACTGAAGTACATGTCGTATAAGTTTGACTTATCAGAAAATGAATATCTGTGTGATAGACAGTGAATTTTATGGCATTAAGAATATATTCATTTATTTTTAAAAAGTAACAAAAAGTACTATTTCTCAGTTCTTTGATTCAGCAATAACATTACTAGGTCTATATTCCAAGGAGATCACAGTAAAAAGGAAAAGGAATCATGTAAAAAAATATTTATAGCAGTTCTTTTGTGATGGCAAAGAATAGGATACCTATCAGTTGGAAAAAGATGAACAAGTTGTAGCATATGAATGTGATGTTCTACATAGCTGAATATATGTAAATATATGCATAAATATATATTTATGTATGCATAAATATATATTTTTATATATTGAATATGACTGCTATTTCTTGCCTCCTTAAACTAGTGGGGGGAGCAGGTTGGGGGAGGGTGAGAATGTGGAACTAAAAATAAAAATTCAATTGTATGTATATGTTTGTAAAACATAATTGTTCAGACCCCACCTAGTTGGAGAAGTCCATTGTACTCTATACAAGTAAGGGTGGGGATAAGTTCTTTGATTTGATTTGGAAGTAAATTTAGATGTATAAGGCATAATTAGTTATATTTTCCACCCATCA
Organism: Macrotis lagotis; assembly: GCF_037893015.1. Lineage (NCBI taxonomy): Eukaryota > Metazoa > Chordata > Mammalia > Peramelemorphia > Peramelidae > Macrotis > Macrotis lagotis. The sequence goes on along the minus strand of NC_133659.1, from coordinate 106,207,974 downwards.
CAGAATAGATCCACCTCTCATTGTAATATTCATTCTCTTTCATTAAATAGTAACCACCAGAGTTGATTGCCACCCTCAAGAGAACTCACTTTTCCAAGGGCATATAAACTTTAAGGCCACTGCCTTGATTCATCTTTGGCATTTGAGAGTGTCATTGATCCATTTTATTGATAACATGCTAGTATTATTATTAAAACAATTATCTAGAAATAATGTTTCTTGAATCTTTTAAATATCACAGAATGATATTGCTGTTACCATTTACAATGTTCTCTTGGTTCTGTTCATTTCACTCTTCATTATTTCATGCAAGTCTTCCATGTTTTTGTAAAATCAACCAACTCATCATTTCTTTTTTTTATTTTTTTATTTTTTTATTCTCATTTTGTACAAATGTTTTTTTACATTAATAAAATATTCTTGTTTAAGAGTAAATGAAATATCCCCTTCCCCCCATGAATGTAGACTTGCTTGAGCGATAAAGGGGAGAGAAAAAAATTAAAATAAAAAACTAGTAATAATTGTAGGTATGACCAGGTGGCGCAATGGACGAAGCACCAGCCCTGGAGCCCTGAGCACCCAAGCCCACATCCAGCCCCATAGACCCAACAATCACCCAGCCATGTGACATGCAAGCCACATGATCCCCACTGCCCTGCAAAAACCAAAAAGAAGAAAAAAAAAGACCCAAAATAAAATAAAATAGTAATAATAGTAGTGGTGGCTGGGTGGCAGACAGAGCATTGGCCCTTGAGCCAGGAGCACCTGGGTCCAAATCCGGCCTCAGACACCCAAAGACCACCCTGCTATGTGGCCCCAGGCAGGCCACCCAGCCCCATTTGCCCTGCACCCTCCCCCAAATAAAAATAATAAAAAATGTGCTTCAGTCTTTGTTCCAACACCAACAACTCTGTCATGGGTGGATCACATTCTTTATGATAAGTCCATCACAAAAGTTACTTGCATATTTTTCCAACCTTGCCTTTGCTGATCGCAACTCCCTCCTTTCTTATTTCTCCACTACCATGTACTGTATTTTCTCTCTCCTTTCCCTCTGACTCTGCTGTAGGGTAGCTGAGTGGCACAGCAGACAGATCCCTGGTCCTGGGGCCAAGAGGCCCTGAGCCCCCATACTACCCCTTAGGCCCAGAATCCACCTGGCCCCATGGTCCTGGACATGCCATCCAATCCCAGACCCTTGCAAGAAGTAAAAAAGAAAATGTGTTATATCTGACCACTCTCCCCCTCATGGTCCATCCTCTCCTCCTTCATTCACATTCCCACCCCTTACCCCTGCTCCCCCCCTCTTTCTTACTCCAGATGTCGATACCCCATTGAGTATATATGCTGTTTCCTCTCCTAGCCACCTCTGATGAGAACAAAGGTTCCCTCATTCCCCCTTGCCTCTCCCCATCCATATCATTGCTATTGCTCATTGTAATAAAGAAAAGTCTTATATGAACTATCTTGGCCTATTCCCCCTCTCCTTTTTCTTTCTCCCATTACATTTCCCTTTTTTTTTCTATTGACTCCATTTTTACACCATATTTTATCTTCAAATTCAGCTTTCTCCTGTGCTTCAACTATAAAAGCTCCCTCTACCTGCTCTATTAGCTGTGAAAGTTCGTATGAGTATTATCAGTGTCATTTTTCTATGCAGGAATACATGCAGTTCATCATCATTAAGTCCCTCATATTTTCCCCCTCTCCTCCAATCTCTATGCTTCACCTGAGGCCTGTATCTGAAGATCAAACCTTCTGTTCAGCTCTGGCCATTCCAATAGGAACATTTGAAATTCCCCTCGTTCATTCAAAGTCCATCTTTTTCCCTGGAAGAGGACATTCAGTTTTGCTGGGTAGTTGATTCTCAGTTGCATTCTAAGCTCTTTTGCCTTCCAGTATATTATATTCCAAGCCCTACGAACTTTTGATGTAGTTGCTGCTAAGTCCTGTGAGATCCTGATTGAAGCTCCATGGTATTTGAATTGTGTCCTTCTGGCTGCTTGTAATATTTTCTCTTTGACTTGGGAGTTCTGGAACTTGGCTATAATATTCCTAGGGGTTGTTTTTTGGGGATCTCTTTCTGTGGGGGATTGGTGGATTTTCTCCATTTCTATTTTGCCCTCTGCTTCTAGAATATCAGGGCAATTTTCCTGTAGTAATTCTTTGAAAATGATGTCAAGGCTCTTTTCCTGATCATGACTTTCAGGTATTCCAATAATTTTTAAATTATTTTTCCTAAGTCTATTTTCCATATCAGTTGTTTTTTCAATGAGATGTTTCACATTTTCTTCTAATTTTTCATTTTTTTGGTTTTGAAGTATTGATTCCTGATTTCTGGTAAATTCATCAATCTCCCTGGATTCTATTCTTTGTCTGAAGGGATTTTTCTCCTCAGAGAGTTTTCTTATCTCTTTTTCCATCTGGCCAATTTTGCTTTTTAAAGCATTCTTCTCCTCAGTAACTTTTTGAACTGTTTTATCCATTTGACCTAAGCTGGTTTTTCTTCAGCCTTTTTTTGGATTTCCTTGACTAAGCTGCTGACTTCATTTTCATGTTTTTCCTGCATCTTTCTCATTTCTTTTCCTAGTTTTTCTTCTAACTCCCTCATTTGATTTTCAAAGTCTTTTTTGAGCTCTGTCATAGCCTGATCCCAGTTTCTGTTTTTCTGGGATTCTTTAGATGCAGGAGCTTGTGTTTCCTCATCTTCAGACTGAGTATATCCATCCTTCTTGGGATCATAGATAATATATTTCTCAATGGTGTTCCTCTTTTTTCTCTGCTTGCTCATTTTCCCAGCTTTAGCCTGTTTTGGGGGTGCTTCCTGAGCTTTTGGGGCACTCCCACAAGGGTCTCAGTGTGTGAGGCTCTGTCCTCCCTCCTGGTCTGTGAATAACCATATGCGCTCCCATCTGCCATGGGCCTGAGGTGGAGGGGGCCCTGCTATTCTATAGAGGGGCCTAGACTGCGATTAGGATCTGAATGTTTTCAGAGCCCCAGAGTCCTGTTCCAGGGACAGAGGACAGAGCTCTGCAGTCTCTCTCTCTTCACTTCCCTCCCTCTGCTCAATGGGCTCATGCCCTGGGGGCTCCTGCTTACCAGCTCCGCCTGCTTCTGTTCCTGGATCTGGGCTGCTGAAAGACCATGCTACTTGCTGTGTGCCCTGGGGGCTGGACTCCACGTGCTCACTGTGGCAGAGGTCCCCCGCTGTTCCCCCACTTTGTGCCCCGTGCTCCTCGGGGTGTAGCTCAGAAGACTCCCCCACTGCTGTGAGCTGGGGCTCCCAGAGCCCTGGAGCTGCCTCTGGGAGGCTGAAGTTCTTTCTCTCTGCCCCTCCAACCCCGGGGAGCAGAGCCTGTCTGCTCTTTTCCATGTTACCTTGAGTAGGAGAACTGTCTCTCTGGGTCCCTTTGTGGGTACTGTCTCTCAAAAGTTTAGAGTCCTTAGCTTATGAGTTTTATCAGAGAGCGCCTAAGACTCGATCCTTTCCTTGTCACCATATTTCCAACTCATCATTTCTTACAGCACAGGAGTATTCCATCACAATCATGTACTACTCCTTGTTTAGTCATTCCCCAACTGATGAAAAATTAAATTAAAATTAAATTTAAAAAAATTCTCAAGAATATATGACCAGCATTTCATCTCAGTTAAATATCATAGTTTGTTCGACCATTCCTCAACCTATAGGCATCCCCTCAATCTCCAGGTCCCCACCACCACAAAAGAGCCACTAGAAATATCCCTATACATATATAGGTCCTTTTCTTCTATTATGGGAATTGATGAATAGGATGCTCTCAGTAAAAAACTTAAATGAGGAAATGCAATAGGAAGTATACTGTATACAAAGTAACAACAGTATTGCAGGATGATCAGCTTTGAATGACTTACCTTTTCTCAGCAATACTGAGACCCAAGAGAACTCTGAAGAACTTATTATAAAGAATACTATCCATTCCAAAGGCAGAGCTAGTGGTGTCTGAATACAGATTGAAGTATATGCTTTTTTTTCACTTTATTTTCCTTGAGTTTTCTCTTTTTTTGTGGGGGGGGGGATTAAGTTTGCTTTTTACAACATGACTATTATGGTAATGTTTTCATGACTTCACATTTTTAACCTTTATCAATTGCTTTCTCAATGAGGGATGGGAGGAAGGGAAAGAATTTGGAATTCAAGGTTGTGGAAGTGAATGTTGAAATTTGTTTTTGCATGTATGACCAGCAAAATGGAGTCAAGATCATGGATCAAAGACTATAAACTTCTACTCCAGCATCTCAAAAGGAGTTCTGGCCGAATTCATTCCATACACTTCCCCACCCCCATTAAACTGCATGGTAGTCTAGTTTTCTTTTCATCACATTAATTGATCTTTTAATAGCAGCCTCATTTATTTTTTTATTTTAAAATATATTTTATTGATTTATTTTGTTTTGACACAAGTTCCTACACAATAAACATTCAAACAAATCCCCCACATTGTATATAGTCCCTTAAATATATCAAAACTGAGATTGCAACAGATAATACATTGTCATTTTTCTCTTTAATAATTTATTGCTTGTTTTTTAAATTTATTTATTTTATTTTTGTACAAATAATGTTTTCTTAATAATTACTAAAATATTCTTCTTTAAGAGTAAGCATAATTACCACCTCCCCCCAAAAGAATATAAACCTCATGAGAAATAAAGTAAAGGAAAGAGGGGAAAAAAATGTGTTTCAGTCTGTGTTCCAACACCACCAGCTCTGTCTCAGGTGGATCACATTCTTTATCATAAGTCCATCACAAAAGCTGCTTCCATATTTTTCCACCATTGCTGTTGCTGATTGCAACACCCTCCATGCATACCTCCCCACTACCATATACTATATTTTCTCTCTCATTTCACTCTGTCCCTCTTCTAAAATGTGCTGTAGGGTAGCTGAGTGGCACAGCGGACTGATCACTGCCCTGGGGCCAAGAGGCCCTGAGCCCACATACTACCCCTAAGGCCCAGCAACCACCTGGCCCATGGTCCCAGACAAACCACCCAATCCCAGACCCTTGCAAGAATTAAAAAAGAAAATGTGTTATATCTGACCACTCTCCCATGATTCACTCTCTCCTCCATCATTCACATCCTCACCCTTCCCCCGTCCCACTTCTCTCCTTTTTACTCTAGATGTTTATACCCCATTGAATGTATATGCTCTTTCCTTTCCGAGCCACTTCTGATGAAAGTGAAGGTTTCCTCATTCCCCCTAGCCTTCCCCTCTTCCATATCATTGCAATAAAAATAATCTTATTGTAGCCTATTCCACCTCTCATTTCTCTTACTCCCATTACATTTCCCTTTTAGCCATTGACTCCATCTTTACAATATATTATATCTTCAAATTCAGCTCTCTCCTGTGCTTCATCTATAAAAGCTCCTTCTACCTGCTCTATTAAATGAGAAGTTTCATATGAGTGTTATCAGTATCATTTTCTATGCAGGAATACATGTAGTTCATCATCATTAAATTCCTCATATTTTACCCTTCTCCTCCACTCTCTATGCTTCACCTGAGTCCTCTGTTTGACCTTTCTGTTCAGCTCTGGTTGTTTCAACAGGAGCAGTTGAAAATTCCCCTGGTTCATTGAAAGTCCATCTTTTCCCCTGGAAGAGGATGTTCAGTTTTGCTGGATGGCTGATTCTTGGTTGCATTCCATGCTCTTTTGCCTTCAGGAATATTATATTCCAAGCCCTAAGAACCCTTAATGTAGTTGCTTCTAAGTCCTGTATGATCCTGACTGCAGCTCCACGATATTTGAATTGCATTCTTCTGGCTGCTTGTAATATTTTCTCTTTGACTTGGGAGTTCTGGAATTTGGTTATAATATTCCCGGAGGGTTTTTTCTTTTGGATCTCTTTCTGGGGGAGATCAGTGGATTCTCTCAATTTCTATTTTACCCTCTGCTTCTAGGATATCAGGGCAATTTTCCTGTAGGAATTCTTTAAAAATGAGGTCAAGGCTTTTTTCCTGATAATGACTTTCAGGTATTCCAATAATTTTTAAATTATCTTTACTGAATTTTTTCCAGATCAGTTGTTTTTTCAATGACATGTTTCATATTTTCTTCTAATTTTTCATTCTTTTAGTGTTGAAGTATTGAAGTATTGTGTCTTCACTTCTCATAAAATCATCAGCTTCCTTTAGCTCCATTCTACATCTGAAGGATTTGTTTTCCTCAGAGAACTTTCTTATCTCTTTTTCCATCTGGCCAATTCTGCTTTTTTAAAGCATTCTTCTCCTCTGTAACTTTTTGAACTATTTTATCCATTTGACCTATGCTGGTTTTTAACATACTATTTTCTTCAGCATTTTTTTGAATCTCCTTGGCTAAGCTGCTGACTTCTTTTTTCATGTTTTTCCTGCATCTCTCTTATTTCTTTTCCCAATTTTTCTTCCATCTCCCTTACTTGATTTTCAAAATCTTTTTTGAGCTCTATCATAGCCTGAGCCCAATTTCCATTTTTCTTGTAGTCTTTAGGTGCAGGAGCTTGTACTTCCTCATCTTCTGATGGAGTATTTTGATTCTTCTTGGATCATAGACAATGTATTTCTCAATGGTGTTCCTCTTTTTTTCTCTCTTTACTCATTTCTCCAACCTGTGCCTGGTTTGGGGGTGTTTCCTGAGTTTTTGAATTATTATTGGGACCCCCCCCAAACAAGGATCTCAGTGTGCGAAGCTCTGACTCCCCTCCTGGTCTGTGAATGACCACAAGCGCACCCCTCTGCCAGGGGGCTGAGGTGGGGAGGGGGCCCTGTTCTATGGGGACCTTAGACTGCTATCAGGATCTGAATGTGGTCAGAGCCCCAGAGTCCTGTTCCAGGTACAGAGGACAGACCTCTGAAGTCTCTCTCCATTCCCCTACCTTTGGTGGGCTGAGCACTCAAGGCTCAGCTGCCTGGGGGCTCTGCTCCCGCTTACTGGCTCCATGTCTGCTTCCGTTTCCTGGATCTGGGCTGCCCTGCCGCGGCCCCTGCTAAGCTGACCATGCTGACTGCCCTAATGGCCTGGGCTTCCTGCACTTGCTCTGGCAGAGGTCCCCTCCACTGATCCTCCAAGTTGTGCCCAGTGCTCCCCAGGGTGTAGGTCAGGAAACTGCCCATGCTGCCATGAGCCACAGCTCCCAAGTGCCCTAGGGCTGCCTACAGGAGGCTGAAGTTTCTTCACTCTGGCAGGCTGCCCCTCTAACCCCACAGAACAGAGCCTTTCCACTATTTTCCAGGTTACCTTGCCTCACTGGATCTTTCTGTGGGTTCTGTCTCTCAAAAATTTAGTTAGAGTCTTAATTTTAAGATTTTTGAAATATTATGGAGAGAACACCTAGGAGAGGCTTTTCTCCTGTAGCCATCTTGGCTCCACCCCCACCCCCCCATAGTAGCCTCATTTAAAGGAGATTTCTTCACTTCATGAATTCATGTTATAGTTTTTCAGGATATTTAAATAGTCAAACCTGATTTAAGTTAATGAATTTCTTTTGTTTCTCTGATTCCTAGGAGTAAAGAGGAGTAGAATTTGGAGAGGACTTGAAGTTAACAGGACTTGACTTTCCACAACACCAACTTAAGCTTTGCTCTGCTCCCTTCTCTAGGGCTCAGGAAAAGATTAAAATATACTACAACATAAACACCCTTGAGACATCTTCATACCCAATTCCTCATCTGAGCAGAGAAACAACAAATTAGTTAGCCATTATGATTGGATATGAAACTTGAATGAACACTAAGCAATTGCCTGGAGGCAAGTCAGGGTGTCCATTTCAAATCAGTCATGGTTTCTTCTAACTTTCTGTCTATGGCATAGTGCAGTGGGAAAAACACTGAATCTGAGGTGAGAAGACTGGATTTATATCTCTGCCTATACTACTTTCTATGTGACCTTGAACACACTTTTTTGTGCCTCAATTACTTCATCTATAAAATGGATTTGGACTAGAGAGCCTCTGAAGTCCCTTCCAACTTTTAATCTGATTCTAAGCAGAAGAAAGTAAAGGACTTAACCATAATCAAGTATAAGCATTCTGGATCTTTTTTAATGCTCCTGCTATACTATGTGATTGGATTCAGGTCACGATGACCTGAAATGGGAAAGAGATTTGACCAGAATGTCAACTTAATGTCAACTTAGCTGAATTAAAAAGAAAACCTGGCCACTGACCAGGAAATGATTAAAGTCATGCCCCTGGGCAGCCCTTGTAAGACAAGATATTTCAAGTGGGCTCAGTTTGAGTCAATTCAAATGAATATATGATGGGAACAGTTTCTTGGATTATGACCATTGTGCCTATTCTGGAGGGCAGCAGAGAAGGAAAGAAGTGATTTTTCTCCATTCCCTAATTAATGGGCTATGTAGTAGGAATAGTCTCCCCACTGGAAATACTCTGACAAAAGAATTTTAAATGTAGTCCTGACTGTGAATGGCAGGAGCCAAACTAAGAAGGCCAGAAGCAGGTGAGTTAGGAATCAAATAGCAGTTTAATTGATTTCAAAATGAGGAAAATGGGTTTGCAAACCACCTAAGTAGGATTTTCTAGGCAGGGGTAAAGTTTATATGCCTAAAAACCACAAAAAAGTAGAACACAACACAGTCATCTTTAGGTCTTGAGTAAACCATTTTCTAGGTTGGAATTTCTTGGAACAATATAGACATTCTTGGGTCCTGTGGGAACAATCCCTAAATTATTAGAATTGATGGGCCTTGTTCAGCAGGGTACAGAACTCATATTAGTGTAGCAGGAACAGGAGTGCAGCCTCTGGTTCAGTTCACTTGGCAGTTATAAGTATAGGTTTTCAGGTCCCTAGGAAATAGGGAGATTATTAATATAAAAATCAGAAATCCCTTAGAGAACACTGGTACTGGTTAAAGCAACACATCCTGCCTAAGAGTGAGATTATCTAGAAGGTAAGGAAAAAGGTTTGTTGTTTTGCCAAGCTCAGGGCACAGCCTGTTCGTTTGGTCTTGACTCTGGAAAACAGGTTGTCTCCAAATATCTTGACCACCTCATCCAGAAGTTCAAGAATTTATTGATTCAAGATAGTCCAAGGAACAGTTGAGTGTACAAAAAAACACACTCAGGGCAGCTAGGTGGTGCAATAGATAGAGCACTGGCCCTGGAGTCAGGAGGACCTGAGTTCAAATCCAGCCTCAGACACTTAATATTACCTGACTGTAATCTTGGCAAGTCACTTAACCCCATTATCTGAAATAAATTTTAAAAAAAGAAAGAAACACACTCTCCTCTCAGATACAAAACCAAAGTCATAATGACTCAGGGAAGAAGCAGCTTTGGGGTGCATGACAGCAGAGAAAATAGTTGACCATGGGTACAAGGGAGAATATCCCTAGCAGATGACAACTAACCTATGCAAAAGAACACAACTGAGTGACCAGAGGCTTAAGATATCTGGACCAAACATGTTCTTAGATGTGAACTTAACTACTATTGTTATTCAAATTTGTGTGACTGATCTTTCAATAGATATTATGCATTATGTATAAATATGCATCTCATATTTAGGGAGGAATGTTGTATAGCTATTATTCTTATTAAATACCTTTATTTGGGGTAATTGTATCTACTAGCAGTTCATTAAAGGGAAGCTCATAGGTGGGGGCTCATGAACCTCATAGTGGTAAGAGCCTCAATGTATAGTAGATGCTCTTTGGAATTCACAAGAGTAGTCACATACACCCCACTCTGGAATCCAACCTTTAAAAGCAAAGGAGAGATTCAGGTAAAGTTCTATAAAAAAATATAAAGAAAAAGCTCATTTTCAGCTAGTAAGATTAGGAAACATGATACAGGGAATAACATTTAAACTATATCTTGATGGAAGGGGAAGTAGGAAGGTAACAAGAATTTTTTAAGTGTTATGTGTCAGGCATTGACACATATGTCATTTGGTTTGAAGAAAAAAAGAGTTTTAATGGTTAAGAGAGGGATGAAGAAGATTGGGTTCTAGGTTTGGAGAATAGCCAGGATCTAGTCTGGATTATGAAAGTTCTCACCTGAGAAAACTAACTCAGACAATTCATCTCAGAAAACTATTACCTACAGCAACACAAATAGTAGCAAAGCTAAGACCCAAACCTATGTCTTATGACATAAAATCCATTGCCTTTTCCACTATATTAACATCTGATGAAATTGAGAAGTCTTGAGTAGAGAGAGGAATTGGAGTGGAAGGAGCTTCTATCATGGAGCTTTATGACTGGATCTTTTTCAGTGAACTAGGAGGACAAATGATCCCTGTTAGTAAGGGAGGTGGAAATAAATAGCTTTATTATTAAGGGGCTTACAGAAAGAGTTTAGAGCAATTACTGTGGAAAGAGAGAGTGATTATGGCAAGAGTAATCTTTAGAATTCGTTCTTTTATATTCAGTAAACCATTTGCTGTGGCCTAAAGTCTTGTCATATTCATTTAGTTGGCCTTAAAGATAGAAATAAATGCAAAATTCTACACTTAGTTCAAAAAAACAATTTCAGAAGTACAGGAGGTAGGATATATGACTTAACAATTCCTGAGGGCTTTGATGGTTTACGAGTTCAGTACATCATGTGTTAACATGGAAGCCAAGAAAGCTAATGTTATCCTAAACTGTATTAAGAGAATGTGTCTAGAATCTCAGCTGTATTCTGCCCTAGTCAGACCCCATAAGGAATACTGTATTCACTTCTAGCTACTTTATTATAGGATGGATTTAGACAAACTGTGGCACATCCAGAAGAGAAACTAAAGACTCTACCTACAAAGATCAGAAAATTTAGAAGTCACATGATAGCTACCTTCAAATATTTGAAGGATTATAATGAAGAGAAGGGATTAGAATTGTTTTGCTTAGACCCTATGGCAGAATAAGTAGTAATGGTTAGCAGTTGCAAAGTGGTAAATTTAGGTTTGATGTAAGGATAAATTTAATAACAAGAGTATTTGCACAGTAGAATTACCATGAAACAATGCCTCCTCCCTTAGGAAAACTTCAAGCAGAGGTTGAATAACCACTTGTCAGATATGTCAGTCAGTCTACTAACAGCTTTAAGTAACTACCCTATGCCATTCACTGTGTTAAGTGCTGAGGACACATAGAATATTTTTGTGTTGTGGTTTATAAAGTAAATATTTGCTATTTCTGTCTTTTTACATTTCTTTGCAATATCTCTATACCCTAATATAAATTAAAATTTTGTGAAAATTCCATGTGGTACTGAAACACATGTATTCTTTGAAGACCCATTTAGAAAAGTTTATTCAGTTCCATAATTTCCCCTTTGTTAATCTTGTTGTTAGATTTATCCAAAATAAAGAAAGGAACATTGAAGTCTCCTGTCACTATTGCTACTATACATGTAATCTTGTGCTCAGTTAATATATCCTTTTTTGAATTTGGATGCTAAGGCATTCGAAGGTTATAAGTTTTTAAGTTTGTTGTCTATGCTTTCTTTCAGCATAATGAGCTTTCCTTTGTTCATTCCTTTTTATTTTTTAAATTTGTTTTGCATCTCTTATTTTTCTTACTTTATATTTAATATTTATTTATTCTCATTTTGTACAAATAATGTTTTTTATACATTAATAAAATATTCTTGTTTAAGAGTATACAAAATACCCCTTCCCCAAAAAAAATTATAGACTCGCTTAAGCGATAAAGGGGAGAGAAAAAAATTAAAATTAAAGAAAAATAATATCAATAATTGTAGGTATGGCCAGGTGGCACAATGGACGGAGCACCAGCCCTGGAGCCATGAGCACCCAAGCCCACATCTGGCCCCATACACCCAACAATCACCCAGCCGTGTGACATGCAAGCCACCCCAACTCCACTGCCCTGAAAAAAAACAAAAAAAAAAAGAAAAAAAAAGACCCAAAATAAAATAAAATAGTAATCATAGTAGGGGCGACTGGGTGGCAGACAGAGCACTGGCCCTTGAGCCACCCGGGTCCAAATCTGGCCTCAGACACCCAACGATCACCCTGCTATGCGGCCCCAGGCAGGCCACCCAGCCCCATTTGCCCTGTACCCCCCAAAATAATAATAATAATAATAATAAATAATAAATGTGCTTCAGTCTGTATTCCAACACCATCAACTCTGTTGCGAGTGGATCACATTCTTTATGATAAGTTCATCACAAAAGTTACTTCCATATTTTTCCACCATTGCCATTGCTGATCGCAACTCCCTCCTTTTGTATTTCTCCACTACCAGGTACTATATTTTCTCTCTCCTTTCACTCTGACTCTGCTGTAGGGTAGCTGAGTGGCACAGCAGGCAGATCCCTGGCCCTGGGGCCAAGAGGCCCCAAGCCCCCATACCACCCAGCCCTATGGTCCCAGACAGGCCATCCAATCCCAGTCCAAATGTTATATCTGACCACTCTCCCCCCATGGTCCATCCTCTCCTCCTTCATTCACATCCCCCCCTTCCCCCTGTCTCCCCCCTCCTTCTTACTCCAGATGTCTATACCCCATTGAGTATATTTGCTGTTTCCTCTCCTAGCCACCTCTGATGAGAGGGAAGATTCCCTCATTCCCCCTTGACTTTCCCCCTTCCATATCATTGCAATAGCTCATTGTAATAAAGAAAAATCTTATTATATGAAATATCTTGGCCTATTCCCCCTCTCCTTTTTCTTTCTCCCATTACATTTCCCTTTTTTCTATTGATTTCATTTTTACACCATATTTTATCTTCAAATTCAGCTTTCTCCTGTGCTTCATCTATAGAATCTCCTTCTACCTGCTCTATTAATTGAGAAGGTTCATATGAGTATCATCAGTGTCATTTTTCTATACAGGAATACATGCAGTTCATCATCATTAAGTCCATCATATTGTCCCCCTTCTCCCCCAATCTCTATGCTTCACCTGAGTCCTGTATTTGAAAATCAAACCTTCTGTTCAGTTCTGGCCATTCCAACAGGAACATTTGAAATTCCCCTGGTTCATTGAAAGTCCATTTTTTTTCCCTGGAAGAGGACATTCAGTTTTGCTGGGTAGTTGATTATTGGTTGCATTCTAAGATCTTTTGCCTTCTGGTATATTATATTCCAAGCCCTACAAGCTTCCAATGTAGTTGCTGCTAAGTCCTGTGTGATCCTGACTACAGCTCCACAATATTTGAACTGTGTCCCTCTGGCTGCTTGTAATATTTTCTCTTTGACTTGGGAGTTCTGGAACTTGGCTATAATATTCCTAGGGGTTTTGTTTTTTGGGATCTCTTTCTCAGGGGGGATCAGTGGATTCTCTCCATTTCTATTTTGCCCTCTGCTTCTAGAATATCAGGGCAATTTTCCTGTAGTATTCTTTGAAAATGATGTCAAGGCTCTTTTCCTGATCATGACTTTCAGGTATTCCAATAATTTTTAAATTATCTTTCCTAAATTAAATCTGTTTTCCTTATCAGTTGTTTTTTCAATGAGATGTTTCACATTTTCTTCTAATTTTTCATTCTTTTTCATTCTTGAAGTATTGAGTCCTGATTTCTCATAAATTCAGCCATCTCCCTGAGTTCTATTCCTTGTCTGAAGTATTTGTTTTCCTCAGAGAGTTTTCTTATCTCTTTTTCCATCTGGCCAATTTTGCTTTTTAAAGCATTCTTCTCCTCAATAACTTTTTGAACTGTTTTATCCATTTGACCTAAGCTGGTATTTAGCATGCTATTTTCTTCATCATTTTTTGGATTTCTTTGACTAAGCTGTTGACTTCATTTTCATGTTTTTCCTGCATCTCTCTCATTTCTTTTCCCAGTTGTTCTAACTCCTTCACTTGTTTTTCCAAGTCTTTTTTGAGCTCTGTCATAGCCTGAGCCCAATTTCTGTTTTCCTTGGAGTCTTTAGATGCAGGAGCTTGTGCTTATTCATCTTCAGACTCAGTATTTTGATCCTTCTTGGGCTCATATGCAAAATATTTCTCAATGGTGCTCCTCTTTTTTTCTCTGCTTGCTCATTTTCCCAGCCTTAGCCTGTTTTGGGGGTGCTTCCTGAGCTTTTGGGACACTCCCACAAGGATCTCAGTATGTGAGGCTCTGTCCTCCCTCCTGGTCTGTGAATGACCATAAGCAGCCCCCTCTGCCATGGGGCTGAGGTGGGAGGTGGGGGCCTGCTGTTCTATGGGGGGGCCTAGACTACCATCAGGATCTGAATGTGGTCAGAGCCCCAGAGTCCTGTTCCAGGGGCAGAGCTCTGCAGTCTTTCTCTCTTCACTCCCCTCCCTAGGTTCAATGGGCTCATGCCCTGGGGGCTCCTGCTTATTGAAAACTTATATTTTAAGCAAAACAGAAAATTTTTTAAAAATATTGTCTCTGATCTAAAACCTTGTCTACATTTGCTCTTTGGAAAGAAGAGTAACAGATAAAAAGACTTTTTCATTACAAAATAGATTAAGCATTGACACTGTAGTCTGTTTTATTTATGCTCTTATCTTCCCCAACCCCTGAAGCAGATTTGCCTTAGGGAATTCTCCTCTATTCCATTAGAAGGGAAAGAGATTTTTTTCTTTTTCATTTTAAATTTTAATTATTATTTATTTATTTTCACATTACTACAATAATCTTGTTATGAAAGTAAACATAACCTCCCTCCCCCACAAAAAAGATAGAAAAACCTCAAGAGAAATGATGTGAGAGAAGAAAAAAGTGTACTTCAGTCTGTGTTCATATACCATTGACTGTCTCTGGGATGGGTTGCATTCTTTATCATAAGAAATTGCTTCAATATTTTTTCCCACAGTTGCAATTGTTAACTATTATTTCCTTCCATTCTATTCCTCCCCACTCCCATTTATATATTCTCTCTCTCCTTCCACCCTGTCCTTCCTCAGAAGTGTGTTGTATCTAACTTACCCTCTCACATGATCTTCCCTCTCTTAATTCTCATCAGAAATGGCTCAGAGAGGAAATAACATACTCAATAGGATATGGAAATCTATCTTACCCTAGAGGAAAAGTGATGAGAGAAGGGGGACAGGGGAGGGGAGAGTGGGAGTGGAGAGGAGGGGTCCTGCTCCTCTATGGTAGTATGGGGGTCCGAACTGCAACCTAGATCTGAGTTTGGGCAAAGCAGCAGAGGCAGAGAGATCTCTGCATTCTCTCCCCACTCCCTTAACCATCTGTGGACTGAGCTCTCTGGAAGCAGTTACTGGATGGCTCTGTAGGTTCCCATCTGAGGCCAGCAATGGCCTGGGCTCTGTGCATTATTCTGGTGCAGCAGAGTTCTACCAACCCTCCAAGCTGTTACTAGCTATTCTCAGGTCAAGAGGTCTGGAAATAGCTCCCACTGCCACAGACCCAGATGTCCCCAGGGACCCTGTGGGCTATTCTTAGAAGGCTGGTTTACTCTAATGTAGCATAGCTGTGGCCAGGCTGCGCTCGGCTTTTTCCAACCCCAGGTCCTGGTCGAAGAGACCTTTCCCAAAGATCTACCGAGTTGTCTTGGACTGGAAAATTATTTCATTCAGTCTTTCTATGGGTTCTGCCCCTCTAAAATTTAATTAGAATCATAATTTTATGACTTTGGAGCTTTGGGGGGAAGAGTTTCTAGGAATTCCTCATGTCACCATCTTGGCTCCACCAATCAGGGAAAGAGATTTTAACCTCTTCGCTGCTCCTCAAAGAAGACACTATTTCCTCAGTCTAGGCATTTTCACTGTCTAGTATCTAGCCTGGAATGTTTTCCCTCCTCATCTCCAACTCACAGCTTCCCTGTCTTCCTTCTAAAGGAAGCTTTTCTGATTCTATTTCATTTTAGTTCAGTCTTCTGTTTATTATTTCCAATATATCTTGTATGTAACTTATTTAAATGTTGTTTATCCCCAGTAATCATGAACTCCTTGAAAACAGAGATTGTCTTTTAACTTTGTTATCTCCATCATTTGCCATAGTACCTGGCATATATTAGATATTTAATAAGTGGTTATTAATTATTATTCAGAAAAAATTATGAATAGGTACTTTGATCTGAAGACTGGAGTCCTTTTGAATCCTTGAGGGGGTTGGTATAGAAAGGAATGAAATCCTGACTTTTGCTATTCAACTCTTCTGGAATGTTAACCCAAAACATATTTTCTTTTATATATTTTTCTTTTTCCTCTTCTTTTTCTTCTTCTTCCTCTTTTCTCTTTCTTCTTCTTCTTCTCTTTCTCCTTCTTCTTCTTTTCTTCTTCTTCTTCTTTCTTCTTCTTCCTTCTCCTCCTCCTCCTTCTTCTTCTAGATTTCTTTACCTCACATTATTTTGAGGTAGTTTAGATATCTCTCTCCAAGCTAGAAATACTTAGATATTAGATTAATATTAAATTAAACAGAATAATTTCTGGTCAACAAGAACCTAAAACAAATAGTAAAGTATTAATATTTTTTCTTCAACAATAGGTTAGGATGTATGACCTTGAGAGTCCCTTCTCATTCTGTGGTTGAGTGGACTAGTGGGGATTTTGATCTATGTTGCTCTCACAGCCTGTGCTCAAGGTTCCTTAATTCCCTAGTCTTCTGTTTCATAGGATCACAGAGTCAGAGAGCTGAAGCTAGAAGTTATCTTAATATCATTAATCCAACCCCTCATATGACAGAGAATAGTGAAAGCCCAATGACTTAAAGCAATTTGTCCAAGATTTCATACTTATAAATATCTGAGCCAGAATTTAAACCCAGATCCTCAGACTCCCAATCTAGCCTCACACTTTACTCTGCTCTTAACATCTAATACAGAGCTCTTTGTATCACTTGAGGAGTTGGAGACATACCCTCTACTAGGTGTTTATATAGAAGGAACTACATAGTCTAATCAAAAGTGTGTTCAATTTAAAGTCAGAAGATCCTGGTTTGGAATCCTAGCTCTGACATTAGAGAACAAATCACTTCTACATTGCAGGTCCCAGTTTCCTCATTGTTGAAATGAAGGAACTGGACAGAAATCACAGTTTTCAACCTGAAAAATAAACCCTTCAGCTTGAAATCCTCTTTAACCTTTGGTTTTTGTTCTACCAACTTCCAACAGAAGCAATTCGGATACCCACAGTAGCCTTCAGCTCTGAAAACATCAACACCACAGCCCTGACTGAGTTTGGGGAATACATTCGAAAAGGTAATAACATGAACAACTCCAGATATGGGAGTGAGGAGAGAATAAGGCAACTGACCTTGAGACTGCCCCTTTTCAGAGCTTATTGCCCATGGTCCCCAGTCCCTTTGGTTCTTGACTAGGCCAAAAGAGTTAATTTTCTTAGGATACTTTTTTATCTTGAAGATAAAGAGAAATTGAGATAATGGGAGTTATTCCTGTTCATTATTGGGGAGGTGAGAAAGATAAGAGGTCAGGCCTTTTGGTTTTGGCCTTTGAAGGTTTATCATGTTTAGACTTTTTGTCTATCCTTTTCTCCAGATCTGTTGTCAGGTAGACAACTAGAACAACCCAAAAGCATTTCTTCTACCTCAGCAAGCCTCTAGAATAGTGAGGTCGTTGTGTCTTCATTTCCTTGGAGGAATATCTCATGCTAAGGGTGGACACCCTCTTCTCCAGATTTACCAATTGATGAAACTTTACCATTTCCCCCAGTGGTCAAAAGTTTCCTGTTGAGGGAAAAATGAGGGAAAGAAATAGAAGTCCTGTTTTCTTCTTCTTTGGAAAATCAAGGAAGAGAGGAAGACTAAATGTATGAATTCATTTTGTTTTACTATGCATATCTATTGGAAGGATATTGCTCTTCTTTTTTATTTAATAGAGGGAAGAGAGAGACAATAAAAACTGAAAAATAAAATTAGATTAGTGAATTTTAAAAAAAGAAGAGAATAACAGAAAAAGACCAGCAGGCTAGTTACTCAAGGGCTCCTCAGGTGCATCCTATGTCTCATCTATAGGAAATGTTGAACAAGAGCTGCACAGAATGAGTAGGGATGAAAAAAAAAAAAAAGAATGAGTAGGGATGAGTGGTTGTAATAAGCACTATTGGAGGAGGTAGTATTCATAACATTGAGATCATGGAGCCATTGGAAGTTTCCATATTACCTTGTTTATAAAAAGTATCTTTAAGATTTCTATATCCTAGAGAACAGCCTTAGGGCCCAGGAAAAGATCCTAAGACAATGTTCTGAATTCCTTGGATTTGTATATATTAGGGTTAAACTGCTTCCAAGGATTCTGGATACAGTAGTTGGTACTCTTGCTTATTTGCCATCTACAAATCAGTCAACAAGTATTTATCTGTTTGGGGGGGGGGGAGGTTTGTGAAGCAACAGGGATAAATGACTTGTCCAAGGTCTCAAAACTAGTAAGTATCAAATACCTGGGCTCACATTTGAACTCAGGTCCTCCTGACTCCAGGGTCAGTGCTCTCTCCACTATATCACCTAGGTGCCCCAATAATTACTTATTATGTTCTTATTGTGTGTTGGTCCGTGTACCTATAGCACTGTATCAATTGCCTGTGATAAATCAAATAGTGTGATGCAGTAGAAAAAAGAGGAGATAAATTTGAATTCTAGACCATCTCTCACTGAAGCTCAGTTTCCACATCTGTGGATTAGTGTTAGACTAGATAGTCTTCAAGGTCCTTTCCAAAAGTAAAACCCTACAGCTTTATGTTAAAAAATAAGTTTCTTCCTTTAAGTGTAGAGACTTAACTGGAATGCTCTGATAGGCATTCTTAATCAGAAACATTGTCACAATTAAAAAGAGAAGATATAGTCACAGAATGGGATAGTAGGTTGGAAAATGAACTTAAAGATAATACATGTAAACCCTGAGATGTAGTATCACCAGGGGTCTTGGAGTTTGATTAGATAAAGAGTCTGCATGTAAATCTAGCATGTTTGGATGATCTCAAAAATAAAAAAAATAAATAAAAGAGAATGGAAGGTTGGAGAAAGAGGAAAAGAGAGAAAGAGAAAAAGGGGGAAATTATCTCACATAAATAGGGTTTGAAAGGAAAAATTTATTCAGTGGAGGCAGCAGTGGCTAGAGTGGGATTTCACAATATTTGAACCTCATTCTCATTGGAACTGGCTTAAAAAGGGATGATATTCTGTAAATAAATTCGGCTTAACCAACAGGGAAGGATTTCAGAAAAAAAAAGGAGAGAGGAATAGAATAAGAAGGAAGATAGACTAGGAGAGGTAGTAATCAGGTGCAAAACACACTCTTAAAGAGGGGTCAGGATAAAAGAGGGAGAGGGAGAGAGAGAGAGAGAGAGAGAGAGAGAGAGAGAGAGAGAGAGAACTGAGATTGAGTTAATAAAATAGAATGGAGGAGAAAATACAGCTAGCAAACTCACCCATAAAATGGAAGATATCAGAATGGATTAGAAACCAAAATCTAAGAAGATATTGTTTAAAAGAAACACTTGAAACAGAAGGATACAAAATAAGGAGCTAGAGTAGAAGACAGGAGGTAGAAATCATGATCTCAGACAAAGTGAAAGCAAAAAATAGATCCAATTAAAAGAAACAAACAAGTAAACTACATTTTAGTAAAAGATATTATAGATATGAATTAATATCAATACTGAACACATGTACCAAATCACATATCTAAATTCACATAAAAAAAGTTAAATGACTTACAGGAGAGAATAGTAAAATTATCATGGGAAGTTGTCTCAATTTACCCCTCTCAGAATCAATAACTACAAAAGAAACAAAAAAGAAGTTAAGGGGATGAAGAAATTTTAGATAATGTAGCCCTATGGAAAATATTGAATAAAAATAGAAAGGAGTATTCATATTTCTCAGCCATGCATGTCGCCGTCAAAAAAACTGACCACAGGCATAAAAATCTCTCAAATCGATGCAGAAAAATTGAAAGATTAAATGTATTTCTGACCATAATGCAATAAAAATAACATTCAACAGATTAAAAATTAATTAGAAATTAAATAACTTAATTCTAAAGAATAGGTAGGTCAAAGAATAAATCATAGAAATTATCATTAATGTCATTAAAGATAATCACAGCACTGAGGTAGCATACCAAAATTTATGGGATGCAGTCAAAGCAGTACTTTGTGGGAAATGTATAAAATGTTTAAGAGGAAGAGAAAGAAAGAATAAGAGCCTTGACAACTGACAAATGAAAAATCTCCAATTAAATACCAAAATAGAAATTCAATCAAAAGAGAGATTAACAAAACCAAAAGTAAAAAAATAACAGCATTGAACTAATGAAGCTTCTGGGTGGTTTGGTCTATCTTTTAGGGGGAAAAAATGAAAAAAATCATTGACTAATTTGATTTTTTATAAAGAGGAAACTAAATTCTTAATCTCAAAAATGAAAAAAAGTAAATCTATAATCAATAAAGAAATAAAATCAATTATTAGAAGCTATTTTGCTCAATTATATGCCAATAAAATTGACAATCATTATGAAATAGGTGAATTATACAAAAACAAAAACTAGCTAGGCTAGCAAAATAGAAAGTAGAATATTTAAAGAATTATCTTAGTAAAAATAAAGTGAAAAAACCATAAATAAATTACCTAAGAAAATAAAACCCCAGGACTATCTGGATTTAAAAATAAATTCTGCCAAACTTAAAGCTTAATTAATTCCAATACTGAATTAAGTGTTTGAAAAGATAGGTTTTTAAAAAAAGAAAGCCTTATCAAATTTTTTTTATGATACAAACATGGTCTTGATATCTTCCTTAACTAGGAAAAATTAAAACAGAAAAAGAAAATCATAAATTAATTTCTCTAATGAATATTGACACAAAAAATATTTAAAAATGAGCAAGAACATTATAGTAATCTATCACAAAGATCATATATTATGATCAAGCTGAATTTAATCTCAGGAATATGGGATTGTTCAATATTAAGAAAGCTTTAAGTATAGTTAACTATATTAGCAACCAAAAACATGATATGATTTTTTCAGCTAATACAGGAAAAAACTTTGTGACAAAATATAACACCATTCTTGTTCTAAAAAATGGGAATAAATAGAATTTCCTTTAAAATGATAAATAGAATCTATCTAGAACCAAGGATAAACATTTTCTGTAATGGGATAAGCTAGAAGCCTTTCTAATAAGATGGGGAGTAGAGTAAGGATGTACATTATCACCATTACTTTTCAATATTGTACTAGAAATGCTAGCAATAAGAAAAGAAAAATTCTGAAAGAATAAGCATAGGCAGTGAAGAAGTGAAACCATCATAGATGATATGATGATTTATTTAGAGAACTCTAGAGAGTCAAACAGCAACTATTGTAGCAAAGTTTCAGGATATAAATCACCACAAAACATCAACATTTACATATGTTACCAGTAAAACCCAGTGGAAAGAAATATAAAAATAATTTCCATTTAAAATAAGGACAATATAAAATACTAAAGGGGACCTAATTGTCACATAGAAGACAGGTGGCTCAGTGGATATAGCTCTGGACCTGGAGTCCAGCTTCAGATACTTACTAGCCATGCAACCTCAGGCAAGTCACCTTTTGCCTTATTCCACTGAAGAAAAAAATGGTAAATCTTTGCCAAGAAAAACCCCAAAAACAACATGATCCATGAGATCACAAAACATCAAACATGACTAAGCAAAAATCTGCCACATATAAATATCAATACTACCTGAATTAATTTACTAATTTAGTATCCTGCCAGTCAAACTATCAAAGAATTACTTTATAGAACTAGAAAAAGAAATGTTATAAAATTCATCTCATGGAATAAAAGGTCAAAATAAGTTCAAGAGAATCACTTTAAAAAAAAAAGAAGGGTTACTGACAGTACCAGATCTCAAACTATATTACAAAACTGTATTCATTAAAAAAATTTGATATTTTGTAAGAAATAGAGAGATTGAACAGCAGAATAGATTAGGAACACAATATACAGAAACAAATGAACGCAGTGTTGAAAAAAAAGAGAAAGATTCCAACTGCTAGGGCAAGAACTCGTTGTTTGACCAAAAATGGTTGGAAAAACTTTTTTATAACCTGGCAGGAACTAAGCAGAGATCAAAATCTTATACTATATACTGAGATAAGCTCAAAATAATTACATTATTTAAACATGAAGGATAATGTCATAAGTAAATTCAAAAAGCACAGAAGAAATTGCCTAACAAAGCTATGGATAAGTGAAGCGTTCAGGTTCCAAAAAAAGATAGAGATTCACAGGATACAAAATAATTTATTTTTGATTATATAAACTAAAAAGGGTTTGTATAAACAAAACCAATGTAGCTAAAATTAGAAGAGAGGCAGAAAACTAGGGAATGGATGGTTGGGATGGGCAGAATCTTTGCAGCAAATTTCACTGATAAGGATTTAATTTCTAAAAATATATGGGAAATTGGACCAAATTCACAAGAATGAGAGCCATTCCCCAATTGATAAATTGTCAGAGGACATAATTAGGGAATTTTCAGAAGAAGAAATCAAAATTATCAATAGCCATAAGAAAAATGCTCTAATGTTCTGATAATTAGACAAATGCACATTTAAAACAACTCTGAGGGGCGGCTAGGTGGTACAGTGGATAGAGCACCAGCCTTGGAGTCAGGAGTACCTGGGTTCAAATCCGACCTCAGACACTTAATAATTACCTAGCCGTGTGGCCTTGGGCAAGCCACTTAACCCATTGCCTTGCAAAATCTAAAAAAAAAAAAAACCCAACTCTGAACCATGGAGTTTAAACAAAGTTCAAGGACTATTCCCTTTAATTTAGGGGGGAAAAAAACCCAGATATCTTATTGTCTGATCTTGTTATCTCTTCTGCTTTTTGTTTCTTCCTTAAGGATGTAATTTCTCTCTCATCACACTCAATTTGGATCAATGTACAACACGGAAACAAAATAAAGACTGACAGATTGCTTTCTGTGGCGGGGGAAGTAAGATTGGGAAAAAAATTGTAAAACTCAAATAAAATCTTTAATAAAAAAAAAAACAACTCTGAGATCCTACCTCATATCCATCAAATTGGTTAAGATAACAAAAAAGGAGAATGTCAAATGTTGGGGGAGATATGGGGAAATAAATCCTCCATTGTTGATAGAGCTGTAAACTTGTCCAACCATTCTGAAAAACAATTTGGAACTCTGCCTCAAAAAGCAATTAACATGTCCTTTGTCTCAGCAATACCACTACTAGGTCCATATTCCAAAGTCAAAAAAAAAAAAAAGAGGAGGAGGACCTATTTGGATAAAGATTTTTATGGGAGCTCTTTTTGTGGAAGAAAAGAATTGGAAACAGAGGATTCCAATCAATTAAGGAAGACTGAACAAGTTATAATATATGGTTGTGATAGAATATTATTATGCTATAAGAAATGAGAAAGGGAATGGTTTCAGAGAAACCTGGAAAGATTGTCTAAACTGATGCAAAGTGAAGTGAACAGAACCAAGAGAGCAATTTATATAATAACAACAATATTGTAAAGATAACCAATTTTGAAAGACTAAATAACTGATCAACAGAATGATCAACCATAATTCCAAAAGAGTTATAATGAAACATGCTATCTACCTCCAGATAGAGAAATGATGAATTTAGAGTACAAATTGAAGAATATCTTTTCTATTTATTCATTTTTTCTTGAAACATGGCTAATATGGAACTTTTTTTGCATGTCTATACATCTTTTAATTGTTTTTATTTTTCTTGCCTTATTTGTTGAGAGATAGGAAGGGAAGGGAGAGAATTTAGAACTGAAAATAGGGGTGGCTAGGTGGTGTAGTGGATAAAGCATCCGCCTTGGAGTCAGGAGTGCTTGGGTTCAAATCCGGTCTCAGACACTTAATAATTACCTAGCTGTGTGGCCTTTGGCAAGCCACTTAACCCTGTTTGCCTTACAAAAAAAACTGAAAATAAAATAAAACTGAATTTTTTAAAAAAGAAAATGAACTTGATTAATCCAGGAAGTCATCTTGGAGATGATTGCCCTGAGCTATAGTTTAAAAGGAGGGTGCAGGATGGAATATGATGACCAACAAGAAAGAAGATCGTCTTTCTTCTTAGTTGCTCAGTCTTTCTCATTGTCTCTATGTCATTCTCTCTTCTCTATCCCCCATCTCTCCCTTTCTCTCATTTCATGCTCCACCCCCCAGTCTTCCCTTCCTTGTTTTCTACTAGCTTCATCCAGCATGAGGTTGTGGGAGAATACAGCCACCTGTTTACCATCCGTGGTTCAGATCCCAAGTTGGAACCCTACATGCTACTTGCTCACATTGATGTTGTACCTGCTTCTGATGATGACTGGGAGGTGCCACCCTTCTCTGGGCTGGAGCGTGATGGTTTCATCTATGGCCGGGGCACACTGGACAACAAAAACTCTGTTATGGTTTGCCTCACAATACCCAGAATGGGCATGAAGGGGAATGGGCATTCAGGCATTTGACAATGTTAAGAATACTCTACTTTTCCAGAAAATGAGGGAAAGTCACTCTATCATTTTCCAGAGTCTAGCACAGTGCTGTACACAGTTGGCATTTCTAGCAGCCTTGTTCTCTGGAAGTTGCCCCAAATGGTCTGTCATGATATGCATTTGCCAATTCTGTCAGGAGGTTTTCTGATCTACAAATCCTAATCCTGGGGAAATCTGACCTAGGATTCTGAATGGCAATACTCCCCTGGTTTCACTTTTCCTAGTGACCCTTATTCATACCCTCTCTGTCTTTCCTCTGTGTTTATATCCTTCAGGCAATCCTGCAGGCCATGGAACTGCTCCTCAGAAGAAATTATGTCCCTCGAAGGTCTTTCTATATCTCCCTAGGACATGATGAGGAGGTAATCCATTAGTGTTGTTGCCTAGAACCTTAGATCTTAGACCAGTTCTTTGTCCTTCAGTTGTATGAACATCATGCTTCTTTCCCACAATCAGACGTCTCAGGGGATGGGCATAAGGCAGAATCTTCCAAAACCTCCTTCTTCACACACACACACACACACACACACACACACACACACACACACACCCTCTAGAGATTGGATTGGGAACAGACATGGGTCTGGATCTGTGATGTGGGCAGGTATCTGGGAAATATGGAGCACAGAAGATTGCAGCCCTACTGGAGTCACGAGGTATCCAGCTGTCCTTCATCATAGACGAGGGAGGCTATGTCATGGATGATTTTATCCCTAACATTGAAAAACCCTTTGCAATGTGAGTAAAGTTACCCCAGCTTCTTGCTTCCTGCACTGGGTCCTTCCTACACTTTCTACACCGGGTTCTCTCAGAACCCAGTCTTGGACTCTCTTATCTATCTCCTTCTGCCCCCTGGAGCCCAATGCTTTTATGCCATACCAGAATATCTTCTTTTAGTCCCCTCCTGCCTTTCCCTTTCTAACTTCAATAGCTCAAGACTATTCCAACTCTGCTCAACCTGAGTTCTGAGCAGCACATGACTGACACCCAATTAGATCTTTTGAAGGATCCCAGGCAGATTCCAGTCAGGTCATGTCTCTATCCAAAACCTTTCAATGAAACTCTAGTATTTACTGAGTAAACTTCAATTTCCTTAATCTGGCATTCAGAACCCTCTACAATCAACCTATCTTTTCAACCTTATCCCATGCTACTTCTCCTTTTATGCATGATGCTTTAGCCAGACCATCTCCTGATTCATATTTGGTCATTATACAGTTTCAGTTTGTTTATTTTTTTTCCATCCTTCCCATTTACATTGCTCTTATCCTTCCTTAAAGATCAATTCAGTAAATGAATAAATAAAATATTTATTAAATGCTTACTGTGTGCAAAACACTGTGATAAGCCCTGAGGGGACAAATAGAAAGATAAAGCAGTTCCTGTTCTTAAAGAGCTCACATTCTAATGTGAAAGGTTTCAGCTATAAGTCAGGTGGAAAAATCCCATGGTCCTTAGGATGCAGTGACAAAGCATCTGTAAGTGCATACTTTTTAATGGCATTGCCACTGATAACATCATATCATTTTCTGATGTTGAACCATTTGACAGTGTCAAGGACTCTAGTGGGAAGAACTTTCTTTTCAGGGTCTTCAGTAGCTGTGGTTGTAACACCTATAGGAGCAGTTCCCAGGCTGCATCTCCACAGAATTTGATTCCTAGGATGATGGCTAAGTCCCCCGGGCTGGAAGAATTTCTATTACCAAGGTTTTTGTGTTCAGGATCTTGGGTTATCTTCATTAGGGTCTAAAGAGGGAGAGTGACCAAGAGGTTGATGATAGTTTGACTTCTCTGAGGAAGTATGCCCTGATCTTTCTCCCCAGTTAGGAATAATCTTCTCTACCCTCCACCTAGATTTTACCATAGTGCTTTGCTTTAACTTCTCTCATGCATTCTGTGCTATTTTGTAATTGTAGTGATTTGTGCATATATCATATTCCCCTACTAGACTGCAAAATACTTAGTGTCTGGCTTTCTATCTGATCTAAACTCTATGGTTTCCCAGAGTTTAGCACAGTGCTGTACACAGTTGACATTTAATATTTACTGAATTTGATTCTGTCCTGCTAGGATTTCAGTGTCTGAGAAAGGTGGCATGAACCTCATGCTACAGGTAGACTCTGCTGCAGGTCATTCATCAGCCCCACCAAAGGAAACAAGCATTGGCATCCTTGCAGCAGCTGTCAGTCGGTAAGTGGTCCTTCCCTTCCTTGTACCCTCAGCAAGGGCTTATCTCTGGAAACCTAGGCCTTCCCTATTTTAGTCTTGAGAAAACTGAATCATAGATCATGCCAGGTGATAGAGAAGAATTAGAAACCAAAGATATGATAGGTAGATAATATATAGAGCCATGTGTGGGTTCCTTCAATGAGTAAACAGGATTAGGTGGCTCAAGCTTTACAAAGGAGATCATCAAAAATCAGGTGAGAGGGATAAGAGAGAAGTAAATGAAGAGGTGAGTTTAACATCAGAACTAAGGGAACTTTGGTAGTGGAAGGTGTTTATTTCTTTTGTCTTTATTCTTGGCTATATCCAACTACTTAAGGACATTATCTTAGTTGATTCCTGAACCATTCTTGTGAGATATTATTATTATCTTCATCTTTACAGATGAGAAAACTGAGGTTAAGAGCAGTTAAGTGACTTGCCCATGGTCACTTGGTATCTGAGACAAGAGTGGGGAATTGTTTCCCAATTTCCTGTCCAACATCCTATCCATGCCCCCACATCTGAGCATGTCTGAGAGAACAATGTCTTTTTTCAGACTGGAGAAAACACCAATGCCTAACATGTATGGAGAGGGGACTGAAAAAAGCCTTTTGGAGCAACTTGCAGGACAGGTATGGGACTGAGGAGACCCTAGAAAAAGGGCAAGGGGAGGAACTCTCTACTGAGGAAAGAATGGGTATATCATCTGGGGCTATAGAATCTCTGGACTCCCTTCATCCTTGCCAAGGTTGAGGGAAACCATTACCCACCCCATCTCTATTTTCCACACCAATACCTTAATATTGGGTTGATTCATAATTCTCAGGAAGGAGTTATTCCTTCTCCATACTCAACAATCCAAATTTTATGTGTGCCCCTTAGGAGACTGATCTGTGTCCTTTAACCAGACAAACCCAGATGGTGAATCACAGCCTCATTTATTATTTTCCAAAGTTCATAAAACCAACAAATTCCAGCCAAGTCCTGATCACAAGGGCCCCAATATGAAATTTTGGTTTAGACCTAGATTAATAGGAGATCTTTACCTCAGACACACTAACCCTCACATGCTAACCATTTTTTCACTAGATTTGGAAATTCTGCTAACCTGGCTCTTTCTTCTCTTAGTTTGGATTCCCAATGAATATCATCCTGACCAACCTATGGATATTTGGACCCATTGTGCGCAAGTAAAGAGTTCTTGTCACCTTACCCCAGCCTCCAGTCCTTATTTAAGCAGGTTCAAGCAATCCCAAATTGAACAGCTACCTCCCTCCAAATAGGCATTGCCTGTAAACCCATATGTATAGCAGCCTTTCATTCAGGAAAGAGTTATTCCCCACATTCCTCTTACTCATCCATTTCAACACTTCTTAAACCTCTTCCCTGTTGAGTTGGTCTTCCTTATGTCTGAACTTGATTCCTCTTGTTTCAGAATACTTGAGAAAAGTCCCATCACTAATGCAATGATCCGAACCACTGTGGCAATCACTATGTTCAATGCAGGAGTCAAGGTAATACCCCCAGGAAGTTCTGGATCCTTAACTCCACTCCCTGTCTGGGAAACTGAAGAAATTCTTTCCTGGGTCCCACACAGGTCCCTTTCCTTTCTCTGGAACCACGTCAGACAAATAGAGAATAGAGTCAACACCAATTCCATATCCTCTTGGTTAATTCATTGATGTATACTTCCAATGTCTCCGAAAATGTCAACCTATTCTGTGTTCCTAGAATGTGATTCAGTATGATTCTTAACTATATAGACAAATGTGCCTTAGAAGCGAATTAGCACCTAGTACCTTGGAAGGGAATGCAACTTTCTGCATCCCCTTTGACAAAGTGTCCAACATGAGCTATTTACAAAGAAGAATAATCTGCCTGCGATATTTCTCCAAAATAAAAACATCTTCACATCCACCTCTAAGGCTCCTTCCTATTCAAATTCTGTGACCTCTCATTCTGTGATCCTACATTCACTTGGTGGATTCAGGAATTTCATATTTATTATATGAAAGTAACAGTGGTCAAGTAGTTGATAGATGAAGGAATATTGCACTGACTTCAATGACTTATTCAGAGATCAAGGTTTAGAATTCAGTCTTCTGGGGTGGCTAGGTGGGGCAGTGGGGCAGCCTCAGACACTTAATAATTACCTAGCTGTGTGACCTTGAGTAAGCCACTTAACCCCATTTGCCCTGCAAAAACCTAAAAAAAAAAAAAAAATCAGGCTTCTAATACCCTTTCCAGGGTCTTTTTTTTTTCCATTACACAGATGAGATGGTTTGGGGGTCATTCCCAGACATCCTACCTAAGGAGTACAGTGCTATTATGGAATGAGAGATAAGAGATCTGGGTTTGAGTCTTAGCTCTGCCACGATCTTGCTACATGACCTTGGGAAAAACACTTCTAAACTGTGAATAGCATTTTCAGGTTCTCTCTCCCTTCTTAGCTTTACCCCATGCTGAACTGGCCTTCCTAGCTCATGAATGATGGACTTCTCCCTCAGTTCCAAGCTTGTCTTTCTAGTCATGGAAGGGAATAGGCAGATTTTTAAACCTGGAAATGATACCTTCCTCCTCATTGGGGAGACAACCTCATGCAAACATTCCAGGGATTAAGTGATGTCCAGCCAAGGAAGGAACTTCAGACCTGCTCTGCCAGATTAATCTCAAGAGTTGGGCAGGGTGCTGATTGCTGCCTTTCAAGAGAGTTCCATACATAGAGACACAGGCATTAAGTGAACCAAGGGTGCTGCTCAGTGGCTAGAATAGAAATAGCACCTGAATTTTTTAAAGAATAGGTCATTTAAATGTGTTTGGCCTGTAGCAGGGAAAGCAATGTCTTCAGAACTAGATTAAGTAATCTTCTCAAAAGACCATCAGCAACCTCCCTCTGATGCAAGCATTACCAGGGGAGAATTGTAGAATAGGAAGGCATCTTAAAGGTCATCTTGTCCATCCCCCTGCTTTCACAAAAGGGTGAGCTCTTCTTTATTTTTCTCTCTTTTCCTATAATTCAGAATTGGAAAATCTAAGTTTGAGAGTCAGATTGGGTCCTAGAGATGAACTAGACAAATCTCCTAATTTTACAGATAAGGAAACTGTGACTCAAATTGGTTAAATAGCTTTTCCCAAATTTCACATAAGGGCTGACCTGGGATTTGAAACTGGACCCTTTGACCTTTCTACACCTTGACCACTAGGTGGCGCATGCCTAGAGCCCTAGACCTGATTCATTCTATCTGACCTTGTTCCTTCTTTGTTTTCAAAGAGCACCACAGACTTCAAGGAGTGCTGCTTGCATATGAATTAGAGTGACTTTAGCCACTCACTAGCTGTGTGACCCTGGGTAAATCACTTAACCTCTGCCTACCTTAGTTTCCTCATCTGTAAAAGAGGATTTGCCTCCTCATAGGGCTGGTTTGAGTATCAAATGAGTCAATAGATATTAACAATGTAAATAGCTGTCAAATAAAGTAAAAAGTCAAATAAACATTAAAGTACTCTATAAATTCTAGTTGTTATTATTACTATTGTTATCATTATTGTTATGTAGTATTTTTTATTTATTTAAAGCAATGGGGTTAAGTGACTTGCCCAAGATCAGCTAACTAGTATTCTTTATACTGTTCCAGAATCAGCTTGACTCTTCGAATCAAAAGTGATCTGGAAGTCATTTAGCCCCAACCCCCACCTATAGGTTATATTTGACTAGTAGTCATCCAATCTCTAAATAAATATCTCCAATAATAAGGTACTTTCTACCCTCATTCAATCTTTAGAGCGCATAAAATGTTAGAGATTCCTTTATTTTAAACTGAAAATGATTTCCTCATAGCTTCCACCATGGTACATTCTTGCTCCAAGCAGAATGAGTCTATGGAGGTGGTTCTGTTAGTTTGTTGTTCATATGCATCTATAGATCAGGCCATTAGATTGCCCTATTCCCTCCCTACTCCTAATCCTCAATAAAGCTTCAGACCTTTCCTACCTTTCTTTCCCCATCCACACTTACATATCCCTATGTCCAGTTCTCCTACATGACTATGGCTGATATAATACTAAGTTATGCTGATGGTGCCAATAGGTTTCCCTTCCAGGAAACTTGTTGGCATTTTATCCAAGCTTTTATTGAAATGAAATATTTCTGAAATACCCAGAGTCTCCTTGAAGTGAAATGGAAAGGGCCCAGACCAGTGAGTACTGGTCTCAGACACTTATTATGTGAATTTGAGCAAGTCACTTAACTTTCCTTGCCTCAGTTTCTTTATCTGTAAAATGAGCAGGAGAAGGAAATGGCAAACCACTCCAGTATCTTTGCTAAGAAGATCACAAAAAAGGGGCATGACTAAACAAATGAATGAATTTGAAAAAGCCCAAGACTTAGGGACCTGAGACTTGAAGACAATTTTTCACTCTTGTCACTGACTAGCTAGGCAACTTTATACAAGTCACTTCTTGACTGGGCCTCAGTTTCTATCTGTAAAATAAGTCTGGATGAGATGATCTCTGAAGTTTATTCCCACTTCAACAGGTAATGATTTCATAACACTAACTGACTAGGGACCTTAGATAAGTCACTTCCCATCCCTGAGTCTTACGTTTTTAAATTTTGGTTTGTTTGGTTTTTTTAAGTGTAAAATGAGGGATTGACCTAATTGACCTATAAAGATCTTTCATTCTATGATAAACCTAGATGGAAGAAATTACATGACTAAAGACTTTTTCAGTAATTTCATTTGAGACCCAGAGAAGAACTGGAAATAGAACCAGAAGGCAGGAATCAGAGTCACATTTCCCATTAGAAAGATGGGGTAACTATGGCCCAGAGAAATGAAGGGATTGACACGTGTTTCACAGACTTCCCTCTGAGATCTATGTCTAGCCCTGAAAAGGAGCATATGGTCCTTTTGCTCAGCACCTCAATAACCCAAGACTTAAGAGAGGAAAAAAACAGATTCAAAGCATAAAATTTAACCTCCTCTGCCTTCTGAAATTTGAGTTTCCCACGAAGTTAACTAGTGGAAGAAAAATTTTATTATCTAGATTCTTCTCAACAGTCATTTTTGGTTAAGCTGGGTAAAGGGAACCTGTCTGGCTCTATAGGTATCTGGGGTTGGTTCAAACAGTAGACATGTATTTTTTTTCTCCTCAGGTGAATGTCATACCTCCAACTGCCCAGGCAACAGTCAATGTTCGGATCCATCCTGCCCAGACAGTCCCTGAGGTATGATCTAGAAGTTTGTTGGGAAATACAAAGGCATATGACCTCATGACCCAGAGATTAACACTCATCTCAGAATTTGTTTAATCAGAAATAAGGGGATTAAAACAAATCCCCCAGGTGAACTTTTCTCAAGAGCCATAGGATGACCCAGTATAAGTGGTCTCCTTATGGCCTTAATAAGCCAAACTTACCTATCTTAAGGATAAATGACTCAGAGTAACATGACAGAAAGAACATGGAACAATTAATAAAAGGCTTGCATTGGAATCTCAGTTCCTCATTTAGCATATCTGGGTCTTATTTCCTTATCAGTAAAAATAAGGTATTGTACTAGATGATCTTTCTAGTTCTAACCTCTATGATCCTTTACTTTTCTAAGCTACAGTTTTTCATCTATAAAATAAGGATAATACTCCCATTTCTGACTTTACAAGATTTTTGTGAGGAAAGAACTTTGTAAGTCTTAAAACATTATAAAAATAAAAATGTGAGTTATGTGATTTGGCTCAGATACCTTTGAGACTCTGGGCTAGAGTCTATTTCCCATTTTGGGTTTAAGTAATAACAGTCATTTCTCTCTGAACTTTAATTTTCTTTTCTGTAAAAGGACGAAGCTTCAGTCTGTAATAAGATTCTCGAGCTAGCCTTGATTAGCACAAGCCAATATGAAGCCAGTTTCCCTACTGGCGTTTATGAGTCTTCTTGGGCTGTCTCACCCATGCCTTCTAGGGCTGCATGGGCTCAGACAATATAGCCTTTATTCCTCATTCGACAATAAGGTCTTGTTTTAATATCAGCCTGAGAAAGACCATGCTCAGAAGAAAATGCTACTGATGCTTTTAAAAAAACCAACATAATAACAAACATGATTACAAACTTTCTAAAAGCTAAATATAATTTGAGGTAGAAGATTATCTATGGCTATGGGAGAAATTGAAACTGGATATATAGATTTAAGAGTGATCTGCATAGATGGGATCATCAAAATTGATGACATTACAAAAGAAGATAATACATCAATATCCTTGCCACGAAAGAAACCAAATGGGGTCACAAAGAGTCATACACAGATACAACTAATGAACAAATATATACATGCACCACATGTATATCTATATATGTTTACATGTGATATAAACATGTAACATTATATGTTCTCTATGTATCTTCTTCCATCTGAAAGTCTCAGAGCAGCTGCCATCCTTCATTGTAGAGGGAGTTTTCTCACCAGCACTTTCCTATGCCAGTAAAATCATAAATGGAGCCAAACAAAGCAAAATAAAACAAAACTACCTTGAATCTCTTAAGGAATATGAGTCACGTTTTCAGAATATCGGGAGAGACATCACCACACAATGCAAAGTATCCTGAGTTTGGAATCAGATGACCTGGTTTCAAATCTTGTCTTAGATACTTACTACTAATGTGATCTTGGCAAGTCATAGTGTCTGGAATTTAATTTTCTCATCTCTGAAATGATGGGGTTGGACCTGATGATGACAGATAATCTAAAATTGCGATTCTTGGGTCAGCAGGGAATACATCAAATCAAAAGTCTAGAATTTTAGTCCTGGCTTTGCCAATTTCCAAGTCACTACAGCACCAGCCCTGGAGTCAGGAGTACTTGAGTTCAAATCTGACCTCAGACACTTAATAATTACCTAGCTGTGTGGCCTTGGGCGAGTCACTTAACCCTATTACCTTTAAAAAAACTGAAAAAAAGAATCAAATGAGAGAAGGTAAGGTGTTCTTTAATCACAAGGCATCTACAACTGTGAACTGTGTTTTTAACTGAATTTCTCTAGCATCCTTTCTCCTAAATCAAGCAAAAAAAAAAATCCTAAGCACCAACTATGTTGGAGGCATGGAATTAAGTGCTGGTGATACAAAGAAAAGCAAAAACCCACAACAGTTGCCCTCAATGGCTCACATTTTAACAGTTTAAGGCATTTTCCTGTCTGATTTTTATTTGTTTGTTTGTTTTGGCCTCCCTTTTTGGTGAGCTGATTATCCCCACTGTACAAATGGGAAAATGGATTCAGTCCTTTGCCTAGAGTCACACACCACAGAGAAATCTAGATGAAGCTAGGACCCCAGTCTGCTGACTTCTCCCTAAGGGGTAGTCATTATCTCAGGAAATCCCAGAATTCCTCTAATTGAGGTTCTTTCCACCAGTTCCCTCCCACTCCAGCATCCTTCCATTCCTTTCCAAGGGACATGTTTTCCACCCAGCTGGGGCCTTTACCTCATGACCATGGAAATATCACCCTGGATTTGGCTCTCTTCCCTCTCCTCCATGCCTAGGCCACAGTGGTCTTCCTTCCTAAACTCATCTGTATGAAACTCTGAAATCCTCATGTGAGGCTCCACCCCCCCCCACCTCCTACCCCCTCCCCCACCACAGAGGCACCTGTGGAAAGCCCTCATTGTTTAAAAAATCCTCAGCCACTACTGAAGACCATCAATGAACCACATCCTTTCCCTATACCATCACCACCATATAAAGCTTCCTCAAGAGCTGGAAATTGGAATTGCAAAATTGGGCAATTAGATGGCAGAGTGGTTGGGGCAATGGACTTGGCATCAGGAACATCTGAAGTAAAATCCTGCCTCAGGCACTTTTAACTATGTATTTTGTCTTTTCTCATCCTCAGTTTTCTTATCTATAAAGAAATATTAATAATAGCATCTGCTTCCAAAGTGTGGTAGGAGAATTGAATGCAATCATACAGGTACAATTTCACAAGTCTTTAGCAAAACATAAATATTTGTGAAGACTTCACCCAGTGGAATGAGCAGATGAGAATAATTTGTTCCAATGGCTAAGAAGGCAGCTGAAGAGTGCTTGAAACTTAGACATCAAAGATCCAAGGTTACCCAATGCATCTGGAACATTTGCCAGCTGTCCTGCCACTGGACTTAGATGATTCTGGAAGAAAGAGTGGGACTGACAAGTCCAATTCACAAAAAAAGTCAAGATGTCCCTTGTGATGTTATTAGTTCTCTTCAAAAACAACGTAAATGAAGCAACAAAGGATTTATTTTACACAATCATTCTTGATATGATTGCCCAAGAATCCACCGTAGCTCCTGATTATTGCTCATTACATTGAATTCCTGCATTTCAGTTTTGTCTTGGATTGTTCAGTCATAGATTCTACAAGCAGGAAGGAACTTTGGAGATCACAAGCCCACTCATTTCCTAGATAAGAAAACTAAGGCCAAGAGAAGTGTCTTATACAAGATCATTCAGTAGACAATATGTATTCCTTCTCCTGTTATATGTTATGAATCCTGTGGAGTGTGCAAAAGAGGTACAAGTGAACCCCACCCCATCACTGGAAGCATACAGGCAAAGATCAAATGACCTATTGATAATAATATAGAACAGTAGAAGCAAACACAAATAGAATCTGGATCTCTACTGGCCACATGCTGATGTAGAAACCCACACATTAACATTACTTATCTTGTATTTTGGGGGAGAGTCAACTTGTAAGAATCTAAGACCAGTTTTGAATTCAGATCCTCCTGACTCCAGGGCCAGTAATCTAGTCTAGATGCCATGTCTATGTTTTGTCACACTTGTATTCATTTTGTTAAAAATTTCTGTTACATTTTAATTTGTTTCAGAAGTTTACTACTTGAATTTGATGCATCTGCTTGTAGAGTAAAATCATCTCTCAAAATTCTATAAGATGTTATTCTGCCTTAAAAGAACTTATAGGATAGAATCATAGATTGGATTTGGAAAAGACCTAAAAAACCAACTCTCTAAACCCTCCATTTGACAGATTTCCAAGGCCCAGAAAGGGAATTTGGGTTTCCTATTCATCATAGGCACATAAATTTGGAACTTGACTTTACCTCCAAAATCATCAATTCCCTCATTTTATTGTTGAAGAAATTAAGGACTAGAGAGATACTAAAATATTTTATCACACAACTGGTCAATAGCAGAGTTCATTTTTATCCTCAGGTCCCCACACATGAAATCCAGGGCTCTTTCCTTTGAATCACCCTGATTTTCACACAGCAAGTTAGTGAGAGAAAGCATGGCAAGCTAGAATCCATGTCTCCTGAGTCCCAGGCCATTAGTTTTCTCCTTATTCTCTGTTCAGGGGAAGGAGATTATGTGTTTGTGTATATATACATATATATATATATATATATATATATATATATATATATATATATATGTTTGTGTGTGTGTGTGTGTGTGTGTGTGTGTGTGTGTGTGTATATATATATATATATATATATATATATATATATATATGGAGGGAGAGAGAGAGAGAGAGAGAGAGAGAGAGAGAGAGGCTGAAAGTTTAAGTGACTTGTCCAAGGTCACATAGGTGCTAAGGAGAAACTGGACTGAAAAAGAGTGAAAGTGACAACAGGGTAAATGTGATTGATGTGGAGCCAACACTGGACAGGATACCTGACTGCTTGCTACCTTGTGGTACTTTTAAGAGGTTTTATGAAAACTCTATAAAACTCTAGGAGTTTTATGAAATGGTTGAACTAGATGACCTACAAGGTGCCTTTTAACTCTAGATGTGTGGCCCTTGAGAATAAGAGATTAGAGACAAAAGACAGCTGAGGTTGGATTCAATGAGGATGCCTCCTTGGATTCAGCTACTAATCATGCTTGGTTCAGGAAATGGGCATGACATCTGCCTTCTATGGAGGAGGTTGGTGGGGTTACAAATGTTCTTAGATTCTTTCATATTGGAGAAAATCCAAACCCCAGGAATACAGTAATTCCTCCCTTCTCAGAGATAGTCTTAGGTCAGAAACATAGCCAAAACCAAAATGTACCAATGCCAATAAAACCCCTAAAAGGATGAATGAGATATTGATCACCCCAAACCATCTCCTTGGTCCATACCAAGATAGTTCCAGTGGAATCTCCAATAGACCTCTTTTCTCAGGGACTCCTGAAACTAGATTTTGTAAGTTTTCTCTTATCACACTCATCTTAGTTGATTTGGGTTGCAAGTTCTGATAACTTCAGACCAAGTTGTATTACTTTCAGAGAGGGGAAACAAAGAAAGTCTGCTTAGTCTAATGCCCCCCTCCCCCTCCCCCCACCAGTCCCTGTCTTGACTGCTGAGATCATTTTCCTGATTCTATATGTAGCTGGTTACAAACAGGAAGCCGGGGTCCCCAATGAAGGGAAATAAGACTGTATGACCCTTTAATCACTAATATGAGACACCCATGAATTGGACAGGTCCTCCAGAGGTCATCATGTCCATCCTTCTTCCTCAAGGTGAGACAACACAACCCCTATCACCCCCTCCAGTGCAGAGAGGTGAGAGTCTCTCATTTCTCCTTTCTCCCCTCCCCAAAAAAGAAAATGCCACAAAATCATTGGTACAAAACCATTAGAACTCTTTCTGGATGTCTAATCCACATTCTTCTCTTTCCCCTCATATTCCACTATCATCTCTACCCTATTAGTTTCATTCTATCCTCAAGAGGAATCAGGAACTCTGCTTGCCCTCATTTGCAAATAACGCTTGGAATTCATAGAATTCTTAAATTGGAAAGGGCCTCAAGCATCACCTAATACAACCTAAATCTGAACAGGAATCTCCTCTATAATGTCCCTAATGAGTGCAGCCTGAAAAACAACAATCACACAGATCAGTTCTTGAGAACCCTCTTGCCCTTCAAAGGACATTTTTCCTTGCATCATGCCAAAATTTGCTACCACAACTTTTACCCATTGCCCCTAAATGTTAGGCCCTTTTGA
Organism: Macrotis lagotis; assembly: GCF_037893015.1. Classification (NCBI taxonomy): domain Eukaryota; kingdom Metazoa; phylum Chordata; class Mammalia; order Peramelemorphia; family Peramelidae; genus Macrotis; species Macrotis lagotis. Next base: position 106,170,381 of record NC_133659.1, on the reverse strand, counting down.
CCAGATTCTAGTCAGGATCAAAGGATTATAGATTTAGAGGGATGAAAGAACCGCAGAGGTCTTCTAGTTAAACCTCATTTTGCAACTGCAAGGAAACTGAGACAAGGAGATGTTACGACTTAACCAAGAGACTCAGGTTATCTTGCAGAAAACAAAGTTTCCACTTGTGACCTAGAGATCATGATGACCTAGGGAGGACAAGAGTAGTTGCTAAGGAAGAAGAAAAGTTACTAGACTCGATTAAATGAAAAATATAGGTAACAGGATATCATCATTTTTCAAGTTATTAGGCAGAAGGGACTGGATTTGTGGATCTAGGTTAGGTAAGGGGAGGAAAGGAGAAGGGACTAGTATCTATTAAAAATCAACTATGTGTTGGGGTGGCTAGGTGGCGTAGTGGATAAAGCACTGGCCTTGGAGTCAGGAGTACCTGGGTTCAAATCCGGTCCCAGACACTTAATAATTACCTAGCTGTGTGGCCTTGGGCAAGCCACTTAACCCCATTTGCCTTGCAAAAAAAAAATCAACTATGTGACTGTGCTAAGCACTTCACAAAAATTTTCTCATTTGATCAATTGGGCAACAAAGGTGGAATCCAGGATAGAGCCTAGGGACTGAAGTTCAGGTAGACCTGAATTTAAATCTAGCCTCAGCTACTTATTAGTTTGTGGGACTCTTAAGTTACTCAACTCTCATTTGCCTCCATTTCCTCATTTGTAAAATGGGAACAATAATAATAGCACCTATCTATCATCACTTTCCTAGTGACCTTCAATCTCATCTTCTACAAGAAACCGTTCCACTCCAGTCCTTCCTAACACTGGTGCCTTCCTTCTGAGACTACTCCCAATTGATCCTTGTTTGCATGTTGTTTCCTCTATTAGATTTTGAGTTCCTCTCTACATCCACAGCCCTTAGAACAAGGCCACATATCAAGAACATTCTGAGTCCAGCAAAGAAACCAAATCCCTGATGCTCTTGGGTACCTACCTCCCAGGGCTCAAATTCTGTTAGAATGTAAGCTCTTTTAGGGCAGAGTTCATTTCAACTTTTGTCTTTATATCTCCAGGTATAGCAAAGTGCCTTGTCAAGTTGGCACTGCATCATCATCATTTATTATTATGATTATTATTTGAAAAGTGATTATTGATTGAATGATTGACTCAGTCTTTTGAACACTCAAAGATCGGTACTGTTTGTATTCCAAGTTGCTTGGGTGGAAGTCCTAATTCCATTATGTTTTCTTCAAAAGGTGCTAGAGATTATCCAGAATATTGTGGCTGATAACCGAGTGAAGTATGAAGTACTGACTGCCTTTAACCCCCTTCCCATGAGTCCCTACGACAATGAGGCCTTTGGGTACCAGCTTCTCAGAAGGACTATAAGAGATGTCTTTCCAGAAATCTCTGTTGTTGTCCCAGGTAATGACTTCACAAAGGATGACCACTTGAAAAGGTGGCCAGGAATGGTTTCCTCTCAGACTTCCCTTTAATCCTTGCCCTCACTCCAGCTGTTCATGCCTGGAAACAGCTACTACCTTCCTCCCTTCCTCCCCTGGCCCAGCTGGATCTTTCAACTATAACTGTTTTCTCCTATCAGACTGGAAGGAAGAAAGTAAACAGGAAAGAGACAGAAACAATAAATCCTGGAGGTGAGAGAAGGGGGAGAACTGGTTTTGCTCACTTGAGGGAGCAGTCCTTGCTCAGCCTGAGCCTCAGTTCCCCAACCCCCAAGGTTAACAGGTAGGTTAAACTAACAGCTAGGTTTGGAATTCTCTAGCCAGGCAGAGGGCTCCCCAACTCATCTCATTTACATTGACTAAAACCCAAAATCTAGACTACTCTCACCTATGTTTCCATTTTTCTCCTACTTTGAATCAAAGCAAAGACACTTGTATCACAAAATTGCCATCAAAATTTAACATGAAGGAAGGACTTCTTTAGTAACACATATTTAGTAAGCACAGAGCTCCTTGCTTGATGCTAAGATACAATCTTTTGACCAGATCTATTCCCTGCCATCATAGAACCTGATAATGAATAAAAAGGACACAAAAATAGATAATTCTATTTTATTTCATTTTCTCCACTTATATATTAAAACAAGTTTTAACATACAGTTTTAAAACTTCAATTTCCAAATTCTCTCTCTTCTTCCTACTTCATTGAGAAAGCAATTTATTTGCTATAAGTTAAAAATATGTAGTCTTGCAAAACATATCCATAATAGTCATATTTTGAAAATATAGATATACCCCCAAAAACAAAAGAAGTTTAACAAGTATGCTTCAACCTATATTTAGATACAATCAGTTCTTTCTCTGGGAAAAACAGATAATTCTTTTTTTAAAAAATATTTATTTATTTATTTTGAATTTTACAATTTTTTCCCCTAATCTCGCTTCCCTCTCCCTATCCCCCCCACAGACAGCAGTCTGTTAGTCTTTACATTGTTTCCATGGTATACATTAATCTAAGTTGAATGTGATGAGAGAGATACATCCTTAAGGGAAAAAAATAAAGTATAAGAGATAGCAAAATTACATAATAAGATAACGGGGTTTTTTTTTAAATTAAAAGTAACAGTCTTTGGTCTTTGTTGAAACTTCATAATTCTTTCTCTGGATACAGATGGTATTCTCCATTGCAGATATCCCAAAATTGTGCCTGATTGTTGCACTGATGGAATGAGCAAGTCCATTAAAGTTGATCATCAACCCCCTGTTGCTGTTAGGGTGTACAATGTTCTTCTGGTTCTGCTCATCTCACTCAGCATCAGTTCATGCAAATCTTTCCAGGCTTCCCTGAATTCCCATCCCTCCTGGTTTCTAATAGAACAATAGCATTCCATTACATACATATATACACCACAGAAAAACAGATAATTCTAAAAGAAAAAATGTATGATGTTGGGTATTAGAAATCTCACATCTGATACTACTTATATGACTATGGACAAATCACTTGTACTTCTGGGCCTTAGTTTCCTCAACTATAAAATGAGGATTAGAACATCTCTTCACCTTTCGGGATTATTATATGTCAAAAATTTGGAAGATTTAAGATACTCTGTACATATAATGCAATAGATCAAGAGCTGGCTTCAGAGTCAGAAAAATCTAGCTTCATTCTCACCTCTGGCACATTTGGTTCACCAAACAGAACCTGGGCAAGTCTCTTAACCTCTCATTGCCCCTAGGCAACTCTCTTGAGACCTTGAGTTGCCAAATATGTGAAAATCTGTGATGATAATGTCCTCACTGAGAATTCCCTCTGCTAAGGAAATCCCAAGTCCAATACAAAAGCTTATTAAAATACAGAACTATATTACAGAATGAAATACTGTGTGACCAATGGGAATAAGGGAAGGTTTCAAGGAGGAAGTCCCCATTTGAGTGGAACTTCCTCTCCAGGGGGATGCCAAGAATGAGACTACCAGGAAATTCCCATCCCCTTTCCGGGTTGATTTTGCAACTCTTAGCAATAGTGTTCTTCAAAAAAGAGTTGTTGAGAGAGAGATTTTTAAGGTGAGTGTCTACTGCAGCTGAGATGGCAAGTAGATCTGTCCTAAATGGGAAATATTCAAGTGGTTGTCAATTCTTTCTTCCCCTTTCCCTCTTCCCCAAATGTAGGAAGAATGGAGCCTACTTAGCTTTTCTCCAACAGCTATGACTAGAAATGAGACTCCAGAGTTGGGAACTGAGGAATAGGACATTGTATTCATTACTTATGATAGCATTTATAAAATTTTAAAGGTTAGTGTTTTAACTTTACATTTAAAACCTCAGGGTTTGTAAAGCATTTTACAAGTTTGATTTTCACAACAACTCTGGGAAGAGGTACTATTATTATCCACATTTTACAGATAAAGAAACAGAGGCAAACAGAGTTTAAGACTTACCCAAATTCATATCACTAGTAAATTCCCAGGCTACATTTGAACTCAGCTCTTTCCAGCTCCAGGTCCAGCACTCTATCCACTTTGCCAGTTAGCATCTTACTTTAATGATCTTAAGGAAAATCTGCAATTCTGTTTGACAAAACATTTCTTAAATAGCCACTATTTACAGAGCACTGTGCCTAACCCTGAGAGGGATACAAAGTTCACATAAGACAAAGTCCCTGTTCTCATAGAATTTATAGTCTAGGATGGTTCTAGAGAGAACCATAATTTTTAAATGATACATGATAAGTGCATAAGAGAGATGTGATTATATAACCTGTGTCAAATGATTTACTTTTTCAGGGAGGGACAAAGGAAGGAGGAAGAGAATGTGGTACTCAAAATTTTTTAAACAAATGTTAAAAAATTCATTTTACATGCATTTGGGGGGATAAAATATTATTGACTGTGCAAAAGAGATGTGAGCAAGTTGAGTTGTGAAGAAAAAGTGGTCATTATCTCCTAATAATTCTGAACAGATTCCCTTACAGAGGTGCTATCTGAGTTGGATTTTAAAGGTTGGAAAAGAATTCAGTAGCTGAGAAATTGCAAAGGGGAAGAGTCTAGACCTAGGGAAGAACAAAAGTTCAAGGAAAAAACATAGGATAAAGATGAAAGAGAGAAGGGAGTGGAGGGGGGGAGGCTGGTACAAAGTATTTAACAAGTTGTTGACTTTGGCTCAGGTGTAGAGCAGGTGTCCTTAACCATTTTGATAGGTTGGTGATAGCTTAGGGCCCCTTTCTCAAAATAATGTTTTTAAATGAATAATCTAAAATAGGATTACAAAGGAAACCAATTATGTTGAATCTCTCTCTCTCTCTCTCTCTCTCTCTCTCTCTCTCTCTCTCTCTCTCTCGATATATATATATATATACACATATATATGTATACACATGTGTTTATATGTTTATGCATACATAAACAAATTCACAGACCCCTATTCAGAAAGAAATTATATGAGAGAAATATGGAAATGGGAATGGGTCAGTGGCTATGGAATCTGACTCTGCCACAGGTTCCTAAAAATTTCTAGACATAACCATCTGTTAGGTCCCTGCCATGACTGTTGTCCCTTTTGTCTCTCTCCTCCTAGGAATCTGTATCGGTAACACTGATGTCCGACACTATGCTAACATCTCCACAGGCCTCTATCGATTTAACCCTCTCTATCTCAATCCACAGGACTTCAAGGGGTGAGTGAAGCAGTAAGAGGCAGTGTGATGATAGGTAATATTTCCATGACCTCCCCATCCCTGCAAGGGAATAAAAGAGCATAAAGTTTTGTAAAGGAAAACTGGAAACCTGGATAAATCCAGCTGTCTTCCCCTTTCCAGTATTTCCTAGCATTGACATGTCAATTCTCTTAGAAAGGAAATCATTTAGTGATGCATTCATTTAACAAAAATTTATTAAGTATTGTGGGAAAGTGAAGAATATACTAGATTTGGAGGCAGAAGACACGTTAAAATCACAAGATTTCAACTGTGTAACTTCATATAAGTTATTCCTTCCAGATCTAAATGTAGGCTTCTCTAAAGTCAGCAATATTCCAAAAGGTGAACCATTTTACATCGAATTCATGATCCTTCCATGTGTTAATCACTATAGGAAATATTAAAATGAATAAAAGCTGTTCTTTGTCCTACTAAAGCATCTTATTTATGTAAGAGGATAAGTTGAATAGAATGAGTTCAGATATTCAAAACTCTTGAGGTCTAATATCAATCTTTGTTTTAATACACTAAATTAGGTTATATAAACTCTCTGCATCTCAGTCTCTATCACCAAACTGGAGGATTTTCTGCTCTTACCCATTTTGCTGGAATATGAATGTAAGATCAAAAAGAGAGAAATTCTTTGAACTCTTAGAAGAACAAATACTATGAATTCTAAGATATGATTGTCAACTCAATTAATTACCTAAAAGTTATTTAGAAAATTAATTCCAGGATGACAGACTCCACTGATTCCTGCACAACTCTGACAGATCTCTTCCCCTCAGTTAATGTAGACTCAAATCATGCAAATTTATTTGAACATTTATCTAAAACAGACTTTCCCAGACTTTCTACAAAATGAATTATTTTCCTCAAGACTTGAGATCTCTGGAAGAAGGAGAGGAATTTTGAGACTGGGTATATCTAGTTTCCTAATGAATGCAGGGGAGTCTTCCCACTGGAGAGCAAAGTACAGAAAGGGAGAGAGGGCAGCAAGGGTCATCTTAACATTCCATAGAATTGCTTCAGAAACTTAGAACAGGATGCATGTTAAAAAATATTTCTCTTATGACTTCTCATATTTATATACCTTTGTGGTTCATTACTAAAGTGCCTTATCTTAGTATGGCTGACTTTATACTGTTTATGCTTGAAAATTTGATAACCCAGTGATAGCAATTTGCATTTATGTGAAAGATTGCACACCAGATCAATATTGTTTATGTGACTTTTCTATCATTGGTTAAAGAATACAAATTGTAAATAGTTTTCAATGAATATTGATCAGATAATTGTGAAATGTTTCCCTAGATGGAAAGTTTTAATATTACAAATGGATGTGTCTTCTAAATGTAACAAAGTTTAAAAGAAACATCTAGGAATACAGTCACTGAGGAGTGATCATAATCTCATGTATATTCCTTAGAAAGAGTTCCTTCCTGGTTCCTCTTCTGGCACTACAGGGTCAGGGCTCTATAAGGCTTGTGTCAGAGCAGATAATATAATATGACTTTTCTTCCCATATCTCTTTCCCAGTTTCCATGGCATAAATGAGAGGATCTCTGTCAAAGACTATGAGACCCAGGTGATGTTCCTGTTTGAACTGATCCAGAATGCAGATATTGAGAAGATTCCCACACCTCATTCTGCTGAACATGAGCTGTGAGAAGATGGTGACTATTTCCAACTGTCTTTCCTGGGAGATGATAAACCCTCCTCCAAAATGGTCACACCATTTTTTTTTACCTCTCCCTGCTCAACTCTGGCAGGTCTCCTCCCCTCGGTTAATGTAGACTCAGATCATGCAAATTCATTTGAATATTTGCCTAAAACAGATTTCCCCAGACTTTCTGCAAAATGAGAGGGAAGAGAATGCATTTTACAAGAGACTTTGGAACTAATCCATGAAGCAACACCCTGCCAGCTTTCCAGCCTCAAATCCAGATTTTTCCATAAGCAAGGGTTCAAGTGACTGGAAGAGGGAGTGAATGTAGGCAGCTTTAGCCTGATCCCTAATACCTCTTTGCTCACCTCATCACTACCATGAAGTATGGCTTTCTGATGTCCCCACTGCTAACTTTCAGATCTGGGGCATCAGGCACATAGTCAATTTTTTTTCCTAGTAAAGATTTTCATTTGTAGGCATTATTCTACACACAACTACTTCAAGTACATCCTTTCCTCTGTTGTTCTGTTCCTAGGATCCCCAGTTTCTGACCCTCTTATGTACTTTCCTCCTCCTCTTGTATCCCTCTCTCTCCCTCCCTTTCCCTCTTCCTCTTCCCCTTGTGCTGGGAGAAACCCAAATATGAAACAAGCCAAACTAATATGTGTTAAAATAAAGTGATCAGTATCCTGCAACTTAGTTCCTGCTGATGAGGATTCTACCTCTGATCACCTATTAGAGAAACAAAGGCCTGGCTCTGGCCAGGGGATACCCAAAGGGTAGGGTCAGAAACAGAGAATAGTCCTGGGAGGGAGCAAGGGCACTGAGACCAGAGCCTAAGTGAGACCTGATTCTTGGACTAGGGAGAGAAAAGGAAGGGCCTCCTGTCCTTGGGCTGCCCCCAGCTTCCCTGTGTTGCTCCCCTCCCTCCCACTTGGCCTGGGGTTTTGCTCCCTCCTGTTCCTTCCACTGTTGCCCCTGCTCTCTGCACCCTTGCCAGCGCTAATCTGCGGAAACATTCCCCTGGCACAGCCTCACCTTCCCCCACCCCACTTTGTATTCCCAAAGGGGAGGGTCCAAGCGCCCTCATGGCCCCAGTCTCTCTGCTGAGCCGCTAGCCAGCAGGGCCCCGGCCCTGGTCCAACCCCATGGCCTGATTGAATCTGATCAAAGGCAGGGGGAGGGGGACTCTGGGGTCTAGAAAGAAGAAACGGTGTTTAGGGTATTCTAATTTAGATGATAAAACATGGCTGGAAGTAGGATATTGGCCTCTGTTAGGGGAAGGGAGGAAGCTTCTAACTCTCCTCTTGTAAGCAAATTTGAATCTGCCATGACAACCAGGTGGGGGGCCTGCAAGCACTGGTGCTATTTGTCCTGATTTGGGAGCTGCTCTTTGTGGATCACTGGGTCGTTAGGGTAATGGAGGGAAGTGTAGAGGGGGCTGGGTTAAGGGAAGCTCTCTTTATTTGAGCCAAGCACAGACCTTCCCTGGGGTTAGTGGATTGGACTGCCAGAAACTCCTCAGAGCTCCAATGGAGCAAGAAATGATATCAACATACTGACACTCTTATCTGGCCTCTGTACTCAATCCTTTTACCCAAGACTTCTCCCCCACCCTTGGACCATTTCTTTGGAGTTCACCCCAAAGGGAATCACATTAGTTTAGAAAATGTTAACTCAGGGAGGCTAGGTGGCGTAGTGGATAAAGTACCGGCCCTGGAGTCAGGAGTACCTGGGTTCAAATCTGGTCTCAGATACTTAATAATTAACCTAGCTGTGTGGCTTTGGGCAAGTCACTTAACCCTGTCTGCCTTGCAAAAAAAAATAAATATATATATATATATATACATATATATATATATATGTATATATGTGTATATATTAACTTGTCCTGGAATCAAGGAGAATCTGGAATCAGGAGTTCTATCACTTACTCCCAGTGAAGTATTAGTCAAGTCATTGAACTCTTTGGTCCTCAATTTCTTCATCTGTGAAATGGGAAAGTTGGTCTAGATCAGGGATTCTTACTTTTTTTGTGTCATAGGATCTTTTACTTGGCTAGTATTTTTTTGAAGTACTATAATTTTAATAACTGGAGTGTTTGATTTCAATTAGAGATTAGTGAAAATGAAGATGTCACTTTTTATCCATTCAAATTCTCAAATCTCTGGAAATCTTTGGGGTACACAGACCCCAGATTTAACAATCCTTGGAAAAAAGATGATCTCTTAAGATCCAGATTCCAGGATAGGCAGCAAAGGTGAAGAAGATAATGGATTGACTCCAATAGTTTTTTTTTCCATTTTCTGGATTTCAGTTCAGGGGTGTCAGTAGTAGACTTGACTCTTCTATAGTTGAAAAAAGTCCTGGACAGCCTGTGTTGGGGATGAGATGGTATCCAAGAGACCAGATGTCTAATGGTAGTGTCCCAATGGAAATGCTGATTGAAAAAGGTTATTCTGCTCTGGGATTTGATTCACATCTCTGCAACAATGTTATTGGCCTTTCTCTTCTTCCCTATGACCTACCTTTGTCCTAGCATTCCCCACAAGGTCTCCACATACCATTCTTCCCTTTCCTACCAGTTCCTCTTGTTTTCTGTTTCTAGGTGTAGGGTTCTTTCTCCTTTCTGCATCATGAGTCCATCCAGGTCTTGGATCCAGTTCCTGGGTGGGTTGAGGACTAGACTGTGATTGGAGCCCTGACAATGTTTATGAGAAGGACTGCTAGGGAGACACTTCTTGCTCTCTGCCTAGTTTTAGGAATGTTTTTTTGAGCTCCCACCCAAGGAGTGAGAAGCTGGAGAAGGGGGTGTGTGGAAGGGAAGAAGGAATTGCAAATTCTGGCTCAGAGAAAACACATTCCAATCCCACGGGTTCCCTGGGGGCTTTTGCATAGAAATATTCCAGTCAAAAGACCTGGCCCAAAATGACTTGAGCCAATGAGAAACTGATTAGGTCTGGGGAACTGTACCAAATAACACCCACCCACCCATTCCACTGTCCAAAATGAAGATTAGATGTGTCACCAAGGATACCACCTTCCCACCCTCTCTGTATTCTTTAAGAAACCAAAAGAGATTATAGTTTGAGAGAGAGAGACAAAAGAGGAGATGCAGCATATAAACACAAGGAGAGTCCTGGAAAATTGGAAACCCTTGTTGGTGAAGGAGCAGAAGGGTTTGATCCCACTCAAGAGATCAATCTACTCGGTCTCAATTTGTTCCCATGGTGATGACAGCAAAGGCAACCAAGTCAATCCATAGCATTCTCATGCCCACTCTGGACATCGAGTTCTATCTCTGGTCCCAGACAGATAGGAAAAAGGGGAAAACACAGTTCCTGCCTCCAACTCAAGTTCTGCAGATCAAACTGGGATCAGTAGGTAGAAGCTGAAAGGAGGCAAAGTGCCATAACAAGCACATGAACTGGATTTAAGTAAGGGAGTTACTGTGCCAAGTTACCAGCCTTACTTTCTCTTCCAGAGCCATCCGGATCCACTGGCCAGACATGAAACAGGATGACTAGCATTCCATGTGAGACAAAGAGGGCTAAGTGACTTGCCCAAGGTCACACAGCTAATAAGTGTCTGAGATATAATTTAAACCCAGGTCCTCCTAACTTCAGGGACAGGGCTTTATCCACTGTCATCCCAAATTTATACATTAATCATTTTGTGTAAGAGAAATTAGAATTAAGGGGAGATAGAAAGGGAAATTGTAAGAAAAGTTAAAACCTTTATTTATTTTTGCAAGTCAATGGGGTTAAGTGCAAGGTCACACAGCTAAGTAGTAAGTGTCTTCAGGTCAGATTTGAACTCAAGTTCCCCAGACTGATGCTCTATCCATCCACTACACCATTGAGTTACCCCTTGAAGTTAAAACTTCTTTTTAAAAGTCAGTTGATTAACATTTGTTAAGCTCTTACTATATGCCAGTCACTGTTCTAAGAAGTGAGGGTATAAAAGTAAAAAACAGCCCCTGCTCTCAAGGAGCTCACAATCGAAAGAGGGACCCTACACAAAACAATTATGTAAAAACCAGATACTTACAGGAGGTAATCCCAGAAGGAGGGCACTGAGGTTAAAGGGAACCAAGAAAGACTTCTTTACAATGGTGAGACTTAAGCTGAGGCTCGACCAAGCCAGAGAACCTAGGCAACAGAGATGAGGAAAGAGAGAATTCCAGGTATGGAGAACAGCCAGTGAAAACATTCAGAGTTGGGTCAAGTGTGATGAAGGAGCTCACTTTTCAATGGCAGATTCTTTGGAGCAAAATAAGGGCTAAGAAGATTGGAAAGGTAGGAAGAAGTTTAAGTTACAAAGAGTTCCGGAAGCCAAACAGAGGATTTTATATTTGATCCTGAAGGCAATTGGGAGCCACAGGAATGATGATCTGCATTTCAGGAAGGTCAATTTGAAAGCTAAGTAGAGGATGGATTAGGAAGAGACTTGTAGCAGGGAAACCAATCTCAAAAGTGGACAAAAGTTGGACTAAATAACCTCTTTTCCTCTTTCAACTCCAAGATTCAATGAGAAGATAGCAAATAAAAGTTAGACCTCTTAAGCTTTTAAATGTTTTTATATGGTCTCTAGCATTTAAAAAGAGATACTTTAAAAGTCATCATTTTGGTATACAAATCTAATATTTATGAAACTAGTATCCCATTTTTCCTTTCTATGGGAAAACCTAAGATCCAGGGTATTCTTCATTAAAAGAGAAGCATAATTGAAGCATAATTTTTGACACATATCATTTGTAAGGTAAGATAGAGTTTTCAAAAGATAGAATCTAAGCCATCAACAAACATATGGAAAAAGTACTCCAAATGGCTAATTGCAAATTAAAATAATTTTAAAGTTCCACCTTATACCCCTCAGTTTGGCAAAGATGACTAAAAAGGAAAATAATTGTTGGACACTTAGCACATTAATGCATTGCTATTGCTAAGGCTGTAAATTACTTTCCTGGAAAGCAATTTGGAACTATAGTCCTAGAGTCATTAAACTGCACATTCCCCTTGATTCAGGGATATCACTGCTATGCTATACTTCAAAGAAGTGGTACAATGGATAGTGTTGGATCTAAACGCATCTTCCCAAATTCAAATCTGATCTCAGACACTAGTTATGTGAACTTGGGTGAGTCACTTAACCCTGTTTGACTTAGTTTCCTCAACTGAAATATGAACTGGGGAAGGAAATGGCCAACCATTCCAGTGTTTTTACCAAGAAAATTCCAGATGAGGACACAGACAGAAACAACTGAACAACTAAAATAACCCAAGCAAATGAAAGAAGAAAAAGACCCATTTGGGCAAAAATATAGCAGCTTTTCTTTATGAAAGACTGTAAACCAAGGAAGTGATCATCTATTGAGGAATGAGCAGACAAATGATATGTGGATGTAATGGAAATTATAAAATGGACAATTCAGAGAAATTTGGGAAAACTTGTATGTATTGATGCAGAGTGAAGTGAGCAACATGAGAACAATTTATCCAAATAACACCATAAAGAAAAACAATCAAGACTTGAGAACACAGATTAATGCAATGACCAACTATAGTTCCAGAGGAACAACAGACTTCCTAACACAGTACCCGACAAAGTAAACTTTTTTGGGTGGGAGGGGTTAAGTGACTTGCTCAAGGTCACACAACTAAGTAGTAAATATCTGAGACTGAATTTGAACTCAGGTCCTCCTGACTCCAGGACCAGTGTTCTATCCACTGGGCTACCTAGATGCCCCTCATAGTAAACATTTAATAAATATTTATTGGCTGACAACTTTTGACATAGAGATAATCACTCAAGAAGCAGAATGAAATGACCATCTTCAAATTTAGCCAATGTGGACTTTTTTTCCTTGTTAAAAAAAAGTGTAGTAGCTAGGCAGTGCTACAGTGAATAGAGCACTGACCCTGGAGTCAGGAGGACCTCAGTTCAAATGCTACCTTAGCCACTTAATAATTACCTAGCTGTGTGACCTTGGGCAAGTCACTTAACTCCTTTGCCTTGCAAAAATAAAAAAAAGTAGTAGTAGGAGAGGAATAAAAAGGAAGGTAGAACATCTAACTCTCTCTCCCATGGACAGAAAGAGAACAGTTTCTGCAGCTCAGCTCCAGTGCACTCTAAAGCAGGAAGACACATAATACAATGGGGTGGACAACAGAGTTTACTATTGCATCCACTGTTCATTTCCTATCTTACTTCCACAGACCAACCATTTGGGAAATAGGAGTGATCTGGTTAACATCTGCTATAGCTGCTACTGCCAGATAAGAGAAATGACTAGAGAACATGAAGATACTAACACTTAGAATACTAACACTTTGACTGGAGCAAAGTTGCAGAGCCCTGAAAATGAGGCAGGTCAAGTTCAACACATCCTCTGGTTCTTGAACTAGAAAGAGTTTTTATAATACAAGGGAAAATAGGAGGGAGTAGTAAGTGCTTGAATTAGTTCAAAAAAGGAAGAATATATATACACAGTACATATACACAGATAAATATATATGTATGTATATATATAAATGTAACCTACTCAATAGGGCAATAGGAAGGAAAAGTGGTAAGAGAAAAGGGGGAATGAAGAATGATAAAGAGGAGGGCAAATCAAGGGAGATAGTGGTTGGAAATAAAGTAGGCTTTTGATAAGGGACAGAACAGAGGGAGAGAGTCAGAGAGAGGGGAGGGTAAGAGAGATGAAGGGAAATATACAGTAATCATAACTGTGAATGTGAACAGGATAAGCTCACTCTTAAAATGGAAGCAGAAAAAACTAGAAATCATTATTTAGCAATATGTTGTTCATGAGACACACTTGAAAAAGAAAGACACTAAGTTAAAGAACTGGAAATGAACCTAATATGTTTCAGCTAGAGTAAAAAAAAAGGGGATAACAATTATGATCTCAGACAAAGCAAAATGGATAAACAAATAATATAAAAAAAGTTTTACATTGTTTCTTTGACTGAGATAGAATGGAAAAAAATTTATAAAACTAAGAACCATTCTGCAATTGATAAATGGACAATTATTTAGGCAGTCTTCAGAAGAAGAAATCAAAACAATCTAGTCATATAAAATGCTCTCAATCACTATAAATTAGAGAAATGTAAATTAAAACAACTCTGAAGTGTGATCTCACACCTATCAAAAATGACAGATGTTGGAGGGGATGAGGGAAAAATACACACACTAATAAATTGTTGATAGAATTGAGAAACATAATTTGGAGCAATGCTCAAAGGGCTATAGAACTGTGAATAACCTTTGACCTAGCAATACTATCACTACTAGATCTGTATCCCAAAGAAATCAAAGGAAAAGTTAAAGAACATTTACATACAAAACTATTTATAGTAACTCTTTTTTGTGGTAGGATATAATTGGACATGAAGAGGATGCTCATTAATTGGGAATGACCAAACAAATTGTAGCATATGATTGTGATACATATTATTGTACTATAAAAAAATGACAAGAGGAATGGTTTCAGAAAAACATGGTAAGATTTATATAAACTAATGGAAATTGAAGTGAGAAGAACGAAGATATCATTGTATACTATGGTAGCAATGTTACAATAATGATCAGTTGTGAAAGATTTGGCTACTCAATACAATGATCCAAGACATTTCCAAAGGACTCATAATGGAAAAAAATGCTATTCACCTCTAGAGAAAGAACTGAAGAATTCTAAGTGAAAACTGAAGTACCCTTTTTTTAACTCCCTTTGTTTTTATTCTTTAATTCTGTTTGTGTTTTCTTTTACAGCATGCTAATATGGAAATATGCTCTGCATGACTTCACATTTATAATTGCTATCAAGTTGCTTGACTTCTTAAGGAAGGGAGAGGGACAGAAAGAAAGGAAAGAATTTCAAACTCAAAATTTTAAAAAATGGTTGGTAAATGTAATTAGGGAAAAGTAAAGTAAATATTAAAATAGATAATGGAGGAAACAAAAATGATTGTTAAAAATGTTTAAATAAATAAAAACAATTTTAAAAAATGAATGTGGTCACCCCAGCCAAACAGCCACCTCTGAAGTTCTGGGAAAGTAACCAAGAAGTCTAGTAGATAGCTGGATACAGAGATCTGTATTTAGGAAATTGGTCTAGTTATTTTTTTAATTGTATTCTATATTTAATGAATTATATGATCACATCTTGCTAACTTTCTGAATCAGTGAATGTTTCCATTTAAGGCAAAGTAGGAGTTCATAGGATCAAATATCAAGTCCTTTTCCCCTTATTTAAAGCTCTAAATGATATAGTCCCCACTTGCCTTTCCAGTCTTATTACACATTACTCTTCCCTACCACCCCACTGCCATGCATTCTGTAATCCAATCAAATTGGCTATCATGCTATCTATGCCATAAATCCTATCTATCACATCTATCCCATCTCTTTAGTGTTTTACACAGACTATCCATCACTTCTGGAACATATTCCCTTCTTACTCCAGCTTCTTGGAATCTCTGATTTCCTTCAATACTTAAACTTGAAATAGACATTTGATATGGCTGCTCTCTGGGCAAACTCATTGAATCCAAAACAGAACTCATTCCCCTCTCTTATGAACATTCTTTATATTGTTGAGGGAAACACCATCCTCCCAGTCATCCAGGATCACAACCTTGATGTAGCCCTTTTTCACCTCTCACCCCAAATATCCAATCAATTACCAAATATTGGAATTTTTACCAATTTTTACCATAGTAAAATACAGTTTTATGTATTTATTCTCTTCTTTCCACTCTTATCTGTAATAGACTTCTAAACTACCTCCCTGACTTAAGTCTCTACCTCTTCTGATCCTCTGATCTGATCTCTAACAAAGTGATTTTCCTAAAGTGTGGGTCTGATGGTCCCCATTCAGTGAACCCAAATGGCTCCCCATTATCTCCAAGATTAAATATAGTAATTTGTTTAGCATTTAAAGCTCTTCACAACCTGATACCTTTCTAGCTTTCCATGTATTCTTTGATAGAGCTGTATTGGCCTAATTGCTGTTCTTCCTTCCTAATACTCCATCTCCTATCTCTGTATTTTGGCATGGGCTATGTCCCCCCCCCCCCCATTTCACATGCTCTTCCCCTTCACATGGTTTCTTTTTGTTTGTTTGTTGGTTTGCTTTGCAAGGCAGTGGGGCTAAGTGACTTGCCTAAGGTCACAGAGCTAGGTAATTATTAAGAGTCTGAGGTTGGATTTGAACTCAGGTCCTCCCAATCCAGGGCCTGTGCTCTATCCACTGTACCACCTAGCTGCCCCCACATGGTTTCTTAGAATCTCTTTTTTTTCCAGTATTCAATATTCAAGTTTCCCCTTTTAACTTTCCAGATTTCCCTACCAACCCTCCTCCCATCCCCACAGCCACTTTAACTGCTAGTCTTCCCCTCTAAAGTTACCTTCCAAGTTATCTGTATGTATCTTCAATTCAAACATAAAGTTAAGACATAGCTCTTGTCAAGTCAATGGTTCTCTTGGAGAAGAATGGACTAACAACAACAATCTTATATGTACATAATTATTCATATGTGCTCTCCCAGACTATGAATGTAAGCACAGAAATAGGAAAGGTTGGAAGAGAGATTTGGAGAGAAAGAGAATGAATTTTGAAAGTGTTTAGTTTTGATATGACTATGGGACATCTAACTTGAAATGTCCAAAAAGCCCAATTATGACAACCAAAAACAATTTCCCATATAGTTTAAGCTCTGGATAAAAAAATTAATTTAAGATCTTGTCAGCACTAAAATTTAGCTTCTTTATAAATTTCCTTCTTTATTCTTAATATTACTTGAAGAAGGTAGAAGAGGATGTAAAATTATTTTTGTTTGTGGAAAAATTATGTTAATATTTCAAATTTTCAGTTAAGCTACACAAATATTACAATTATTTAACTATATGATACATCAAGCCTACAAACATAGGACAGTTATTATCAATTTCATTAATTAGGATCTTATTTATGGCTTTATTTCAAATAATGAGCATTTATTAGTCTAGGAAAAGTCATCCTGTAAAAATATGAATGGAAAATAGATACTATGAGATAATGCATATAAAGTATCATTATGATGATGATGATGATGCTACATCTGCCCAGGAATTATAATTGGATTCATCTAAAAAAGTGTTCAGTTTTTAGTGTGGGCATTTATACCTTGAAAATTAGTCAACTACAAATCAAGACTGCTTGATTTATTGTTTTGTAGATTGTCCATATCTTACAAAGTGGTAATAATGAGGATTAAACTTAAAAGTGTGTCCTGCATATATTTCCAGTACTCACCCCACTCGACTCTCTTGCTTTACCAGCATACCATTTCGTGTATTCTTTTCATATATAGGAATTGGTCCTTTGAAGATAGTTACTTCCATCTACAAATTGGGTGATTCTCCTAAATTAAGAGAAATTTTTAGCAATTTCTAAAACCACTGCAATTGTTGGCTTTGCCTTCAATTCAACAAACATTAAGCACATATTATGTTCAAGTTACTAAAGATACAAAGAAATAATCTCTGGCCTTGAAAAGCTTTCATTCTTTAGCTAAACAAGATTTAGAAACAAAGAAAATCAAAAATATGTCCAAATAACAGCTAATTTTCTCTGCATTTCTCCTTCAAAACCAGGTCCTAAAAGTTCAGATGTGTCATATTAAGCCTATTTTCCATTGCTTTAGTGACTATTATCATTGTAAGAATAGATGGGCTCAAATTTGCATTTCTGATTTACTACTTCCAAAGTGTGCTGATATCATCTGTTTGTAGAATAGTTTTTTTTTATTTCGTCAGGACAAATGAAATTTTTAGAAAATTGCATGCTCTATATCCCACAGAGGTCATTAGTAAAAAGAACATTCCAATATACACCAAAATATTTAAAGCAAAACTTTTAGAAGTAGCAAAGAACTGGAAATAAAGTAGACGTCCATTGTTTGGGAAATACCTAAACAACATAAATGATGTGTGATATATGAATATAGTGGAATGTTACTCTGCCATAATAAATGATGAATATGATCAACAGAGAAACATGGAAAGACATGAACTGTTGCAGAGTGAAGTAAAGAGACACAAGAAAGCAGTATTTAAAAAATGACTGCAACAATGTAAATGGAATGAATAATAACCCTAAAACAGATTAAGTTGAATGTTATAAAATCACAAAGAATAGCCTGGCACCAAAGAAGTGAGAAGACACTTTCCCCAGCTCCTTTGCAGAAATAAAAGATCCACTGGTGCTGAATATTGCATATAATTTTAGATTTTTTAACACTTTTTTTTCCTTTTAAAAATATTCTTTGTTGGGGTGGCTAGGTGCCACAGTGGATAGAGCGCCAGCCCTGGAGTCAGGAGTACCTGAGTTCAAATCCAGTCTCAGACACTTAATAATTACCTAGCTGTGTGGCCTTGGGAAAGTCACTTAACCCCATTGCCTTGCAAAAACCTAAAAATATATATATATATTCTTTGTTGTATATAATTGTTCTCTGGGAAAGGGATGAATGAGGAAAATTTAAGGTGATATAAAAAGGTATCAATAAACATTTAGTTTTAAAAATTCAATTCAATACTCATATTCAAACTCTGTAGGGCTTTTACATACAGGCAATAATCCGTGTGTGTGTGTGTGTGTGTGTGTGTGTGTGTGAGAGAGAGAGAGAGAGAGAGAGAGAGAGAGAGAGAGAAGAATGTAATTTTCACCATTAACTCAGTTGGTTTTTGAATATATTGGATTTAAATGAAACAGCATTGTACAAAGTCATCAACCTCACTCTCTCTTTCAGAGACATCACAGTCCAGGGGCAAGACAAGTCAAGATGTCTGTCAAAAGAATTTACTAGGGTGAGGCTACTGTTTATGCTACACCTGCTCTCACAGGTAAAAGTTGGATGGATTAGGTAGATATCAAAGGTGGAAAGCAGCCCTAAAAAGGATTTGGTAATACCTCATACCAGAGGTGCTAGTCTTCCCCAAACTCACCCTATTCCCCCAATTCAGTTGATAGAGTCAGAAAGAGGTTTTAATATGTTGACAAATTTTAATACTTTATGAATATTTTATAAGGTTCAAACACTTCTTTGAGTTGAGCAGAATAGCTCAGTTGACTGAATAAATAAATTAGTCACACCTTATGGATTTTAAATAGCTAAACCCAGAATGAATTTTTCAGCAGTTATGGAACAGAAGAGATTCCAGATGCAAGAGTACTGTATGAAAGAGACTTCTGCAAGAGAAATTAAGATTTCAGGACTTTTCTCTCCTTTTCTCTTCACAATGGTCAAGGAGTTTAGCAATAGAATTATAGACATTCCATCAAAAATTCATTGAGAGAATTTAAGACAACCCTGAAGAAGCAAAAACATGCATTCCAGACAAACAAGGACATAAAGAGTCACTTACTAGAGGAAAGAGCTTTGAGGAACAGAGCTTCTGGCAACAGAAAAAGGAACTATTGGGGAAGAGCTGACTCAAAAGACTGCTAAGTCACCCATCCAATAGAGGTAATGAATCCAAGTGGAACTGAATGAAAATTCTACGAAGAGAGAATGGACATCAAGGTCTCTGCAGTACCAGGATTTGAGTTTCTCTTGCATAAATGTGTGTCTCACTGCCATTGTATTCATTTATTTGGCAACTCCTCCCATGAACACCATGTATATTTTTGAGTTTCCCATAGTTTTATGCTAGAAATGTTTTCACACTACTGTTTTTTTCCTCACTATGTGAAAAGGCATTTAACAAAAAAAAATTCCTTTACTAAAAACTAAATATCTGCTAGCTAATATTAAAGGAAATTACATTGATGAGAGACCATAAGTTATTGCATTAGGAGTAAAAGGTCACCTGAAAGAAGAAGAAGGGAAAAAGGAAGAGGAAAAAAGGAGAAGGAGAAGAAGGAATAGAAATAGTGGTATTAGTAATTGCTATAGTCATATAACTATGATGGTGCAGTAGATAGAGTACCAGTTCTGGAGTCAGGATGATGATCTGAATTCAAATCCAGACTCAGATACTTGATATTTACTAGCTCTATAACCCTGGGAAAGTCATTTAACCTGATTGCCTCTCATCCAGGACTATTTTCAGTCATCCTGATTCATATCTGGCCACTGGTCCCAGAAGGTTCTGGAGGAGAAAGTGAGACTATCTACTTAACACAGCACTCCCTCTCACTCATATTCAATTCACATGTTTGTTATGGTATCACCTCCCTAATGTCATGGTCTTCTTTGAGAATGAGGACAAGGGGTGGCTACGTGGCACAGTGGGTTGAGCAACGGCCCTGGAGTCAGGAGGAACTGAGTTCAAATGTGGCCTCAGACACTTAATAATTACCTAGCTGTGTGGCTTGCAGAGAGAGAGAGAGAGAGAGAGAGAGAGAGAGAGAGAGAATGAAGGACAAACAACAGCAGTTGCAGTAGTCATAGTAGTTGTGGTAGTAGGTATTTTAGTGTCATTATCTCCACCCAACCCACCTTCTTCACCCTGGGACCTAACCAATAAGTATACCTACAAGTTATAGTAGAACCGTAGAGAGGGGGGAAGCTAGGTAGCGAAGGGGGAAGTTAGGTGATGTAGTGGATAGAGAACTGTCCCTGGAGTCAGGAGGACCTGAGTTCAAATCTAGCCTCAGTCATTTAATAATTGCCTAGCTATGTGATCTTGGGCAAGTCACATTTCCTTAAATAAATAAAATTAAAAAAAAAAAAGAAACATAGAGACAGATGCTATACTTAAATCTAAATTAAAGTGCTGGTTCAACATTGCAAATAAAAGTTAATAGACAGCTTTCTTGCATTAATTGAAAAATGGTCAATTTAGCATAAGAATGTAATAGAATATTATTATGAAGGAGTTCAAGGAAGCATAGGAAGATTTGCATGAAATTATGGAAAGTATAATAAAAAGAACCAAATGAATACACACAATGACTATAACAATATTAGATGATCTCTGAAAGAAAGCTGAACTTTTAAATATCTAAAAACCTAGTACTGGACCTAGAAAAGAGATAATCGAATATATCTTCCTTCTTTCAGCAGGATAGGGAAGAAGATGGTTAAGAGAATAGACCCTATATAGTATATGTTGTCAGCAAAATTTTTACTTAATTTTGTGTCTTTATAATAGTTAAAGGAAGCAGGATAGCATAGTGACTAGAGACTTAGGAAGACCTGGGTTCAAGTTCTGGCTCTAAAATACAACTATATGACTCTGGGTAAATAAAGGCAAAAGGCATCCAAAAATTTAATTTTAAAAATACTTATCATGACCATCAGGATGAAATGATCAAATTACCCATGAAATTATGTTTTTTCCTGCCTTTGGATGAACAATAAAATCATCTCTACCACCTTTTTGGTGAATGATTCTTTCAATTAGTTTTTAATTCTTGTGTCTAGCAAGAAATTATGTATGATCTCAACATATTCATGGGGTTTACCTTGCTGGGGGAAAATCTTTAAAACAGTATATTGCTCTACCAAATCAAATACTTTTTTAAAATCAGCAAATGATAGTTACAGTGGGAAATTACATTCTCTATCTATATTCTATATCTATAGATATATCTATATCTATATATCTGTCTATACTCTCGGTCAACTGACAGTAGGATTGCTATAAAATATTATTTGTGAAAGCACAACTAATCTTTCCTTAAATTTTCATCAAGAATGTCCTTGGTGCATGTATCAATTATTCTCATAAAGACTTTAACAATATTATTATTGGTCAGAAATTAGTAAAATCTCAATTGTCTTTTTTGAATAGTATTAATGTCCTTTATTTCCCCCTCTCTCATAATTCTGTAGATCTTTTCTTTCAGATAACCCTGAAAAATGTATTGTTTTGAGCATGGATCTTCCTTAGTCTATACTTGGCCTAGTTCAGTTGATTTTCCTGTCTTTGTTTCTTTTTAGTATCATCTGTGTTTCCCTATGCAGAACGCCCGGGGCTGTGACATTAGAATCTACATAAAGTAGTTGTATTGTCATTGATAGAAAAAGTAGCTTGTTGGATTTATTCATTAGATAGTTGTTCTATTTTTCTCTCTATCTCTTATCCCACTTTCAAATTTGATTTTAAAAATTTTGGAATGATTTTTTCCAGCATCCTCTTTCATAAGATTTCTAGTGAGGACTTTGTTTGATGACTTTTTAGTAACTGATATCAAGTATGATAATAAACCAAGAAGATATATATATATATTTACAGATGATGTTTGCCATTTGCCATCATGGAGGATGTCCAGTAAAGAATACAAATGGAAGAGAGATTTCCTATACATAATGTAATCCTTCAGAGACTCATTTTTGCACATCACATTGTGCTAATTGTATTGAAGTTTGGAACACTGCAAAAGCTCCTAAATGTGAATCATTATCTCACAAAATTGTTTGGTCTTACAATTCACAAAGGAAAAACAAAGTGGATGAAGAATATTTATTGTCAAACTATAATATAGTATTAAATGAATAGAAAAAGAGCTGATGGGGCAGCTAGGTGGCACAGTGGATAGAGCACTGACCCAGGAGTCAGGAGGACCTGGGTTCAAATCTGACCTCAGACACTTAATAATTACCTAGCTGTGTGGTCTTGGGCAAGTCACTTAACCCCATTGCCTTGTAAAAACCTAAAAATAAAATAAAGAAAAAGAGCTGATCCAAGAGTACATATATCTTGGGCAATCTATTTATTTAACTGAACTAAAAATTAAATGAGAGGAGTGATGTGAACTCTATATGGATAGAGATGCTATCTTTTAATAAAGAAATTTAACTTTAAAAAATATCTAGGGGTTGGAATGGATTTCAGGCTGCCTAATCCTAGTCAGCTATGGGATGAGATAGCCAAAAAAAAAAAAACTCTTAAGACTTTGTTCAGGAATAGAAAGTTGAGAGTTCCTTTGATAGAATACTCTGCTCTGAGAAGATCTCATCTAGAGTACTATGGTTAATTCTGGGCCCCACAATTTAAGGATGGGAGAGAGTGAGCAGAGCAAGCAAGATAATGATTAGTTGAAAAAATAGATTACATTTAGCTTGGAGAAAAGAAGACTCAAGTAAGGCCTAAAAGCCTGACCTTAGTGAAGATAAATAATTGTTTTTCTGCTGAAGGCAAAACCAGGAACAATAGTGGAAATATGAAAAAAGGCAGAATCTTCACCCTCCTCTTCACCCCCTCCCCTAAAGAATTATTTCTTTCTGAGACCATATAAATCACCTTCCTCTCATTAATAGTACTTCATTTGACTCCTCCTTTCTGTTCCTCTGTTCCCCCCATCTTTTCATATATCCTTTAACATTGTAATGTAGTCCCCCCCCCAAAAATTTATTGACTCACTATAGGTATGATGTCTCTAGGTTCTGGCCTTAATTCCCTTTCTGTCCTTCACTAATACTCATGTCAGATTTCCGCCTTCATCTAGATCTTCTTGTGCTTACTTAAAAAGAAAGTTTCTTACTAGTCTCTCTTTTCTCAAATTGTTATTACTATCCATGTCTTATTATTTGCTCCTTTTTTTTGTTGTTGTTCAGGATGTTTGAGAAGCAATTAATCTCTATAATTTTTTTAAAATTTTCAAACTCTTCTTAATTATTGCATATCCATCTTTTTGTCCTATATGGTCAAGCTCAGATTTGCAGGATAGGTCACTCTGGACAGCATCCTAGCTCCACTGAGCTTCAGAACCCATTATTCTATTCCTTCTTACATTTTCTGGTGGGTGCATAATAGCTTTGTACTATATTGGCAAATGTTCCTTTCTTTGTATTTTAAGGTCTTTCTTTTGATCTCTTGTAGAACTTGGTGTTTCTGAATTAAAATTTTAAATATAATCACTGTGTACCTAGGAGTTTACAGCCTTGGTTTTTTCTAGAGTTGATCTATGAAGTCTTTCAATCAGTATTTCATTTTCTATGTTTATGAATTCTGCTTAGTCCTCTTCTATTATTTCCTGCATTATAGCATTAAGGTTTTTTATCCTATTGTGTTCTTCCAGAAGACCTATGATACTTAGGTTTTCTCTATAATTCCTCAATTTAAGATCATTATGTTTTTCTTGCATAGAGAGCACAGTCTCTTTTAATGTTAGTTTCTTGCTTCTCTTCTTCTAGATTGTCCTTCACTTCTGTGTATTTACATTACCAAACAATTTTCTCTTTTTTCCTTCATCAAAGTTTCTAGTTTTTCTATTTTGCCTCTATTTTTACTGTAGGGAATAACTTTTGCTTCCATAATTCTCATTAGACTATTGACCCAATGAGACACAGCATTATTTGGTTCCATGTTCTCCTCAAATTCCAAAGCATCTTTTGTGTCATCAAGTGTTGGATTATTTTCTTTCATTTTGCAGTATTTGTTTATAGATACCTGAACTTTTTTTTACTAGATCTGAAGACCATATTTCCCTCTGTTGTCACTGTTTTTCCTGTTGTTTTATCTGGTTCACGTTTAAAGTCTTTGGACTTCCTTCTTCTTGAAATCTTTAGTAAATTTCTTCCCCTCTTCCTTTTCCTTATTTTCCTTATTATTCACTTTCTGACTCCTTCCCCTCTCATTGTCTTCCTAAAGGGAGTCAGACTCCTTCCATACTGGGTAATCCTTGGTTCACCAGTCTAGGTTTTTGTTCTAATTTACTTTTGGGTTGGCAGAACTGGCCCCAACTAGATGCTCTACTCTTTCCCTCAGGCTTAGTGGAATGCTGAACATCCCCCTAGAAAGACATAGAGTCAGAGAGAGAGAATTTCCTATCCTATTGTATTGACCAGCTCCCTCTGTTCCTTAATTCTTTGCCCCAGCATCAATAGTTTAAAGCTTTGTAGCACTGGTGCTCTAAAATTATGGCCTCTAACAGACTTTTTTCTCCTGAAAGACTGTCAGACTATCTACCAGACTATCTGTTGTAGACAGGGCAAATTTCCACAGCCTGGAGCAGGAATCTTCATGGTATTAGAAAAAGGGAAGATGGTGATGATGTGCTTTGTATAATCTCAGATTTCTCTATGAAACAAAATTCTATTTTTAAATCAATACCATTCTTCCAATGATGTTATAGAATTGAATCATGAAATATCACAGCCAGAAAAATAAAAATTATTGGACACAAAGGGCAATGCAAAAATACATGTTGAGGGACAACTAAAGGGCAAAATAGTTAGAGCACCAGCCCTGAAGTCAGGAGCACCTGAAAGCAAATCTGGCCTCAGACTAGCTGGCCTCAGACTAGCTATGTGACCCTGGGCAAGTCATTTAATTGCAAAATCCAAATAAAAAAAGGTAAATTCTGAGTATAAATTGAAGCATACTTTTTTCCCCCACTCTATGTGTCTTGCTTTTTTTTTGGCAAGGTAGTGGGGTTAAGTGGCTTGCCCAAGGCCACCAAGGCCACAGTTAGGTAATTATTAAGTATCTGCGGCCAGATTTGAACTCAGGTACTCCTGACTCCAGGGTCGGTGCTCTATCCACTGTGCTGCCTAGCTGCCCCTGTGTCTTGCTTTTTATCACTGTCTTTTGGCAGCTTGACTAATATAGAAATATGTTTTGTAGGACTTCTATGGATAATTGTTATATTCCTTGCCTATTCAATTTGTGGAGGAAATGGGGTGGAAGAGAGGAAGAAAATCTCTAAATGAATACTTAAAAAAAATAAATACTTGAAAAAATAAAAAAATACATGCCATGGTGAAATAGGTCTATTTTAGAACTTATAAACACATACAAGAAATTGCATAAAAGTATCACCAAAGAAATACATATCTAGAAAAGGAAAAGTTTCAATCATGTATTGAAAATGCTGATTATAGAAGCAAAGTAGGAGCTAATTTTTTTGAGGAATGATTAGATAAATTGTGAGTATAATGAAATATTACATGCTATATGAAATTACAAATATGATAAATACCAAGAACATGGAAGATGCACACAATCTGATTCAGAGTGAAATAAGCAGAACCAAAATAAGAACACCACCAACCAATATTTACAATGATTACAAAATATAAATGGAAAGAAGTACAAAACAACTAAAAAGTGAACGTTATAAAATTAACAAAAACCCTATCTGTATCCAAAGAAAAGATATAAGAAGTTTACAGTAAGGGGTATGCTAGAGCTCATACAAATTTAGGAATATATATATTGTCAAATTTTCATTGTGAGGATTTAATTGATAGAAAATGCTTTAAAGTACTGCTTGAGTTAATGTTTTGTTAATTGTTTAGACTTAAGAAAATGTTGGGACAAAAAGTCACCAATACAAATTCAACCTAAAAGTGTGTTGTGTATTTTTTTTGAGAGCTATTGTTAAATATTTATCAACCCTAACTTATCTCCTTTGCAGAAGAGGAAGGTTCATAGGTGTGGTACATTGCATACACATATTTTTCAAAATATTTTTGATGTATTGATTGGTATTGCTAATTTTTCTTCCTTCATTTTTCTTTTTTTCATTAAAAATGTCATTTATTCATTGTCTTTTTTCATTAAAAATATTATTTATTCATTGTTTGTCATCAGGGCAGTGCCAGGAAAAGTTATTGGGAGAAATTCTGATACAAAAAGAATTGATATCAATAAAAATGTATTGTAAAGATGAATTTAAAAAAAAGAAATAGAAAATGAGGAATAACAGATAAACAACTTAGCTGTTAGACTGGTATTCACATAATGCTAACATTCTTTATGGAAGGCTCCTAGGATAATGAGGTAGGACCCTATCTGGGGGATTTATGGAATAACATAAATAGGAATCATATATATGTGTGGGTTGGGTGGTAGGTGTGGATAGGTTGCTATCTGCACCAGTGGATGGAATGTATATCAATGTGATGACAGATATATTCAGATACAGTAGGGTGGAACCTTATTGTAGAGGGAGACAAAAGAAATTTAGGTTTTATTTTTAAGTGCCAGGAAGATATTATAGATTGTTGAGCCAAGAATTTGTAAAACAAAAATGGTGTTTCGGTATAGATGTCTGACTTCCCTCCTCTCATTAAGCAGTGGGACACTGTGTTGTCAGACATTTTCAATGTGTTGTTTTATTTTTCTTAACTATTATTTTGTTTCTTTATTATTCTTAACTATTCTAATGGCCTACTAAGCTGATCCCTAGACAGTTTCCATTGGTAATCTTGAATTTTTTTAAATCTTTAAAACATCAATAAAACATTAAACAAAATTTAAAGAAATGTATGTGTACATGAATAAGCCAAAAAAGTCAAATGGGAGAGAAGAGAGATTAAAATAAGTCCCCTAGAACTCCTCTAGGAAGACACAGCAGGAGACTAGAAATTAAGCAATGAGAACCTAGATTAAGGTAATTATTTGGATCATGTTTTCTTTAAACTACAAAGTTTAGATTCATTGGCACAATGAATAAACCCTTCTTACAACAGACACTTTAAAAATGTTGATTGGTTGGCAATGCATAGAGAAGATTTCAAAGTTAAAATAGGACTGCATGGCAAACAGATTGAATATAGAAGATGAAAGAGAGGGATAAATGACTCCATTTGGATGATGACTCCTTAGTTTCAAACTTGAGTAACTATGATGGTATCTCTTTTTTCCTGTCTGTGACAGAATCAGGGAAGCTGGAAGTAGGGGGACCTGTTTGGGAGGGAAGATGAGCTCAGCTTGAGACATGCTAAACTTGCCATCAGCACATTCTAAATTTCATATTCAACCTGACTTCTTCCTTTCCAAGCTAGACCCACTTGCTAGCTTCAGCCCTGGGAGAGCTTTTAGATTTTTAAAACCTAATTGCCCATGGTTAAAGGAACCAATCCCAGGCTGATTATCTTCTTTTGCCATTACTAAAAGAACTAGTTTCTTTGAAGATTCCTGCTGCTGCCAATTAGAGTCTGAGATTCAGAATCAAGGGATTTAAGTTCAAATTCCAACTCTGCTACTTTCTATCTTGAGCAAGGCATTTGACATCTCTGAATCTCAATTTGCTTATTTGTAAAAAGAAACTAGATAATTCTAAGGTGTGTTCCTTCTCTAAATCTCATGATACAATGAAGGATGTTTCATTATTGTGAGTCCTATGAAGTTGCTTTATTCAGATATTTCCATTGGGTTGGAACCAATGACCATATTTTGTTGATGTTGTTGTTGCTTGTGGTTTTTAGTTGTGTCCAACTGTTTGTGACCCAATTTGGATTTTCTTGGAAAAGACACTAAAGTGA
The DNA here is from genome assembly GCF_037893015.1 of Macrotis lagotis. Classification (NCBI taxonomy): domain Eukaryota; kingdom Metazoa; phylum Chordata; class Mammalia; order Peramelemorphia; family Peramelidae; genus Macrotis; species Macrotis lagotis. The sequence goes on along the minus strand of NC_133659.1, from coordinate 106,142,344 downwards.
TCATATTCTTCTTCAGCTCATTTTAATAGATGAGGAAACTGAAGCAAACAGCTGTAAGTGACTTGCCAAGTTCACTGTGCTAGTAAATGTCTAATATTGGTTTTGAACTCAGGAAGAGTCTGGTTTTAAACCTGGTGCTCCATCCACTGTACAACCTAGCTTTCCCTGTCTATATTTTACATATATTTATAACTTCAGATAACTAGACCACTTCACAGGAATCCTTGTTCAAACCAATAGTGACTAACTGGGTGGGAATGTCTATACATCCTTGACATTTAAAGCCTTCTACAACCTAAATGCTACCTACTAGTCTTATTTAGTCTAGTCTTCTCAACACACTCTTCTTTCCTGTTCTAATGGCCTACTAAGATGATCCCTAGACAGGAATTCTAACTTCTCCCTCTAATCCTCAGCTTCCTTCAAAGCTCAGTCTAGGAATTTACACAAGATCTTTCCTAGCTCCCTAGTTGTTGGTCCTCTTGAAATAAATAATTTATAGAAATTCCCATGTATTTTATCTTCCCTTGGAATTTCCTCAACTGTGAAATGAGGTTATTGTACTGGATTATTTCTGATATCTCTTCTGACCCTAAATCCATGATCCTATCTTTGCATATGTAAGACTCAGCAAAATATAAACTGGTTGGGGCCTGTCTTCATTACCTTGCATCGTGCATGATGTATGCAGTAGAGGTCTGAAAAATACTGAATTAAAATGAATCCTTGGAAAGATAAATCTTTGACTTGAGGCTGAAATCCTTCTTTGCAGAATATGATCCTATATATTACTCTGACCCTTAAACAAAATTGACACAAAACTTTTGTTCCAAAAGTCCCTTCCCATTTCTCATTTTTACTCTCTAGCTAGATCTCTCAGCTCTCTGTTGTAATACCAGACCTAGAGAATCTGAAATGCCCACAGCCTGAAAAGCAGGAAATGGCTCTTCGGAAACTGCTGTCCCCAAGGGTCCTAGATGTATGGTCCAGGTGTTGAGGGAGAGGGCAGGCCTCTGGCTTGATGTTCCTGTGGTAGAGGAGGGGAGAGCTACCAGTTTAGACACTCTCCTCCCCCACTCCCAAAACAGAATGAATCATGTCCATCCACAGCAGGGAGAGGATGTCCCCTAAACTCTGACCAGCAGGAAGGAAGTTGACCTCTGGGAGGGTGATAATTTGGGAGGGTTCACTGTGAGGGGGGGAAATTAAGAGGGGGGCATCATTCCTCCTCATAAACAAAAGGTAAGATATTTCCCCCAGGGTGTCAGGCCAGTCCCATGACTGTGACTTGTTGGTCAAAAGGATAGGGATCATCTTCAAAGCATTTGTTTTTGAGGGGTTTTTTTAATATTCACTTCCAGGGCCCATGGACAAGCCATGAGAATGGCATTGTTAGGCAGCAACTGGGCCTATAAGAAGGCAGGGAGAACCACAAAGTGTTGGAATCAGGAGGGGATAGGGCAGCCTAATAGGGATTAGCCAGATCAGGATGATCCTTATTGCAGAACACTACCACTACACATATTTTAAGGGACTCTGGCCATTGCATGTCCCTTCCTGTCTGGAGAGGTAGGGACTGGGTGAGTACTCCCACTGTAAGTTTTCTGAAGATTTTAGCTAGAGGGACTCACTCTGTAATAAGAACCAGAAGATTGGATGCCTCCCATTTCAGTGTTAGATGCATATTTTGAGGCCTAATGTGAGCACTGAAGCTAAATGGGAAGAATGAGAGGATATAAAGAAACTGTGATGGTGAAAAGTTCTGAAGAATCATACATGAAATTAAAAAAAAAGCAAAGATGAGAATTATTTATTCCAGAGAAATAAAGGTTAGAAAGACAAAACAGTCTTTCAGTCACAGAAAAGATTATATGTTATTCTCTAGCTTTGCTAAGGCAGAACAAGAAGAAAGCAGTCATGAAGGATTTCTATTAATTATAAAATACTTTTCCACAGAAGTGTATATACATGATTCCTGGCACATAGTAGGCACTCAAGTATTTTCTTGGATGAATGAAAAAAATAAGACAGTAGAACATCCCTGTCTTTCTGTCTCCTCTCTCTTTTCCCTTTTTCTCTTCTCTCCTTTCTCTTTCTACCCTTTCCCCTTTTTCTCTCTCTCCCTCTCTCCTCTGTCTTCTCTCTCTTCTCTCTTTTCCCCTTTCTCTTTCTCCCTGGGGCCTTTTTTTTGATATTTTATTTTTATTTTCCAACTTCATGTCATAAAAGCCTTTCAACATTCTTCCACCTGCATAATCATGAGTTACACATTTTTCCACCACACTCCCTTTCCACCCCACCCCTTTCCCCAGCTGCAAACAGTTTGGTAAGATGCACATGTTACACCCATGTTCAACATACCCACAATTCTCCTCTTTCTTCTCTTTCTCCTCTTTCCCCTTTCTTTCTCTCCTCTTTCTCTCTTCTCTCTCTCTCTCCCCATCTCTGCTCTTTTCCCCTTTCTCCTCTTTCTCTCCTCTCTCCCCTTTTTCCTCTTTCTCTCCTTTCTCTCTTCTACCCTCTTTCTTTAAAGATGAAGGAGAAAGAAGAAAAGATATCTAAATTTAGGAAAAATTATCTTCTGATTGGGATCCTTTAAAAATATATTCAGAATCAAGGTCTTGTCAATTAAGTACTTAAAATGTGTCAGTCATTTGTTAATCACTGAAGATAGAAAGACAAAAAAAAATCATCAAAAAAGAGTCCCTGCTTTTAAGGAGTTCACAGTCTGATGGGGGAAGCAACATGGAAATAATAAGGTGCTTAGAATAGCTGAAAAGTAATATCAGAAGTCCTTCCTGTAGAAGGTCTAACATTCTCTATGTAGAGTGTTGTCACCCTGAGGATTCCATGGCTGATAGTTCACACATTCTCAGGTTCTTCAGATTTCATCAATGAAAACACACACACACACACACACAATATCCTGTGCTAGACTAGACTGAAAACTTAGGAAGCATTCTGCTGGTTTGCTCTTTTTACATCTGTGACCTCCTGCCCCCTTGCTACTACCCTCTAGAGGAGTTATTTCTGCAAAGCAGGGATGGTGAGAGAATGGAATGGGGAAAATTCCCCTTTCTGAGGTCATGACTGAATGGGCTAACTGGGTCCCATCTACCCTTCTTGGCACCTATAAGTAAATAGGTACTCGAGAATAACGTTTATATAGTGCTTTGTTGAGAAAGTGATTTCCTCCAAATGAAATAAGTAATGAGGTTGAGGAATGATGTGCACTAACAGGTATCTGATGGCACAGGATTTCAACTTAGGTCTTCTGAAATCAAGTCTAGTCTAGCATTTCGGTTTGTTTTTCCACTAATAAATGCCAGAGATTGTGACCGGTGTTGAGATGGAAATGCAGGGATCAGGGCAAAGATTAAAAGAAAAAGAGGTGGAGCCTTGGGCACTTAGGTTTTTCTTTTCTAAGAATAAAGACTCGACTCCCCACTTCTGTGCTGAGATGCCATCCCCTTCGGAGGGCTTGGGGTGGAGGCGCGGGGAGCTGGGGGTGCCAGGGCTTTGGGCGCCCCCCGCTGAGATGCCGTGGGCAGGCGCTCGGAGCCCCCCGCGGGATCGGCTGTTCCTCGGGGGCTTCCCCAGGTGCCTCACCTGCATCCCGCCCCGCCCATGTCCCGCGCCCCGGCTCCCGGGGGCTGGCAGCGGGGGGTGCCCACACGGGCCGGGGTGATGTCACGGGTGGGAGCCCCGGAGAGAAGAAAGGAAGGAAGGAAGCACCTATCCGGCGCCCCGTGAGGACGGCGGGGCAGCGGGACAACACGGCCGCGGGGGCCGGGGCGGGGAGAGGGTCGGGGCGCGGAAAGTTGGGGGCCCCAGGGACGGGACTTATTGAGAAGGCGCGTCCGGGAGGGGCGCGGGGGCCGTGTGCCCGGCGGAGGCGGCGCCCCCGGGTCAGGCGTCCCCGCCCCGCCCGCTCCGGTGCCCGCCCGAGGCCAGCCCCGAGCCCCGGGCCCGCGGGGAGCGGCCGAGGCGGAAGCGCGGCCCCAGGGAGCGGCCGGACCGGAGCGGGCGGGAGGCGCCGGGCCGGCGCCCCGGGCCGCGGGCTGGGCGCGGGCGGCTCTCGGGCCGAGGGCAGGCCCGGAGGAGCCGGGGCGCCGGGCGGCCCGGAGGCCGCGGGGCGGAGGCGGCGGCGGCGGCGGCGGCGGAGCCCCGGCCCCGCCCCCGAGCCCCGGCCCCGCCCCCCGCGCGGCGCCTCCCGAAGCACAAAAGCGAGGCGGGGGGGCGGGGCGGAGCGCGGCCCCGCCCCCGGGCCGGCCGCCGATTGGCCGTCCCGGCCGTCCGTCCGCAGGCTATTTTCGGCGGGGCGGGGAGGCCGCGCCGCCCCGGATCACGTCTGCGCCGGGGCAGCCAACCGGGCCGGGCCGGGGCGGCGGGTGGAGCTGCCATTGGGGGCCCGGGGCCGGCCCCCCTCTCCCACCCCTCTGCCCCCCGCGCCCGGCCCGGCAGGCACATCCTGCCCGCTCCACCTCCCCCTCGTGCAAGCGGAGCGGCGGCCTCCGAGGACCGCGGGGGCGAGATGTAGCGCGCCCGGCGCCGGGGCTGCACAGTCGGCGCGGCGGGCGGCCGGGGGCGCGGGGGGCGCGGGGGCCGCGGAGGACGGCGGCTGAGGAGGCGGAGGAGCCAGCAGGACGGGGGCGCCCTGCCCCCCGACACCGCCGGCCCAGGTGCCCGTCGTCTCCTCCCAGGGCCGGGGGGCGCCTGCGGCGGGGGGAGGGCGGCGGCCCGCTGGGCCCCGGCGCGGACCCCCTCCTTCCCCTAGACCCTCACCCGCAGGGGCCCCGGGGAGACCCCCGCGGCCGGGCCCGGCTTGACTTTGCCCATCCCAGGGAGCTGGAGCCCAGCGGCTGCCTGTGTTTGGGGTTCTCTGGGACAGTGGGACTGGCCCCCGTCCCTCGCGCCGTGTGTGTGTTTGTGTGTGTGTGTGTGTGTGTGTGTGTGTGTGTGTGTGTTTGTGTGTCTATGTGTGTGTTTGTGTGTGTGTTGTGTGTGTGCGTGTGTGTGTGTGTATTGTGTGTGTGTAGGTGTAGATTTGTCTGCCTATATATGTCTCTGCCTCTCTCTTTATATATATGTCTCTCTCTAATCTGTCTGTCTCTGTCTATATATATATTTGTCTCTCCATATATATATATATGTCTCTCCATCTCTCTCATCTGTCTGTCTCTGTCTATATATATATATAATTTATATATACATATATATGTCTCTGCCTCTCTCATCTATCTGTCTCTCTATATATATATATAATTTGTCTCTATATATATATATATCTCTCTCATCTGTCTGTCTCTGTCTCTATATATATATAATTTGTCTCTATATATATAATGTCTCTCTCTGCCTCTCTCATCTGTCTGTCTCTGTCTCTATATATATATTTGTCCCTATATATATATATATATATATCTCATCTGTCTGTCTCTGTCTCAGTCTCTCTCTCTCTATATATATATATGTCTCTCTGCCTCTCTCATCTGTCTGTCTCTGTCTCTCTCTCTCTCTCTATATATATATATATATATGTCTCTGCCTCTCTCATCTGTCTGTCTCTCTCTATATATATATGTCTCTGCCTCTCTCATCTGTCTGTCTCTCTATATATAGATATATGTCTCTCTCTGCCGCTCTCATCTGTCTGTCTCTCTATATATATATGTCTCTCTCTGCCTCTCTCATCTGTCTCTCTCTCTATATATATATGTCTCTCTCTCTACCTCTCTCATCTGTCTGTCTATATATATTTGTCTCTCTCTATACACACACACACATATATCTGCCTCTCTTATCTGTCTCTCTCACACACACACACACACATCGAGTAGGATTTATCACCTAGGACACTCTCTTAAGATAGGACAGACAAACCCCCAGAGTTACAAAGAGATGCAGCAGTTTTTTGTCTTGGTCGGTTTGTCTGCTGGAGCAATTTCCAGTAATCTGCCCGGATCCACTAGAACTTCTCTTCAAGCTCCAAAACCAAAGAAGGAGGGCTAGGGGAAGACTGAGAGAAGCCACAGGAAAGAGAATCTCACCTCCCCACCTTGAGCACCTAGTTAATGGAGTTGACTACTTTTCTTTACAACTCTGTGCATTCTCAAGGACAAGAGTGGGCAGAGTTGGACAGTCCTCATCAGAGCCTGGCTCTTGGCTTTCAGAATTGACAGCCTTGCCCTTTTCTCCCATGGCCTCCCCTAACCTTTGCTTTTTATGTGGCCAGGGTCTTAGGGGGTCTCAGTGACACTTCTTGGAAACTCCTGAGGAGGACACTGTGCCCTCCATTATCAGAGTTTTCTTGTTCTTTTGTCTCAGATGTCTCAGGGTAGCCTAATTATCTCACCCTGCCATGTGGCTGGTGAAACTGCTGCCCCTTTCCCACCCAAAGGGTGGCTGTAGTACTGGGTGTGTTCAACACATCCATTTTGAGAGTGAAGACTTCTAATGCCTTGAATTGCTAGTAAACAATAAGGGAGACTATTTGAATTTGTTCCTGCCCACCCCTGGTTGCTAAGAAGGCAATTCAGAGGGCTCTGACCCTTTACCCAGCCAAAGACTGAGCATAGTTCTAATGGGCTAGGATCAGGTCTCCAGTAGTGCTGATTAGGTGAAATGGTTACTATTTGGAGAGATGAAAAAGGTAACTCCCCAATTTTTCTCTTTTCCCTCAGAATACTGAAGTAATCATAGGAAGGGAAAAACAGTGACTAAACTTTTGGAGAGAAAGTTACCCATTAATGTTTATTTTTTCTCCCTTCTCTTTCCCCTTTAAGGTGTTCAACATAGGCTCCTGTAACTTTAAATAATAATCAGAGATTTGGAGAGGTACACAATCTTCCTAGGAAAGTAAGGGGACAGCCAGAGGAGAGAGCAGAGCCTGGGGGGGAGCTGTGATCCTGTCCCAGGACCAGTATAACTTCAACAGCTTCAGAAATCTGAATGTGCCATCAGCAAGAAGATACCAGAGTGGCCTCTGTTTTGAAAGACTCAAACCTAAGCTGCTTTTCTAAGAGAGTAACCCCTGGGATCCCTTTGCAGGACAACCTCACTTTTGATTAGACTCCCTTCTTGCTGATGCCTGCCTGGTTCAAGGGAATCAAGTAATGTGAGGTGAGTGCACCTGCTGAGAACCAAAGAAGATAAGGAGCAGTGGTTGTCTCCCACCCCCAGGCAAGGAGGGGACTGGACCGCTCTTCCAGTTTGGAAAGAAGGCATTCACACCCCTAGCGGTTGGCTGCTGAATCCAGTGGGGTGTGTTTCTTGTTTTCCTTCCCGATTGTGGCCTCAGTACTTGATGGGGCTGCCTGTTGGTGGAACAATCTTCACAGCATCTGGCGGGAGCAAAGAGCTGTGGGAGACGGCCAATGAGCCTGGGCTCTCCTTGAGACTAAGGTCTCTCCAGAGTTAAAAGGGAGAGAGAGAGAGAGAAAGAGAGGAGGAGGAGGAGGAGGAGTAGAAGGAGAAGAGAGAGAGAGAGACTCCCACTCTCCCCTGTCATGTCCTCCAAGCCAGAGCCAAAAGACCTCCACCAGCTGAATGGGACTGGCCCTCCCGAGCTGCCCTGCCCTGCAGATATCCCTGGCCGGGAGCCATTAGCTAGCACCTCAGAGTTCCTGGGTCCAGATGGGGCTGGAGTGGAGGTGGTTGTGATCGAATCACGGGCCAATGCCAAAGGGGTTCGAGAGGAGGATGCCCTTTTAGAGAACGGGAGCCAGAGCAATGAGAGCGATGATGTCAGCACTGACCGTGGCCCTGAGCCGGCCTCTCCCCTCAAGGAGACCTCCTTCTCCATTGGGCTCCAGGTGCTTTTCCCTTTCCTTCTGGCCGGCTTTGGGACCGTTGCTGCAGGCATGGTGCTGGACATTGTACAGGTAAGAGTGTTGGGGAACAGTAGGGATCAGTGGGAAAAAACTAGCCATTCTAGTTTTCCTTCCAGCCTCCATGGCAGAGGCAATCACACCCAGAAGCAGCATCTTCCCAGAAAGATCACTTCCCCTTTGGACAGGATCCTTTACTCTCAGGCACGTTGTTGGCCTACAAATAATTTTCTTTAGAAGCCTCTAGGAAGGGAGGTGGCTGTGTGGAGCCAGGGTGAGGGTAATCATTACCTAGCATGCTTTGGCCATGGTCTAGTGCCCCGTGTGGAAAGAGGTCGAGGGGCTGTTGCTACCCTTCCGGTATCCCTTTGCAGGCCCTAACTTGACTGATTATGTTTGGCCTATTCTACCAACTCTCTTATCCATTCATCTGAGCCTTCAGGGGGTCTCAGTGGAGAGCTTAGTCTTAAGTCCTCCTTGCTGGGCAGGGATTTGGCTGGCTGACAGAGTAGGGGAGGAGACTTGGTTTGCAGTGCCTATAAAGGGTCATGAAATGCTTTCTCACCTGACTGTCATCTTGGGAGAGTCTTCTTAAAATTATGCACATTCAGACTAGGATACACACAGTCATAGGAGAAGGGTCCAAGATAATTATGCTGAAGCAAAATGAAGACAAAAGATGACCAGACCTGGGTAGGACGCTCACCTGCCTTGGGCCAATGACTTTTCATTGGATTGGCATGTAACATGGACGATAATAGAACAGAAAGGGTCTTGAGGAGTTATTTTATGCAACTTCTTCATTTCAAAGATGAAGAAACTGAGGCCCAGAGAGGTTCAGTGATTTTGTTCAGGTCCTTCAATAGTAAGGAAAGAAAATGATTCAAACTGAGATCCACTGACCAAGTCCCATTCCATTGACTAGGAAGCCCAAGCAAACTTGGAGTTTTTTGTGTGTGTCACAAGAACGTGGTGCCAGAGGTGTCAGGGAGACTGTGCTAACAGGGTGTCCTCAAAGGGTAGGGTATATTCAGAGCTCCTAGAAGGAAGCTGAAATCTGAGCTAATCAGCAGCATGTATCAAGTTCCTGCTGTGTGATGAGTCCCAGTACTCCTAATGGAGGTACAAAGAAAGAAATCTGGGCCATGGTCCTGGAACCTTAGAATCTCATAGTAGAGACAGCCCTCTCCCTTAACCTCTTGGGGTGATGAGGGAGAGAAGTGGTCCCCCTCTGGAAAAACTCCTAGCCTAATGGACCAGACATCACTCCAATCCCTTGGGGAGCTCTCAGTCCATATAATCTTGACCATGAAACATTCCTTGCTATTCCCAAGTAGTTCAGACTACTGAACTTGTTGGAAGGAATAGATATGCAGCAGGCAGAGAGCATCCCCTTTGCACCCCACCCCCACCAATCCCTTAGAAGACATGGGAAATAAAAAACTTACTCCTGGGAGATTGCTCACCTCTCAAGCAATGCCCAGTGGCATCTCCTTTGGCTCATACCCCAAAGAGACCAGATAGATCCGGCTAAATTCAGCCAACATGCCCACCCCCTGACCACCTTGACTCGTGCCCTTCATGAGAAACTGCAGCTGCTGCTTCATGACTGGGTGTTTACAAGGAAACCATGTGTTCTCCCCACCCCCACCATCCTGGGATTTGTACCAGAAAGTGTAAGCCAACTGGAAGGTAGAAGAACTGAGCTACGGGTTCTCACCTACAGTAGTTCTTCCCTGTCCTGTCCTGTGTCAGACCCTATGTTAGGTCCTAGAGATACAAGGACAGAGAAAGAAGCAATGGAGATTTGTTAGTTTTTAGCTTTCTCAAAAAGACTGGTCATCACTGGTCATCATGGTTTCTCCCTGATTATATTTTCTCCTATTATAGTTGTAGCCATTAGGCCCACAACCTCCTTTAGGAAGGGAAATGTGTAGGAGTGCTAGGGTTTGGGTTGTTCCCCCCCCCATGGATATTTCTTCTGTGCCATGTCCCTAATTTTACCTCACTGATCATCTCATTCTGAATCCTAATTTGAGGCTTACTCAGTCATAGACTCCACAGTGAATGACATCAAAATCTCCCACCTTGTATCTTTACAGAGAAACTCATAATACTCTTGTGTGTCCCAAACCAGATGTAATAGAGAAATATTTAATAAAATAAATAAGAATACAATAAAACATAAATAATAGGAATATGTGATTTTCTGAGTTAATATGTAGCTGACAGGGATCCTTATGTATGGTTTAATGACCCTGAATCTATTTGAATTTGACACCATTGGCCTCTAAAGAATGGAGTTCATGACACTTTGGTTTGACAGGAGCAAGAGTTTAGGAGAATAGGTCCACCTAAATGCTGTGGTCTGGGATTCTCAAAGGGGTCTCATTCTGTTTCCCCACCCCCTTTTCAGTCTCCCTTCTCCATACTTAGAAGATTGGTTCTATAGCTAGAAAGATCCTCTGCTCTAACCCTCTGTCATATGTAAGAAAACCAGTGAAAATGAGATAACTGAACTGAAAAGAGGGAGGAAGAGGAGGGTTATCAGCCTGTCTGTAGAATGTATGAATGTCTGTAAAAGCATACTTTTCTCTACTTTGATGCCGCTGCTGATAGTCATATATTTTTCTGTGCATATCAATGGTTCAGGAAAAACTTGGAACAGAGATTTCAAAAGGGAATCAACTGCCTCAAGAGAGAGGTTTCCTTGTCCCTTTCCCCCTCTTCCTACTGTCCCAATATGGGGAGCAGAGTTGGCCCAACCAGGTGGCAGCAGCTGGGCTTAGAGCAATGGGCACAAGAAGGACTAACCACAGGAAGGTACATGGGAGGGCAAGGGTGTGACTTCCCTCCGGGGCAGTGGGGTCTGTAATCAGATTTCTAAGGATTTCAGAATCAAAGAATGAGAGAGATAGAAGGGACTTCAGGGGCCATCTAGTACAATCTAGATCTTCCAAAATGAATCCTCCTAATAACATACCAGACAAGTGGTCATCCAGCCAACCTCTGCTTGAAAGAAAGGGATGCTTCTTTCTCTGGAGACAGCTGATTCTCTTTTGGAGAGCTCTCATCATTACAAAGTTTTCTCTGACACAGCAAATCCAAATTTGTCTCATTGTAGCTAATACCTATTGCCACTGGTTTTGCCCTCAGGCACCAGACAGAAAAATCTCAATTTCTTTTCCATAAGACAATCTTTCAGCTACTTAGAAAATTCTTTCATATTTCTATTCTTCCCTAGGTAAACATTTCCAGTGTCTTCAACCATTCTTTTTCTGACATTACTCATGACCCCTCATCAACCTCTTACCTTTCTTTGACTGCACTCCAGGTTATTATCAATATCCTTTATAAAAAGTGGCACCCCAAACTGAAGATGGTATTTCAGATATAGTCTGAGTAGGTTAAAGGAGAGAAAAACAATCACCGTTTCTTGCCTTGGACCTCTCCTCTTTTTCTTGCCTTCCTTTTTATTTATCCTGGATCTGAGAAATTGGAGAATAGGAGAATTCTTTCTGGGTCAGACCTAGGGGAGCTGGACAAGTTAGGGATAGCACCCCTGTGAGCTTTGCACAAGCGAGAAGAAGCCCAGAGCAACTCTGAGTGTTCAGTGAATGTGGTGGAAGATGGGAAAGGTAGGTTTGTCTATAGGATTCCATGCCCTCTAAGTTCTGAGCTACTGAGCCAGCTGCCTGTACTCCAGCCAAGGGTACACATGTAATCCCTCTTTTCTGTTAATTCTCTTCACTCAGCTGCTCTAGTCCAGCAGCTGGAGTGAGATAAGGATAAGACTTGAAGACAGGCTGTCAGAAAGGGAAAGAACAAACAAGAGAGCGATGTACCCCTGCCCACACTCCTTGGTGCTTGGGAGGGGAGGTAGCACTGGGGCCAGGGCTGGCTGCATCTCTGGGGGTGGGCAGGAAGGAGGGGAGGTGTTCTTTGTGGCTCATCAGAAACCTTGGTTGCTGTAAACACTGGTCACAGAATTCAGTTCCCCTGGAAATGACCCAGTAGGTGCTAATTTCTCCTCTCCTGTCAACCAAGTTGGTCCTAACCAACTGTTGCTGCTCCTGTTCAGATGGAGCTCTGCACTCATTGATAGCTAACATTCAGTCAGTCAGCAAATATTTATTAAGCACCCAAGCACTGTTCTAAAGTCTGGGAACACAAAAAAAGGAAAAACAAAAACTAGCCCTCTTCTCAAAGTGCTCATAATCTAATGAAGCAAGCAGTTAGATACAAAAAGATATATAAATATACATATATAAAACTAATATATAAATATATATAGCTTATAAATTTTATTTATTTCTTATAAATTAGATATCTAAATAAGATATAGTTATCTCATAACATGTTTTCAGCATATATATGTGACATAAGATATAAGATATTTGTCTTATAACCTAAGATATACAAGTATATGTCTTAAGATGAGTATCTTAGTTGTACATTTTTTGCATATTACTACATTGTTATTGCATGTTGATATATATTATTTATACATAATTGTTTGCCTGTTGTCTCCTATAAATTCAAATGTAAATATATAAATATATATATACATGTATTTATGCCTAAATACATACATACACACAGATATTACAGGCAGCTAGGTGCTTCAGTTGCTAGAGCTTTGGGACTTAAGTCAGTAAGACCTGAGGTCAAATTCTTAATGTAACTCTGGACAAGTCACAAATCTCTCAATCTCAGTTTCCTCCTTTGTAGAATGGAGAGAGTAAATAGCACCTACCTCTCAAGGTTATTGTGAGGATAAAATTAGAAAATATTTGTAATGCTTTGCAAATCTAAAGGTGTTCTCTAAATGCCAACCCATATTATTACTATTAACATAATAAATTGAAGATAATCAACTGAAAGAAAGTACTAACTAGCATTAAGGAAGATTGGGAGGGAAAGCTTTTTATGGAAGACGGGACTGTAGCTGTAACTGGAAAGAAGCCCAGAGATGGAGACAAGGAAGGAGAGAATTCCAGGCATAGGGGATAGCAGTGAAAATGCTTAAATATCTTGTTTAAAGAACAACAACAAAACCAGGGTCATTAAATCCCAGAATACCTGAGAGGAAGTTAAATGTAAAAAAACTGGAAAGGTAGGAGGAGCCATATTAGGGAGGACTTTGAATGGCAGTTGAGGATGTTATACTTGGTCCTAGAAGTGATAGGGAACTATTAGAGTTTATTGAATAGGGAGGTAATATGGTCAGACCTGCATTTTAGAAAGATCAGTTTGACAGCTGAATGGAGGATGGATGAGTGGGAGACTTGTGACTTGTGAAGACAGGGAAACTAACCAATAGATTTACAAGAACATAAGCATGAGTGGATGGAGGCCTGAACCAGGATGGCGACAATGTTAGAGAAGATAAAAGGGGAATATTAAATTATTACAAAGGTAGAATCAAGAGGACTTGGCAGCAGATTGGCTGTGAGGAGTGAGAGAGTGAGAAGTTGATGATGTCACCTGAGTTGCCAGTCTGCGTGAGGAAGGATATGGTGTGCTTTCCAGGAATAAGAAAATTAGGGAAAAAGAATGGTTTGGAAAGGGACAGGAGAAAAAGAAATGGGAAATGAACCAATATTTATTAAACCCCTATTCTGTGCCAAACACTATGCTAAGGACATTACAAACATCATCTCATTGTATAGATAAGTTCAGTTTTGGACATGTTGAGTTTCTGATATCTATGGAACATTCAGTTCCCTCAGATACAATAGGCAGTTGGAGATGTGACTTTGAAGGATAGGAAATAAGTCAAAAATGGATAAGTGGATCTGGGAATTATGAGCATAAAGATTATAATTGAATTCACAAGAGCTTGTGAGATCACCAAGTGAAAAGTATAGAGGGAAAAGTAAAGAGGATCTTCCCCAGGACAAAGCCTTGAGAAGTAGCCATGGCTCATGGGGATGACCTGGATAAGAGCCAGGAAAGAATACCGAGTAATAGAAAAATAAGAAGAGAAGTAGAAGAGAGTAGTGTCATGAAAACCAAAATGAAGACCCACTGTAGAAGGGTCAAAAATGATGAGGATTGAGAAAAGACCATTAGATTTGATGATTAAGAGATCATTATTGACTTTCAAGAAAGCAATTTCAGTTGGATCATGAGATTTAAAGTTAGACGAGTTAAGAAGAAAATGACAAGAAAGTGAAGGCATGTATTGTAGATGGCCTACAAGTTTAGCCATAAAAGGGAAGAGAGATATAAATGATTGCAGAGATGGGGGAAAGAAGAGAGAGTTTTTTTGAGAAGGGGGCAATGTGGGCATGTTTGAAGGAAGAAGGGAAGCAGCCTAAAGATACATTCTTTCTGAAGATTAAGAGATCACAGCTAATCCATGTCTGCCCATTCTGGGCCTCTCTAAAGACCCATCACAGCATTTTATTTAGCATGGCAGTAATCATCCTCGGCTCTCAAAAGTTTTATGTCAGAAGACCACAAGCTCTGATTCATTCTGTCTTGCTGGAAGGGCCTAGAGGATGGTCCAGCCTAGCTAAGTCTGAAGAATTTCTACACCAGTGGACTGGCCCCTTGGTGAAGACTTCTTTGACTCTGGCAAGCCCAGAGGATGTGCCAGAGATATAGGTGACATTTGTGTAATATTTTTGAGGCTTATATAAAGTCTTGAATCTTATTCATCTCATTTGTCTCAAAAGGTCTTATCTCATTTGAGCCTTTATGATATCCTTGTGCAGGTAGGGTTCTTTGGAAGAATTATCCCCATTTTATATATAAATGACTACACTCTAGCATTCTAGACATTGTGAATTCCCAAAGAAAAATGAAAATACTTGTCATCAGGAAACAGATAAAGAAATTAAGAGTATACATATGATAATAAGGGAAAAGGAGGGACTATATAATTCCTGTTTCTTCCTCTGAAGTGTCTCTCTTCTTTGCACTCTCAGTTAAACAGTGCTGATTGAGAGCAGAGTCCATTGTGCCAGACTTTGAAGAAGACACAAAATCTAGTTGAAGCATTGTCCAGACCCTTATCCATGACCTTCATACAGGCTCTTATTACCTTATTTCTTGTTTGTTGTTCTACCCTCCCAGTTGACCTTTCTAACTTGAGTCTCTCTTTATTCTAATCTGACCTGTTTATTAATGGGAGGCATATATTCCGTGTGTGTGTGTGTGTGTGTGTGTGTGTGTGTGTGTGTTATTGAGATTTTTGAAATTTTTTTTGATTTCACTGTTAAGTCCCAATAATCTGCCTCAACACACACAAAACAGAGCCTTCTCTTTGACAAATTCAGTACAGTTAATCAAATAAAACCACTGTGTCTGGCATTGTATGACTTGTTCCACAGTTATAGTCCTCCCTCCCCAAAAGCTGTGGAGTTTGAGCAACACACACACACACACACACACACACACACACACACACACACCCTCTTTTGTTGTCCTAATCGTGGACTTCAAATTCTATACTGGCTGCCTATCTATCACCTAAAGCTTGAGGAGATGGAGATCAAAAAATACCTCATGTATGAGAAGTCAGAAAGATAGCATTCCTGAACTGCTAGATGGCACATTGGATAGAACACCAACCCTGGAGTCAGGAGGGCCTGAATTCAAATCCAGCCTCAGATACTTAATAATTTCCTAGCTGTGTGTCCTTTGGCAAGTCACTTAAACTACCATTGCCTTGCAAAAAAACAAAATAAAAAAATACCATTTCCACCATGGATGATAATTTGTACAAAGGAATTGAAACAGGAAATTTAATATGTACATATAGAGGGAACAATGATCAAATACTGGGGGGGGGCAGGGATGGGGGGGGGGGAGAATTTGTGAAGGGAAGATGGGAGTTTGAGCTGTTCATTGACTTTCCTCTTAATCACCTAGCTACTAAAAAGTTGGAAGTGGGATTGGAACCAGTCTTCTTGACTTTTAAGTTCAGGATTCTATAAAGTGAGGAAGGATGAAAAAGAGGAGAGATACTACCTTACTCAGCCTACCTACCTCCATCCTTCTGTTGTCAGCTTTCTATATGGGTTAAAACTAGTAGAATCATATGGAAGAGAATAAAGGAGTTAAAATCCCAATCTTCCCACCCTAGCATACTATTTACTAAGCAGGATCATTGGACTAAAGACTTGAGAGCTGCAAGAGATCCTAAATGTTATTTTATTCATCCCTTCCTCATTTTACAGATAAGGAAACTGATGACACAAAGGATAAAATAGTTTGTCCACAGTCACACAGGAAACAAGTGAAATCCAAGATTCAAATCCAGGTGCCACATTTCCAAATGCAGCCTTCATTTTACTGTATGGTGCTACCTCAAGTTGATCCCTGTTTATCCGACTTTGATGGGGTAGGAGGAGGGCATGAATATGCAACCTGGATATCTATTCAACTGTTGTTTAAAAAAAAAAGTGAAAGGTGGGAATGGGACTTGAGGAGGCGAAATAGAATAAAAAAGAAACATCTCTGACAGTGTAATACTACTGAGGCTTTTGTTAGCTCCAAGCAGAGGTTCAGCCTCAGTCTCATTTGGCTGCACCTTTGTGCTTCTCCTCACTCTGGACCCCGCCTGCCATCAAGGGGTTTGTTTGTTTTGGGCTTACGTCTTGTCTTCTCCCCTCAGATGTGGGTATCAAGCTGTGCTTGTGCTGCCTGGCCCCTTACCCTGGTACCTAGAGGATTCCTCAGGGGGTGGAGAGCTTCAGGCAGGCTGAAGAGTAGAACACTCCGATCTGTTCTGAAAAGTGAACTCTAGTTGCCTCCTGAGGGAGGGTGGACAGGTTTCCACTCCTCACTTCTTCCCTATCTAATCATTTGAGCTAAGAATTGAGGAGTCACTTGGGTCCTCTTACTGCCCCAATAATTCCCTTAGCCATGAACTTTCTTCCCTGCCATGGATGATTAGTAGGTTGCTTTTAATTTTCCTCTCCCTGGAACCAACCCTTCCTAGAGTGGTGGAATGTTTAAATGTTGGAAAAACTGAGGGTCAGAAAGAGATTTAGGGGACCATGGTGGGGAAAGATTGAGAGTACAGTTGGAAGAAGAAAGGTAAGGTAATCAAGTTTTCATCCAGAGAGAGGGCTACAATCCAACCTTCTCCCAACTCTGAGGGCCTCAGAGGTTTGAGACTTAGGAGGTTATCAAAGAGGATGGGAAGACATGTTCATTACTCACATGGATGAAAAGACTTCAGATATACCAGACAGAGACAGCATGTGGGTGTCCATGTTCCAGGAACAGAGCAAACCTTCTTAGAACTTACACTTTTCCATCTATAGAAAGATCAGGAAGACGTAGTGGGTGGCTTGGCTTCCTGGCTGCAATTCATAGACAGTCACTGGCATTTGAATCAGTTTTTCCCTAGCTGTACAGGATGAACAGGGTAGGTCTGAACTAGACCTCAAGGGAAAGAAAAAGATTTTTTTTTGCTATTTTCCACACCATTCCTTAATCTTGAAACCCTGCCAGTTCTAGTTCTAAGCTCCCTCTTCCCCCTTTTCCTTTAGAAGCTGAAGTTTTTGAGGTTTAGGGTAACTGCCTTCTGAACTTGGGGGTACTGAAAGAAGATTGGTACCTAGAGAATAAATGTGTACTTAAGGTGGAAAGAGGAATGGACTCTCTTTAATGAGAGGTTTGTATACTGTTGGGTGATGGAGGGATGAGAGAGGTTAATTTCTGCTCTTTTGGAGCCAGGAAATCAAAGCATGCCAGGGGAACGTCTATGCTGACTGAAAGTCCAAGTTGGGGTCTGTGTTAATTAAATGGTTTTGGGGTAGTAGGATATTTACCACTGTTAGTTATTCATTTAGAAAGACAACATGGTCTAGTGAAAGAAAGGAACTATGAGTCAGGAGAAGCAAATTCAAATCCTTCTTTTGACTACATGCCCATAGCTAATGAGCCTCAGTTTCTTCATCTGTAAAATGGTTTGAATTGTCCATTATATTCAGTTGGTAGTTTTGAGGATCAGGTGAGAAAATGCATGTAAAATACTTTATAAACAATAATGAATGATAATGTAAGTGGGCGAATAAATTATTTTAAAAAATTCAAGAGGTATAAAAATAGCTAACATCAATCTAGTGCTTTACAATTTGCAAAGTTGTATGCATACATTCTGAGACTCGCAACAACCCTGTAATAATAGCTAATATGAAGCACTTAGACTTTGCAAAGCACTTTATACATAATATCTCATTTTATCCTCAGAACAACACTAGGAGGTAGATACTGTTATTATCACTATTTTACAGATGAGGAAATGGAGGTAGATTGAGGTGAAATGACTTACTCAAGAGTCTCCAGCTAGTAAGGCTCAGACCAACTCAGAAGGCCAGGTTATTTTTTTTAATGTTATTTCTAATATGCCACTCTGAAAGTTCAGAGAAGGAAGAACTTATTTCTAGTTGGAGAAACTAAGAAAGGCTGATAAATGTATAATTTGGGTTAAGAACTTGGAAGATGGTATAGTGTTTCAATAGGTGGAAAAGAGTGAGAACATTTAAGGAATAGGACTAATTTAAGTAAAGTTGTAAAAGTAGACTAGCCTAGGAACTTATTTGAGGAACTCCAGAGTAGCTAGAGCTCAGGGTATCAAAATAAGAGCCTCATGAGATAAGATTGCAAAGGTAGACTGGGACCAAGATGGTAAGGGCCTTGAGTGCCTGAACAAAAAGTTCCCTCTGAGTGAATGCAGGCCCTTTCCCTGTGCTTGCTTCCCCATGGTAAACCTTTCTAATATCCCCCAGCAGCTACACAAAATGTGAGGCAGAAGGTTGTATCCAATCATCCATGGTGGTTGTCATTGCCTGCAAGGAGAGGACTGGAAACATATTCTCCTGAAGGGGGGAGGGGGAGGGAATGGATCTTCTAGAATGAGAGGGAGTTTAGGGTAAAGAAAAGGTTCAAACCTAGAAAAGATGTATATTATGGTAGGGAAAGTGCTGGATGTAGAGGCAAAGAGCTCAGGTTTGAATTTCATTTGTGACCTCAGGCAAGTCATTTGGTTTCTCTGAGCCTCAATTTCCTTATCTATAAAATGGGAAGGTTCAACTAGATGATCAAATTTCCCTTCCTCTTCTACATCTATGATCCTTTGATTATTAGTTCCCAATGTCAGGAGGGAGTTCACTATGAAAATGTGAAGCTAACACCATTTCATTTTAGGGGGAGGTGAAATAGAAGTGGGAAGAATGATGGGAGGGTTTTCCCCCTACCCCAACCAGAACTGGCTTACTACTTTGGGAAACGTAGGAGGAAGGGAACTAGAGAGCCCGTGGCAGGAAACTAGAACACCAATGGTATGTGCTGATTGTGTCCAAGAGCAATAGTTCCTCCCAGGCAGGTGGTGAAGCCTCTCAAACTGAGGCAGACCATGATTAACTCTTTTTTTCCTTTGACATAACTCTTTAAGCCAAAGAGGGATTCATGTTTCTCTACTTTGGGGAAGGTATCCCAATTAGGGACTAATAAGAGAATGGACATTGCAGTATCTGACGTTGGTCATGGGAAACTGGGGGTATGTGTAAATATCTTTGATGGTCCCCAGGAAGGTTCTTATATCTGTGCTAAGGATGAAAAGGAAATGGGTGAGAAGACCTAACACTAATGAAATTAGTTCCATCCCCATTAGGCTTTTAAATCCTGGTTGGTTTCCCTATGGGGGAAGGAGGTGCCTCAAAATGAGAGGGAGGGGTCTGTTTCTCCTGTAACTTATGATTCTCATTCAGTCTCTTCCTCCTTTTTCTTGTCCTTAGCTCATGGGAGGAAGGGAGATATATGGAACTCATTAGAACTCAACCCTGTCCTGTCTAATCTTATCCTCCACCATTTATGTATAATGAAATTAGCATAAAGAAAGGGAAAAGGTGCAAAGGGGTACATATCTGATTAGTGACCAAACTAAATCTAGAATCCAGATTTCATTCCTAGTATTTTTTTTCTACTATGCCTAGGTTACTGAGCATCATGACTGCCCAGCCCAGCCTTCAGCCCCAGGGCCTGGCCATTTGAAATACAAAAATATAGAAGCCAGTATACATTATTCTCCATAGACTAGGGAGTAAAGAACTTTAGCTACAGGCTAATGTGCAAGTGACTCTTTTATCCAAGTTAAGCTAGCTTCCTAGCTAACTACCTCCTACCTTGGAATCTAGTGATTTCCACACATTTCTAATACACACACTGTCCTTTGGAGAGAAATAGGCTAGAGGATACTGAAGGACTGGAGGGAGTTAGGGGAAAAGGGAGGGAATCCAGCCATCCAGAGATAACATCTGTAATGGTAAGAGCCTTGGCCAAGTTACTTCTGGATTTTGTCCTCACCTTGACTCTTTAAGCCTCTCATTCCATGAACCTGGGTTTCCTCATTCCCAAATCCAGTATTTTCTCCTATACTATATTACCTTTCCAAGTTAGAGTAGAAGGAGGTAAGAGAGGAAAAATGCTTTGAAGACTGGTCCTTGGTGGTTCTGAGGCCTTTACCCCTGACTCTGAGTCAGGTTGAGCCAGACAGAGGGAGGGCAATGGTCCTGAAGGGGTGTTTCTGCAACAGAGCAGCAAAGACCTTGGAGAAAGAAACCAAACAAAACCTTAATCTGCTCAGCACCAGACCTGAAGAGTCCAGTAAAGAACAGCTGAAACAATAACATTCTGGGACAGAACTGTGCAGAAATGGAACTACAGGCAAATCAGGGCAGGGGGCAAGGTGGGGGTTGGGATCCAGATGAAGATCCTTTGCCTGACCAAATTCCATGGACCTACAGTGTATAAGGCATGACACAGGCCCTGCCCTCCAGGGAGTTTTCCTTTTGCTGGGTTATGAGAGGATTGCAGAGCTCAAAAATCTGTGCATGGGAACTGAGGCCAGAGAAGAGGTCAGGACAGGGGTTTCAGAGGAGTCGGAAGGAAGTTAAAGATTCTAAGAGATAGGCATAAGGAGGGCATGCATGCCAGGCTTGGGACATGGTCTGAGAAGATGCGTAGAAGCAGAACATGGACTGTTGAGTTCATAAAGCAGCTGGTTTGGCTGGAGCCTAGAGGGTAAAAGAGAGTACAGCAAAATAAGATAGCAAAAGTGAGCTGAAACCAGATTGTGGAAAGCCTTAAATGTTGACCTGAGGAGATTCTGGGTGTGTAAGCAGAGGAGACATATCCAATCTGTGCCTCTATGGAACAATGACATGCAGCTGGTATATCATTCCCTTTCCCATATTCTCCATTATCACTATTTTACTGTTTCCCATATAACAAATTACAATTGTAGCCCCCATGTCTTTGTATGTATCTACACTACCCCTTACCTCCACCTGGTTGGATTTTTATCATCTTCAGAGTTGTGACTGAAATATCTTTTTCACCCAGGTGCCTTTCTAAATTCTCCCAAGTGTTTGTGCCTTCTTCTTCTTGAAATTACCTCAGTGCCTTTCTTTTGTACTTTGTATTTACTTACTGAGTGTCATAGCCACCTAGTCAAGAACTCCTTTGAACTCAAAGACTGATATTTTCATTTTTGTTTTTTAATATAGTGCCTCATATAAAGTAGGCATTTAATATGAATTGAATTGAATGAAGCATGGGCTGGCCCTAGTGCAAGCTTTCTGGAGGTGGGAGGGAGTCAGGGAGGGGTCTTCAGATTGAATATTGGCCTCATTGTAGGGGTGGCAGGAGTGCCACTGACTTAGTTTGGTGTCGGGGTGGTGGGGGATAGGTGTTCACTTCCTTGCTTATTCCCCTCCATCCTCATCTTCTGCCATGCTCTTTTACCTGGATCCTCTTCCTTCCTATCTTGCAGCACTGGGAAGTCTTCAAGGATGTAACTGAAGTCTTCATCCTGGTACCTGCACTTTTGGGGCTCAAGGGAAACCTGGAAATGACCCTAGCATCAAGACTGTCGACAGCTGTGAGTATCCAGGGGTTGGGGAGTAGAAGGACTTGACTCTCTTTAAGGCTTACAGAAGGTCCAGATCAAGGATCAGAAACTAGAGATAGTAGCTGTTCAGTCTAGGCTGGTGCTCTGGGAAAGAAGATAGAAGAGGGACAACATAGCTAGTAAAAGGAGATTTCAAGTTGGATGTCTTTTCTATTGGGAGCTCCTTGCTTCCAAGCATCTCCCAGGCCCTGCCTTCAGACAGCCTGGTCTAATTCTGCTCCTTTTTCTCCCCCTCCCCACTCTGTAGTCACCTTATGACTGTTTGTGCAGCTTTGATTAGATGGCACCGTGCTGATTCCTTCCCCTCTCCTCCTGCCCTTTACAGATGGGGGGCCTCCTCTGATCTCCAGCCCCACTCTGCAGCTGGGACTGGAGGAGAGCCAGTACTGTCCAGTTCCACTCCCAATCCTGATCTGCTTCCCTCCCCTTCCCCTGAAGGAGTTTTTTGACTGTTTGTTGAGTATAGAGTCAGGGAGACAAAGAGGGACTGAGGTGAGGGGATTATCAACTTTAATCTGCATCGAGGATCCTAGGACAGAAGGCCCCTGGAATGGGCCCAGGGGACAGGTCAATTAAACTAGACTATGTAAGTTCATAGTAAAGGGTGATGGGGAAACAAGAGTGATTGGCATTGTCTCCTAGCTCACAAAGGGACCTCTACATAAAAAAAACGAGAGATACTAAAGTAACCTTTCCTAAATCTAGCCCAGAGTCCATCTCTGCTTCTGTCCCAAGGTTAGCCACTCTGCCCATAGAGTAGGAACTCATCTCCTGCTGAACTCTAGATACCTACCCTTATCCCAAGGGTTGGGAGGGGGGTAAACTTCAAAGCCAGATATTGAGGCCATCTTGACCTAGTCTGACAACACAGAGCTAGAGCTCAAGGAAGGCAAGTCATTTCATCTCTGTTCACTGAGCCTGCAGATGTAGGAGGAGAATAGAAATCCCTTCACCTTAAGACCCAAAGCACTTTAGCCATAACATTGAAATTAATAACTGACGTGTATATAATATGCCATTGATATTATAATATCATGGTATTATAAAATCATTTACCATTCATATTCTATAAAACTTAGAATATTGTAGCTGCTTAATAAATATTTGTTGACTTGCAAAGATTTTAAATCTATGGTCTCATTGGTCTTATTACAACCCTGTGAAATAGGTAATGAGTATTATTGTCCCCAGTTTATAGAGTTTCAGAGAGAGGAAGTGACTTGCCCAAGGTCATATAGTAGTATGTGGGAGGGGGGAAAGGTCGTGAGATTCAAACCCACGTTTCTTGATTCCAAACCTCTTTGCACAATTCTACCTCCTCCAGGCCCAGGTTCTCTCTGTTGAAGAAGGTCCTGTCTTCTCAACCCTTATGAAACTGTGACTAAGCTTCTAGGCTATGGATTCTCCTCCTCTACCCAATCAATACCTTTTGACAAGGAACAGAAGAGCTTATTACAGGCCCATAGACCTTTGGAATTAGAAGAGGGCTTGTATTCTGCCTTCTCACTCTGTCCTAGTTGACAATTCTTTGTCTCTCTTTCTTTGAACCTTCTGCCCATTCCCCTGCCAGGCCAACATCGGGCACATGGACACACCAAAGGAGCTTTGGAAGATGATCACTGGAAACATGGCCCTTATCCAGGTGAGTGTGAGTAGAGGGCGAGTGGTAGGCCTACCTAACTCCACCAAGCAGAGAGGAAGAAATCCCTGAGGAAATGCTGAGCCCTTTGGGAAGGAGTGTCTTGGCTTAGAACAAGAGGACATAGATATAATCTGGGGTCTCTCTAGTAGAACATGGTTCCTGAGGTGATTTCCATTGCCTTGCTGAGCTGGCTTCCATCCAAAACAGCACTAGGCGGTAGCCAGGTTACTCAGGAACACTGCCAAACCGGGGAGCCCAAGGTAGTGCAACATCTTCCCCAGTGGCATCTGTTCCCCAGGGCTATCCTGACAGTAGAAGGGCAGTTTGATAGCATATGGGAAATATAGAGGAAAGATTGGGAATACTCAGATACCCTCTACTTCTTCATCCCCATGCCACATGAAGCCTCAAAGATGTAGGAATGGAAGTCCATACACCTGAGTGGCCTGTTCAACCTCCCCTCAATGAGTCTTAACTCCAGTAGATTTCATCAGTCATTAGGACCTCGGACTCTACAGAAAACTTTTAGTGATCATCTAGGCCAATCCCCAAATTAACATAGACAGAAGATCACAACCATAGTTCAACAACCCCCCCCCCCCCCATCTTAGGCATTACCAGTTAAGAAGCTTTTCGTTAGTTGCCAGCAGGGAATAGTTTCGGTTTCATTTTTTTTAAAGACTCAGATGTTTCCCATGAGAAACTAATTTAATTCAGTCGCTTAAGTCTTTATTAAGCACCTGCTGTTTGCAGAGGTTGCTCTGTAAGTCCTAAGAGGTAACCAGAATTCAGCAAAGAATCATTCCCTGCCCTCATGAAGCTTTCAGTCTCAGAAAAATTACAATACAAACAGATAATCATAATGAAAAAATTACAGAAGTTCATTAGAGAGGTACCAAGTAGATAGATTACATGAATGGGTCATTGGTACCAGATCAGGAGACACTTTCTTGAGGAAGCAACAATTAAGCTTTAAAGGCTAGGCAGTAGGCAAGAGAGAGGAAGAGAACATACAGGCCTAAGGCACAAATGAAGACACTCTCAGTCAGGAAAATGTAAGATTTGTGGTTAAGGAAAATGATTCTGGTGGCTTTATGAAGTACAAACAATTGGAAGGGATAGAGAGTTGGAGATGACAAGATACTTATTAAGAGGCAGTGGCAGGGGGCAGCTAGATGGCATAGTGGATAAAGCACCAGCCCTAGAGTCAGGAGTACCTGGGTTCAAATCCAGTTTCAGACACTTAATAATTCCCTAGCCGTGTGGCCTTGAATCCCAATTTGCCTTGCAAAAACCTAAAAAAAAAAAAAGAGAGGCAGTGGTGGGCGACTAGGTGGTGCAGTGGATAAAGCACTGGCCCTGGAGTCAGGAGTACCTGGGTTCAAATCCAGTCTCAGACACTTAATAATTACCTAGCTGTGTGGCCTTGGGCAAGCCACTTAGCCCCATTGCCTTGCAAAAACCTTTAAAAAAAAAAAAAAAGAGGCAGTGGCAAAAGCTCAGATGAGTGGCAATGAGTCACCTATACTGAGGAAGCCAGTAAGAGAAAGGAGGGAAAGGGATAGTTACTAAAGATTTTGTTGAAGTAGAATTCACAGATCTTAGGACATAGAATTGATGAGAATGGGGGAAATTAATAGTGAAGATCAAAATTTCAAATATGAGAGACTAGGAGAATGGTAGTAGCAGTGACAGAAACAGTGAAACCAAGAGCAGTTTAGAGAAAAGATAGTAAACTTTATTGAGGCCATGCTGACTTTGAGGTTCTAGCTTGGAGATACTGATTTGGAGCTGGATAAAGATTTGGGGAGTCCTCTTCATTCCCAAGAAACCTTGGGAAAGATAGAGAAAAGAATTAAGGCTAGATCCTTGGGGGACACCTACCTCAGGGGTTGGAAAGGGATCATGAAACTGTCAAAGAGGACAGAGAATATTGTTTCTATGAAGCTAAGGGGATATAGAGGATCTTGGGTAACAGAAAGAGGGTGTAAAGGAGGTACCCTGCTCCCAGGATAAGCACCATCAACTGTTCTGACAAGTCAAGGAAGATAAAGACTTGAAAGGGATTATTGAATTTGATAAAATTGGCGATTATTAACATTTGAGAGGAGTTCTGGTAAAATGGACAGAAACCAGATTGTTAGAGGAGTGAAGAGAAAATAGGTGGTGAGGAAGTTGAGGTGTCACATATAGACAACTTTTCCAAGAGGTTTAGCAGGAAAGACATGGAACAATCAATGGCTTAGGGTAGAAAGACCAATGGACAGCTCATGTTTTTAAGATCAAGAAGTTCGAAACATGTTAGTAAGATGATGAAGAACCAATCAATGGACACTCATTTCTTAAGCATTTACAAAGTGCCAGTCATTGAGCTAGGAATATAGCTCACATATATACAGAATATAACCACAAAATGGCATGAGCTTACATTCACTTGGGAGACAGTATGAATGAACATAGTGAAGTAAAAGGATAGGGTCTGGACTTGTGATTACAGGGAACTCTGACATAAAGAAACTCCCTCTACTGATGCATGTTGGCACCTTCTCTGCAACTTAATCTTTTGTGTATGCTAAAGATCCCTTCTCAGAATAATATTTTTAAAAACTTAAGATAAAATTCATAGGATTGCAAAAAACCCCAGAGGTCATTTTATCCCTGATAAAGAGGCCCTATCCTAGGAAGCTGCTTAGAGCCATCAGTGACTTTCCCAGAGTCACCCAACTGGCAGGTATCAGAGGCAGACTAGAGCTTGGTTCTTTCTGGCTATAAAGTCATTCCTCTAACCACTCCAATGTGAAACCTCTTTTCTTTTTAGACACATACATAAACACATTATATGTATATGGGCATACCTGTGGTATGCATGTTCATTGTACATATGTGTATATCAAGAAGAAATACAAGGCAGCTATATACATGTAATTAAGGACTTTAGTGATTAGAGAGCTCAGGAAGATCCTTATGGAGAAGGTGGTGCTTGTGAAGAAAGAGATTCTATGAGGTGGAGGTGAAGCGGAAGTGAATTCCTTGCACAGAACTACCGGAGAGAGGATAATTTCTGGAGCAGAGTCCTGGAGGAAGCAAGAAGGAATGCTATTTAGGGCACAGGGAGAGAAATTAGCCCTGTTGAAGGATAAGGATGCTTCTGTAACCAGAGGGAAGGAAGGAGAAGAGGATGGTAAAGGAGTTTAAAGAAGAGGAAGAGGGGACAGGAGGTGCTTATATAAAATTACCTAAATCTCATGAAGTTAGAGGTTAAATATTCTAGAAAAAGGGGGAGATAGGTTTGCAAAATGGTGGGAGATAAGCAAGAAACAGTACTGCAAGGCATGATTCACCATTCCTCAAATTGTTGGGAGAGAAGAGGTAAGAGATCCTTTGAAAAAAGAAGGTAAACCCTAAGAGAAATCGTTGTTCTTGCCCTAGGTGCAGGCCACAGTCGTAGGCTTCCTGGCCTCCATTGCAGCAGTCATTTTTGGCTGGATCCCTGATGGTCATTTCAGCATCAGTCATGCCGTTTTGCTGTGTGCCAGCAGTGTGTCCACAGCCTTCATTGCTTCCCTGGTGCTGGGTAAGAAACCAACCAGGACTATTGACTAGACCTGACCCCTCCTCATGCCCCTATACCAGTTTGACTCTGTTACTCCTCTCCTGCTCCCATTAGGCATGATTATGATTGGAGTAATCATTGGCTCCAGGAAGATCGGGATCAACCCTGACAATGTGGCCACCCCCATTGCAGCCAGTCTGGGAGACCTCATCACATTGGCACTACTCTCAGGCATCAGCTGGGGGCTATATCTGGAACTTGGTGAGACTTTGCTCTCGGAGAAATTCTGGGAAATAGGAAGGAGTCAGGGTTGACGTTATGAAGCACTAAGGCTGTGTCTAAACATGTGGCCAAGCTGTCGGTTGACTAAGTTCCCTGGCATAGGAATGGGAGTTGTGCCGGCAGATCTGGAAATGTGCACGTATTTTCTTCTCTGTTTACAAAAGCTCAAATTGAAAGCAGTTTTTAATGTGCCTAAACCTAAAGAATCAACCAGTCAGTCATAGCATTATTTTAGTATCTGTGTCCAGGCACTTTTCTAAGTGAAGACAAAGACATAGGAAAAGGTTCCCTTTACTCAAGAAGTAAAAAGAGGAGATAATACATATCTGCATAGGAATAGACAAAGCAAATACAAGATAACTTGGGAGGAGAAGAGTGATAAGGGAAAGGCTCTAGCATTGAAGAGTCTAGGAATGGCCTCATGCAGGCAGAAGCACTTGAGTGAAGCCTTGGAGAAAACCAGAAATCCTAGAAGTTGGAGTTAAGGAAGGAATGCATTTCAGACTTAGGGGACTGGTGTAAAGGTGAGATGGAATGTGACTTGTGTACAGCAGTCTTGTATAGCTGGAATGCTTGGAGAGGAGTAATCTATAATGTGTAAACAACCAGAAAGTCCTTAATATTGATCTAGTGTTAGTAGGAAAACACTGGATTTATAGTCAGAGGACTTGGCTTTGAACCTTGGCTCTGTTACTTAATGACCTGTTACTTTGGGCAGGTCTCAGTTTCTTCATGTTAAGATAGAAGTAAGGGTTAAAGTTGGAATAGACCCTCCCCTTCAGCCCCTTTCAGGTTCCTAAACCTATGATCTTGCTGCAGACTTAGGAAGATTTAAAGTTGACCCTGAGCAAGGAATTAGGAAGTTTATTTCTGTCCTTGAACAGAGGAACCAAAAGAGGATGTTCTTAGTCAAGGGGGAGGAGCAGGACCTTGAGAGTGTCTAAGTCATAGGAGTTCAGAACTGAATTATCTTGACCATGGCCCCTAACCTTCACTCCCTCCCTCATCATAGTTTGCATATTTGTAAAATTGAGTTAATATTGCCTGCTTCAAAGAAGTCTTGATCAAATGAAGTAATATATATTAACCTAAAACACTATAAATGTAAGATGATGATGATGATTATAGGATTTAAAGGAGAAAACTTAATAGAAAGGCACATTGAAAAATATAAAAGATAAAATAGATGGTATTGTTTGATTGTTCTTTTTATTATTATTAAATTGAAGAAGTGATTACAGTTGAACTCAAACTAAAAAATAAAACCAAGCCAGCTGGCATAATTCATCATACTTTTGAGATAGATGTCTTTGGACCCTCTCCCGAAAATTGCTCTTATTTTGAGTCTCAGAAAGAATAGCAACCCTTGCTATAGAACCTCCATTCTCCCTAATGGGAGGAAGGATGTGGCATACTGGATGAGTATGGTACAAAGGAAGGGTTGGGGACTGAGTTCAGTATTCTTGATGCCTTTTCTTCCTCTTCTCAGAGGGCCGGCCATATATCAACCCTCTGGTGTGCGCCTTCTTTGTGGCTCTGCTACCTGTGTGGGTAGTACTAGCCAAGAGGAGCCCTGCCACTCGGGAGGTCTTGTATTCAGGCTGGGAGCCAGTCATCATTGCCATGGCCATCAGCAGGTAAGTTCTATGTTCCAAGGAGAGCACTCTCCTCAAGTCTG
Source organism: Macrotis lagotis (assembly GCF_037893015.1). Classification (NCBI taxonomy): domain Eukaryota; kingdom Metazoa; phylum Chordata; class Mammalia; order Peramelemorphia; family Peramelidae; genus Macrotis; species Macrotis lagotis. The sequence goes on along the minus strand of NC_133659.1, from coordinate 106,113,427 downwards.
TGGTTCCACTAGAATCGTCCTGCTTAGGCCCTAGGAAGTAGCGGTAAAGACAAGAGAATAAGGTTATTAGTAATTGGTTCTTTGGGGGCAACTTAAGACTGGTAAGGGAGGTGGGAGTGGTGGGAGAAAGTGAGGGATATAGGAAGTGACTACCCTAGCATAGGTATGACTCAGTTGTTCCTTGTATGCCATAATGAAACTAGATCCAAAGTAGACTGACCAGAAGCACTTAAAGCCTCTTGACACTGGGTTTGTGGGGGACTTAGTGACGAAAAATGAAGGATCCTGTTCTCTTCTGAAATCAGAGGAGTACCTCCCAGCGCAAGGGTCTTGAAAGTATTTGTATGCCTGCTCATCTCTTATATCCCCACAGTGTTGGGGGCCTCATCCTGGACAAGACTGTTTCTGACCCCAACTTTGCTGGCATGGCTGTCTTCACTCCAGTGATTAATGGTGAGCTCCTAGCATCAACTACTTTGAGGGAAAGGACCAAGTGATTAAAAAAAAAAAACAACTATGATTTAGATAAATTTATTGAGGTTCATTTTTTTAAGTTTTTGCAAGGCAAATGGGGTTAAGTGGCTTGCCCAAGACCACACAGCTAGGCAATGAGGTTCATTTCTTGGAAGAGATCCTTAGTTGTCAGTTCTAGATCTCAGACTGGATACTCTGAAGTTATGAGATTTGACCTATTCATGAGGGTCAGCAAACTATGGCCCTCAGATCAACCACCTGCTTTTGTGTGTCCCTTGAGCTAAAAATGGCATTTACGTTAAAAGTTTATTTTATTGTATTCAAAAACACAAAAAATCATTTGTAGCTCTGGATAACAAGCCGATTTGACCTTGACATCATTAGTTTGTTGACTTCTAATTTGAAATATAGACATAGGGTCTTCAAGCTCTTTTGCCTGCTTTCTCTTAAGATACAATGTTTTCTTTTCCAATTTTTTTCTATTTTTATGTTTCTCTCAGTCTACAAAAGATCAGAGGTACAACTCTGAGTTCTTATAGGACCTAGTCTTTGGTCTTAAGACTGATTAGTCCTAAAGGGAAGAAAGGTGTTTGAAATCTGCAAATGTGACTGTATCCTTTGGATACTATCTACACAAGGATACCTGAGCATGCAGATATAATATATGCCCAAAAATATGGAAGAGGGGGAGCTAACTTAGGAATTGATCAGCCTTGAAGTCTTCCTGGAAGTGAAGGACAGAGTCCCCATTTCCTTTCATGACACCTTTTCTTCTAAGTGTCTTATTCTCCAAGGGTTATGCTTATAGGCAGCATAAGATGTCCGTGGTCCTGGCATCCTGCCCCTTTGTCTCCTTCAGCCCCCAAACCTCTCTCTGTCTCTGCAGGTGTTGGAGGCAATTTGGTGGCAGTCCAAGCCAGCCGAATCTCCACCTACCTGCACATGAATGGGATGCCAGGGGAAAGCTCAGAGCCAGCGCCCCGACGCTGTCCTAGCCCCTGCACCACTTTCTTCAGTCCTGGTAAAGCTCACTTCTCTAGATTCTTGGGTATTTCCTGGGCTTGAGTCATGGAGACAAATCATTGATTCATAGACTTAAGAGTTCAAATCAAATTTATTTAATCCAACCTCTCCCCAAGCAACGAATCCCATTGACTTGTATCCCCAACTTGTATGTAGCCCTTTTAAAGACTATCTTTCCAGTGACAGGGAACTCACCACCCCAAAAGCAATCCATTCTATTGTTATACTTCTCTCAATGTTTTCCTCTTTAAAGTTGAGGACAGTCTTTAGTATTTGAGCTGAGTTTTGGGGGTTTTTTAAGGTTTTTGCAAGGCAAATGGGGTTAAGTAGCTTGCCCAAGGCCACACAGCTAGGTAATTATTAAGTGACAGAGGTCAGATTTGAACTCAGGTTCTCCTGACTCCAAGGCCGGTGCTCTATCCACTGCACCACCTAGCCACGACAGTCTTTAGTATTGATAAAACTAGTTTATTACTAGAAACTATGAGCCTTTCTTGGTGGGAAGGAGATTGAGCCAAGGTGCCTGGATAGCCAGGAGGAACCATATGTTCTGCAGATTAGATTCCTCTCCCTGCCCTAGGATACATGAAGCCCAAGGTGGAGTGGAGTTAAAAAGATCTTGATTATCTGTAAGTCAGAGAGCCAGTTAGCTACTCTTGTTGAAGCTAGGAGAATAGTCTTGGTCCACCCCTTTGAACACTTCAAGCTTCCCTTTCTTTTATGGAGGGACCTCCCAGGAAGATTTCTGGATCATCCAGCTTTGTCTTCCTCTTTATTCCCCAGATGTGAATTCACGCTCAGCCCGGGTCCTTTTCCTGCTCGTGGTGCCTGGACACCTTGTGTTCCTCTACACCATCAGCTGCATGCAGGGTGGGCACACCACCCTGACCCTTATCTTCATCATCTTCTATATGACGGCTGCACTGCTCCAGGTAGGGGGCTGCTGGGGGAGGAGGGGAAGGGGCACTTTTAGGGTGGGGGCAGATTGCAGAACAGCCTACTAGCTCCCTTCTCTGGGGCTGATTTCTTTCCAGCTTTAGAGAGGCTAAAGAAATAAGGTAAGAACCTTGTTTTGCCCTCCTGGACTGTGCTTCCTTTCAAATTCCTACATAGATACACACACATACACACACACACACACACACACACACACACACACACACATTCAGACACCGAGACACAGACGTAGAAAAGTGTACATTATACATACACACAGTCACACACTGGCACCCAGTGCACTTCTACCCCAAATAGAAGACACAAAGGTACCACATGGGAGGTGGAAAAGAGATGAAAATAACCTATGTATCCTGATTCTGAAAAAAAATTTTCATTCTCCACTTCCTTTAACCTGGACTGAGAGGATGAGCCCATGTCCCTGTTGGGACCATTTGGGGGAAACTGACCTCTTTGTATCTCACTCAGAAGTGAGGCAGTTAAAGGTATAGAGCATTTGGGCTTAAACTCAGGAAGACCAGAGTTCAAATGCAGCCTTAGACATTTACTATCTATGTGATTCTGGACAAGTCACTTAACCTGCATTTGATTCCATTCCTCAGGTATAAAAATGGGGACCCATTGGAAAAGGAAATGGCACACCACTCCAATATCTTTGTCCAGAAAACCCCATGAACAAAAGTCCAAGGGGTCACGTAGAGTTGGATGCTGCTGAATGACTAAACAACAACAAAGGGGAGTTGGGAAAGGGTGCTAATTCCTAAGGGCCCTTGATGCTTTATCCTCTCCAAAGGTTCCTTCCTGGTTCCTGGCCTCATGTTCTTGAGCTGACACAAGTCCCTGGCTGGAATGTGAGAACAGCTGCATTCCCTTCCCCAGGACACAGTCTTCCAGCTTTTCAACTTCTCTCTTTATATGGGTTTCCTCTGCAGCTGCCAAGAAGGGTGTGAGGTTACAAGTGGTTGGCCAGGGACAGTTCAGAGTGCTGTGGACAGCAGCAAGGCTGCTTTGGGGTGAGGGGGGACCCCTGGCTTCCAAGGGCAAGGGGCCATGCCTGTCTTGAAGCTAATATCAGTGCTGACTTCCAGTTTTTTCATCTTGAGGGCCCTGGGGAGGAAATTTTCATAACAATATTAACAAAGTAAATCTCTCCCTAGTAACTGTATTTGAACCCAAATGTGTAAAACACACCTAGTTCTTACTCTGATGCTTAACAATTTATTTTTAGGGAATCCAAATGGTAGACCAAATCCAGAATACACAAGAGATACAAACTTGGTCAATTAGATACAGAAAAGGGGGAGTAGGAACACTAATCATAGAATTTATAACCAAAAGGGCCCTTCTGTGACTATTTAGTCCACCCTCTCATTTTAGAGAAGGAAACTGAGTTGAAGAAGAGGCAAAAGGACTTGATCATGGTCACACAGTTTAAATAACCCAGAGCAACAAGTAACCCAACTATAACTTGCTTCTTTTGCACCAATCAACAATAATTTTGTAGCTGTTTTCACTTCCTAATCATATTTTGCTACAGCAAATGTTAAAAATAAGTTCTCGTTTCCTGAGCCCACAAGTGACTACATGAGGGAAGGAAGCTTGGACTAATCAGATGCTGATGACCATGAATAGTGACACAGCAGCTTTGCAAATGGTCATGTTCCCACTGCTGCTAGAGAAAATATTGAACAGTATGGTGATGACTCTCTCTCTCTCTCTCTCTCTCTCTCTCTCTCTCTCTCTCTCTCTCTCTTCCCCCCTCCCCCCCCCCCCGCCCAGGAGCTCCTTGAAGAGAGGCCAGTAGGAGGCCACCCTCAAAGAGGCCTCTCTCCCCTAGATGGCAGTCAAGCAGAACGGCAAATCTGGGTCCTTTTTAAATTACAGAAGGAGCCTTGCTGTTTACAAAGTCCAAGCCCCGCAATTTTACACACGAGAACTCTCAAGCCCAGAATAGTGAAATGAATTACCTAAATAGGGAGTAGTGAGGGATTTCAACCCAGGTTCTCTTCATTCGAGCTGTCTTTCTCTGCATAGGGGAAGTGAAAAAATAATAATAATAGTTCATGTTTATATAGATGATGATGCTGATGATGTTTGTCCTTTGTTCTCAAAGAAGACCCATGACATCTGGGAGTTGATGCCATGACATCTATGTGAATTGGATTAAGTGAGGGGATACTTTGCTAAGTCACCAGCCTTACTTTCTTCTCTGGAACCATCTGGGTCCAGTAGCTAGATATGGATCAGGATGACTGGCAAGCACCTGGATGTGAGGCAAACAGAGTTAAACAACTTACTCAAGGTTACACAGCTAGTAAGAGTCATGTGTTTGAGTTGGATTCGAATTCTCATCCTTCTGACTCCAAGACCTATCCACTGCATCACCAGAGCAGCTAGGTGAGCCAGTAGATAGAATGAGGGATCTGAAGTCAGGAAGACTCTTCTCTCTGAGTTCTAATCCAGCCTCAAATATTTCCTGAGCAAGTCACTTCAAATTACTTGTCTCAGTTTCCTCATTGTAAAATAATCTGGAGAAGAAAATGACAATCCACTCTAATATCTTTGCCCAGAAAACCCCAAAAGGTTTCATGTGGAGTTGAACAGAACTGAAACAGCTGAACAGCAATACTAATTTAGCTTCTTAATGTTTGAAAAACATTTTACATATTATTTCATTTGATAATGAAAATAAAAATGTTCAGAATTTAGGTTCAGAGGTGATCCCATATGGAATCACATTTCTACTGTCAACCATAATTAAGAGAAGGGGTTTTCATGTCTCTCCCTATGTCTTTTCTACCCATTCTTTTTTCCCCTGTTCTTTTATTTTATTTTTTATTTATGTGCAAAGATAGTTGTGTGTATTCATTTTTTTTGTAAACTTTTGAGTTCCACATTTTTCTCCCTTCCTCCCTTCTCTTCCTTCTCCCCATGACAGTGAGTAATTTGCTAAAAGTTAGGTATGTACAATCATTCTATCTACTCTTAAACACCTGTCCCTAATGTTAGCTGTTTTCTTCCATCTCCAGTTTGGAAGATTGTTTGTTCTTTACTCAGCCATTTTCCTGGCTACATACAGTAGATTAGATTATTGATCTCTGTGACTTCCCATCTATGGTCTCTTACTCATCATAGTAGAAACAAAGTATTTAAAGTAGTGACAGAGAAATTTCCCTTAATCAGTCATAAAACACAGAACAAAAGTGGGAAGGAGCTCTTGAGACCCCAAGTTATCTCAGGAAGGTAACATGGCACCTAAAGAGAGACCTGGGCTGGAACTCTGCCACTTAAAAATAGTATGACCTCAGACCAGTTACTCTAACTATTTTTTTCTGTGAGGTCCCTTCCAGCTCTGAAGCTTTGAGTCATGAATCTCCTTGTCTAAGTGTTGGAGGAGTCTTCTTCCAAGTCCAGTTCTCTATGCATTAAGCCATCCTTCCTCTACTATCCAGTATTATCATTTTTCTGAGAAGGATATGGAGAACCAGCGTGGACCTAAAGTCACATGACTAATCATTATGAGAGCCAAGACTAAGATCCTACTCTTCTCATTCCAAATCTAGCATTCTTTCTTCTAACTGGGTTCTTCCTCAATTTCTTCTTTGCATTTATTTCACTGTCCCTATATCATAGCTTTTTTGTGTGTACACAGTTCCCCTAAGGAGATTATAAGCTCCCTTGAGAAGCAGGATTTTTGTGGCATCTCTCTTTATATCATCAGTTCCTGGCTCTTTGTACATAGTTTGTTGAATGGATTTTCCCTGAAGTGGAAAAATCTCTAGGATCCCTGTAGTCCCAAGGCCATAAGAATCATAGGTTTGTTTGTTTTTTTATGAGATTTCCTATAAAACTGCAAATGAGTCTTGGAGAAATGCCCCACCACCATTGTCTATCCCATGTATAAGTATGGAGTCAGAGTTCCACAATTGGGCTTTATACTGGGTATGAATTCTCAATAAGTATTATTTAGGCAATTGCCATGTGCTAGGAACTAGGGATACAAAACTAAAAGTAAAATTAATTCTTGCCCTTAAGGAGTTTCCAGTCTATTAGATCCAAAACCCCTATATTTTATTGATATATACAAAATAAATGCATAATTATAACGTTTGAAAGAGCAATTGACAAGCATCTGGGAAGGAGTGAGAAAAGGCCTCATGTAGAATGTGGCAATTGAGTTGATTCTTAAAGGGAAGTAGGAATAGAAGGAGGAAGTGCTTTGGAAGCAGGGGGGATAGCCTGGGTAAAGACAGTATACAGAGAAGGAGGGTCATTATGAAAAAAAGTGGGACCACCAATATGACTGGATCAGGGTCCACAAAGGGGAGTCGTATGTAATAAGTTCATTTGGGACCACTTGTGAGGAGCTATAGTTGCCAAACAGAGAAGTTGCTATTTGATCCTAAGTTTATAGGGCACCGCTAGAGTTTATTGGTGTGATCAGGTCAGTATTTGAGGTAAGTTGTATTGGCTGTGATGGCAAGAATGGATTGGAGTAGAAAGACTAGAAGTGAGAGGATGACTTGAGAGGCTATGAAGACCTGAACCGGGATCATGCCTTTATGAGTAGAAAGAAGGGGGCTGTTTGAAAGTTACTGTAGAGATTTGTGGAGGGTTCCAGGCTAACCCTGACCTTGGCTGGGGGGACCCACTAGGGTGTCAGTCACCCACTACATGGTTGTAGTGCCAAAGCTGCACTCGCCCTTCCAAGCACCTGTTTGAAGGGAACCTTGGAAAATCATGCTTCTGAGGTTTAGTGACATTCCAGTGTGTGGTTGTGTATATCACAAAGAAGGAATGAAAGCATCCCAGACTGTTTTCAGAGGATCTCTACCGGAATGTGATACTGGAGAATTATGGGACACTGGTCTCTCTAAGCAGGTGGATATAGCACCGGGCTTGGAGTTAGGAAGACTCATCTTCATGAATTCAAATCCAGCCTCAGGGGGATCCAAGGGAAGTCACTTAACCCTGCTTGCCTCAGTTCCTCATCTGCAAAATGAGCTGGAGAATGAAATGGCCTACCACTCCAGTAGTTTTGCTAGGAAACCCCCAAAATGGGGTCATGAAGAGTTGGACATGACTGATAAATAAACGACAGATATCTCCTTAGGTCTTAGATTTGCAGGGAAATGAGAATAAAGAGACCTCAAGAAGCTCTTGTCAGACACATTCACATGAAAAAGTGGACTCTGGAAGCAGCTTCATGGAGCAACTTCAGAAATAATCTTAAAGAATGGCTCATGGGGGCAGCTAGGTGTTACAGTGGATACACTGGCCCTGGAGTCAGGAGTACCTGAGTTCAAATCCGACCTCAGACACTTAATAATTACCTAGCTGTATGGCCTTGGGCAAGCCACTTAACCCCAATGCCTTGCAAAAACCTAAAAATAAAATGGCTCATGAATACAAAAGAAAAATAATTATCGAGACCCCAAAAAGTGATTTTTGAAGAAATCCCCTTCCTAAAAGAAATATTCCAACCAAGTGACTGAAAAATCTTAGAAGAAAATTGCCACAGGAAAAAGAGATCAGGAATATAATAAATATAGGAGAAACTTGAGTGTGACCTCAAGGAAGGAAACTCCATAAGCATGCTATTCATGTCAAAAGCTCCCCAAACTATGAAATTCATATTGAATTTTAGAAAGCTCACACTGGAGAAAAACCCTATAAGTGATAAATATGGGAAAAGCTATCAGTTCAGTTTAATACTTATCCAACATCAGAGAATTCATATTGGAGAAAGACCCAAAAATAGGTTGAATGTGGAAAGAACTTCAGTTGGAGTTCCAATTTATTCAGCATCAGAGAATTTATACAGGGGGAAAAATCCCTGTGACTGTGAAGAATATGAAAAAATCATTGTTAGTGTTCATTCTCTATTCATTATCAGATAATTCACATGGGAGAGAAATCATATAATGCAGTGAATGTAGGAAAAGCTTCAATCAGAGTTCATTATTTATTCAATGTCACAGAACTCACTGAGGAGAGGCTCTATAAAAGCGTCAGAAATGTGAAAAAGCCTTCAGTCAGTGCTCCTGACTTAGTAAGCATCACCCAATTCATTCTAGACAGAAACTTGCAATGTACTGAAATGTAAATAATAAGTGTTCACAAATGATGCAATTAAGTAAAGATATCTTATTCAATTCTATAGGTATTTAATAATTATCAACAATGTGCAAGTCACACTTGGTGATGAGTGCTAGGAATGAGGAAATATAAACTAATAACTTATTTCAAAGCTTTGGGCAAAATGTGAGAAATTTGAGAAGAGATAATTTTCATATGTCTGAGACACAGTTCCTACTTTGTAGTTCTTTATAGTCACTGAAAGAGCTAAGAAACAAATACAAATATCTGTAGTATAAGGCTGTGCTAGAAGTGTTCCATTATTGGAGTGCAAAGTAAGGAGGAATTTTTTTTCCAGCTGAGGTCATCAGGGAAGGGACCTTGGAATAGGTAACATCTGAGATAGATCTTGAAGAATGACCAGAATTTTGTTTTGTGATAATAATAGCACCATCATTCCCTCAGGATTGTTGTGAGGATCAAATAGGATAGCAGTTCCAAAGGTCTTAGCTATATAAATGTTAGCTCTTATTAGCCATTATTATTATTGTTACCCAAACTCTGAAGTTTTTTATGAAGGGTTTGCTTTCGTAATTGCAAAAGGACTTGATCACCTCCCCCTTGTCTTCTGCCCTTGAACAGCAATGCCTTCTCATTCCAGTAATAAACAGACCCTGCCAGCTGCTTTGGCAGATACTCCCCCAGATTATCTGTATAATTCCCCCTTTCTCTACCCCTCCCTTGACTGTGAAAGATAGAACTTATTTATCCGAAATTGCTTCAGAATACTTTTGATTTACTTTGTGCTGTAAAAAAGGCCTGAAATGTATAAAAATTAAAACTATACCCTGGAAAACTTGTGGGGGGGAGTTATAGAAATAGAAAGGAAAAGATTTAGCAACTGGTTGGATATGTGGGGTGAGAATACCATATTCGAAGGTAATGAATCTGCAACAGGATGAGTAGTGATGTTCAGATCGAAAGATAACGTGTTCTGTTTTGGACAGGTTAACTTTGAGATACCTGTAGGACACCCTGTTCATAATGTACAATACCTAGTTGGTGATGCAGTTCTAGAACTTAGGAGAGAGTTTATATAAATCTGGGAATAACCTATGGAGAAATGATAATTGAATGCATGAGAAAAGGATGAGAATATGTAGAGAAAGAAATAAGGGTCCAGGACCAAGCATACCAACAGTCAAGGGGGTATTTGATCCAGCCAAGGAGACTAAAGGGTAGCCAGACAGATAGGAGGAGAGATTAGGATTGTGAAAACCCTTGGAGGAGACACAGTCAGTCAGCAGTGTCAAATGTTGCAGAGAAGACAAGAAAGCGGAGAAGTGGCAAGGAAACAATAGCTGTGGCCATTAAGGGATCATTGGGTAAAATTCAAGGGAGAACAGTTTCAGTTGAGTGATGAGGCCAGGAGCGGGAGCCAGGCTGCAAATGGTGAGAAGTCAGAGAAAGGAGGCAACAGGTATAGACCATTCGTTTTTTATTTTGTTTTTCCTAAGAGCTTGGCTGAGGAAGGACAAAGGTTTGAGGGAATGATAGTATCTACTGAGAATTTCAAAGGATGGGGGGAAGATTTGGGCATGATCATATGTTGAGAAGGGGAGGGGTAGTTGTGAGGGTGATTATTTAAGCAAGAGTTATGTTGATTGATTAGCACCTATTAATTTATTCCATAATAGCTAGGTCTCTATACTAACATTTCTTTTCAATCTTAGGACATTGACCTAAGCAGTAATCATACCCCAGCACCTTAAATAAAAACCTTGCCCTTTTTAACATAAGATGTCTTTGACATTTATTTTAGATTAGTTCCAGATTGCTATTGATACCCTTCTGTCTAGGGTGGTATTCATAATGTTGGGAAAAGGGAATAGGGGTTGGGGGGAAGGATTGTGGAGAGGCAAAGGACTGGACAAGATTTTGATGCTCTGAGGCCTGGCTAACCTAAACCCTCTAGTTGTGGACCAGATAGGGTAGTCTTTGTTTCCTCCACCTCAAGTGAGAGGTTTCATGCAACTGGGCCTCCCTTCTCTTCCCAGGTGCTGATCCTCTTATACATCGCAGACTGGATGGTGCACTGGATGTGGGGCCGGGGTCTGGACCCAGACAACTTCTCCATCCCATACTTGACAGCCTTGGGTGACCTGCTAGGCACTGGACTCCTGGCCCTCAGCTTCCACATTCTCTGGCTCATCGGGGACCGAGACACAGATGTTGGGGACTAGCTTCCTCCCTTCCACCCTCATTGCCTTGTATTTGGTTTTATTTCTTTTGGTTTTCTCTCCATCCTCCTTTCTAGGACTTCACTTTGATATTGAATTCTCATTATTTTCAATGGGAATTTTTAATATGTCAAACCAAGTTTGTACAGTGAGCATTTAGGAAGGTTAGATTGACTGAGACAAAGAGCATGAGTCAATTTTGAGACAATCACCAAGTGCAATTTCATGGTGGGTTCCTCCAAGCAGGACAGAGGACACCTTTCTGGGAAAGAGGGACAGGGAATTCAACTTCAGCAACCTGCAGGTTTGACTAACAGGGGAGCCCTTTCTATTTAGGCTCTGACTTTTTTGGTTGAATGGTGAAGATAATAAAAATCATCCCTTTATTTCCTTGAAAATGGATCTTAAGAAAGGAGCTGAGTTGGGGAACAGCTGGTCCCTGGTCCTCTTTTCTGCTGCTGAAAATCTGGCTCACTCTAAAGAGAGTGAAATGGGGTAACTGTTTCCATTCTGGTATGTTCCTCACTCCATAGCTGTTAGGACTACCAGGAAGTTATCCCCATTGTTCTCAAATTGCCTAACACTCCCTGGAAGAAGCAGATAGTGGATTGGTCAACTTTTGCCAGCCACAAATTCTTCCAATCATTCAAAAACTGATACCCACATCCTCTCAGGGCTCAAACAAAAGGCTGCATGTCTCTTCCTCCCTCTCCCCCATCCATTCTACCCCTCCTTGTCCATGTTTTAGTACACGCTGCCTCCTTAGTGAGCCTAGGAGCTGGGTCAGGATCTGGTTCTATGGTTGGTGAGTTTTAGGGAGAAAGTTCTACTTCCCCCTCTGTGCTTAAATCACACGGAGTCAACCAAGGCCTTGTGGTTTCTAAGCAGCATGTCCTTCCTCCACTTCCCCCTTCCCTCCCCCCAGTCATTTTCTTTCCCCTCATTTTCTGTCTTAGAGCATCCCTTCCTTCATTTATTCATTTATCCAACAAATATTGAGTATTCACAATGTACAAAGCCTGGAAGAACAGCTCCCATTACCAACCCTTCCTACCCCCACCCCCAGGAAGCTGATTTTTTTTTCTCCCTACATCATCATCTCTTTTCTACCTAAAAGCCTTGCCTCACCACTTCCTGTGGTCTCATAGACAGAACCTGCCTTTGAGCTTGACAGTGGGAAAGGACTTCTTGAATCTGAACTTCTCCAAGCTTAGTCTTCCCTTTTTCGTCTATGTTTTGGCTCCTACCTCTTCCCAGCCCTGACCACAACCAGGTGCCTGCCCTGTGTCCTCCATTAGGGTTCTTGGCTTTTCTCCCAGGTGGAGACCTGCTGCAGCCAGCAAGAGCCTAATTGTCCCTCCTCAACCTCCCGTCCCTCGATTCTAGGATACTGCTCACTGGACATTCAAGAGGATCCAGAATCAGTAGTCTGGATCTCACCCAGTTGCTGCTGTTTTTCTCTGGAAGGAAAGTGGGGTTCTCAGCATCTCCACCATGTATGGCTCTGGATCAGATCAGAAATCTGGGGAAAACTGAACACATGTATTCAGGCATGAATGGATTGAGTCATTTGGATGCAAGTGTCATTCAGCTTCTTTGCTCTAGGAACTCCCCACAAAATCTTCCTTCTTAGCCTAGAGGATGGTGGGTAAAGGAGAGGTCAGTTCTATTTCCACTTCCAGCTTCTACCCACATTACCTGAATTGTCCTAGGGGCTGCTTTGACAGGAGCCCCATCACTTATTAATACCACTCTCATCATTGGGACCTTCCACTGGATTTTCTGGAGCAAGCTTCACTTTATTCCCAAACCCTCATCCTAGAATCAGAATCCTAGTTGGATGTGTCTTCCATTGTCATCTATCTACCCTGGGCTATGATCCAGCAAAGCTAGTTCATCATGGCTTGGACTTGTCTTCTCTGCTTCCCCTGCTTGGCCCCTCTCACTCCTCCACAACCCTCTCCTGGCTTTTCTACACAAAGAACAAAAACAAACACCTTCCAGAGGCCATTCCTCTTCCATCTTCCCAGTTTGGCCAACTTGTCATCTTTCCCTCATCCACAGAGTCCTGCTTGGACCAGTGAGTGGACCCCTCAGGTCCTGGGTATTTGGCCTCCTATGAGGGGGAAGAAAGAGGGACTGTGGAGTAAGGGAATATCACTGAAAGTGCAAATGTATCCAAGGTTTCTTTCCCCAACTGTGCATGTACTTTAGACCTGGCTGCAAGGAGCAATGTTGGTTTACTCTTGTATTCTTAAAAAGTTCCAGAATTGTGTCTTAAGAGAATTATTTATAGTTGCTATAACTGAATTGACAGATGTCAACTTAACTGATAAATTATATTTGGTAAAATAAAGAGGACATTTATTTAGGTTGTGGATGATTACTTGTGTTTTTTTAGAGGGGACTTTTGTTCTGAGTAGGAAAGATACAAAACCAATATCAACTATAATAAAATCTCAAAACCAGTCATTCAGTGAAAAGGGCCTAAGCTGCTAAAACATAACAAGGAAGAATCTTTTCTCCATTTTAGAAATGAGGAAAAATATGGGGGAAAACTGAGAAAAGTTTAATGATTTGCTTACAGTCACAGTTAAAAAATATTAAGGTTGAGATTTGAATTTAAGTCTTCTGATTCCAAATTTAATGCTCTTTGTAATGTAAATCAGCAAAGATTTGTTAACTAAAATTCAAAGGACACTAAGGATTCAAAGGGTGAGACAAGATCCTTCCAGGATACAATTTATTTCTTCTTTTCTCAGAGGCAAAAGTAATACTGGGAAAGTACCAGCCTTCCCCTCTGAGAACAGAAGAAATATATTGTATCTGGCCTTTCACACTCCACAACTCCTTCCAGTTAAATAGATAAGTTAATCTCTCTTGATCAGGGTTTTAGCAGTCTGCCTAATTCCTTAGACATTCTCCACAATCATCTGAGATGCCTTCTCCCTGAATCCGTCTGTCAGTATACTCCTTTATTTTAACCTACCACCATCGGTAATCTTGAAGAGATAAGATGACTGTTCTTTCAGTTTAAAGGTCTCTCCTCTTCCAACCATTCTGAGCCTGAGGAATTTAAGTAGAAAAGTAATTCTGATCCAAAATTCTTCCCATTTTCTATGTAGTGGAGGAGAAAGGGAAAGTATCACTTGGTGAGAATAAAGCAATGCCTTAGGCATCAGGAGACCCTCACTTCTGCTGACTTTCCATTTGATGTGGGTCATGTGAACTAACCTATCTAGTATCAGTTTCCTCATCTATGAGATAAGGATGAGATTTCCTGCTCCTATTAATCTCTTAGTATGAGAAATGTATAGATATATAAAACCTCTCATATGGCCCACAACAAACCAGATCAAGATGTAATTAGAAAATCTTTTACAAAATAAATAAAAATATATCAAAACCTAGATAATATTACATTTTAAAACTAAGTCAATATGTGGCCCCAGGGATCCTTATGTACGGATTAGTGGTCCTTCATTTCTATTTGAGTTTAATATGACAGCTGGATATGATTTAATAGGCAAGAAGACCCATTCTGTCCAAGGAATATTCTACAAATTATAGCTGGGAGACACAACAGTCATATTGACCATGCTGAGATGGCCCTTCCAAAGCAGGAAAAAACTTATATCTAAGACAATAAAATTACAGGTCCTTTTTATCCCCTGGATGTGAATCCTCATATTAGGTTATATGACATTTAAAAATAGCTGTATTTATAGGAAGTGATAGTTAATGAGTAGCAGCCTCAGAGCCACTAAGGCCTAGGTTTGAGCCCTTACCCATACTAGCTTTGTGAACTTGTACATGACCTCTCACTGCCCTAAACAACTCTTCAAGATGCAATGCCAAGATGCTAGCCTGCATTGGAAAAGTTTCCTCACCCAAGAGTACCTTTACTAAAGAAATCACAAATCCTGTCTTTGTTTCCAACTGCTAGCATTTAATAGCTCACCTTGTGACGTTGTGTTACCGTCATGTCAAAAAAACAAGAACTAGAGAGTCTAGTGCAAGGAAGTAATTTTTATTTGACAAGCCTCAATGGGATTTGGTGTGGGCTGAGGATGAGATTTTTGGAAATGTATGTCTTATTCAAAAACAGGTGGAGAGTAAGAAATAAAAGGAAGTAATGTGGATATCATTGCATATTAAGAAGTAATACCCATGAGGAAATACAGGAAGCAGAAGAGTAAACATAGTGAAGAGCATTTAGAGACAGAAATAGAATTCATCTGATCTTTGGCATGTTCTAGAAAACACCTGGAAATGGAGGAGTTGAGGAAGGAGATTTCCCATTCCCAACATGGAGTTTTGTCAGTGATGGGGTCCTGCAATTAGGCAAGCATAGGCATATCTCTGCCCAAAGCAAAAAAAAGCTTATAGGGGCAGCTAGGTGGTGCAGTGGATAAAGCACCAGCTCTGGAGTCAGGAATACCTGGGTTCAAATCCAGTCTCAAACACTCAATAATTACCTAGCTGTGTGGCCTTGGGCAAGCCACTTAACCCTGTTTGCCTTGCAAAAACTTTAAAAAAAAAAAAGCTTATAGTTCCCTGCTAGGTCCTAATGACAACTTCTTTAAAAGGTGCAAGGAAGGCTAGGTGACACAGTGGATAGAGCATGGATGGGCCCTGAAGTCAGGAGTACCTGAGTTCAAATCCAGCCTCAGACACTTAGTAATTACCCGTCTGTGTGACCTTGGGCAAGCTACTTAACCCCATTGCCTTGCAGGAAAAAAAAAAGGTAAAAGGAATAATCAGGAATTTCAAAAAACTTCAGGGTTGTTGAAAGGGCATTCCAAAGGTCATCTGATCTTTTGTCTCTCAGTTCTTCACTTGAAAAGAGAATAATAATAGCACCAATTTTCCCATGTTGCTGTGAAGATCAGATAATATGTAACATGCTTTGCAATATAAATGCTGGTTGTTATTATTATTAATATTATTATTGTTAGTCGCTACTATCCTGAACTAGACTCCATCAACTATATACAAGTGTTGCCCCATGCTTTGCTTGAAGATTGATAATGAGGAAGAACTCCCTCCTAAGGTTGCTCATCCTACTCTAGGATATCTGATAGTTGGAAAAAAATTTTCCTCTCCAACTCAAATGCTATCTTTGTAACTCTCATGCAGTCCTCCTAGTTCTACCCTTTAGGACTAAGCAGAATAGACCTAATCCTTCCACATGACTTCTCTTCAAATACTTGAAGATAGCAGTCACGTACCTCCAAACGATAAACATCCACATTACCTGTTGTTGATCCTTGTAAAGCATAAACTCAATGCCCTTCACCATTCTGTTGATACTTCCAAGCTTATCATTCGCTGAACTTCCTAAAATATGACTCTTAGAAATGATTACAGTACTTTAGATGTCATCAGATCCAGATATAGTACAATGGAACAATCCCCTCCCTAGACTTTAATAATAGCACTTGCTGGAAAAAAAAATTTTTTTTAGAAAATTTTTTTTATTTTACATTATCTACAAAATACATCCCTCTCCTTCTACCCAATGAATCATCTCTTGTAATAAAGAATAAAAAAAGAAGGGGAGGGGAAAAAAGAAAAATCAACAAAACTAACCAATATATCAACCAAGTATGATACCTTAGAACCCCCCACATCTGAATAGAAGGTGGGAAGGTGTATCTTTTCATCTCTTCTTTGGGGATGAGGTTGGTCAATGAATGTCTGTCAGTGTAGCCTGAAGTCACGTTAGTTTTTTTCAGCAGCCATATCACACACTGGACTCATTCTGAGTTTTAGTGAATCAAAACCTACAAAATTTTGGGATACAAATTTCTTTCTAGCCATGCCTCTTTCACCTTATATTTTTCAAACTGATTTTTTTAGTCCAGGTGTTTATTTTTCATTTCTTAGATTTTATCATAATAATCTAGCTTACAGAAGTCTTTTTGGATTCTGCACTATACTGGATAATAACTGTCCCTTCCAGCTTTGTTTCATCTTCATATTTGATAAGCTTGCCATCTATATATCTTTATCCAACTTCTAGTATGGATTTAATTCATACCAACAAAGTTGGTTACTAGAGTGGAAATAATAGGAATCTTGGCTATATTACCATGCTATCTTAGAATTTGTGATCTAAGAAGAGAGGAAAATATAGGCTGACATGCAACAGATTTCAGGAAAATTGCAAGCATCTTTTGAGCATTAAGAGGGAATTTACATAGATTCCCACAAATAAAATTCTACTGGGGAAGTCAATCCAAAATACAGGAAACTCTTAAGAATGAAATTCAAAAGATGTAAAAATAAACAATTATAAAAAGAATGAAAAGGGAGGTATCTAAAGACACACAGGGAATAATTCAAAGAAAAAATTAAAAGAAAATGGTAGACTGAGGGAATATATTTGCATCAATGTCACTGGTGCATATTTGGAATTGATACAAAAAAAGACCATGAGTCATTCTCCAGTATATAAATGTCACAAGATATAACCATTTTTAAAAGAATATGAGCAAAAAATAAAAAAAGAATATGAGCAAGGAGGGGCGGCTAGGTGGTGCAGTGGATAGAGCACTGGCCCTGGAGTCAGGAGAACCTGAGTTCAAATCCAACTTCAGACACTTAATAATAATTACCTAGCTGTGTAGCCTTGGGCAAGCCACTTAACCCCATTGCCTTGCAAAAAAGTTAGAAAGAAAGAAAGAAAGAAAGAAAGAAAGAAAGAAAGAAAGAAAGAAAGAAAGAAAGAAAGAAAGAAAGAAAGAAAGAAAGAAAGAAAGAAAGAAAAAGAAAGAAAGAAAGAAAAAGAAAGAGAAAGAAAGAGCAAGCATTGATTACCAAGAACTTACATGGCTTTCTCAGGAGCAGGTTACATGATCACTAAACACATATTAGGGAAATATTAGGAGTAGGTTTTCCTAGATTTTTTTTAAAAATAAATTTGCATTGAAAGAGTTTGCTTTTTATACCACTTCTCATTACATCCTTCTGTCTTCCCTTCTTCAGTGACTCAGTCCTTTTCACGAAGTTTTTTTAATAGAAAAAAGAAAGTAATTCAACAAAGTTAACCAATACATCAACCATGCCTGATGGCATATACAGTATTCCATACCTTCCATATCTACTGTATCTTCAAAAATGAAAAAATAGAGGTACATTTTTTTCATTTCATCTATGTGGTCAAGCTTGGTCATTATAGTTATGTGGTGATGATGCTGATGATGTTTGTCCTTCATTCTCAAAGAAGACCATGACATTAGGGAGATGATGATGTCATGACAAGCACATGAATTGGATTGGGGTTGGGGCTGTGCTAAATTACCACCCTCACTTTCTCCTCAAGAGCTGTCTGGGTTCAGTGGTCAGATATAAGTCAGGATGACTGGAGATGGCCTTGGATTTGAGGCAATCAAGGTTAAATAACTTGCCCAAAGTTATCCGACTAGTGCCAAGCATTTGAGGCTGAATTCGAACCATTCTCCTGACTCCAAGGTCAGTGATTTATCCACTATCCCATCTAGCCGCCCTTATTTACATGGTATTCAGGATTGGTTGATTGGTTGGTTATTCTTTCCATTTCCATTGTTGTAGTCATGTGTATATATTGTTTTATTGGTTCTGCTTTCTTCAGTTTGCATCGATTAATGTAAATTTTCCCATGCTTCTTGGAATTCTTTATATTTAATGATTTCTTAGACAGAAATGTAATAGTCCATTTCATTCATATTTACCTCAATCTTGGCAAAGCATTTTATAAAGCCTTTCATGCTGTTTTTATGGAAATCTATATTTGGTATTATGTGGGTAGTAATGGCACAGTGGAAAGAACATTAGATTCAGAGTGAGAGGATCTGAGATCAAAACTATGGTTTTGTTACTTATTACCAAAGTAACTTTGGACAGATCATTTGACATCTTTGGACTTTAGTTTCTCCATCTATAAAATAAGCATATTGGATTAGATGACTCTAGGGTTCCTTCTAGATCTTATGGTTTTTATCACTGATTTAGATAAAGGTATAGATAGCTTATTTGGGGGTTGAAGTAAGAAAACAAATTGTATATCTCAGACTCTATTCTAAAGCTGTCCTTTACAATTTATTTTTTGTGTATCCTCCAGTTTTCTTTTCTCAAGTGACTCACTAATCCCACTGTTATTCAGGTTCTGTACTGGATGACCTGTAAATTGTACACTATGCCTACTCTATTCCCACATTGACCACAGACAGTAAAACATGCAGGCAAGACTTGGCCAGGCACAGTCAGGGCCTACTACAGGCCTAAACCTGTTCCTAGTCTTTTCCTGTCATTTGGTTTGAGACATTAGTCAGGAG
This sequence comes from Macrotis lagotis, assembly GCF_037893015.1. Lineage (NCBI taxonomy): Eukaryota > Metazoa > Chordata > Mammalia > Peramelemorphia > Peramelidae > Macrotis > Macrotis lagotis. Next base: position 106,094,337 of record NC_133659.1, on the reverse strand, counting down.
AGAAGTCCTTGGAAAAAATGTTATATAAATCTGCCCAATTACTAATAACAATCTTGGACATATGGTTAACACTTCCACATAAAGATGGCAAACAATTTCTCCTTTTAAGTCCCTTGTAATTAGACTATGATGTTCACCTTATATTTTCCTTGCTTCTTGTATATCAAATTTTCTATTAAATTCAGGTCTTTTTGAAACAAAATCCTGAAAGTCTGGCAATTCATTAAATGTCCATTTTTTGGGATTCAGGATTATGCTTAACTCACTTGGGTATAATATTTTTGATTGCCACCCAAGTTCTTTCATTATTTTGATATGTAATATTCCAAGACCTACAATCTATTAAAGTAACCACTACTAGGTCTTGTGTAATTCTAATTGTAGTTCTGCCATATTTGAATTGTTTTTTCTTGTTGCTCTTAATATTTTCTCCTTCACTGGAAGTTTTTCAATTTAGTTATATTTCTGACAGTTTTCCTCCTAAGATCCCTTTCAGATGGTGATCATTGAATTTTTCCTAATTTTTCCTTTCTGCCCTTGTTCTAACACTCAAGGGTAATTTTCTTTAATTATTTCACATGTTATTATAACAAGATTCTTTTTTTGATCATTGCTTTCAGATTAACTGGTTAGTCTTATATTTTCTTTTCTTGATCTGTTCTCCAAGATCAATTGCTTTTCTTATGAGGTGTTTCACATTGTCTTCCATTTTTCCATTCTTTATATTTTGTTTTATTATTTCTCATTCCCCTTTAACTTCACTGACTTCCCCTTGGCCAATTCTAACTTTCTTTTTTTTTTTTTTAGGTTTTCACAAGGCAAATGGGGTTAAGTGGCTTGCCCAAGGCCACACAACTAGGTAATTATTAAGTGTCTGAGACCGGCTTTGAACCCAGGTGCTCCTGACTCCAGGGCCAGTGCTTTATCCACTACGCCACCTAGCCACCCCCAATTCTAACTTCCAAAGAATCATTTTCTTCCTTAAGATTCTGAATCTCCTTTTCCAATTATTTGACTTTTTTTTATAATCCTGTTTTTCTTGAATTGTTCTTACTTTCTTTTTTAGTTTTTCCTCAGTCTCTCTTAATTGATTTTAAAGTCTTTTTTGAGTTTTTCTATGAATTCTTTTTGAGCACATAATCATTTAATATTACTCTTTGGGTTAAAAGAGGTTGTTGTTTTTTTGTTTGTTTGTTTGTTTTTTTGCTTCAGCATCTTCTGAAGATGAACCCTGGTCTTCTCTAGTCTCATAGTAACTGTCTATGCTGCTGCTCATTTAAGAAAAAAAATTAGCAGCTCAGGAGCTTTGACTCCGGCCCAAGCTCTGCACTCTTTTCCCCCTCCAAGTCATTACAGAGGCCTCTCTGCACACTCTGCTGGAAATGATCTTACTTCCTGAGAATCCTCCATTGGTTATAGCCTTCAGTTCTTCCCTCTGGCCTGGCATCGAACCAGTGCCACTGCTTCTGTCCTCACAGGGCATGTCCCAGTTCTTTCTTGCCCAAGACCAAGTCTCATCAGCGGTGCTGGGTCTGGTGTCCCTTATCATCAGAAATTCCCTCCCCACCCATCCCCTCCTTTCCCCATTCAGAAGACAAATACCCCATTCCTGTGACTGAAGCAGAGGCTCTTCCTCTCAACCAGCTTCCCCTAGGGCTCACCTCTGCTATTTTAGAGAGCTAGGCTGGGGGTGTTTACACTTCACTCCCAACCTTGGTCTTGGGATCTTTCCAATTATCCCAGGAGCACCACTGTCCTGACACAACTCTTGTTTATTTTTGCCATTCTACATTCACTCTGAGGTGCTTTTTTGGCCTCTTTGTAGAGGAAATCTGGAGAACTTGAATTTTCTGACCTACTCCATCATCTTCCCTGAATCGTGTACAGAAAGATCTTTAACACATTGAATACATACTCTTGTTAAATTTACTGAAAGAAGAGCAAGAATGCTCTGGATAACCCTAAAGGGATTCATTTTGTACTGTGAAGGGAGTATTCACACTAATGAAATTATGAATAAACAGAAGTGTAGCACCAACCCTAGGCTCATTCCTTCTCTCCTTGCCCTGGAAGATCAGATTTCCAAAGGGGCAACTGTTACCTCAGGTTCTAGTGGTTACTCTGTATGTGATTATACTTGCTATTTTTATACTTTTGTACTTTTAACACTATAGCTCACATGTTCTCAATGGTGTGCTTTCCCATTTACAGTTAGTAGAGAGGCAACTAGGTGACAGAGTGGATAGAGCACTCGGAATCAGGAGGACCCGAGTTCAAATTTAGCCTCAGACACTTACTAGCTAGGCAAGTCACTTAACCCTCATTTTAAAAAAAAGTTTAAAAATATAACAATTAGCAAGTAGAGTCAATCAACTCTTTTAAAAGTAGTTTACTCAAATGTCACAGCAAGAATAGCCTAATATAAAGGCCTCCTATAGCAGATGCATATTCTACAAATTCCCACAGAATTCTTGGAAGAGAGAGTGGGAACAAATTTGCAATGATAGTAGGCACATTGCATAGAGAGTACATGTGGCCAGAACAACTCACAAATATGGAACTGCAGAATCCTGCTATCTAGTGCTCACAAAATTTGCTGTGGGATGTGGTGTTGGATAGGGACAGGTGATGCATCTTCACCTGTTCTTTACAGTATGTCTGCAGGATGGGTCTATCTGCTGCTGGGCTAAGCCAGAATGATCTCCCTACTCTTGGAATGACATCAATGGTAGGTTGATTCCTAGGACTCTACAGACTCACTCTTTAACAAGGAGTTATAATAATCAACACATCCAGCCTCAAGCTCAGTTGGAGTGCTACTGTGTTCTTTCAGAAAGGGAAGATACTCTTTGTGAGGATAGTCAGAAGTCTTTCCAATTCTGTTCCCTTGGGTCCTCAGCTCTGATCTTTGTCACCTCCCAGCAGAAGGTAAGAGACAAGACAGTTTTTCATTTTCTTGATTCAGGATTGGTGAGGAACTTCATCCTAACTTATTGCTCTTTCAGGGACCCAGAACATTTCTCCTATTCCTTTCCTAAATAAATGCCTGAAGACAAAGGTAGTGATTATCTGTTGGAAAAGATTCAACAAAGTTCATTGTTTTACCTTCCCTTTTCTTTTGCCATTAAGTCATTCAAAGTCACAGACTCATATTTTTGACTTATAGCTGAAAAGGTATCATGCTAATATTTCTTTTTTAATAATGAAAAAAAATTCTATTGTTATTTTGACCTTCACAAACACTAATACATATGATCATTCCTATGTACAAAGATGAATGGGGAAAAAAGAAAATTGTAAGGCAAACCACTTCAATGTTCTTTTTATTGTCCTTATCTTTATCCTTTATAATTCTCAATTCTGCAGTCTCCCACCAGAATAACTAGAGTTAGATGGAAGGGAAATTATGAATTCAATTTGAGACATGTTGAGTTTGAACTTATAGCAGAAGTGGAGATATACCATAGACAGTTGGAGATACAGAATTTGGAGATTTATATATATTCAATAAGAATATTTATTTTTAAATAATTAATATTTATATATTATAAATAACATGTAATAAATATAAATATATTAAATAATATTTCATTCTTAATCATTATATATAAAATAATTATGATGATTAAATAGAAATATTTATTATTTTATGATTTTATATAAGTAAATAATAAATATATATGTTATAAATAATAAATATTACTAATTAATAAGAAGAATATTTCAATATGATTTCATGGGTGTGGGAATTCTTTCCACTAATGAATACAATCCAACTTTAATTTAGTCTTGGGAAGTTACTCAAGCCCTCAGAATGTTTAAGGGACTTTTTCATGTTTCTATAGGTAGCAAAAGTCATAAATTCAATTTGAATTTAAATCTTCTTATACTGATCTTTTAATAATGCCACAGGGCATCTCAATGACAATTTACATAGATGTGACCATTGAAGCCTGGTCTAAGGAAAAAATCTTCACAGAGAATGTAGGAGTCATAGGACTGCAGGAATATTCATATTCAGAAGTAGGATAAGCAAGAGGAAATGGAGAAAACAATTAGGATGCATAAAGTATAGAGTCATGGAAGGCAAGAGGAAAATTTCCAAGATGGATGGTAAATGGTTTCAAATATCCAAGAAAGGTCGAGGAGAATGAGAACTAAGAAGAGGTCATTTGAAAGGGAGGCAAATGAGATAGCCTGTCTAATTTAGGTAGTTGACTCAGGACAGACTTACCCAGGGTAAATAGTAATTTGGGCCAAGTAGGCCAAAGAAAAACAATGATTAAGTTAGAGTAAGTATAACCATGACTTTTGGGCTCAGAATCCAGTGAGTTCTCAAGAATGCCACTGTTCTCTTCTGGAAAAATGTATAAAAAGAACAGATTATTTCACATGCTATCAAATGTCCCACTTCCTTTAGAGCCTTGAGGGTGGGTGAATATAACAATTTTGGCAGTGGAGAAAGGTAATCAAAAGCTTCTGCTGACTGATAAAATACATTAATTAGTCTTGCAAATGAGGGTAAAGTATGATGATGAAAGACCAATATCAATAACACCCCCCCCTTCCCACTACTAATGCCTTCCCCTTTCAGATTACCTTCCTTCCATCTACTTTGTATTTATCATGCATTTACCTAATTTTGTGCATCCTGTCTCTCCCATTAGACTTTGAACTTCTTCCTGGAGTACAGGAAATGTAAATGTTTCCCTAGCTCTCAGTAAGGTGCCTGACACAAGGTGCTTAATACATGGTTGTGGACTCACTGCTTGATCTTCTTCTGAGAATGAGTTGTTATTGGTATTATTTGTAACAGTGACTTGTTGATGTGAAACTAGGGAAACCCTGTGTTGGTCTGCCTCATGTTACATATATATCACAAATATCTTATGGGCTAGTCCTTTCAAGGGCTGGGATCTCAGGACAAACTTCCTTTCATCTGCCTGACCTAGACTTTAGACTGAAAGAACTTTCTGACAGGGCCATTGTAGAATACAATTCAATTTAAAAAAAGATGTTTGCCTGTACCTCATAGTCTTACCTTAGAAGTCTGTCTTAGGCATTGAGAGATTAAGTTACCCACCCATGATCACACATGAGAACAACCTGGAGAACCAACCCTCTAATCTGCAACAAAACATAGTCACATTTTACGGCTGAGGAAACGGAGGCTCAGAAGGTCAGTTGATTTATCCATATTCTCCCACTGGTGGTTATCAACCTGGGCCTTTCAACTTCAGTGCTTTTTCCACACAGATTGTCACTTAAAGAGGTTTTCAGACATCTAGGATGGGCAGAAGGATGTCTGGTCCTGACCATGAGAAAATCTGTCAAAGTATTTGTCAGCCCAAGAATAGAGATCTGTGATTTCATTAAAACAGAGGATCTGGGGGGTGAGAGAACTCCCTGTTAGCAATGCTGGTAGGTACCTTCTCTGCATTGTGTGTATATACATACATACATACATATGTACATATGCATGTGTTATATATGTAAAAAGATATATATATGAATGAATGTGTATGCATATATCTATATATGCACAGCATGCATATTTAGTCTTAGAGCAGGGTTCTGAACTTTTTTTTTTTTTAGTTTTTGCAAGGCCACACAGCTAGGTAATTATTAAGTGTCTGAGGCCGGATTTGAACTCAGGTACTCCAGATTCTAGGGCCAATGCTCTATCCACTGTGACACCTAGCCGCCCCCTGAACATTTTTTGTATCATCTAGTGAAATCTTATGTACTCCTCAGAATAATATTTGTTGTCTATATTCATAATTGAAGAAAATGATAAATTTCAGCTGAGTTCAGTGAAAATAAAGATGCATTTTTTCCGCATACAAGTTTACAGATCCTCAGAAGTCATAAGTTAAAAACTCGGGTCTTCGACAATTGCCCAGATACCAACAAACAGAGTTCAGAGAGGATGACTTGTAGGAGGTCTTATTTCTCCCTAGAGCTCAAACAGAGATTTCTGTGGTTTTGAAATTTGCACACTCTTCACTTAAGCCAAGCTACCTCACACTTCCAGTCCAAACACTCTGGCTTTCAGGGAAATATAGACCCAGAACTATTTGGAAACTGAATAACCTCATTTTAAAGAATGAGTGGATAAAACAACAAATTAAAGAAAGAATTAATTATTTTATCTTAGATAATGACAATGATGAAACAACATACCAAAACCTATGGGATTCACTCAAAGAGGCTGTCAGAGGATATATCACATCTTTAAATGCTTACATAAATATATTAGAGAAAGAGGAAATCAATGAACTAAATATGTAATTAAAAAATTAGAGAAAGAAAAAATTAAAAGTCCCCAATTAAATACCAATTTAGAAATTCTAAAAATTAAAGGAGAAATTAATAAAATTGAAAGCCAAAAAATTATTGAATTAATCAATAAAACCAAAAGTTGGTTTTATGAAAAAAACAATAAAATGGATAAAACCTCTGGTCAATTTGATTAAAAAAAAGAAAGAAGAAAACCAAATTGCTAGTATCATAAATGAAAAAGGTGAACACACCACCAATGAGGAGGAAATTAAAGTAATAATTTGTAATTATTTTGCCCAACTCTATGCCAATAAATTTGACTATCTAATTGAAATGGATGAATATATAAGTTGCCCAGGTTAAATGAAGAGGAGATTAAATACCTAAACAACCCTATCTCAGAAAAAGAAATTCAACAAGCCATTATTGAACTCCCTAAGAAAAAATCTCCAGGGCCTAATGGATTCACAAGTGAATTCCACCAAACATAAGGAACAATTGATGCCAATTCTATATAAACTCTTTGGGAAAATAGGGGAAGATGCAACTCTGCCTAACTTTTTCTGTGAAACCAATATGGTGCTGATACCTAGACCAGGAAGAGTTAAAACAGAGAAAGAAAATTATAGACCTATCTCCCTGATGAATATAGATACAAAAATCTTAAATAAAATCTTAACAAAACAATTACAACAAGTTATCACTAGAATAATACATTTTAACCAAGAAGGATTCATCCCAGGAATGCAGGGTTGGTTCAATATTAGGAAAACTGTTAGTATAATCAATTATATCAACAACAATCCTATCAGAAATTATATATCGATAGATGCTGAAAAAGCTTTTGACAAAATACAGCACCCATTCCTATTAAAAACACTAGAGAGTGTAGGAATAAATGGACTGTTCCTTAAAATAATTAGCAGTATCTATCTGAAACCATCAACAAGCATTATATTCAATGGGGAGAGGCTAGAGGCATTCCCAATAAGATCAGGGGTGAAACAAGGCTGCCCATTATCACCACTACTACTCAATATCATCTTAGAAATGTTGGCTTCAGCAATTAGAGAAGAAAAAGAAATTGAAGAAAGTAGAATTGGGAAGGAAGAAATAAAACTCTTACTCTTTGCAGATGACATGATGGTATACCTAGAGAATCCCAAGAAATCATCCAGAAAACTACTGGAAATAATTAGCAATTTTAACAAAGTTGCAGGATATAAAATAAACCCTCATAAATCCTCAACTTTTCTATATATGTCTAGCAAGATACAGCAGGAAGAGCTAGAAAGAGAAATCCCATTCAAAGTAACTTCAGAGGTGGCTAGGTGGCACAGTGGATAAAGCACCGGCCCTGGAGTCAGAAGTACCTGAGTTCAAATCCAATCTCAAACACTTAATAATTACCTAGCTGTGTGGCCTTGGGCAAGCCACTTAACCCCGTTTGCCTTGCAAAAATCCTAAAAAAAAAAAAAATTTTTTTAAAGTAACTTCAGACAATATAAAATACCTGGGAATATACATGCCAAGGCAGACTCAGAAACTTTTTGAAACCAATTATAAAACACTTTTCACACAAATTAAATCAGATTTAAGTAACTAGGCAAATATCAACTGCTCATGGATAGGTCAAGCTAATATAATAAAAATGACAATTCTGCCAAAACTAAACTACCTGTTTAGGCCCTACCAATCAAAATTCCAAAAAATTACTTTAATGAGTTAGAAAAAGTTGTAAGTAAATTCATATGGAGAAATAAAGTCAAGAATTTCCAGGGATTTAATGAAAAAAGTGCAAAAGAAGGGGGCTTAGCCCTACCTGATTTAAAATTATGTTATAAATTATCAGTTATCAAAACTGTCTGGTATTAGCTAAGAAATAGAGTGGTGGAGCGGTGGAATAGACCAGGTGCAATAGCAGGAAATGATTATAGTAATGTGCTGTTTGATAAACCCAAAGAAGGGGCAGCTAGGTGGTGCAGTGGATAAAGTACTGGCCCTGGAGTCAGAAGTACCTGAGTTCAAATACGGTCTGAAACACTTAATAATTACCTAGCTGTGTGGCCTTGGGCAAGCCACTTAACCCTATTTGCCTTGCAAAAAAAACTAAAAAAAAAAAAAGATAAACCCAAAGAGTCCAGCTATGGGGTAAAAACTCTCTTTGATAAAAATTGCTGGGAAAATTGGAAGTTAGTATGGAAGAAACTTATATTAGACCAATACCTCACACCCTATACCAAGATAAGATCCAAATGGATACAGGATTTAGACATTAAAAAAAAATACTATAAGCAAATTAAAAGATCCAGGACTACTTTACCTGTCAGATCTATGAAAAGGGAAGCAGTTTATGACTAAGGAAGAGATGGAGAACATCACTAAAAACAAACTGGATGATTTTGATTACATTAAATTAAAAAGCTTTTGCACAGACAAAACCATTGTATCAAAAGAAATGCAGTAAACTGGGAAACAATCTTTACAACTAATGTTTCTGACAAAGGACTCATTTCTAAAATGTACAGAGAACTGAGTCATATTTTTTTTTTAGATTTTTGCAAGGCAATAGGGTTAAGTGGCTTGCCCAAGGCCACACAGCTAGATAATTATTAAGTGTCGGAGACCGGATTTGAACTCAAGTACTCCTGACTCCAGCGCCGGTGCTTTATCCACTATGCCACCTAGCCACCCCTGAATCATATTTTTTAAAAAAAGAAAAACATTCACCAATTGACAAATGGTCAAAAGATATGCAAAGACAATTTACAGATGAGATCAAAGCAATCCTTAGTCATATGAAAAATTGCTCTAAATCATTACTTATTAGAGAAATGCAAATTAAAGCATCACTGAGGTACCACCTCACACCTCTCAGATTGGTCAATATGACCAGAAAGGACAATGATCATTGTTGGAAGGGTTGTGGGAAATCTGGGACACTATTACATTGTTGGTGGAGCTGTGAACTCATTTAACCTTTCTGGAGAGAAATTTGGAACTATGCCCAAAGGGCAACAAAAATGTACATACCCTTTGATCCAGCAATACCACTACTGGGTCTATATACTCTGAAGACATGATGAAAAAATATTCATAGCAGCCCTGTTTGTGGTGGCAAAGAATTGGAAATCCAGTAAATGTCCTTCAGTTGGGGAATGGCTTAGCAAACTGCAGTATATGTATGTCATGGAACAATATTGTTCTTTTAGAATCCAGGATGGACGGGAATTCAGGGAAGCCTGGAGGGATTTGCATGAACTGATGCTGAATGAGAAAAGCAGAACCAGAAAAATACCGTATACCCTAACAGCAACATGGGGGCAATGATCAACCTTAACGGATTTGCTAATTCCATCAGTGCAACAATCAGGGACAATTTGGGGCTCTCTGCAATGGAGAATACAGTTTGTATCCAGAGAAACAACTGTGGAGTTGGAGCAAGGACTATTACCTTAAATTTAGGGGGAAAAAAAACTGATATCTTATTGTCTGATCTTCTATCTCTTATACTTTATTTTTCTTCCTTAAGGATATGATTTCTCTCTCTTCACACTCAATTTGGATCAATGTACAACATGGAAACAAAGTAAAGACTGACAGACTGCCTTCTGTGGGGGGTGGGGGGAGAGGGATGTAAGATTAGGGGAAAAATTGTAAAACTCAAAATAAAATATTTAATAAAAAAAAAAACACTGGCTTTCAATTGAAAGCCTAAGGAACCCGGCCTGGGGCCCCCCACTAAACCACCAACACAATGACTACATCTCCCAAGAGGCCATTCGGGCCGGGGTCTTCCAGTTGCTCACTTTCTTTGCCACCCCATATGTTGGGAAATGTAGTCCGCGGAGCTCTCCCGCACGTGACGGGCGGGGGTGGGCAGGAGAAAGGACTGAGCTGGACCTGGACCTGGATTTGGACTTGGCTTTCTGGGAGTTGTGGTCACTCCTCCCCGGTCCTGGGATCCTTTGCGTGCCACGGGAGGCCTGCCTCCCGGGCCAACGCGGGGGGACTGACGCTAGCCAGGACTCAGCCTCTGACTTGGGGGGCGCGGGGGCAGCCCCTCGGGGTTGAGTGGCATCCCGGAGCATCTTTCTTGGCCCGCCAGGGCTGGGCGCCGGAGCGGGGCGGAAGGGGGGTCGGCCCGGGCACCTTGGTCCACCGCGCCCCACCCAGGAAGCGTCTGTGGATGACTGCCAAGTTTCCCTTTTTTCGCTTTCTCATCAGGGTGAGCCCCACCGAAGCGAGCGCGGGAGGTGGCACAGCAAATCCGGTGCCTCGCGGACTCCCTCCCCGGGCCCAGGCCTCGGGAGGCCCCGTCTCGGCCCCTTCCTGCGGCCGGCCATGGGCAGCCGAGACTACCTGTTCAAGGTGCTGGTGGTGGGAGACGCCGCCGTGGGCAAGACGTCCCTGGTGCAGCGGTACTCGCAGGACAGCTTTAGCAAGCACTACAAGTCCACCGTGGGAGGTGAGAGCCGCGGGGGCACCCCAGGAGCCCCCTGGTCCCCAGCTCGCCGAGGGGGGAAGGGAGGATGTGCAGCCGCCGGGGGGTCTCGGGGGCGCCAGCGGGGCGCGTTGGGCGACTCGGGGCAGAGGCGCAGGAGGCGAAGGGAATGACTGCGGAGGCCCCCCTCTTGGGGGTGGCTCTGCTTTTTTCGGGGCCAGGTGTATTTTTCTTTTAGATTCAGCGAGTATAGAGCACGGCTGAGCTGCTTTGGAAAGGGCACTGGCAAATTAATAATACCAATAGCGGGCTTTTCTGTAACACTGTAACACTGTAACACTGTAACACTTTCCTCATGACATCTCTGTGAAGGAGATAATTCAAATAATATTATCCCCATTTGCCAGACAAGGAAGGCAGGTCAAATGATCTGTTCATGACCACGAAGCTGGAACTCAGGCAATTAATTCTTTCCACTTCCCCAAAATGCCGTTTCCTAGCCAGGGCTGCTGTCATACCACGAATACGGATGTCCGACCTTCTGGGAGCATCCAGGAGAATCTCCCATAGAAATGGGGAAGGTCAGAGAATTTAGGTAAACTAAGGAAATTAGGTGGATGCGCATGATGAAGTATCTTATATATAAGGATCAGTCATGGAATAATTCACCATCCTCCACGCGAAATTTCCAGACCCCAACATCACAATTTAGTGAGAAAGAGAAGACTCTGTGGAGTTTAACCTTGTATTGCCCAGGATATAGAAAAGGACTTAGACTTCATTCATCAGAAGAGTAAGAGCACACGAACACCAACAATTAATGTCTTTTTCTCTATTGACCTAGGGACTCAATCAGTGTTCTGACACTGATGTCTATCAAAAGAGATGCTTTTTATTTTATGGGAAATAATGCAGAAGAGGTGACACATTTCTTATGTTGAGGGACTTTTTTTGTCTTAATTTTTTAAAAAAATTATAAATGTAATCATTCTGAATAAAAATCTTGGTAGAACCCTTTATACTCATCAGAGTAGAGCCAAGAAAACCAAAATCAACCAAACCACAAATAAATTTGCATTTGCTCTACCAGTCTTTCTTGGTAGTTCACAGATTCCTGTTAGCTTTGTTTTTACTGTTCAGTGTGTGACCCCATTTGGGACTTTCTTGGCAGAGATACTAGAGTGATTTGCCATTTCCTTCTCTAGCTCATTTTACATATCAGGAAACTGAGGCAAACAGGGTTAAGTGCCTGGCCCAGGTTCACACAATTAGGAAGTGACTAAGGTCAAATTGAACTCATATGGAGAAGTCTTCCTGACTCCAGGCCCAAACTCTTTCCACTGTGTCATCTAACTGTACTTAGTTTTTCTTTGTTAAACATATATTTTAGCTTAGTGTATTAAATATTTACTTAAATGTGTGATATAATATTTTTAAAGGAGCTTCCATATCAAGAATGTTCATGGGTTGCCAATACTGATGGAAATTCCAATCTGGGGATAAACATATAATTATCAAATAGAATTGGAGTGACCACAAATTATTTGGGACAGGAAAGGAATTTCTGATTTCACTGGGATGAGGAATTTCCCAGTGAGGAAACTCCCTTCTCTTCCAGTTATAGTCTTTCCAGACTATAGTTGCCTAGAGCACTGGAAGATTAAGTGACTTGCTCCAAGTTATATAAATGTTAGAAATGGAACTCAAACCCAGGTCTTCCTGGATTTGATATCAGTTCTCTATCCACTAGATCAAGGGAATCAAACTCAATTAGAAACTGATCCAGTGGGCTGCATTTTGACTAAGAAAATAAAAAATTAACCTTACCCATGCTATGTTTTTTTATTTTGTTAAATATTTCAATCTGGTTTGGAATCACTGCGAGTCTTGCAGCATCTGAATTTGACTTCTGCCCTATGTCAGGCTACCTCATATTATTTAATAATTTAAAAATTATTAAAATATAATTTAATTTTAATCACATTAAAATATTTACTTATCTCTAGTTTCAGCAATGTAGGGAATTTCTAGTATGGAAACTTCTTCCAATGGATATCAATTACTCATTAACCAATCAATATGCATTTATTGGGTACCACTGTATACAGGAACTGTGTTCCTTGGGGGAATATAAATATAAAAAAATGAAATAATTCTTATGAAATAAGTCTTACTTAAAAAGAGCTTGAATTCTTATCGTCATTTACAGAGGGTTGCCTGGGACATGAAAAGATTCAGCCTGTGTGGGGCAGAAGCCAGACTGGAACTAGTAGGGAGGACTTCCTCAGAAGGCTGAATTTTTATCCTCTATTCCTTGCTATTCTTTGATGCTTTTCCTATATTTGTCAATATGTACAGGATTCTGGTTCTGCCTGTCTCACTTAATTTCTTTCTTTCTTTCTTTCTTTCTTTCTTCTTTCTCTTTCTCTCTTCTCTCCCTTTTTCTTTTTTCCTCTCTTCACTTTTTCTTTCTCTTTTCCTTTTTTCTCTCTTCACTCTCTCTTTTTCTTTCTCTTTTCACTTTTCTCTTTTTCTCTTTCTCTCACCCTTCCTTTCTTTCTTTTTCTTTCTTTCTCTCTCTCTCTCTCTCTCTCTCTCTCTCTCTCTCTCTCTCTCTCTCTCTCTCTCTCTCTCTCCCCCTTCCTATCTTTCTCTTCCTTTTTCAATCAAGGTTCAGTGACTTGGCCAAGGGTCACACAGCTAGTAAGTAAGTTGATTTTTAACACCTATTTTGAACTCAGAACTTCTGATTCCAGGGCTGGTACTCTGTCCACTGAACCACCTAGTTGCCTCATACTGATTTCTTTCTCTCTTTTTAAATGATTTTTTTTTTAGTTTTTTTGCAAGGCAATGGGGTTAAGTGGCTTGCCCAAGGCCACACAGCCAGGGAATTATTAAATGTCTGAATTCAAATTTGAACTCAGGTACTCCTTACTTCAAGGCCGGTGCTTTATCCACTACACCACCTAGCTGCCCCCCCCTTTTTTAAGATTTTATTTATTTTGAGTTTTATAATTTTTACCCCATTCTTGCTTCCCTCCCCCCACCCCACCCCCACAGAAGGCATTCTGTCAGTCTTTACATTAGTTCCATGTTATGCATTCTCAGTGGAATGTGATGACAGAGAAATCATATCCTTAAGGAAGAAAATTAAAGTATGAGATAGTAAAATTACTTAATAATATAACTTTTTTTTTCTAATTTGAGCGTAATAGTCTTTGGTCTTTGTTCAAAGTCCGTAACTCTTTCTCTGGATACAAATAGTATTTTCCATTGCAGATGGCCCAAAATTGTCCCCGGTTGTTGCCCTGTAGGGATGAGCAAGTCCATCAAGGTTGATCATCACCCCCATGTTGCTGTTAGGGTGTCACACTGATTCATTTCTGATGTGAATTTAGAAGTATTTTAATTTTGTTTGATCTAGTGTTATTCTCTGAAGTGCCTCCTTTAAAAGGATGATAAAGATAAAGTAATCTGAGGAGCAAGCAGGTTTCTCCAAATCTATAGTAGGTAATCCCTTGGACACTTTTCCCATTCCCCCTGTAGTTAAAGCCCCTTGTTTCATGACTCTTTATTGAAGAATATGGATAATAATAATTTTTCCTCAGCCAGAAAATGTAGTTTATATATTTAGAGAGTTGGAAGGAACCTCAATTTACAGATCCTTCAGTTTACAGATGAGGAAACTGAGACCAAGAGAGGAGAAGTAACATGTCTGAGGCATGAGAAAAGTAACAGACTTGGTATTCAAACTCAGGTCTTCTGGCTCCAAATCTGGTTCCTTTTCCATATCAGTACACTACCCACATTCAGAAATTCATTCTAATCGGCACTTATTAAGCACTTACAATGTGCTTGGTTTACAAACATAGAACAATCAGTCCCTGCCTTTCAGGAGCTTACTTTCTGGTAGAGGGGAGCAATTTGTATACAGATTAGCAGTTAAAAAAGTGATTTTTTTTTTGGTGGGTTAGGAGGAGCAGAGCAGTAACAACTGAGGAAATTAGGAAAGGTCTTTTGTAGGAAGTTACCAGGGCCAATTATTGAAGGGAGGTTGGGATTCCCAGGACTAGAGATAAGAATGAAGAGCATTCCAGCATGATCAAAGGCAGAGGACAAAACATCCTATAAGAATCTGGGGTGGATGGAGTTATTTTATGAGGGCTTTAAATACCAGAGAGAGGAGTTTGTCTTTAATCTTGGAGGAAATTGGGAGCCATTGAAGCTTCTCAGTAAGAGAAGGATATGGTAAAACCTCTGCTTTTAGGTATATCAGTTTGACTTCTGTGTAGAAGAATGGTTGAAAAGGGAATTCACTTGAGCTAGAGACCACTTAGAAAGCTATTACAGTATCCTAGCCAGAAATGGTAAAGGGGTCAATGGTAGTAATGACTTTGTGTGTGGACAGAAAGGACAGATGCAAGGGGTGTTGAGAAGGCAGATGGGACTTGGCTACTGCTTGACTAGAGGGGTTATGGGAGATGAAGGAATTAAGAATGTCTCCAAAGCTATAAACTTG
The DNA here is from genome assembly GCF_037893015.1 of Macrotis lagotis. Taxonomy (NCBI): domain Eukaryota; kingdom Metazoa; phylum Chordata; class Mammalia; order Peramelemorphia; family Peramelidae; genus Macrotis; species Macrotis lagotis. The sequence goes on along the minus strand of NC_133659.1, from coordinate 106,079,092 downwards.
AGAAATTGGAAGGATGGCATCATGTCTTAACAGAAGTGGGAAATTTGGAAGAAGGGTGGGTTTGTGAAGGAAAGATAATGAGTTTGAGTTCAGGATGCCTATGGGAAATTCAGATGGAGATGCCCAGCAGACTATTGGTGGTACAGGGTTGGCACTTAGAAGAGAAACAAGAGCTGAACTCAACAGAACTGATGAGATCACCTAGAAAGGATATAAAGAGAAAACAGAGTTTTGGAGTATTCCTATGCATAATAGGGAGACATGATTGATGATTCAGGAATCTTTCAGTACTTATCCCAGATTTCCCCTTCCCTCTTTTACTATCCCATTTGTTTTGAAGACTTGACTCTTCTCTCTCTCTCTCCCTCCCTCCCTCCCTCCCTCTCCCTCTCTTTTTTCTTTTTTTTTCTTGCAAGGCAATGGGGTTAAATGACTTTCCCAAGGTCACACAGGTAATTAAGTGTCTGCAGTCACATTTGAACTCAGGTCCTCCTGACTTCAGGGTTAGTGCTCTATCCACTGTACCTGGCTGACCCCCTCTTTCTTTTGTCACTCTCTGTCTCTGACACACACACACACACACACACACCCTCTTAGTCTCCTAGTCTCTGAAGTTTTGATCTTTGTTTGGGATTTTGCAGTGGACTTTGCTCTAAAGGTGGTCCAGTGGTCCGACTCAGAAATGGTTCGACTCCAGCTATGGGATATTGCAGGTGAGTAGGGAAAATAATGCCACTGGGAGTAGGGATGGGGGAAGAAATACATTTTACTTGGGTATTCTCAGGGTGAATGAACGTGATGCCAAAAACCAAGAATGGATTTTAAGAACTGCAAAGTTGTGGAGAATCTTTGGAAACTTGAAGACTAGTGACACCGAAAACTTTATCTCTGAAATTACTGCATTTACCTTTATTTCTGTGATTAAGTAAGATCCAATTAGGCACTAAGTGAGTATCCTTATCATAACAGTCTGGCTGCTTCTACAAAATCAAGGAAATACTCACCCTTCCTGTGCTTTCATCTGTTGGAGCAGAAAAACAAGATAAAATTGCTATGAGCAGCTATGTGCTCCAATAGGATTGCATTGAAGAGGGGAAGTAGAAACCCGAGGATGATGGTCTTAAGCACACTGATAACCAAGTGACTCTTGTTTCCTACTAGGTCAGGAGCGATTCACCTCCATGACTCGACTATACTATCGGGATGCTTCAGCCTGTGTCATCATGTTTGATGTCACCAATGCTACCACCTTCAGCAACAGCCAGAGGTGGAAGCAAGATTTGGATTGTAAACTGACACTGCCCAATGGGGAGCCTGTACCCTGCCTGTTACTAGCCAACAAGGTGTGTGTGTGTTGGGGGAGAGTCTGCACATGGCCCAGAGAAATGTACTTATCACTTTTTGGGGGGGAGAGACAATTGGGGTTAAGTGACTTGCCCAGATTCATATAGTCATACAAATGTTTGAATCCACATTTGAACTCAGGCCCTCCTGACTCCAGGGTTGGTGCTCTATTCATGGACCACCTAGCTGCCCCTACTTTATCACTTCAACTATGATCAGACCTCTGGGTTTGTTATAGTCGTCTTGTGTTAAATTGGCAGATCTGGACCACACTATCTGGTAAAGTCTCTCATGTTATTATTTTTTTTTGTATTTAATTTATTTTTTAATGATTCCAAACATTTTTTCCCCAATTACATACATTTATCTTTTTTTGCAAGTTTTTGAGTTCCACATTTTCTACCACCCTCCCCTCCAACCCCCATAGTCATGACAACAGTCTGATATAAGTTGTATGTGCACATTTTTGTCTGACATATTTCCATATTAGTTATCTCATGTTTTTATTTATTTTATTTTAAGGCAATGGGGTTAAGTTACTTGCCCACAACCACATAGCTAGGCAATTGTTAAATGTCTGAGGTTGGATTTGAACTCAGGTCCTCCTGACTCCAGGGCCGATACTCTATCCCCACTGTACCACCTTCATATTATGTTTTAGGAAAAAGTGGAGAGAAGGGCTATAAAAGGATACAATTAAAATGATTGAGATCTCATTGAAGGAAGGGCTAGTTCCATAGAGAATATTATCCTGGAAGGACATCTTAAATGGAGTGGCACACAGATTATGTTTGATCCTGTGTTATTTAATATTTTCATCAACAGCTTGGAAAAAAATAGATGTTAGGCTCATTAATTTTACTAATGATAAAAGCTGGGAATGGGGATAGTTCTGTCAATGGATGACTGCTAAGAAGATGAAATTTAGATAAATATAAATTCTTATAAACGAGTTCAATAAATGACTTTACAAGTACAAGATGGAAGAGGCAGATCTTGGGGTATTATTAGTGGGCTGAAAACTTAAAGTGAGTCAGCAGTGTGATATGACAGCCAAAAAAGCAAGTATTATCTTGGGCTGGATTTTTACAAAAAAAAAATTTATTATAAACTTAATAGTCACAAATAAATATGAATAGTTTACAAAGAACAAAAAATTTTGTGTAAGTTGAAAGTATCCCCTTTTAAAATTTTTGTTTTCTTTAGTATACTTTTAAAATTTTATATTGACACCCCATTCTTTGTTCTCTTTTCTTTTCTTGTCTTCTCCTTCCCCCCATTCATCCATCTAATGGAAACCCTCCCTCATAATAAATACATTCAAACAAAACAAATCCACTTATTGGCCACATTCAAAACTGTCTTATTTTACACTTCTAGTCCATCACTTTTCTGTCAAGAGATGGATAGCCTATTTCATCATCATTTTTCTGCACTCATAATCAGAGTTCTGTAGTTGAAGGGCAATGGGAATTTGGGTCATACATTTAGAACTTGAAGAAGGGACCCTAAAGGTCACCTCACCCAACTCCCTCATTTTATAGATGAGGAAACTGAGAGTCAGAGAGTCTCAGGTGCTTGATCATTGTCACTCAGCTAATAAATAGAGTCCAGGGTTTATTTACTTGACTACACAACTTACTTCAAAGGTATTTCTTCTGGGCTGCATTATCTATCTGAGCTATAGCTTCCAAGAATAATGAACTCCTTTGGACTCTGTTCTAGTCAGACTTGTTCAGTTGTTTCAATCATGTCTGACTCTTTGTGACTATATTTGGGATTTTCTTGGCAGAGACATTTCCTTCTCCAGTGCATTTTACAGATGAGGAAATTGAGGTAAACAAGGTTAAGTGGCTTGCCCATAGGTCATACAAGTAGTTAGAGTCTGAGGCCAGATTTAAACTTAGGAAGATGATGATGATGTTAATCTTTTGTCTTTTGTTCTCAAAGAAGACCATGACATCAGGGACGTGATACCATGACATGCATGTGAATTGGATCTGAATGAGGTGGTGCTATACTAAGTCAATAATCTCACTTTCTCCTCTGGAGCCATCTGGGTCTAGAGCATCCAGGGCCATCTTCAGTCATCCCGATATGGATCAGGATGACTGGAGATGGCTCTGAATTCAAGACAATTAGAGTTAAATGACTTGCCCAAAGTCACACAGCTAGTGTCTAAGGCTGGATTTGAATTCAGGTCCTCCGGTCTTCAGGGCCAGCACTCTATCCACCTGTGCTCTCCCTGATCAGAATACATATAGAATATGATGTTCTGTTCTAGGTGACAATTTAGGAAGGATATTGATAGACTGGAGAATGTTCAGAGGTCAACCAGGATCATGAGGGACCTTTAGTCTACATGAGGATTAGCAAAGAAACTGGAACTGTTTTGCCTGAAGAAGAGAAGACTTGGGGAGTAGGGGGAGAGGTAGGGAACAAATGATAAATTCAAATGTTTGAAAGACTGTCACATAGAAGAGAATTAAACTTGTTCTTTTTATCTGGAAGTAGAAATAAGGAGCAAGGGATGGAAATTACAAAGAGGTAAATTTCAGCCTAATATTTTTCCTAATCATTAGATCTGTCTAAAATCAGAATGGGTTGTCTTGGTTGGAAATGTGCTTCAGTGAAGCCTTTCCTGGAAGGACTTCAAGGAAAAGTCAAATAACCATTTGTTGAGTATTTTCTTAGAATCTAACAAACATTCCTTTTCCCATATAGGTCAGATTGGGTGACTTTTATAGTCCTAACTCTAAAATTCTGTGATTTTGGTCCTAAATTCTTTTCAAGGATCTCTGTAAAGAAAACTGCTGTAGAGGTCTTCAGTGGCATTTCTAAGTGTTGAGTTCATGGCAGAATATGAGTAATGAATGCTTTTCTAACTGAGACTCTTGTCTTCCTTCACTTCTACAGAGTGACCTATCCCCCTGGGCAATGACTAGGGACCAGATTGACCGGTTCAGTAAAGAAAATGGTTTCACTGGATGGACTGAAACATCAGTCAAGGAAAACAAAAACGTTAATGAAGCTATGAGGTAAGTAAATGATTTCTGTGCTGAAAGAAGGATTCTTTTCCAACTCTTCCTTAGTCAAGCTTTCTCCCATCATCTCCACTGATACTATGCTTCACTTGTGCCAGGGAACCTTGCAAAACAGGGACAGGATGAACATATTAGAACAATAGCTTCTTAAAATCTTTCTTTTCTCTTTAAGGTTCCTAGAACATCATCAAGCAAATCTCTCATCTTTTTTTTCAGGACAGTGCTAATAATTTTTAAAAAATATAACTTGAAATTTCTGCCTTTTCTCTTTTTCTACTTCATCCTGATCCTCAGTCTGACTTCTAGTTTATTTCCTAGAGTCCTTATTGAACAGATGATGGCCAATACCAGGGAAGGAAGCATATCTATGTCCACACAAGGTGACTACATCAATCTGCAAACAGTATCCACACCTGGCTGGACCTGCTGTTAATATCGTGCAGCTTTCTCCTTACCTTGGATGGGGAAGATCTGACCATCTCTTCATTTTCCTTCCCTACCCACCCAGTTAACTAAGAACTTATGATGAATCTTCTGAAAAAAACACCAGCCTTGTTCCTAGAGTATTTTCTTCTGACCCAGCAGGGTCATTATTCAGATAAGACCTATAAGTTCCGGTGTATGTTTCTACATTGGTTGTATATATTCTCTGAGTTATTCCTATGGGATAGGCTGTGTGGCCCAGGTAGTGGGTTCAAAGTAGGGCCCTTTATGCCCCTTCTCTTAAGACCTGACCGAGGCTATCATTCGTTGATGGCAACATCCTGACTTCAGATCAAGAGAACAAAGATCAAGATGTTTTCTTGCCAAACTCTTGTGGGTCATTACTTTTGTATTTCTCAATGAGTCCTGAACTTTGAGTTTAAGTGTCTAGCTCTTGTCCAACCATACAGACTTGGAACAATTCTGGAAGTCCTGATGTTGCATTTATGGTTTTTTAAAAAGCTCTGAAATCATGATGGGCTTTCTCTTTCTTCTTAACAATGGTGGAAATTTTAATCCATCTGTTCCATGTAATGAGAGTATCTCTCTTCCTAAGTATGGACAGGGAGGAGATGACTAGAAGTCTTTCTGGGGTCTTTTTACTCATGTTACAAGAATATAGTTTTAGAGGCTGACTGGTTAATGGGGAACCAGATGTTCATTCAACTCAGCAAAAGACATCAGCCAATTATGATGTGCCTCTTAGATAGAAATGGGACTTTGAAATCCCTTGAATCTGAGGGAAGGAGGAAACAAAGGAAAGGGGAGAGGCAAATAAAACTAAATTCTGCCAGGCTACTTAGCTCTTGGTATAAGATTTATACCTATTAGATAGGTTCATGGTCCTGGGGATAAGGAGGTTAAAAAATCCCATGACTCTGTTTCAGGTCATAGTCCAAGTTCTGGATGGTTGGATTTTTCTATGGGATTGAAGTTTATGAGAATGCTCTTTGTGGTCAATTATCCACAAAGGTTCAAGTGTTAAGCACAGAGACCAGGTACCAGGGACAGAAAAGAACCCAAAACCTTTCTAAAAGAAATTTAATCTGTTTACTACAACTTTTGTACAATCCCTACAGGCTTTTAAAGATTCCCTTTGTGTTCAATAATTTTTTTTGATAATTGTGGGGATTTTTTGGTACTATTATTCAATCCAGGTTTTTGACCGTGATATTAAGTAAATATCATGTAATAATCACCTTTTGTAAAGGAGAAATTGATTTTAATCTACTCTATTATTCTGAAAAATCATGATCAAATTCAAAATAAAAGTCTTATGTGCTCATTTAGTAGTTATTGATTTTTAATGTGAACTTAAAGTGCTTTCATTTACTAGAGTAATCTAGTGAATTATGAGGATGGGAACATTACTTAAAAAAAAACAACTTGAGAAACAAAGGTATCTTCTCTGCCTTACCTGTTTACTCCCATTATAAATATCTTAATAATATTCTGTAATTGGAACATTTTTTTCAACAATTATTTGGCCATTTAACATCAAAATCTATCACATTTCGTTAAAGCAGAATATGAAGATAATGCTGATTCTGCGTTTCTCTCCCATTTGCTAACACAGGATATATCCATCTTTTTACACACATTGCTAGAGGCATCCAGCTAGTTCATCTTGATTCTCTCACCCAATCAGTGTACAGTATACAGCGTACAGGGAAAGGATGGAAAGAATAGTGCTTTAATACCTCAACTAATTACTTAGTTCCCCTTATATTCTCCCTATCCAGAAGTAATGAGAGAGTAATAACATATCCAAGTAGAGTTGGGTAAAGGAGAATCATAATGGTTAGAAATGTGAATAGAGTTCTAATTATATTCAATTATTTTGATGCTCCTTTCAAATCTGTGATGTCAGAGGTACTGTTTAGACCTAGACTCCCTCTAGGGGAGTCTGTATTTAAGGCAGGGTGCTGGTGTTATACCATCATTTTTTGGCCACAGGTAGCGTCAATGACATTTGTGGCCCTCTGAATTCTAGAAAAGAAACCAAATGAAGGGGAACACTGCAGTATTGAATTGGAGACAGTGAACACACACCTGTGCCACGGAAAGAACCTTCCCAAAAAAAGGACTAAACACAGGTGTGCCTTCTTGACAATGCCAATATATTCTCAGCTAACTTTGACTTTCTTGAGAGTAATGCTAATCTTTTTGCATAGGTAAATTCATTTGACCAAAATAACCAAATGACCATGTCAAAATTAGTAGTCTTCCTGGGACATCAAGATCCTACTTCAATCCACCATTCAGTTAAAACCAACAAACTGACCTTATACCAAGGTAGTTTCTCCAAAACATTTCAAGTAATTGCCAAGAAAATTCCCTTAATCAGATATGTCTGGGTGACATGTTTTCTTTAATATCTCCAGAATAACTTCTGTTTTCTTCAGGTTGTAACCATTCTGCCCATATGCTGCACTCATAGTTTTCTTTTCTTTTTTTTTTTAATTTATTCTGCCTTGCTATTTCTGAGAAGAGACATGCACTTAACACATTATCTGAAGTCATTGATTAGAAATGGTTCCTTAGGTCAGAAAAATCTGGAACTTTCCTATGGCATTAAGTCAACCTCAGTATGCTTCAATCACACTCCACAAGAGAACAGTCTTATTTTCCTTGCTCACTCTTATAGAACAGATGAAAAACTCTCATAGAACAGATGAAAAAAGGAATATTCATTAGCCATGTAGGTGATTGTTAGCTATTAAAGACAAATGACTCCCACATGCTCTGAAAGAATGAATAGCACAGTGAGAAAAAATATCTGTTGGAGAGCTGTCAGCATACCTCTGACATTAATGTGAAAGCCAGAGACATTTCCTATGCTTTTTACCCTATGCTTTTTATCTTAGTTTTTTCCTAATAAATTAAAAAATCTTCTACTTTCTTTGACTTTTTAGCATAATCTGAATTCATATGATTAGAGGATTTAGAACTGGATGGGATCTTGGTCTCATCCAACTCCTTCAACTGAGGTTATATATAATCTCTTTGATTAATACATTAGGAAACTAACCTATACTGGATAAGTGGCCTACTTATCCCAAGGTCATATAGATATTAAGCAGCAGAATGAAAAAAAAAATTGAATTTCCAGTCTTCTGATTTCAAATCCAGTTTTTTCCCTCTGTAAGCTGATCTCACAAGCTATAGTTAAAGTGTTCAGATATGTTAAAGAACATGAACTGTACATGATGCTTTCTAAGATTCCTTGTAGGTCTGAAGATCCTTCAGATGCTTATTTTGGTTGTTGATTGGATCAAGCCTCAGAATATTATAGAACCTTCCAAATGAGATACATAATTATTTAAAGGAGGTTAATCCATACTGACCAGATCAATTGGATAAAGCAATGCTCTACCTCATACAATGATATGCAATTGTATAAACAACCTTCAAAGCTTATCTTTGATGGATGACAGAATTGGACCAGAATTGAATAGGAGATGAAAGAATTCAATTTGTTGTTCAGATATTTTGGTTTTATCTGATTCTCTGTGACCCCATTTGGGATTTCCTTGCAAAGATACCAGAGTGGTTTGCTGTTTCCTTCAGCTCATTTAACAGATTAGGAGACTGAGGCAAACAGGGGTATGTGACTTGCCCATGGTCACACAGTTGATGTCTGAAGCCAAGTTTGAGGTTCTATCCAATGAACTACCTAATTGCCCCTGAAAAATGGATTACCTCTAGGAAACTGCAAGATTTTTAAATATCCTGAATATTTTGCCTGAAATTATTTTTTTTTAGTTGGGTTTTTTTTTTTGCAAGGCAAATGGGGTAAGTGGCTTGCCCAAGGCCACACAGCTAGGTAATTATTAAGTGTCTGAGACTAGATTTGAACCTAGGTACTCCTGACTCCAGGGCCAGGTGCCGGCGCCACCTAGCCGCCCCTGAAATTATCTTTTAAATACATATATTCATCCCAAAATGTTTTATAACTTGGAAGTCAGAAAATCCCACACCATATCATCTCTGAAGAATTGAAACTGAGGATGACCCAAAGATTATCCCAATACATGCTAGGAGTGAGCAGTCTAAAATATGTCACAAACGGAATTGTTCTGTAAAGCAATTCATATAAAACTTAAATGTGGCAAAAATATTGTCTTAGAAAACCACAAATTAACATTTATATGTTATATCATATTTTTCGATACAAGAATCTTTTTCCCATTTGACAACTTATTTTGAATGTATTATTTTTGTCTGTAGAGAAAATTTTCAGTTTCAAGTTATTAAGTTACCTAGTTTATCTTTGTATTTATCTGTCTCTTATTTGGTTTAGACTACAATTTTTAACATTAACATCACATAACCATGTATTGTGGAATATAGTATAAATTGTTGTTCTAAGCCTAATTTCTGCCAGACAACTTTCCAGTTTTCCCAACTTTTTTTTAAACATTTTTTTTGTTTTTTGTTTGTTTTTGGCAAGACAATGGGGTTAAGTGACTTGCTCAAAGTCACACAGTTAAGGCTGAATTTGAATTCAGATCCTCCTTGATTCCAGGGCTGATGCTCTATCTACTGTACCTCCTAATTGCCCCACAAATAAGGTTTTTATTCCTTAGATAATTTATTTTCCCCATTTTATCAAATACTAGTTTATTAGGTTCTATTATTTCTAATTTTCCCTTGTCTTATCGTTTCAATGATCTATTCCTCTTTTTTGACCAATTTTGCTGTTATTTTCCATTTTTTTCCATTTTTTTTTTTAGGTTTTTGCAAGGCAAACGGGGTTAAGTGGCTTGCCCAAGGCCACACAGCTAGGTAATTATTAAGTGTCTGAGATCAGATTTGAACCCAGGTACTCCTGACTCCAGGGCCGGTGCTTTATCCACTGCGCCACCTAGCTGCCCCTGTTAAGTTATTTTCAATCATCTTTCTGATTTCAGGTTGGGCACTCTATCCACTGCACCACTTAGTTTTCCTTTTTAAGCAATACCAGACTTTTTTGATAATTTGAGATCTAGAAGTGTTATTCCTTTTTTGTACCTAATTTTTTTTTCCAGTATGTCCCTTGATATTCTGGATTTTTTTTGTTTTTTTTAATTGAATTTTATTATTTTATCAAGGCCTATAAAGTAATTTGATTGGTGGTGCATAGGATTGAGCATCAGCCCTGGAGTCAGGAGGGCTGAGTTCAAATATGACCTAAGACATTTGATACTAACTCTGTGTCTTCAGATAAGTCACTTAAGCCTGATTGCCTCACATCCAGGGCTATCTCCAGTCATCCTGATTCACATCTGGCCACTGGACCAGATGACTCTGGAGGAGAAAATGAGACTGGTGACTTAGCACAGCCCCACCTCACTCAAATCCAATTCATGTGCTTGTCATGGCATCACCTCCCTGATGTTATGATTTTCTTTGAGAACAAAAGACTACAATCAAATTAAATTTAGTGGTATTATTATTTTTATTATATTGGCATGGCCTACTCATGAACACTGAAAATTCCTCCAAACATTTAATTTGTTCTTAATTTCTTTAAGAAGAACTTTTTAATTGAATCTATACAATACTTTTCTTTGTTTTAGAAGGTCAATCCAGATATTTAATACATTTTGTAGTTATTTAGAATAAAATATTATTTCTCGTGTTTTGTTATTGTTATATAGAAATACTAGCTATTTTTGAGTGTTTATTTTGAAGCTGAAACTTAGTCTCTTTTTTTGATTCCCTAGGATTTCCCAAGTAAATCATCAGCAAATAGGGATAGTTTTATCTCTTTACCTATTATTTTAATTTCTTTCTTTTGTCTTATTTTTGTCACTGGTATTTTCAAAACTACAAATAATAGGAGGGAAAGTGAGTATCCTTGCTTCACTCATATTTATTGGAAAAGACTCTAATATGTCCCTATTGCATATGATTCTCACTTTGTTTTAGATAGATTTTTTTTAATATTTAGAAAAAGGGTCTCTCTAGGCCTATACTTTGTAGAGTTATTACCCTAAAAGAATGTTAATGTCAAAGATTTTTTTCCCCCGCATCTATTGAAATGAACATGTGGTTTTAGATGTTTTGGTTTTTAATATGATTAATTATGTTGATTGTTTTCCTAATGTTGGACCATTTTTGCATTATAAATTTTACTTAGTCATAATGAATGATTTCTTGAATAAATTACTGTTTGATAGAAATTTTGTTTAAAATTTATCAAGTCATTGTTCATTAATGATGTGGACTTATAGTTTGTTTTCTGTGTATTTAAGGATTAGGATTATATTTTCTCATAAAAGGATTCTGGTAAGGTGCTTTCTTAATTTTTGAGAATAATTTGTAAAGTATGGACATTAATACTAACTCTGTCTCCCTGGGCAAGTCAGTTATCCCTGTATGCCTGAGTTTCCTCATCTGTAAAATGAGCTGGAGAAAGACATGGCTAACCACTACAATATCTTTGCCAAGAAAATCCCAAATGACATCATGAAGAGTCAGACACAACTAAAATAACTGAACAACAACAAAATGAGTATTAACTGTTTGTTAAAGATTGATGGAATTTTCCCATGAATTCATTCGGATCATTAGATTTTTTAAAAATAATTTCTTTACAGCTAGATCTTTCCCTTTTTCTAAAATGGGGCTGATCTTTCCCTTTTTCTGAAATGGGGCTATGTAAGATCTTTATCTGGTCTTCTGATAGTTTGTGTATTTTATATTATATTCCACTATTTCTCTGTGTTCTCAGTTTTGTTCATATATAACTGCAAAATATGTTCTGTAAAATATCTTCTGGTTTTATTATGATTTTGTCATGTCATTTTTTATTTTATTGATGTGATTTTCTGCTCTCTTCCTTTTAATCAAATTAACTATGGATTTATCAATTTTATTAGTTTTTCCAAATATCTACTTTATCATTTTTATGCATTTTTGTTTTCAATTTATATTTTCCTTCAAATTTTATATATTTCTTCTTATGCTTATATTCGATTTGTTAACTTTATAACTTTTAACTTTTAAATGCATTTTAGTCCTTTTTTCCTATATTGTTAATGTATATTTGTAAGGATATGATTTTACCCCTGAGGACTGCTTTAGCTGCATCCCAGAAATTTTGGTATGTTCTTTCATCATTATCATTTCCTTTTACAAAACTGTTTATTGTTTCCATGATTTGTTCTTTGACCCATTCATTATTTAAGATTTCATTGTTAAGGCTCCCAGTGGATCTTTCTAATTTGTTTATGGTTCCTGAATCAATTTCTATTTTTATTGCATTATGATCTGTAAAGGATGTATTAATTATTTCTGCCTTTTTTTATTTGCACTATCTCTGTATCCTATTACATTACAGTTTTTGTAAAAGTCCCTTATGCTACTGCAAAATACGTAGATTCTTTTGCTATAAGATTTAGAAGATGCATAAGGCTTTTAATTCTAGCTTCTCAATAATTTATTAAAATCCATATTAGCCCTTTTGTTTATCTTATTTTAGACTTCTCTAAAACAGAAAGGATACTGTATTCTCCTGTCACATTGTGTTATTTTTCTGTTACTTTCTTGAAATTCAGTTATTTTTTCCTTTAGGAATTTGTATGCTATGACATTTGGAAAACATAAGTTTATTGCTGATATCTGTAATTATCAGTTTTCTATGGTTTCTTTCAGCCTAATATAGTTTCTTCACTTATCCTTTTTTATTTTTGAATGTTTGCTTTTGTTTCTCAAATAACATGATTGTAACTCCTACATATGGTAGTTCACTTGATATATAGTACATTTTTTCCATCCCCTCAGTTTTATTTTGTGTATTTCTCTGTTTTTCAATGTGTTTCTTATAAACAACAGATTATAGTATTTTGTTTTCTTATCCAATCTGTCATTCTTTTAAATTTAACAGAGTTGTTTAATCTATTCACAATTAAATTCATTGAATTAGGTTCACATTCTCTTCTGTCTCTAATATTTTTCCCAACTTATGATTTATTCCCCTCATTTCACCTGTAAACTCTTGATTTAACTCCAGCAAATCATGCATTTCTCACTATTCCCCTGTTTATCTTCTCCTCCACTTTAAGTACCATCCCATATTGTACTTTATCCTCCCAGAACAGCAACAACAAAAATAATCCCTCATCGATTCATCTGAAAGGCAGCACATTAACGAGTTCTATCTATAATGTTTCATTACCTATTACCTCCACCTGACTACTACCTTCATTCACCTCAGTATCCTCATATACATTTATAAAGAAGTCTCTTTCCAGTCTCTCTGTTGTCCTTCTATTGATGTTGATGTCCTTGAATGCTACATTTATTCACTCCTCTTATATTTCTGTTTGAGGTGTTTAAGAAGCAAATAATCTCATTTCTGATTTTTTTTTTTTAGTTTTATTCAAGGCAATGGGGTTAAGTGTCTTGCCCAAGGCCACACAGCTAGGTAATTATTAAGTGTCTGAGGCCACATTTGAACTCAGGTACTCCTGACTCCAGGGCCGGTGCTTTACCCACTGTGCCATCTAGCCGCCTCCTCTGGTTTTCTTTCTAAAAATGCTTCATTATTTATTATTTACTACTGAACTTTTATCTTTTTCCATGTATAATTAAGCTCAGATTTACAGGTAGGACAACTTAGATGACATCGTGAGTTCTTCCCATTTCCTCCTAAGTTTTCTAGTGAGTATAGACCAGTCTTGTTTTACTTGAATGTTCTTTCCTTTATATTTGAAAGTCTTTCTCCTGAGTTCTCATAGATCTGTTTGTTTCTTAATCAAATTGTTAAATGTATGCACTATGGGCTAGGCATTTACAGCCTTGAATTATTTCCCTTGAGGATAATCTGTGAATTCTTTCAATTATTTAATTTGCTATGTTCATAAGTTCTAGACTGTTCTCTTCTATTATTTCCTGCATTTTGATGTTAAAATTGTTTCTCTGTCATGTTCTTTTGGAAGATCTATCATTCTTAGGTTGTCTCTATATATTTAGCTTAGGTTAGTTCCGTATGTTTAGATCAGTATATTCAACTTTCATAGTAAGCATAGTTTCTTTCAGTGTTATTGGTTTTTGCTTCTCTTCTTTTACATTGTCCTTCATGTCTGTGTATTTGCATTTCCAGTCTATTGTTTTCTCTGTTTCTTTGATGAGGTTTGTCATTAAAGATCCCAGTTTTACTATTGCCTGTTATTTTTGTCATGCAAGTTATTAATTCTGTTCTCATAATTCTCATTTCTCTTTTGAATCATTCAGAAACATTGTTTTTTGGTTTCATGTTTTTCTCAAATTCTTTTTTTTTTTTAGGTTTTTGCAAGGCAAATGGGGTTAAGTGGTTTGCCCAAGGCCACACAGCTAGGTAATTATTAAGTGTCTGAGGTCAGATTTGAACTCAGGTACTCCTGACTCCAGGGCTGGTGCTTTATCCACTGCACCACCTAGCCGCCCGTGTTTTTCTCAAATTCTACACTGCTTCCCCTCCTCACCCTCCCCTCCACTATTCCCAATTACACACACACACACACACACAAACATACACACACACTGTCCTAGGGAGTAGTGTGGCTATTTGCTTTGATTAAACCAACTCCTCTGAACACACACTTATGGGAATCATATTTATAGTTTTCCCCTTCCTTTCCCTACTATGGTTAGCTGGGCCACATCTGGTGGCAGAAGCTCATTCGGGGAACAACTATTTTTTATTTATCCCCTCAGTATCTAGAACGAAGAGTGGGCATTCATCAAGATTCACTCTCCCAACAGTTCTCTATATCAATTTTCTCAAAATCATTTTTCATCTTCTCCTCTTTTGCCCTGTATTGGAGGTTGAAGTAGTCCCTCATCACCAGGGCTAGCCCCTCTATTTGTACACATGATCTTATCCCCTCTCAGGTCTTCCAGGAGTTTACTCCTTCAATCATCCTGTCTCTCTCTTTTATTTTAAATCTTTCATCTATTGGTTCTTTTCCTGCTGTCCCACAAATATGATCAAATTGCCCTCATTCTTAAAAAACCTTTTCCCCCCCCTCCATAATCACCTCAAAATAATGTCCTTTTCCCCCCATATAAATGCTAAATACTAGAAAAAGCTATTACATTCACTACTTCCACTTTCTCACCTCCTTTTCACTTCTCATTTCTCTGCAATCTGAATTCCATCCCCACCAAATAACTGAAATTGTTCTCTCCAGTGTTGCCAACAACTTTTTTATTTCCAAAGGTAAACTTTTCTCAGTTCTCGTCCTTCTTGACTTCTGTAACGTTTGACATCATTGATCATTCACCATTCTATTTACTTTCCTCCTTGGCATTTGTCTGTTAAGGTTCTTTTCTTCTCTGTTGTATAGATCTTTATTGGCCTTCTTTGCCGATTCATTATACAAGCATCCCCAGGGTTTTGTCCAGAACCCTCTCTTCTTTTCTCCATATACTATCAACAAGCTCCCAAAGATTCAACTATCATCTCTATGCAGATATCCCCCAAATCTAGAAATTCATCCATCCATCTCTCTCTCTCTCTCTCTCTCTCTCTCTCTCATACATATGCATACACACAAACACACCACACAAACACCACACACCACACTTCATTTCCCTTTCCTGAGCTCTCTCTCTCTCTCACTTTCTTTCTTTCTTCCCCCATCCTCTCTCTGTCTCTCTCACTTTCTCTCTTTTTCTCCCTCTTTCTCACCCTCTCTTTATCTCTCTCTCATATATACATACGCACACTCACATACTTCATATCCCTTTCTTGAGCTCTAGTCCTACATCTCCAACTTTGACGGATGGCTCAATAGATAGAATTCCATTTTCTGTCCCATAGGCATCTCAAACTCAACATATACAAAACATCACTCATTATCTTTCCTCCTACATTCACCACTCTTCCTGAAGTCCCTATTTTTGCAGAGGGCATCCCCATTCATTATCTCACCCAGGTTGGCAGCTTAGATAGCATCTTTAATTCTTCATTTTCACTCACCAGTTGCCAGGTCTTATCAATTCTACTTCTTCAATATCTCTTTCATTTTTTCTCATCACCAGTCTTGCTTCCAGCCTTCATAGCCACCATCTGAAGAAGCAACTCCTGGGGGAAAGGAGCTAGCCATCCCCTAACAGGACACACAACCCAGCCTCGATGAAGTAGCAAGGCACTTTGAAATTGAGACAAGAGGCAGAAGGTGTCAGGCGAGTCAAACTATCATCACCACCTACCCCTCAGTCCTGATGGAAATATCCTAGCACCTTGAACACAAGAGCCTTGAGAGTATTGCTTCCAGTCCAGTGGATGGACTGGATCAGTCCCTGTGGAGATATAGCTTGGCAACTACTCCTACAGGGAATATTTCCACAGCTATTGAAGGCCCAGAAAGGAAAGTTCTTCCCAACAAAGTCCTTATCAGTGTCAAATATCTCAACATCAGAAACAGATATGATTTTATCAGTGGAGCTGTGATATTAAAAAAGAGACATTAACTTCTGCTTTGCCATTTTGCTCTAAGGATGAAAGGACTTTTCCATCTTATTTGCAACTGAAAGCTTTCCTATGTGTTTTCTCCTCCATTAGAATGTAAACTTCTCAAGAGCAGAGATTGTCTTACTTTTCTATTTGTATCCTCAGCACATAATAAACATTTAGTAAATATTTCATTCATTCATTCATTCATCTGCTCTCAGAACTTTATGACTGACTCACTGGACTATTAATTGATAAGCCTTTTAATTGATCTTGCATCTAATCACTCTATTTTCCAATTCCTCCTCCAAAAAAGCTGCCAAAATGATTTTTCAAAGGCGCAAGTATATTCATATAATTCTTCTGCTTAAGAACTTACTGTAACTCCTCTTTGCCTTTAGATTAAAATATAAATTCCTTTATCATGTAAACCCTTCAAAATCTGACTCCAGCTTATATTTCCAGACAGTTAAGTGGTACATTGGATAGAGAGAGAATCAATAAGATCTGAATTCAAATATGTGATCCTAGGCAGTCATTTAAACCTCTCTTGGTTTCAATGTCCTCATCTATAAAATGGGTTAAAAATAGCATCTTCTTCCCAAGATTGCTGTGAGAATAAAATGAGAATAAAATTTTACAAATCTTAAAGTACTTTACAAATGTTAACTATTATTATTTCCCCATCATATCTTCTCAGACTAGCAAAATTATTCTATTTCTTACATTTCCAGCTTCTGCCTAGGCACAGGCAATGAAATACTCACCATCCTTACCTCTACCTCTTGGAACCCCTCACTTCCTTTGAGATTCAGTTCAAATGGCATTTTCTAGAATTTTTTCTGATTCCTCTAATTGTGAATCTATTGCACATAGGCATTTCCTAAAGATTTATTTTGGGAATAAAACATTATATGAACAAAATATAAGTTTTGTAAGGACAGCAACTTGTCTTGTTATTGTATTTGTTGGATACAAACAGCATCTAGTATAAGATCTAGCAAAAAGGTAGATCTGAATGAATTGTTTGATTGATAAGCATTTTGTTGTTGACTCCAGACCTGTTACTTTATCCATTGTGCTATGCAGCTGCCCAAATGACTCCCATTTGGGGTTTTCTTGGCAAAGATACTGAAGTGGTCTGTTATTTCCTTCTCTAGCTCATTTTAGATGAGGAAAATGAGGCAAATGGGATTAAATGACTTGCCCAAGATCACATTGTTAAGTGTCTGAGACCAGATTTGAACTTAAGATCAACCTTCCCCACTTCAGGTCTAGAACTCTGTCCACTGAACCATCTAGCTGCTCACAACTCTCCTAGACCTCAGGAAAGGAGTAGTCATGATGGGAGTAAAACTTACACAATAGCAAGAAAAAAAATGAAACTCAAAACCTTACAAAAAATGATTGTTGAAAACTATATTTATATGTAGTTGGAAAATAAATAAACTTAATAAAAATAAACAGTAGGATATTATAGTTGATCAATTATATTTTATATATGTATATATATGCATTTTATATTTCTTCTTATCAGTGGGCTTCTTGAGACATGAGCCTACCAAGGAAATATCTGGATCAAAGAATATAGCATATTAATCACTTTAATTGCATAATTCAAAATTGCTTTCCATAATGATTAAACTTATTAATAGTTTCACAGATAATGCCCTAGAAAGCCTATCTTCCTACGAGTCCTGCAATGTTGACTATTCCTGTCTTTTGTCATCTTTGCTAATTTTCCGGGTTGAATTGAAACTTGAGTATTGTCTGATTTGCATTTCTCTTATTATTAGTGATCTGGAGCATTTTTTCACAGGGTTGTTAATAGTTTACAATTCTTTTGAACATTGGTGATATCCTTTGAACATATCTATTGGGGAATGATGTTTGACTTAATCACATATGTGTTAATTATTTTAATTAATTTTTAAAATTAGCAACAATCCTTCCCCAAACTAAGAATGAAAGAATAATAAGACTCTTGTTACAAATATGTATTATCTAGCAAAGCAAATTTCCACATTGGCCATGTTCAAAAAAAGGATATATAAATATGTGTATATATTTTTATATTTTGTTATGTATATATAGTATATATTATGTGTACATTATGTATGTAAATATACAATTATACATTTATATACATATAAAATTTATGTCTTATTCTATACTCAGTCTTTTTTCCCCTATCACAAGTTGAGTAGTATGTTTTATCAATAGTTCTCTGGAATCATGGTTATTCATCATATTGATCAGAGTTCCTAAGACTTTCAAAGTTCTATGTCTTTACAAAATTGTTGTCAATGTATAAATTGTTTTGATTCTCTTCATTTCCCTCAGCATTAATTCATACAAGTCTCTCCAGGTTTCTCTGAAACTATATTCTTCTTTATCATTTCTTATATCACAATAGTATTCCTACATATTTATATATCATATATAATATAATTTGCTCCACCATTTCCCAAATGATAGGGAATTGATTGCAATTCTTTGTCACTTCAAAAAGAATTATCAATATTTTTGTTTATCTTTAGATGTAGTTTTTTTGCTTAGGACTAATATTTGCTGTTCTAATTTCTCCCTCCTCCCTTCTCTCCTTTCCCTTCTATTTCCCTATTGAATGAAATCTATTTCTATAATAAACTGCATAATGTATTCTTATTTGTATGTATTCTTCCTCCTTTGATCAGTGGATATGAGATTAAAGTTCAAGTATCAAGCCACTTTCTTCACTCCTTGTACTTGTATTTGTACATCTCAGTTAGGTGGAATAATTTCCCTCATCTTTCCTTTTTGCTCCTCCAACAAGTATATTCCTTTACATTCTTTTTTTTTACATTCTTCTTTTAAGATCACTAAGACATAACACATATACCAAGACACTTCCATAACTTCTCTCTAATTGAATTCCTTCTATGACTCCAGATGATGATGGGGTTCTGAGGAAACACATATCATTTTCCCATATTTGAATGTAAACTTTAGTCCTTTATCATTTTTCCTTAATAGTTTCCTTTTAATGTTTCCCTTAACTATTTTGTTTGAACTCCATAGTTTCTACAGAGCCCTGGTTTTCATTAAAAATACATAGAAATTCTCTATTTCATTAAAAATCCATTTTCCCTTCTATAGCATTATACTCAGTTTTTCTGCTGTTATTTTTGGTTTTAATATTAAATTCTTTGCCTTCTGGAATATCATAATCCAAGCTTTTTACTTCATCTTAGTTGTGGTTGATAAATCATGCATGATCTTCAGTACTTTTTTAGTTTTTGTCTTTCTGGCTGATTTCAGTATTTTTTCTTAATCTGGAAGCTATGCATTTTGGCTATCATGTCCATAGGAGTTTTCATTTTGAGTTTTTTTTTCTCAAAATTTGACCAATTGATTCTATTTCCACTTTCTTCTCTAGTTCTAAGAGATTTGAGTCGTTTTCTTTTAAGATTTCTTGAAATGTGATGTTTAGGTTCTTTTTTTTTTGTCCATGGATTTAAGATGGTATTAGATATTTTCTCTTTAAACTATTTCCCAGGTCAGCCATTCTTTTTATGAAATACCTTACATTTTCTTCTATTTTTCCAGCCTCTTGACTTTGTTTTTAATATTTTTTGTTGTTCTGTGGAATCATTTGCTTTCTTTTCTTTTTTTCCAATCTAATTTTCAGGTAGTTCATTGCTTTGTGCCTTTTTGCCAACTTGTTCATTCCCTTTCCAATTCTTTTTTCCATAGCTCTTATCTCATGTCCAATTTTTAACTCTAGTACTCTGATTTCATGGACAATTTTTTTTAAATCCTTAAGAAAAAAAAACTTTTGCTTCATTTCTCTTATGAATTCTAGTTGAGTTTTTGTCCAAGCTGTATTTTTCTTTAAGGTTTTGCATGTAGATGTTTTAGAGTCACTCTCTTTCTCTGGGTTTCTATAGTAGATTGGTGGGGGTGAGATTCTTTTTTTTTTTTTTTTTTTTTTGCTCATTCTTCAAACTCAGTGTTAGGGGCTGAATTCTGTACATTTCTGGAAAGAAGATCTAGACTGGTCTTATTGCTACTTTCTTAGAAATATTGAGTGTTGTGTTATTCAAGTTCCTTACCTCTATAAACTGTCAGTGTTCCCAAATTTGTCTGACCCAGGGTAAATCTGATCACTGCCCTTCTGGACTGAGCTCTATAAATTCTTGGTCTAGGTTTGAGTCTGAACAACAGTCCAAATGTTGCTAGACTCACTGATGGTCAACTGAAAAACTGCTGATTCAGTCATAGAACCATATAGGGTATCTGTCTGCTTTCATAGTTGTATTCATCAATGGTCTTCTTTCCATCATGGAAACAAGATTTCCCCTTTTCAAATTCCTCTCCTTGCCTCCTCACTCTTTCTTCTATAATGTCTTCTTTCTTAGAGACCATAGAAATTATTTTCTCTTCATAGTTAGCCTTTGATTTGATTAGAATACATCTCATATTCCTATTTTCTTCCTCCTCTTTCCCTTTTTTGCATTCTCCCATTCTGTAATTTCGATTTGCAAAAAACTTTGATTCACCTAAAGACCAGGTGTTACGAGGTTTAGTTCATGGGGTTTCAAGCTTGTTTTTTCACCATAATATCTATTTGACTTCTGCTTTCTTAATTCTTTTGTACATATAGAAAGAAAGCTCTTAATGGTCTCTTTGTTATTCTTTTGCTATTATTGTCTTTAGTTACTATATTTGTTTTTCTCATATTTGTTGTCTGAGGTGTTTGAGAAGCAAATTATTTCCTTAGGTCTAATTTTCTCCTAGAAATATTCAAAATGTATTTTTTTAGGTTTTTTTTTTTTAGGTCTTTGCAAGGCAAACGGGGTTAAGTAGCTTGCCCAAGGCCACACAGCTAGATAATTATTAAGTGTCTGAGACCAGATTTGAACCCAGGTACTCCTGTCTCCAAGGCTGGTGCTTTATCCACTATGCCACCTAGCTGCCCCCAAATGTATCTTTTAATTGAACATCCATTTTTTTCACTTATAATTATTCTAGATTTGCCAGATAGGTCACCTTGGGCTGTATCTTGTGTTCCTTTACTTTTCAGAACACATTATTCCATTCCTTCCTCTGGTTTCTTCTAGGTACAGAAACTATTGCCTAGTATTATTCTAATTTACTTTTTTTTATATTTGACATCCTTTCTTCTTGTTTGCAGAACTTTGTTTTCAGGAAACTGCTTTGGAGTTTGCAGCTTAGGGTTTTGTTTTGTTTTGTTCTGGAGGCAATTTGTAGAGTTTTTAAATGGCACTTTGTTTTCTGTGTTCAGAAGTTTTGAACAGTTTCATACATTATTCTTGACTTGTCATATTCTGGTAGTGCTATAATCGTTGTGCCTCTGAATCCTGACTTCAAAATCAATATATTTTGCTTGTATAAAGATCATACTTTCTTTTATTATCATTGCTTTTTATTCCTCTTCTCCCAGATAGTCCTATGTTTCCATATATATGCATCCTGAACTATTTATTATCCTGTTTTTTGTTTCTTGGTTTAAGACTTGCCACTGTGGATCTGGTTTTTCTATTCTGACAATTATTTATGTTGTACAGTCAACAAATTCTGTTTTCATAATTCATATTCTTTTTTCTTATTCATTTTCTTAATTCTTATTTCTCTTTTGAGGCATTCTAAAACATTGTGTTAACTTTTGCTTTTTACGAATCTTATAGGATCCTCTGCCTCATCAAGTGTCTATTTTTCTTTGTCTTACAATACTTATTCACATATACTTGAACTCTTTTACATGCTCTGGAGGCCATATTCTCTTTTGCTATTATTATCTTCCTTGTTGGTTTATCTGTTTATGCTCAAGGTCTTTGAATTGTTTGTTTGTTTTTTTTAACTCCTGAGACCTTTGATAATTTCAGTCTTTTTTTGTTCCCCCTTATCTTTCCCTAGTGCTCACTTTCTGACTAATTCCTCTATGATAGTGGGTTTCTTGGGGACTGGATCTCAAAGCATCTCAGCTTCCTCCAATACTGAGCAATTCACTGGTTTACCAACCTTGGACTCCACTCCAAGCAGCTTGGGGGGGGGGGGGGGGGAGAGACAAATTTGACCCCATCTGAATGCTAAATTCTTTCCTTCAGACTTGTTGGAGTGTACAGTCATACATACCTGTCCTGGTACCCTTTTCTTCTGTTCTGTTGTCTGGCTGAGATCTGTTGCAGTGCAAAGAACTCTTAAATTATTATCACAGTCTGAGCATTATTTCTGCTGTTTAGATCTGTGAGGCACTGGAAGAAGAGAGCTGGGATGGGGTGTAAAAATTGAATTCATTTGCAAGTAAGTGGATTGACTTTGACAACCCTACCACTGGGAGCATGGGGAGGAGAGGGGAGTAAACGTGTTAAGAGTTAGGGATTAAGGGGTGGCTAGGTGGCACATTGGATAGGGCACTGGCCCTGGAGTCAGGAGTACCTGAGTTCAAATCTGGCCTCAGACACTTAATAATTACCTAGCTGTGTGACCTTGGACAAGCCACTTAACCCCTTTGCCTTGCAAAATCTAAAAAAAAAAAAAGTTAGGGATTAGTCTTCTCTGCTGTTACTTCATAGATTTTCTACCTTCAATCTAGGGTAGAATCTAAGATAGACACCTTCTTGGTGTCTTAGACCAAGGAAATAACTGAAATTATTTTAACTCTTGTGCAAAATTCCTCTTGAAGAGAGGTCCTAGGGGAAGATAGTCTTCCATCTAGTTAGTCACTACATAGAAGTCCTCATAGAATTTTAAAGTTAACAACTGCTTTCCTCACATCTACTCTGTAAGATGGGAAGTAAACAGAACCTGTTTATCAAAGTAGTCATCAGATAGGCAAATTTGTGGGCTTTGGGAGAGATGTAAGAGGCCATGCCCTAGACTGTGATATCCCCTGTTAATAAATGAAAGCTATGTATATTATAGACTTTTAGTGTCTTTCTTTGCCTATCTATAAATTAGAAATAATTATTGTTATTGATTTGCAATATTTGTAATAGTACCTTAAAAGCATGGAGAGACAATATATATGAATAGACAAGTATATGAGAATGGCTGACATTTTCACATGAAAAATACTGTATTTCCCTGAAAAAGCCCTAGCATGATTTTTTTCAGGATGCTTATAATATAAACTCTATCCCCAAAATAAGCCCCAGTTAAGATCAACCTGATGGAGGCATTTTGTACTTCCTTTGCAAGAAACAACTGATGATGGCCCTGGAGTCAGGAGGACCTGGGTTCAAATTTAGCCTCAGAAACTTAATTACCTAGCTGTGTGACCTTGGGCAAGTCACTTAAAGTCACTTAACTCCATTGCCTTGCAAAAAAATAAAGACACAAAGAATATATTAAATTATAAAATAATATTAATATATAAGTAAACATAAATAATATTGACATTAACATATAAAATAAATGATAACATAAATTACAATTAAGTATTTGTATATATACCCAAGCAAGGCACCTTTGGATGAGAGGTAAATGGTTTTGTAAACAGATGAACTTGAAACTTATTGCCGAATGACCAAATGGAGTACAGGCACAACACATGAATAAAGTATGCATTTGATAACTTCTGGATAAAGAAAGTTCTATTTCTAATCATCACTAAGGGCAAGGATGATAAGATTGAATGTGTTTCAGGCATTTATATTCTTAAAACTAAAAAAATCTAATGCATACAAGCAGTTATGAGGAAGTAGGTTGATTGAAAGCTGCCACTTGTTTTTTGAGGTGGCCAAAGAGATCTCTGAGATTCAGCCAACATTCAACATGCTGAAGACCTGAAGAACTTCCCCAGAAAGCAGACTCATAAACTGGGAAACAATCTTTACTTCTAGTATTTCTGACAAAGGACTCATTTCTAAAATATACAGAGAACTGAGTCAAAAATTTAAAAAAAAAGCCATTCCCCAATTGACAAATGATCAGAGGATATGCAAAGGCAATTTACAGATGAGGAAATCAAAGTGATCCATAGTCATAGGAAAAATTGCTCTAAATCATTAATTATTAGAGAAATGCAAATTAAAGCTTCTCTGAGGTACCACCTCATACCTCTCAGACTGGCCAATATGACCAGAAAGGACAATGATCAATGTTGGAAGGGTTGTGGGAAATCTGGGACACTAATACATTGTTGGTGGAGCTGTGAACCCATTAAATCTTTCTGCAGAGCAGTCTGGAACTATGCCCAAAGAGCAACAAAAATGTGCATGCCCTTTGATCCAGCAAATACCACTACTGGGCCTATACCCTGAAGAGATGATGAAAAAGGGTAAAAACATCACTTGTACAAAAATATTCATAGCAGCCCTGTTTGTGGTGGCAAAGAAGTGGAAATCCAAGTAAATATCCTTCAAATGGGGAATGGCTTAGCAAACTGTGGCATATGTCATGGAACACTATTGTTCTATTAGAAACCAGGAGGGATGGGAATTCAGGGAAACCTGGATGGATTTGCATGAACTGATGCTGAGTGAGATGAACAGAACCAGAAAAACAGCAACATGGGGGTGATGATCAACCTTGATGGACTTGCTCATTCCACCTGATTGTTGTAAATCAGGTATAACTTGGGGCTCTCTTCGATAGAGAATACCATCTGTATCCAGAGAAAGAACTGTGGAGTTTGAACAAACCAAGGACTATTAACTTTAAGGGGAAGAAAACTGATATCTTATTGTCTGATCTTCTATCTCTCATACTTTATGCTTCTTCCTTAAGGATATGATTTCTCTCTCATTACATGCAATTTAGATCATTGTACAAGGAAACAATGTAAAGACTGATAAATTGCCTTCTGTGGGGGGTGGGGGGAGGGAAGTAAGATTAGGGGAAAAAATTGTAAAACTCAAAATAAATAAAATCTTTTAAGAGAGAGAGAGAGAGAGAGAGAGAGAGAGAGAGAGACTGAGACTTGAAGGAATCATGGGAATCAATGACTACATTGAAAATGGAATGGAGGGGTGGCTAGGTGGCTCAGTGGATAAAGCACCAGGCCTGGGGTCAGGAGTACCTAGGTTCAAATCTGGTCTCAGACATTTAACAATTACCTAGCTGTGTGGCCTTGGGCAAGCCACTTAACCCCGTTTGCCTTGCAAAAACCTAAAAAAGAAATGGAATGGAGAGAAATCACTGTGGAAACTTTAAGGAGCTGAGATTGCAAGAGGAGGTAACTTGAGTGGAGAATTCATGGGACAAAATCACGGGAGGGTTGTGTTGCCAATGCACTATGAGCAGGCTGCATGGACAAGACAGGCTTATTTAAGGAGAGCTCTATTCCTGGACATAAGAGACTGGGGGCAATGGTTCTACAGGAAATGGAGTTGCAAGAAATTCAGACCAGAATTTGGGGTTGGAGAGTTATGATGATGTTCCATAAGAGGATGCCATGATTGTTTGAATAAATGTAGATTGTTGTACATTTTTTTAAAAATCACCTGAAAATAAACCCTAATGTGTCTTTTGGAGCAAAGATTAATATAAGACCAGGTCTTAATTTAGGGAAATAAGGTAGTACAATCCAGGGCTGTCGAACTCAAGGATCCCTGAGGGCTACATAATGGCTCGGCAAACCACAAAGTAGCACGATCTTTGTTTACTGTATTTTTATTAAACATTTCCCAATTATGTTTTAATCTGGTTCAGAACCCTGAAGTTGCATTAGAAAGTGAGAGATAAGGATTCTAATGTCACCTCAACTGTTAACTAGTGGGATGATGAATAGATCATGTCATCTCTCAGTTGACTAGAACACTGAAACTGCAGTTTGGCCGAACCTGAGCTCAAATCCAACTCTAGATACTGGTTGAGTGACCCATTGCTTGCCTCAGTTGTGTCATCCATAAAATAGGGATAGTAATAGCACCTACCTCTCAGATGATTGTGAAGACAAACTAAGACAAGATTTATAAAGTGCTTTGCAAACCTTAAAGCAATATGCAAATCCTAGCTTTATTATTATTGATTAAATGAAGGGATCCCTTTAAATTCTAAAATCCTATGATTCTATGTGTTTTACTTTTTTTTGAACAAAATAGTATCACAGAATTTTCTTTCTTAAGATCATTGGATAATAAGTGCTTTGAGGTTATATAATTCAGCCTCCTTATTTTAAGGTTAAGAAAACTGAAACCCAAAGAAGTGGGGTGTACAAGGTTATGCCAAGAGAAAACAGTAGAGCCAACTTCCTAACCCAGTCCACTGAATCAATTCATTGGTCTTTCCCTTTCAGGCAGTTTAGTTTATAAATAAATTAGCTTAGTAACTAAACTAAGCTCTGGAACTCTTTCCTACTTTCTGTGTGAATTGTTTTGGGTTTCGTAATTTCTGCAAATATGATTTGAGCTTCCATGAACAAGGCAGAAACATTATAACCCAACCACAAAATGTTTGTGGCAGAATAGCAAGGTAACAAGCCATTGAATTAATTTGGTTTTCTATATACAAATTGGTGAGAATTCATAGGCTCCTGAGGGATTATAAACTTATTTCCCTAGCTCCTTAGAATATCAAATGGAGTACACAACTCCTTCAGAAACCCATATGCCTAGGGAGGGAGGAAAGAAAAACAAAACTTCAGATGTCGGTGTCTTCTGCTTTGGTGGAGCTTCTACCTCATCTTTTCTTTGTCTTCCTAGTCTCAGAGAATGTCAAAACTTCAGAGTAGATAATTGCTCTATGCTAGTTCCCGAATCATTAGGATTCTACTAGAATTGTAGCTCAGGCCACCACAACAGTCTCACTTCACATAGCTCTAATTATCTCTCCTCATTGACTACAGCAGATTGTCTTCTCTTTTTCTACTTCCCCCTCAACATCCATGCATTGACCTTTCTTCTAAACCTGTGGCTTCTCAGAAGACTCCCCATCAATCAGAGAATATATCTTGCATAAAAACTGTTCTGTACTCAAATATATATCCATCTAGGTATTTCTCCCATTGAATATTATACTCTGGGTCTTAAAATTCATGAGAAATAAAATTCTTATGCTTTTCCCCCTTGTCCATGAAAATATGTGAAAAATGTATTTTTTTATTTTTCCAATTACCTATATTCATTTTTTGATTTTGATTTCTGTATTTTTTCTACTTCCCTCCCCCTCCCTGATAGCAAATAATCTGATATAATTATATAGGTACTATGTTTGACATATTTTCATGTTAGTCATGTTGTGAAGGAAGAATCAGAACAAAATCAGAACCAAAAAAAAAAGAATATTGCTGGATCAAAGTTTCTAACCCTTTGGGCATAATTCCAAATTGCTCTCCAGAAAGGTTGGATCAGTTTACAACTCCACCAACAATGCATTAGTGTTGCAGTTTTCTCACATCCTCTCCAACACTTCTCATTTTCCTTGTTTGTAATTTTAGCCAATCTGATAGGTTTGAGGTAGTATATCAGATTTGTTTTAATTTGCACATGTATTTTAAATCATCTACTTTTACATAAAAGTTTATGAATTTTCCCATTTGTCTTTCTTGAACATGATGCTGGGAGAAAATCTGGAGCAAAAAGGGTCAAAAAAGCATAGGGTTTTCACCCAACTTCTAATAATCTAAGAATAATGGCCACAATGAAGTCAAATCTGTGAGCTGGTATGGAGAGTCTATGAGTTGGAAGTAGTATGAAATAGCAGGCATTCCTTATGCCCTTGGCATGGTCTTCAAAAAGTTGTCTTTCCAACCCCAGTAGAATAAACAATGTGTTTATGCAAACCCAAGCTGCTTGTGCTTTTATATTCCTCAATTCTTTACTTCTCTAGTATGTTCCCTAAAATAAGAAAATGAACTTTTAGTGACAACCAGAATGAAGGGGTTGTTGGAAGAACTCCTATATCAGAACTTCCATGCTGTCATTATTCTTAATTAGTGACTCTCAAATAGGAGTCAAAGGACCTGGTTTCCTATCTCATCTTTGCCACTTACTACTTTTATGACCTTGGAAAGAGAAGTGGGGTTATGTGGTAGATAGAGAGTAGATTGGGATCAAGAAGATCTAGATTGGGGAAGCTAGGTAGTACACTGGATAAAGCCCCTGCCCCGGAGTCTGGGAGTCCTTAGTTCAAATTGACCTCAGAAACTTATTAACCATGTGACTCTGGATAAGCCACTTCACCCTGATAACCACCCCTCCCCCCCAAAAAAGAAAAGAACTGAATTCAACTGTCACTTTTTTTTAACTTATTGTTCGACAACAGGAAAATCACAACTCAGCTCCCCAGACTACTCCCAAAGGTTTTAAGTTGCAAAGACTTTCCTCATCAAGAGTTTCCTATGTCAACAAAATGACAGGTTCAGTCCTCGTACCATTACCTTGGCTCAGGATATTCATCCTTATAACAAACAGGTCTGACTAGGTAATTTCTAGAGTCTTCTTAACAACTCTGACATTTTATGATTCTATGGTATTGTTCTAAAGCAGAGGGAGAAATGCTGGATGAGGAGGGATGATAGTGGAGATTATCTGGAAGTAACTGGGATAGAAAAACAAAAAAACATCAAAAAACTTTTTTAAAGCAAAGGAAGATTAGGAAGAAGGCATGTGTGAAAGTATTGTTAACATTGTAGTCAAAGTAAATAAGGAAATGGCAAAGTCCTGAGGTTTATTTGAAAATGGATAGTAGTCACCCTGTATTCTGTCTTCCTTAATCTAGAATTTTCTACTGTTTTGGCTCCCTTTAGTTCAATTCAGTATGTTTCAGAAGAACTGATTAAAGTTTTCAACCTATCTATAAGCCATCAGGTGGTCATCAACTTTTACCAAACTGGTTGTGATTGGCAGTAAGTGGTTAGGGAAGATCTACCCAGGTTCTTTCTAATTAACAAGGCCAGGTCATAAATCATCACATTTCAGAACAAGGAAAGAACTGAGTAAGATCATATAGTCTAACACTTCCTTTTTCCAGAGGAGGCAGCTAAAGCCCAGATTAATGACTTGTCCTAGGTCATCTATCATCTCAGGTCATATATAATTCCTAGGTCAGAGCTCTTTAATAATGGATAAAATAGGATGCTCAAATATAGGATTAATGTGATTCTCTTGGCTTGGTGGTCTTTGTAAGGGAAAGTTTAAAGGCTAGCTGGTAGGCTGTGATTAATACTTCTGGAAATTCCACTGGAAATTTCCCTCAGCCTTCCCTTCCACAGGACAAGAAAGACCATTTCAATAGTTTTTTAACTGTCTCTGATTTGTCTCTTCCAGATACAATCCATCTTTACTCAGCTGTCAAATTTTTCTAAGCATTGGACTGACCATGTTACCTCTTCCTGTTCAGTGAGCTCTAGCATCTACCTTTTACTTGCAGAATTTTAAGTATGAACTCCTGTTTGACCTTTCTAGGCTTCTCACAACTCCTTGCTGTCCATGAACTGTATAATCCAATTAACCATCCTACTTGTATTTCTTGAACTCTATCTCCTCTCTGTGACCTTGAACTGGCTATCCTCCATGCTTGGAATGCTCTGCTCTACATGTGTTTTAGTATCCTTGAAGACTCAGTTCACCTTCTGTGGGAAGTCTTTTCCAGTTCTTCCAGATGCTAATGCCTTCCCTTTCATCACATTATTTTCCACCTTCATTTCTGTATATGTATAGCTGAACAAAGCTGAAAGCATTCAGACTGGGCCCATTACAGATTTGTTACATCGCCTCATCTGGGTCCTCACAGCCCCTAGGCAGTTCTACCCAAACCTTATTAACTCACTATCCCACTCTCCACAGCTCTTCCAAAACTCTTCATCCCCCTCAAATCTCACATGGCTTCCCCTACCCCATCCTCTCAGATGAGAACTTTGATTTATATTTTACAGAAAAAATTGAGACAATTCACTCTGATCTCCCTTTTCCCTCCTCTGTCCTAACACTCAGATGCCTTCTGTCTCTTATCTCCTCCTTTACTCCACTTTTACATGAAGAGATGGCTCTACTCCTTATCAAGGTAAACCCCTCCACCTACATAAGCAATCTCACCCCTCTGCCATGCCCAAATTCTTTCTTATCTTTAAGCTTTCCCAGTCTACTGGCTCCTTCCCTACTGCCTACAAACACGCCTGTCTAGCAGTCATCCTCCTTGTTTGATCCTTCCATCCCTGCTAATATCCTTTATCTATTCTTGCCTTTTGTGACTAAAAAACTTGAGGCCATTTCTTTTTTTTATTGATATTTTACTTTTCCAATTATGTGTTATGAAAGTTTTTTAACATTCATCCACAAGCATATGCATATTTTTAAATTACCTAATTTCCTTCCACTCTCCTTTCTCACCCTCCACCCCTCAGCAGCTAACAGTCTGGTGAATATTATACATATACATTTGTGTTTAATGTTTATAGATTAGCCATTTTCTTTTTTGAAGAATTAGGATTAAGGGAACAGAAAACCATGAGGAGAGAAAAACATAAGAGAAAAAATTTAAAAGTGAATTGTAGGGTGGCTAGGTGGTGCAGTGGATAAAGCACTGGCCCTGGAGTCAGAAGTACCTGCATTCAAGTCCGGTCTCAGACACTTAATTACCTAGCCGTGTGGCCTTGGGCAAGCCACTTAATCCTATTTGCCTTGAAAAAAAATCTAAAAAGAAAAAAAGTGAATGTAGTGTCCATTCAGATTCTGTAGAGTTTTTGTTTTGTTTTTCTTCCTCTGGACGTGGATGGCACTACTGTCCATGAAAGGTCTCCTAGAGTCGTCCTAGCTCCCTGAACTGCTGAGAGGAGCTGCATCCATCAAGGTTGATCAACTCACAATACTGTTGTTAATGTGTACAATGTTCTCTTGGTTCTGCTCCTGACAGCATCAGTTCCTGTAATTCATTACATTCAATAGATGATTCCACTTTATCTCTTCCCATTCTTTTCTTAACCCTTTACAATCTGGCTTCCAATCTCACTGTTCCACTACAATTGCTCTCTTCAAATTTACCAGTGATGTCTTTAACTAATAAATCCAATGATTTTTTCTCAATCCTTATTATTCTTGACCTCTGACACTGTGGACCACCCTCTTCTCTTTCATATTCTCTTTTCCCTGTTTTTTGGATACTACTCTCTCCTATTATCTAAGAAAACACTGTCTTCTTTGCTGGATCCTCCTCTAGGCCATGCTCTCTAACCACCAGTATCCCTGAGAGTTCTGTCCTAAATTCACTCTATGCTACTCATTTGGCTATCTCATCAGTTCCGATAGATTTAATAACCATCTCTTTCCTGAGGATTCTGAAATCTATCCTGCCCTAATCTCTATCTGCTGACCTCTAAGCTCCCATTTCCAACTGCCTTTCAGATATTTTGAATTGGATGTCCAGTAGACATCTTAAACTCAACATTCCAACATAATTATCTTTCCCCCTAAAAGATACCCCCTTCCAAACTTTCTTATTTTAATTTTTTTTTTAGGTTTTTGCAAGGGAAATGGGGTTAAATGGCTTGCCCAAGGCCACACAGCTAGATAATTATTAAGTGTCTGAGGCTGCATTGAACTCGGGTACTCCTGACTCCAGGGCTGGTGTTCCATCCACTGTGCCACCTAGCCACCCCAAACTTCCTCACTTCTAAAGGCAGTTAACACAAGCCTAGTTCACCATACCCTCAACCTAGGTGTCATCCTCAACTCTTATCTCTCCTCCTCTATATCTAATCTATTGGCAAAGGCTACAATTTCACCTTTGCAATATCTCTCAAATACTCCTGTCCTACTGTTTGTGGGCATCAAGCCTCTTCCACTCCATTGTGATTTTTCCAAAGCACCGGTAAGATCAAGTCATCCCCTTCTCAATGAACTCCACTATTTCTATGTCATCTTTAGGATTAAATACAAAATCCTGTTTGATGTTCAAAGTCCTTCATAACCGTTTCTCCTCCCTCCTCCTCCTGCTTTTTTAAACTTGTACCTTACTTCACAACATGGACATTGGTCTCCTCGATGTTTCTCAAACAAATTCAAATTCAAATCCCTCTTCTGTTTACAGCCTCTGTGACCTTGGACAAGTCACACTACTTCTCTGAACCTCACCTTTGCCATCTGTACGATAATTGCCTTGGTAGCCTGAGATCTCTTTAGGGTCTGGGTCTATGAACACACAGCCCTAGGAAATGTTTTTAAGAATCCTGTTCTTTCCAATCTCCCTCTCCATGATTTGAGTCACTGGTAAGTTCAGTCCAAGCTTTGGGGGCATAAGGAGACCCTTCCTGACCCAACACTCACCCGCTTTATGTACGAAAGATCTTACAATCCCCAAGGTGAGGCACAGGGTCCTAGGAAGGGAGAACCACTTCTCGCTCCCCCTGGCCCTTGCCCCGGAGCCTCCCCTCCTCACATATGCTCCTTTATTCTAGATCCCTTCTCGCCTTGTTTCCACGTATCATTCTCATAATTTTGGGGGTTTTTGGCTTGTCCCGGATCCGGGGCACCAGGGAGGGCAGGACCCCCGTGAGGATGGTCCCAGGGCATCGTCCGCCTCATTAGAGGTCCGAGCCCCCCGGGACTCCACGTCCCCGCTGCCGTCGCGGGGAGGGGACGAGGACGAGGGGGCTCCTGCACGTGCGGGGCCGTCCGAGGCGCTGGGACCCGGGGGAGCCGCGGTGGGGGCCCCCACGGGCTGGACTTGAACCCACTCCTTCGCACTGGGCAAGGGCTTCAGCACGCGCGCGTCAGCCTTCTCGGAGGCGCCGGTTCGAATCCCACCCCCGGAGCGGCGCGCGGCCAGGGCGGGCCCTCCGGCCCCGCGGCGTCACCGGCCCGCGCGCGTGGGGGGCGGCGGGGGCTCGGCAGGAGCACGCGCGCCCTCCCCTTCCCGGCGCGTTTCGGGGCTCCGGGGGTGGGGCGAAGCCGGGGGAGGGGCTTGCGGGTTTAAGGTCAATGTTTTTTGAACCTATAGAAATTTCCCTCCAATTCTGAAGCGGCCCCTGGCTGGCGAACGCGCGGCCTCCTGCGCGGGCCGCCCGGGGCACGGCCCGGCTCCGTCCGGCCCCGCGGGCGCCGCGTCCGGCCCCGCGGGCGGAGGCTCGGGCCGCGGCCTCGGGCGGCTGTGCCGCGGGCGCGCGGGGGCCGCGGCGGGCGGCGTCCATTTTTGTTTTGCGGCCGTGCGCTCTCACAGCAGCTTCGGGGGACGAGGTTCCGCCTCCCCGCGGAAGGGGCGGGGCCTAGCGGGGAGGGGGCGGGGCCGGGCGTCGTGATGATTCAAACCGTCCAACCGGGGCGCCGCCTCGGGCCGCCGCCGCCAATGGGTGGGCGGGCAGGGGGCGGGGCGCGGGAGGCCCAGCGGGGTAGGGTGCGCGGCGGCTTTGGCGCATTTTCGGCTGGTTTGATTCATCCATTTTGAAGAGACGGGGGAACGGGGGGCTCGGCGGATCCCGGGGGCCTGGATCCGGTAGCGGCGGAGCCGGAGGAGCCAGCGGCCCGGGCCTCGGCGGCCAGCGCAGCCGGGGGGGGAGGGGCGCCCAGCGCGCGGGGTGGGGGGGGGGGGCCTGGTCTCGGCTTCCGCGGAGCTCCGGCCTCGGCTGCGAACATGTCCCGGCCCGTCAGGTCAGTGCGGCGGCGGCGGCGGCGGCGGCGCGGAGCCGGGCCGGGGCGCGGCGGGCCGGGCCGGGGAGCGGCGGGCGCCCTCGGGGCGGGGGCGTGCGGCGCTGGGCTCGGAGCTGGGCCGCTCGCTCTCGGCGCGCCGCCGCTTCCCTCGGGGCCGGCGCGCGCCTCCGTGCGTGGGGGAGGGGAGGGGCGCGGGGGGGGGGGGCCGCCGGGGCGCGGGGGGGGCTGCGGCGCGCACGCGCGTGCTCCCTCCCGGCGCCCGCCCCAGTGTGGCGCGGCGCGGCGGCTCCGGCGCGGCCCGGAGGGGCGGGGGCTCCGCGAGGGGAGGGCGGGGGCGGGAAGGCGGCCCCCAGGCCCCGCGCCCGGCCTTTGGCGCTGTCCTCGCCGTGGGGGCGGCGCCCGGCGCCCGGGCCCGCCCCCGGCGCCCGGGCCCCGCCCACGCGCGGGCGGGGCGGGGCCCCCGAGTGACAGGCGCGGGCGGGAGCGCGGGCCGGAGCCGCCGCTGCCCGGGCCCGGGCCGCCCCTGCGCCCCCAGGCCCCGCGCCCGGGCGGGGGTGGGCCGGCCCCCCTGGGCCCTGCGGGGCGTGTGCGGGCAGAGCCGCGGCGCCTGGCAGGAAGGGAGTTGTCCGGGGCCCCCCGAAACGCCCCGTCGGAGCTTCCCCGACGGGAGAGCGAGGGCCTGGCGGCGCTCGGAGCGCCCGCGGCCCGCGGCCGTGTCGGCGGATCCAGGAACAGCAGAGCCCCCAGCGGCCCGGGAGCACGAGGCCTGGCCGGGCCGGGCCGGGCCGGGGCCGGGGCCGGGGCCTGCCCCACCTGCATCAGCCTTGCCCTGGGCGTTTTAGTCTCTTTCATTTGGCCTTAGTTGGACCTTTAACAAACATGCTTAAATTGTCAGTTGGGGTTTTTTTTAGCATCTTAACTGCGAATTTATACATTCAAAAATTACTCAATAAAAGCAGCATTTAGATGCCTTAAGACTCAATACTTGGGGGTTTGGTAGCTGGGCTGCACGTGGGGGAGGGGCCGGGCCGGGCCGGCGCCGCTGCCTGCGGGGCCTCCTCGCGCTGGTGGGCTGATCTGATTGGTTTTTGGTTTTTTCTATTTAGAAGCTATGACCGATAACAAACTCAAAAGTAGTGTTTCTTGATTTTACTTTCCTCCAAGAGTCTTACCCTCAAAATGAAGTCTCTTTTGTTTTTTAGGTTTTTTTGCAAGGCAGATGGGGTTAAGTGGTTTGCCCAAGGCCACACAGCTAGGTAATTATTAAGTGTCTGAGACCAGGATTTGAACTCTGGTACTCCCGACTCCAGGGCCAGTGCTTTATCCACTGTACCACCTAACCTCCCCAAGCCTTTTCCTTTTAAGGTATAATTAACCAGAGTACAGTTAGGTAAGTTTACTTTTGTTAGGGAATGAATATTATTGACAATTTTGTTCTCTTTAGGTAAAAATCAATTTTTAATACGGTCCAGCCTTGTGTTACAAAAGTAGATAATAGCGAATTAGTGAATTCTTTCCTTCATTGAAATTTTAATAGTGTTCTTGTTATGGGATGGTGCAATAAATTCTGTAGTTTTTGTGTCTTTCATTTAGACCTTGTCTTCCTGTTTCTTTAGCTTCTCTATTAATATTAAATAAATTAGTTAGGAAATTAGAAGTGTAATTAAAAAAAGTGTTTACTCTGGCTTCCATTGGTAGAAACTTGTTTTGTCACGTGATCCTCTGTGGTTTTGTTTGTGTGTGTGTGTGAGAGAGAGAGAGAGAGAATATCCCAAAATCATAGCGTCCATAGGGTTTTCTTGGCAAGTGTTTGCCATTTTCTGCTCCAGTGGAAGGCAAACAGGCTAAATGATTGCCCAGGATCACACAGCTAGTAAGTGTCTAAAGTCATATATTTGAACTGAGGTCTTCCTGACTCCAGGATCAGCATTCTATCCACAGAGCCATATAGCTGTCTCAAACTACTTTGATAGAAAGTATTTTGTTGAGTTAACTCCTCTGGACACTTTGGGGTGCGGAGAGGGAGAAAATATTACTGTAGTTTGTTAAAAGCCATATGTTCTTTGATACCTCTATCTTTACGTTTTTTTGAAAGACAATGAGGTTAAGTGATTTGCCCAAGGCCACACAGCTAGGTAATTACTAAGCGTCTAAGGCCAGATTTGAGCCCAGGTACTCCTGACTTCAGTCTGAATACCTAACAAAAGCTAGGATATTAAAGATTCTGTCCTTTCCTAGCAACCAAGCATACACAATACCCCATGGACATTTTTTAAGTGTTTTTTTCAATCTTGTTCATTTTCCCATTCTATTTCCTAATTATCAAAGAATGGTTAATAATTGATTTATTTTAACATTTTTAAAATTGTTTGGTTTAAAGTCATTTGATTTCACCCTCATCAAAACCCTCTGAGAAGTGGTATTAATCTCAGTTTAACAAATAAGGAAACTGAGATTGAGAAGTTACATGTTTTGCTTCAAATAGAAAAATCTTGGTCTTGGGACTCTTGAGTATAGTTCTCTTTGTAGTAATGGAGATCTTGTTAAAGGAACATCACACAAGCTATTTGTCCTTTTCCTTTGTAGCTCATCATCACAGTCACCATAGGCCCACCAGACTTGGCCATTTCAGCTGTTCCCTTTGGACCTGTGATCTTAAGGTTATGAGGGAGTTTTTGCTCTAGCATAAATTTAAAACTTTTAAATTCAGTTATATAAAACAATTTAAAAAATACTCTTTGCCATACTTTATCCTTATCTTGTTTATGGCTTTTAGAAAAATGATTCAAAACTTTCTTCATCTTCTTAATTGCTCCTTTCAAAAGCAAGAATTTTGTTTAGGACATATCTGAAGTCTAAAAAATCAGAGAGAGAGAGAGAGAGTTATGATTAATACCCTAACACTCCAGTATAATTATAAATCGTAGAGGCTATTTGAAAGATTCATATTAAAATTATTTCACAAATAGGCAGTAGAGTGTTTCCTTATACTTGTATTTCTCTTCCCCAATTCCCCCATTTTTATTCTTTCTTTTAAAAACAACATACATATAAAAAGAAATGCCTTAAACCCCATTATCTTTTAAATGTACATTTTATACATGTAGGACCTTTCTAAACAAAATTCTAGTGATTCAGGATCATTCCTTAAGAAACCTGCTTTTTCTCCCTTGAAGTTCAATTTTTGAAATTTTAAACAAGTTATGGATAAGTTAAATGTTAAACATTTTGACATTTTGTAATATCTATATATTGAAATGCACTGCAAATATGGTATCTTCAGTATTTTTAATTTCCTTGTTTTTTGTGGGAAGGAAAAAAGTAACATTTTGGAAATGACAATAGCAATTTTCAGTTGTCAAGAACTACTTAATGGGTATCTAGAAGAATTAAGAAAGGGACAGTTGATATTACTTAAACTATATTTTGATGAGCCATCCTCAGTGTTGAATATATTCTTTTTTTTTTTTTTGTTAGGTTTTTGCAAGGCAAACGGGGTTAAGTGGCTTGCCCAAGGCCACACAGCTAGGTCATTGTTAAGTGTCTGAGACCAGATTTGAACCTAGGTACTCCTGACCCCAGGCCTGGTGCTTTATCCACTGAGCCACCTATCCGCCCAAATATATTCTTTATAAATAAGCACTGACTCTTAACACCAAAATGTTTTCAGAAAACCTGGCCTATTTTACATATAAATGATCTATTTACTTCATTCAACTTGATTTTTTAAAATTATAATTTCAGGAGATATTTAAGCACTGTGATTCAGATTCAAGTCCTGTCTCTTCTACTCACTATCCTCTATCTTTCCTAGACTTCATTTTTTTAAGAGATAAATTGAGGGGCGGCTAGATGGTGTAGTAGATAAAACACCAGCCTTGGAGTCTGGAGTACCTGGGTTCAAATCTGGTCTCAGACACTTAACAATGACCTAGCTGTGTGGCCTTGGGCAAGCCACCAACCCCGTTTGCCTTGCAAAAACCTTAAAAAAAGAGATAAATTGAGAGCATTGATGTAAATGGCTTTTTTTGAGCTGGCAACTTTAACATTTTTAGTCTAACTTACCATGTCATGATTGTTACTTAAAAAAATTTGGCTTGGAATTTTTTTCAGTAATAGTTATGGGATTAGAGCCAAGAGGTTCCTAGAAGACAAGGAAAATATTAGGAAGAGATAATAAAGTATGAGACATGAGGTAAATGTGCCTTACCGAAATGAAAGTAGTTATTTATATAGCATTCCTTAATGTTTGTAGAAGATCATGAATACATTTATTTCCTGTAAGTCCCTCCACTCTGTGAGGTGGGTACAGTAGGTCTTATCTCCATTATACAAATGGGAAAATGGATGTCAGAGAGTGGCTAAGAGTCTATGGTCACACAACTAGTAAGTAGGCTGAATTTGAGCTCAGCTCTTTGTGACCTCAGGTTCAGCATCCAGTGAAGGGACTTACTTATGAAGAATTGTAGTAGATGATAGTGTTAACGTTTAAAAACATTCCTGGTTTTTTTTAAACTGCTCTTTTGTTCTTGCTGTTTTCATTCCCAATATATCCTTCCCTTCTCTACTTACAAAGACTAAAGAAGGTGATATAGCAATATGTGCCTTTGTTCTTAGCTCTTCCCTCACCCTCCAAAAAAGAGTTGAGAGGTACATTTTCTCATCTCTTGCTGAAATGTAAGGTTGGTTACTATGTTTAGCTATCCCCCAGTTAATTGGCATCTGCATTAATTCTGGTTCTTTGCTTTTATCTTGGTCTGTGTGAGATCTTTTCAGTTGACTTCAATATACATGCTTAGTGGGTTCTAGGGTTCAACGTTTTTAGTCTGTTTCTCAGCATGATTGTGCATTTTGATTTTTAAAAAAAAATAAATTAAGTTGTTTGTAATTTAATCTTTAGTTTGCCAGAAAGTACTTTTTCCAATTTAGGAGGCATCATGATGGAAGAAAAGAACGATAGACTAGGAGTTAATGCTATCTGAATTCTAATTGTAGCTCTGTAGCTGTGATCTTGGGCTAGTCATTTACATGGTAAAGTAGGATTTCATCATTTTTTTCTAATATGTAAAATGAGAAAATGGTTATAATTTTTTATAAAAAATTGATTTTATTAACAAAACATTTTACTTGTCTTCCCCTCACCAGAAACACCAGCTATGTCAAATGATGCAGATATTTTATTATAGTTTTAATTAGCAGGTTCTCTCTATTTTCTTTGCCTTTCAAATTAAAAAAATCATTGTGTCAGTTAACTCTGGTTGGTTCTTTGAACTATTCTTCAATTCTAGTCCTGTTGTTAAATAATAGAAAGTTTTACAACCTGGCAGATAGTAAAACACTTGAGTATGTGCCATAAAATGTTTAAATGATTGTCTTCAAAAAGGAAATCAGGAACTTTATTGCTGTAGTCAAATCAACAAGTATGGCCCAGGCTCTATTGCTAAGAACTATGGATACAAAAAAATATCAAAGACAGGCCCTTACATTGAGGAGTTTATAACCCAGTAGGGGAGACAGCAAGTAAGCAACTAGGTTCAGACAAGTTAGTACAAATTGGAGAGAATCTCAGAGAGAGGACCCTTAAATTAAGGGGACTGGCAAAGGCTTCTTGCAAGAAGGTGTAATTTTAGTTAAGACTTCAAGGAAGTCAGGAGATGGTGAGGAGGGAGAGGATTCCAGACTTGAGATATCAGTGAAAATGCACAGAACCAAGAAATGAAGTCCTGCACTTGGGTTAAGAGACTGGACAGGACTTGGCAACAGATTGGATGGGGTAATTTGTGTGATGCGAGAGGAAGGTTAAGGTTAAATTTCTGAGTACTCTCAACTGTATTAGGAAAATTAGGAAAGGGGATGAAGGAGAGTAATGTATTCAGTTTGGACATGACTACCAGACATCCAGTTCAAAAGGCTATAGCTTTAGGTAGATCAACATATTCAACAAATATCAATTAACCAAAGTACTATGCTAGACACTGGTGATACAAGGACAAAGTGAGTGATGGTCCCTCCCCCTAAGAAGCTTCCATTCTTCTTGGGGCATGTGTTTCTATTTAACTTCATACAATTTGAGAGGGAGACGGCTTTAATGTTAAGTATTTGGAAAAGTCTCTCTGTTGGGTATTTCTTCTTTTGGGGGGGTTTTGTTTTTGTGTTTGTTTGGTTTTATTTTTGTTTTTTAGTTTTTTTGGCAAGGCAAACAGGGTTAAGTGGCTTCTCCAAGGCCACACAGCTAGGTCATTGTTAAATGTCTGAGGCTGGATTTGAACTCAGGTACTCCTGACTCCAGGACCAGTGCTCTATCCACTGCACCACCTAGCTGCCCCTTATGTTTCTTGAGCATAAATTTGAAAGAAACTAACTATTCCAAGAGGTAGAGGAAAAGGAATGTATTCAAGGAACGGAACCTGTGCAGAAGCATGGGATTAGAGGTAGTACCAAACTTGAGAAGATAGTGAGTGAGCTAGGCTTGGGTGAATAGGAGAGGTGTGGAATAAGCAGACCAAAGTAGGGTGTACTTCATATTTCAAACTAAGGAGTGTTCATTTTATCATAAAGACTACCCCAAGATGTCTCATGCTGTCTTGAACTATCACATTCTCCCACTTATCAGTAAGATAATGGTGATAATGTCTCTTTCATTTTTTTTTTACGTTTGATGCTTTTGGAATTTTATACCTGTATCATTTGCCAATATCCCACCTTCCTTTATAGCAAAGAAAAAACAGTTAGGCCAGTGATCTAAAAACTCTTAACCCAAAAGTATATCTCAATGATTTTTTTTTTTTAGAACAAAGTTTAGACATTGTAAATTATCTGATATACCTTAAATTTGTTTTCATTTAGTCATTGGGTAGACTTCTACTGAGTTAGATTTCTTCTCAGTGTCATTTCATACAAGTTTTCCTTTGTTTCTCTGAATTTCTCATATTCTGGCTTCAGTATTAGAAAAATTTTCCTTTTTTATAAAATTGTTTTTAAATAAATAAATCTGTTTTTAAACCACCTCCATTTCTGAATATAATCCTTCCTTTGGGAACTAACTGTAGTCAGTATTTCAGGGAAGAGAAGGAAAAACATGGCTTGCATCTTTAGGAATTTAACCTTATTGCCTCTTATTTTCGTAATTACATTGATGATCATGAAAAAGTTGCAAGACTGCCATGACAACCCCCCAACATTGTGATAAAAACATTAGAATTTCTGAAGAGCAAAAGAAATAGTATGTGAAAGAGCCACATAATGTCCAAGAGCCCTGTGTGTGCTTGATACTCTTTTTTGCTTTTTGTTTTTCAGATCACCTCCTTGCTTTCAGAAGTTCATCTGAGAAACTGCAATCTAATTAACATTTCTTTTATACATATCCAGGATCAAGGTTTACAATGGATCTTAGAGAACATCCAATTCAGACCTCTTTTTGGTGGATAGAAGTAGGGTTGAAACCTTTGGTGGTTTTTATTTTACTCTATCAAATATGATTTCATCGGGTCTTTTCTTTGAGGTGACAAGTCCTATCTAATCAGTATCTAGCATATACTAGCTATCTGATACTTAAAATCTTGCTGCAGCATTACAAAGTTAAGTTTTAGTGTGACTTAAATTGTACTACATACAGTAGGGTAAATGATATAGAATAGAGAAGTTTGGGAATGGTTGTCTTAGAATAAACTGTAGCTTATAAAAGAGGCAGTGTTTACCTAACTGTAGAAATAGCATTTCCAAATTGATAGCAGCTTATAGGGATTGTAAATTAAACTTGAAAAATGTCAAAAGAAACTACCCTAAGACCATTCTTATTCATTCACATTCTTTCCTTTCCTTACTTGATATGCTTCTAAGAGCCTATGCTTCTTTTTATGTTCTTGTGTATTTTTTTAACATTCTTGCATTTTCTGAGATTGTACTTGCAGTATATTCTTTAAGCAATTAAATATGAAAGTACCTGTTATAGATGTTAATAACCTAGAAACTTCCATTGTTTGGAGTTGTTATGACTTACATATATTTTTTAAAAAAAATTGAGAAGAGGGATGTTCTTTTGAAATGCGATTGATTAATAATGGGGGAGAGCTAGGTGGTGTGGTGAATAGAGTACCAGCTCAGGAGTCAGGAGGACTTGAGTTTCAAATGTGGCCTCAGATACTTAATAATTGCCTAACTGTGTGACCTTGGACAAGTCACATTGCCTTAAAGAAAGAAATAGAATTAGTTGTCTAACACAACAAATAAATGGCACCAACAAAGCCTAAATATTTTGTAAATTTGGATATTTTTTCCTCTCACATAATTCTGGTGAAATAAATTATTTGCAAAAGAAGTAATTGGTAAGGAGTACATCAAAAAGTCCAATCAACAAATGTATGTGTATTATTGGTGTATAATGTGTGCTGTTTGATTTCATCCTTCCCAATCCCAGATTAGAAATACTTCAAGGGGGTGGCTAGGTGGTGCAGTGGATAGAGAGAGCACCCACCCTGGAGTCAGGAGTACCTGGGTTCAAAATCTGGTCTCAGACATTTAATAATTACCTAGCTGTGTGGCCTTGGGCAAGCCACTTAACCCCATTGCTTTGCTATATATATATATATATATATATATATTTCAAGAGCAAAAACATGAGATTTGGGGAAACTGAAAAGTTAGCGAATGAAATTATTTTCATCCAGAACTTTACTAGAGAGGTGCTTCATGTTCATGGTCAAGCTGTAACTATGTCACATCTCTTTTATCTTCCCTAATAGAGAATAATAAAGTTTGGAGGATTCAGGAATTGTGTGTGTGTGTGATTTTGAGTAGATAGTTTCATATTTGTATTTAAATAATGCCTTGGGAGTTTACAGCACAAATCATGATTAAACAACTTTATTGCTATTGCCCTCCAGGCCTTTGTTCTCTTCTTCCTTCCATTCTTCATTCTAATCTAGTATGTTGGTAGGAGACTACTGCATCACTATCTCATGTTTGAAAGAAGCCTGAACCAGACTTTGGTCTGTTTTCATTTACTCCCCTTTAAAGTGAAGGGGTCAGGCTAATCTCAAAGATCCTTGTCAACCTAAAAATGGACTTTTCCAACTTCTTAGTTCACATCTTCTCTGAGTCAAGGAAGTAGCATTTGTCTTAAAAGGCTTTTATTTCTTGGGCTTACAGGAATAAAGTAAAAGGGATCTTCCAAGGATTTTAAGGAGAGATTTACTGAATAATTCCTATTACCAGGCAGATAAGATTTAACTATAAGAGGATATTATGATTGGAAAAGCATTTGATTAAACCCTTATGATATAGCTAGTACAAAAGGATATAAATTCAAGAGTGAAGAGAGCCCCTGCTTTCAAGATGTTTACATTCTAATAGGAGAGCCAACATCGAAACTGATAAAGGAGACCAGCAAGGACAGTAAAGATGTCCTTTAAAAGATAGTGGGTGAGGGGCAGCTAGGTGGCTTAGTGGATAAAGCACCAGCCCTGGAGTTAGGAGTATCTGGGTTCAAAATCTGATCTCAGACACTTAATAATGACCTAGCTGTGTGGCCTTGGGCAAGCCACTTAACCCCATTTACCTTGCAAAAACCTAAAAAAAAAAAAAGTTAGTGGGTGAGAAATTATTTTTGCACATGCTTTTAGTATGTAATGTAAAAATTATCCTTGACTATTAGGAATTACTAAGCACATAGTTTAAAATCCTTTGTCCACTTTAACAATTTGTAGGGGGGTTTCCCCCCTCATTCTTTCTTAAAATTTAACTGGGAATAATTGAGAATTTATATTTTTGATTCTACTAAAAAGAAAATGCTATGTTGGTAAATTATTTTTCTGCTCCTTTAAAATGATACAAATGAATCTGAAGTATTAATCTTATAATAGAAACTAATTTTCACTAAAATAGAACTGAACTTTTAATGCATCTGTTTTTTGGCCTCTAGTAAATCTTTATTACATATGTTACAAGGGTCCCTCTCTTATACAGCCTGTTTTAATGTCTTTCTAATGTGAAAGTCTTCATATTTAGAATTTAATTTTTTATGCCCTAATGTTACTTCAATATTCTAATAGAATTGTGGTTTTGTAGATGTCCTACTGAATGCCTTACAGTGAAAGAGCTGACTGAGGGTTTGCAAATGCTATTCCTGCTGTAGAAGTTTTAACATCCTGGACAAGTTTGACCTGGCTGCAGACTGTCTTTCTGAGGAACAGGTTTGCTGAGCACAAATAGACTATGCTCCTCCCTGGTCAGACTATTTATCACCTATGGCATAGATGTCAATCTCATGCCCAAACCAAGCTAAAATTAGGAAATGTTTAACAATATAAATAAAATTTCAACATAATGCTAATTTGTGGTTTTTTTAAAGTCTGTATTTTACTTGTTGAATCCATTCTATTTGAGTTTGATACCACAGTCTTATGGCATATTTCAGTGACTTTTACAGTTCCTTTCCTTCCTAAAATGTGGTAGTCAGAACTGAATCCAATATTCTAGATTTGATATGAGTAGGGATCATTGTCTACAGTGTCCCACTGAGGGGAGCCCTGAAACCCCATTAGTTTGTTTGATATCAAAATTTGATAGCAAATCACTACTGATTCATTAAAATCTCCTAAACTCCATATTATTTTCAGATGAACTGCTGTCCAGCCTCCATTATGTAATTGCAATGTTTATTTTTTAATCTCTATATAAAGTTCTAAATTATCATTTAGAATTTTTAGTTGCCCATCTAACTTTGTGTCATCTAC
Source organism: Macrotis lagotis (assembly GCF_037893015.1). NCBI lineage: Eukaryota > Metazoa > Chordata > Mammalia > Peramelemorphia > Peramelidae > Macrotis > Macrotis lagotis. The sequence continues at coordinate 106,034,535 of NC_133659.1, read as the reverse complement.
AAATTTGATAAACATGCCTTGAAAAGAATAAGGGGGTAATCCTAATTCCTCTTTCACAACATGACTAATAAGAAAATATGTTAAACATGATTGTACACGTACAGCTTTTACCAGATTGTTTGCCAACACAAGGAGGGAGGTGGCAAAATATGGAACTCTTATTTGCAAATGTATGCATGTTGAAAACTACCTTTGCGTATAATTTGAAAAATAAAATTCCAATTGAAGAGAAAAAAAATAGAGCCCACTTTCCAAGTTAATATCAACCCATCAGGGGTGGCTAGGTGGCATAGTGGATAAAGCCCCGGCCCTAGAGTCAGGAGTACCTGGGTTCAAATCCAACCTCGGACACTTCATAATTACCTAGCTGTGTGGCCTTGGGCAAGCCACTTAACCCTGTTTGCCTTGCAAAAACCTAAAAAAAAAAAAACCCCATCAGTGACTGTACTTTGGTTGTTAAACCAATTCTGAATCTAAGTATCTGGATCGGCACTTAACCAATATCTACCCAATTTGTCCATATGAATTGCCTGAAAAATTTTGTCATAACTTTCCATTGCATTTTATTTAATTGTTACTGTCCTTTGTTTTTTGACAATTTTTCCCATGGCAAGTATTTTGAACCCAGTTCTCATTCAAAAATCCCCTCCTTTTCCAAAACCCTGATTTAACACTAGATATTAATACTTGATGTTTATCAGTTTGTTTTGAGATTAAGAGTGACTATTTATTCCACAACTTCATAAAAAATATTTTCAATAGCAGAAACACTTTGAACTTTCTACTCACGTAAATGAAACTGGGCTGGTTAGCAATAAGTTTTCCCATAAGCCATTGGATAATTTTCAATACAAAATAAACGTATTGGAATATATAACATTAGAATAAAAAATTAAGTGTGTTAATGCATTTGTCTGTGTAGACACAGCTTATATTTAGAGCAAACTATTAGTTCATGCATCATGTAAAAACTCAGGTTGCTTAATCAACAGTCTTTTTCCTTTCCTACCTCCTCCCATGTTGTAAAAGAAAGAAAAAAAATAAAACCTTTATTAGTCATTCAAAACATTCCCTTTTGGCCATGTATTCTAAAACTTAAATTTCTACTCCAAATCGATTACCTTTCTCTCTGAAGGGCTCTAGAATTATCATTGTATATTGACATTGATCAGTTTTAAAATAAGAATTGAGGGTCTCATCCTATCACCCACACCTGAACTTTTACAACCTGTATAAGTCTTCTTATATTTTACAACCTCCTTTATAGACTCTGCTATCTGGTGACCCTTGGCCTCCTTGCTATCCCATGAACAAGACATTTCATCTCTAGACTAAGGGTATTTTCATTTTTAGTCTCCATTTCATGGAATTCTTTTCCTTCCTCATCTCCAACTCCTGACCTCCTTGGCTTCCTTCAAGTCCCAACTAAAATCCTATTTTCTTGAGTTTTACAGTTTTTCCCCCTAATCTTACTTCCCTCCCCCCCACAGAAGGCAATCTGCCAGTCTTTACATTGTTTCCTTGGTATACATTGATCCAAATTGAATGTGATGAGAGAGAAATCATATCCTTAGGGAAGAAAAAGTATGAGATAGCAAGATTACATAATAAGATATCATGTTTTTTTTCTAGTCCTTGGTCTTTGTTCAAACTTCACCATTCTTTCTCTGGATACAGATGGCATTCTCCATTACAGATAGCCTCAAATTGTCCCTGATTGTTGCACTGATGGAATGAGCAAGTCCTGCAAGGTTGATCATCACCCCCATGTTGCTGTTATCTCTTATTTATTCTTAATATATTTTGTTTATATATAGTTGTTTTCGTGTCTTCCCCCTCCACCCCCCCATTAGACTGTGACCTCCTTGAGAGCTAGGACTGCATTTTACTTTTTATTTGTAATTCTAGCACCTGTGTATCAGACATATAGTATGAACTTAAATTGATTGCATTAGTTCATTTAAATCTTCCCAAGTTTGTCTGAGGCCTTGCCCTCCATCATTATTTATGGCATAGTAACATATCATATTCATAATTTGCTTATCTGTTCTCCAGTTGGTGGGTATTCCTTCAGTTTCCAATTTTTTTGTATGCATGGATCTTTTCCCTCTTTAATCTCCTTGAATTATAGATCAAATACTGACGTGGATCAAGGGTTTGCACAGTTCAGTAACTTATTGAGCATAGTTCCAAATTGTTTTTTCAGACTGACTAGGCCAGTTCAAAATTCCTCCAACAATGTTCCTTAATGTATCTGTGTACTCTTTGTATTTGTTATGAAGTACCCATTCATATTCTTTTGGTTATCAATTGGGGAATTACTCTATACATTTGAATTAAGTTCTCTAATTTAGAAGTGTCAAACATGGGGCTACATTGCTGCTCACAATACTCCTGAGTGTGACCTGAACCAAATTTAAATGTAATTAAATTTTGATTAAAATTAAAATATATTTGGAAAATATTCAACAACAAAATGTAGTAAAATTATTACATTGTAAAATTTCATCACCATGCAGCCCACAGGGAGCCTTATAAATGTATTAATAAACTCTTAACAAAAATTGCTATTGAGTTTACTACTACTGGCTTATAAATCTTAGAAATGAGACCTTTGATGCAAACAACTTTTACCCCTCCTGTTTACCTGCTTTTCTGAGGTCCTTTATTAATTTCAAATTCTATTGCTATGAAAGTTTTAAAGACTCAGTTATGCTTAACTTTGCATCTTGTTTCTATACATTTTTGTTTGTTTAAAACTGGTTCTTACATGAGAATACAAAGAAGGTTGCCTTCTGTTCAGTTTTTTAATTATGCATCTACTTGCTATAAAAATCAGTATTCTTCTGGATGAGATTATGGGAAATCACATTAGAATTCAGTTTACTAGTCCTTAGTCCAGGGAATTGGGGGTATACTTATACTTAAGGGGGAAAAGTCTTTTTTTGTTGTTAGTTTTGGTTTATTTTAGGTTTTTTTAGGTTTTTTGGCAAGGCAATGGTAACGGTTAAGTGGCTTGCCCAAGGCCACACAGCCTTAAGTGTTTGAGGTTGGATTTGAACTCAGGTCCTCCTGACTACAGGGCCAGTGTTCTGTCCACTGCGACATCTAGCCTTCCCAAAAAATATCTTTTAAAAAATTTTAGTGACAAAGTTTTAATTTGATGATTTTTTTTGTATCATCTTGCTTGTAGGCTAGGTAAATAAAATCTCGTGGATAAAGAAATATGATCATAGTTGGAATTCAGGATGTTTACCAAAAGCAGAGCCACTATTAACTTTGATACTTTTCTTAATGATGATTTCATTCTCATGAAAGTAGGAAACCAAAGAGGGGGAAATTCTACACTTAGATTTTCACTAACAAGGAGAAATTCGTTGCTAGAATGGAAATCATAGGAGTGTTTGGAAAAAGTGATCATTTCTTCCTAGAGTTTCTGAAAAAGAGAAGAAAGTCAAATAATATTCTGACATGTACCCCAGATTTGAAAGTCAATTTGAGGGTTCAGAAGGAAGATAGAATTGATCCTATAGGCTAAAATTCCATTGGATAACACAACTCAGAAATGAAAGTTTTTTATCAGTCAATAGGGTGATTTGGCAAGAGCATTGTAACTTCAAGCAATAAGGAGGTAATCATCCTATTATATATAGTCTGTATTAGCCAGACCTCATGTGATATATTGTGTTGAGTTTGGAAAGTTACATTAATTGACTAGAAGACTGTTCAGAGAGGGGCAGACAGGAAGGTGAAAGATGTTGAATTCGTAACATGTATGGGTCAGTTAAAATTTGTAGATTTCGGGGTCTTTTTACTTTTTTTTTCCTAATTATATGTAAAAACAATTTAGAACATTGTTTTTAAAAAAAAATGAGTCTCAGATTCCCTCTCCCTCCAATTTGATATAGGTTGTATTTGTATAGTCATGCAAAACATTTTCACATTAGCCATGTTAAAAAAAGAAGAGACCTCTTAAAAATAAAAAGTATGTTTCAGTCTGCATTCAGACTCCCCATCAGTTCTTTCTCTAGAGAGTAGATATCATTCTTCATCATAAGTCCTTTGAAATTTTCTCAGATAATTATATTGCTGAGACAGCTTAGTCATTCATAGTTGATCATGGTATAATATTGTTAGTTTATACAATGTTCTCCTGGTTCTTCTCACTTCACTTTGCATTCGTTTTCATATAAGTCTTTCCAAAACTATCCTGCTTAAAGCACTCTAGTACAGTCATATCTCACAGTTTGTTCAAGCATTCTGCAATTTATGGACATCTCCTCCATTTCCAATTCTTTGCCACCTCATGAATTGCTATAAATCATGTAGAGTTAAAGGTATACTGAGGCTCAAAGTTTTGAGCACAATAAATTTTTAGTAAAGCACAAATTTATCAATAAATAGGGTCTCTGCTTCCTTAGCAAAGCTAAGATCCTGAATGAGGGAAATAGCTCTATTTTGTAGTTTTGGAGAGTACACAGAACTGAGGACAACATGATTGATTTGAAATTGGGAATGGGAGGCACTCAACAGTTCCTCCTGTGACTTAAGAAATGTTCAGTATTTGAGTCTTCCTGCAAAAGTGCACCAAACTATTTTTGATTATAAACCAGATATCCTTGAAAGATAACCATAGAGTATAAAAGATAATAGATCAGATTCTGATGTTCACCGACATCCCTCAAAAATAGATTTCCTTGAAGCAAGAATAGAACGGTGATTAGCAAGAGAACTGAATTACTAAACTTAACTCATTACAGGCCAAGTTCAGAGGTAAAGAACCATGACTTAGGGAGAAATAGAACAAAATCAAATGATTGTGAATAGATTCAGCTTTTTTTGTTGTGGTTTGTTTTTTTTTTGTTGGTTTTTAGATTTCCCAAGGCTGTGAGGTTAAGTGACTTGCCCAAGGCCACACAGCTAGGTAATTATTAAGTGTCTGAGGTCAGATTTGAACCCAGGTACTCCTGACTGCAAGGCCGATGCTCTATCCACTGGGCCACCTAGCCGCCCCAGATTCAGTTTTTAAAAGAAATGGAATCCATATGATCATTTCACAACTTGAGTCGTTCCCCAATTTTTGGATATACTCTGTTTCCAATTCTTGACTACCAGGGCTGCTATATAAGAACTGCTAAAACTGTTTTTTGTACATAGAAGTCCAACTTTTTCTTTGATTTGTTTGGGGTACAGATCTGCTAGTGGTATTGCTGCTTGCTTCAAAGGGCATGCATTGTTTTATATCCATTTGGGTTCAGTTTCTAGTTGTTCTACAGTTCACAACTTCACCAGCAATGTATTAGTATCTCAATTTTTCTACTTCCCCTCCAACATCTGTAATTTTCCTTTTTTGTTATATTAGCTTGTCTGAGAGGTGTGAGGTGTACTCAAGAGTTGTTTTAATTTGCATTTCTTTAATGTGGAGTTTAAAATTGCCCCAACCTACAGTAAAAGAAACATGAGGCAGAGCCAGTGTCACTTTATTAAAGGAGTCCATGGGTCCTTTTAACAAAGTGGACCTCAGATCGTCCTCCTGATCTGAGATACCCTTCATCTAGGACCTTATTTTTATAAGGTTTGATATGCAAATATGCAGAAGAGGCATGATAGAATACAGAATCTCATTGGTTTTAATAGACCTTGTTCTTGAGAACCAGAAATTAAGATGGTCACTTGCTCTGCTCATATTGGCCAAGAGAGGTACTAAAGTAAGTTGTAGGACTTTCCAAAGAACCACTTATACAGGGTTTGGACATAACTGGTAAACAGGTAATATTATGTTAAAATTTGAGGTCTGCTTTAAATGACCCACTCTAAAGCCTGTTTTATTTAATTAACCTTATATAATTTATGTGAAATATTAAACTGATTGATGCTGATTTAATTAGATTAGAGATGCAAATGAATCATTTCTCATACCAGTCAATAGTGATGTAGAGCATTTTTTGATCTAAATAGCTTTGAATAATTCCAAAAAATTGCCGGTTTACATTCTCTGACCATTTATCAATTGGGGAATGACTTATAACCTTATAAATTTGACTCACTTGTTTATTTGACAAATGAGACTTTTATCAAAGGAAGTTTGCTATCTTTTTTTTCCAATTTTCTTTCCTTCTAATCTTGGTGATATTGGTCTTGTTTGTGGAAAACCTTTTTAATTTAATTTAATGTACTCGACATTATCCATTTGACAGCTTATATTGTTCTCTACCTCTTTTGATCATAAATTTTTCCCTTCTCCATACATCTGAGTTGGTAAGGTATTCCGTGTTCTCCTAATTTGTTTACCTCACTCTATGTCAAAATTATGTGCCTATTTTGATTTTATCTTATAAGTATACAGTCTGAAATGTTGGTCTGTACCTAGTTTCTGCCAAACTGTTTTCCACTTTCCCTAACAATATTTGTCATATCATGAGTTCTTGTTCCCAAAATTTGGATCTTTGCATTTTTCAAATATTAGATTACTATGGTAATTTACCACTGTGTACTAATCTATTCTACTGCTCTACCACTCTATATCTTAGCCAGTTCAAACTGTTTTGATGATTGTCTCTGTGTGGTGTAGTTTGAAAACCAATAGATAGGCCACCTTCCACATTTTTTTCTTTTCTTTTTTGGTTTTTACAAAGTAGTGGGGTTAAGTGACTTGCCCCAGATCACATAGCTAGGTAAGTGTCTGTGGTCAAATTTGAATTCAGGTCCTCCCGACTCCAGGGAGGATGCTCTGTCCACTGCACTACCTAGCTGCCCCCTTCCACAATTTTTTTCATTAAATTCCTTGATGTTCTTGGCCTTTAGCCTTCCAGATGAATTTTTTTCCTTGCTCTATAAAATAATTTTTTGATACTTTGGTTTGACACTGAATGAGTTAATTCAGATAGACTTCATTTGTATTATATTGACTTAATCTAATAATTTTCCATTTGTTTAGATCTGACTTCATTTGTGTGAAAAGTGTATTGTAATTGCATTATACAGTTCCTGGGTCTTTCTTGGCAGTAAATTTCTAAGTATTTTATGTTTGCAGTTATTTCATTTTATTTTTTCCAATTACATGTAAAGATTTACACTGGTTTGTTTTGTAAGATTTTGAATTTCACAATTTTCTGCCTCCTTTTTCCTCTCCTTCCCCATGACAGCAAGTAAGCTGATATAAGTTATGTATATATAATCCTGTTTTTTCTCTGGGTGTAGAAGACTTTTTTCCATCACCAATTTTTTTAATTGTCTTTGTACAACCTATATAAGATTGTTTACTATCATGGGGAGGAAGGAGGGAAGGGAGTATGGTAGAAAAGTGTGAGACTAGTAGCTTGCAAAAAGATGAATATTGAAGACTACCTTTGCATGTAATTGGAAAAAAATAAATAAAATTTAAAAAATAATTCTGTTTGCTCATGAAACTACTGAGGAGCCAAGTCTGTCTTAGTTGATCTTTACACAGTGTTGCTGTTAATGATGTTCTGATTCTGCTCATCTGACTCAGCATTAGTTCATTTAAGTCTTTCCAAGTTCTTCTGAAATCTACTACTCTTTTAGAACAATAGTATTTTATCACATTCATTATACCACGGTTTGTTTAGCCATTCCCTAACTGCTGAGCAAACCTTCAATTTCCAGTTCTTGCTACTATAAAATGAGCTGCTATAAATATTTTTTTTGTCATGTGAGTCTTTTCTCTTTTTATGATCTCTTTGATATGTGGGCCTAGTACTGATTGCTGGGTTAAAGGGTATGCACAGTTTTGGGGCATATTTCTAAATTATCAGCAGGTATTTTGTAGTGGTTTGCCATTTCCTTTTCCAATTCCTTTTAAAGATGAGGAAACTGAGACACAGTTTTGGGGGGCTTTTTGGCTTTTGCAAGGCAGTGGGGTTAAGTGAGTTACCCAAGATCTCACAGTTAGGTACTTATTAAGTGTCTTAGGCTACATTTGAACTCAGGTCCTCCTGACTCCAAGACTGGTGTGCTATACACTGTGCCACCTAGCTGCCCTCTATCTGCAGTTATTTTAAATGGATTTCTCTTTCTGTCTCTCACTGTTGGACTTTGCTAATAATGTATAAAAATACTGGTGATTTGTGTGGGTTTATTTTTTGTCCTGCAACTTTGCTGAAGTTAATTATTTCAGTTAGTTTTTTTAAGTTGATTTTCTAGGATTCTTCAAATATACCCCTCATAACATCTGCAAAATGTGATAGTTTCATTTCCTTATTGCCTTATTTCTTCAATTTCTTTTTCTTGTCTTATTGCTATAGCCAGCATTTTAGTACAGTATTGAATAATAGTGGTGATAATCCTTGCTTCACCCTTGCTCTAATTAAAATTACTAAGATTTCTTAGCTGGTCCAAGGATTGGGAGGTTTTAGATTGTAGAAGGAATGACTTCAGGAAACAAAATAGCAGGCTTCAGATATTTATAGGAATATCACATGGAGGAAGAGTTTGAATTTTTTTTCTCTTTGACACTAGAATGCATAACCAGGAATGTTCTGTTGGAAATGAGTGAAAATTGCAGAGGTAAATTTAGAATTAGTATTAGGAAAAGTGGGATTGAAATGTAGGTTCTTCATTAGAGATCTTGTAAGTAAAGTTTGGATAAAGACTTGTGGGGTTCCATTATTTTCTCCCCTTCTTTAAACAAGTAATTCATTAATCAAATGAAACCATGTTGGCCATGTCCAAAACATATTTCGTTCTGCATTTTTTTTGGCATAATAAATACATACATATATTTGTTTGACTTTTCCCTAATTTGCGAACACCTTCTTGGTATCCAGATTATACTATTGTGCAAATGCTACTATAGATATTTTTGTACTTATGAATCTTTTGTGGGGATTTTTTTTAGGTATGACTGTGGCCTCCTTTTCATCTTCCCCCCCCCACCTCTGAAGTACTATGATTTACTCTGTAGTTTGTATTTTGTCTATTAGGATAATAAGAAAACACAGAATTCCTTAACCAAAATTATATTGAGTTGTCATTAAAGTTTGGGGGGGGGTGGCACTTCCTAATGACCTAAAAGCAAGTATTTGGAACATTGTTTACCTCTTTCTCTGTTCCCATCTCATAAGGGTGTTTGAAGAGATCTCTCCTCATGACTTTCTCTCAGGTTGAATATTGAAACATTGAAATTGAGTCTCTCTTGATTTAATTGTAGAGATATTAAACTGTTTTTTTAATCCTTTCAGTTTATTTTTGTTCTGTCTTTGTAGACTGCTATTAAAGTAATTATAGTTCTACCATGCTCTCTCTCTAAGCTGTTCTGAGATTCATGCATTTTGCATGTTTAAAGTAAAAATTTTAATGTCCTTTAAATGCAGAAGATAGGAAAAGTAAGAAAAACTAGAATTTAAAGTCTCTTTATCTTGAGTAATATTAGTATATTAATGTTAATTACTTAGTTTTCTTTGTGTTAAATGGGGCTTGAAAACAAAGGTTTTGAAAAGTCCCTCAAATAGTGGGAAATGTTCCATTGAGAATGTTTACAAATTTTAAGTCCAAATTGTGTGAGACAAAAATCCACTTTAAAAAAATAGACTCCTGAGCAAAAGAAAAAGTTTATTTTGGCTTTTCTCGAGAAAAGGACACGTTCCAAGTCTCACAAAGGTAGTGAAGATCAAGGAGCTGCTGCATCTAAGGTACAGTTGAGCAAGATTATATGGCCTAATGCAATCCCCCCTCCCTAGCTCCCTCTTGTCCAATTAATTTATATCAATGTATCTTTTTTACTTATTAAGTAATACATCTCATCCTTTGAAGATTAGGGAAATCTGGTCACTTAACCAAATACAACTTCTGTTGTTCTGAAGAATTTTGTAGGGTCAAATAATTGCTTAAGTTAAAGTTGATCAAAATCAGGTACTTAGGAAAACTTACTTTTAGTTCAGACAGAAAAAGCAATCCCTTGACTTCATCTTTCAGTTTATTTAACTGGTGTTAAGAAGTAAAAAAAAATAAAATAAACATTGTCACTTATGAAGGAAAAAGCTGATTTTTTTTCCATGAAGACAACATTTTATTAAAAATCAATTTGGTAACTCTGTGTGTGTGTGTGTGTGTGTGTGTGTGTGTGTGTGTGTGTGTGTGTGTGTGTTACTGGGAATAAAAAAGTGGATATAAAATTTTGATCTGTTTTCCTGTTTAATATCACTTGGGGAATCTAGATTGGGAAGTATTAATACTAAGATCTGATTAACTTTTTTTTTTAAGGAAAAAATCACCCACCTTGATGTGAGAATAGCTGACAATAGGTAACCAAAGCAGTGAAGTTCATTTTAATTTCTGAATGAGATCATAAGAAAAAGCAAATTAGAAATTAGTGCAGTAGTCCCTAGCCTAGTGAATGAGAATAGACTTCTTTGAATATAAAAATATTTTTTTTATTTCAGTAGTCACAGTTTTAATTTTTTTTTTTGTATTATGCCCCTTAGAGGCTAAATAAATTTTAAAATATCTTTTGGGGGCAGAAGCATCATTTTAGTTGGAATTTATTTTGGAACATTCTCTATGGCCAAATCTTTACATAATTGACATATAGTTACAAGATTCATAAAGGTATTGCTATTTTTTAGCTTGACTATTATTGAATGGTGATTCTATATATAGCTTGATATGTCAAATTTTAATACTGCTCAGAAAATAGCTGCTAAAATAGAGACATTTTGTAGTTTTTATCAAGAAATTAATTTCAAATATAGGGAAATGCACAGAATAAATTTCTTGAAGGAACAGGTTTTTTTTTAATGATTAGGAAAACCTGCTATTGAATAAAACAGATGATTTTTTCCCTATTGAATAAAACAGGCAATCTATGTTCCAGGTGCCTTGAATAAAACCTCTAACCTCTGTTACTAATTAATTGTACTTTAAATTCTTCCTTACAGAAACAGGAAGGTGGTGGATTATTCACAGTTTCAAGAATCTGATGATGCAGGTAAGATTGTGTACCCTTTAAAAAAATATATACACTAACATTTAATATAACTTAAATGCTTTTTTTAAAATCTCCAATGGAGGGAAATGTTTTCTATATAATATTCAGATATTATAATAATAAGCACTTACATAGGCACTGTATGATTTGCAAGGCATTTTACATCTCATTTTTATCTTCACTGCAACCCTATAAACTAGATGCTGTTTCCATTTTACAGAGAAGGAAACTGAAGCAGATAGAAATTAAGTGACTAACCTGGGGATCACACAGCTGCTGAGGGTTTGCAGCCAGATTTAGACTCAATTATGCTTGACTTGAGACTTAGCACTTTGTCTACTGCACCACCTAGCTTATAACTTTGTGATATGGACATATTGAAAAAATAGAATTTTTTAAAAAAAATTTATTTTAAAGAAAAGCTATTTTTAGGATTTTATATGTATGTTAAATTTCATGAATTTTCTTCAAGTTTACTTTCTTGGTAAATAAGCATCGAGGTGATGTTTAGAGCATGGGCCTGGAGTCAGGAAGACCTGAGTTTAAATCTGACCTTATGACCCTGGGCTAGTCACTTAGTTGCTTTTTGGCTCCGTTTCCTCATCTGTCAAATGGGGAGGATAATAGCACCTACGGTCAGGGTTATTGTAAGGATCAAATGAGTCAAGTTCTTGGTGCAGTGCCATTTTAGCAATAATAAGCCATTCAGACTTCAGGGATGGTTTTCTCTAACAAACTTCTTTATCTGAATGTCCCCCAAACTCTGGTTTTGTTAAAGCTTCTTTTTAGAGAAATAAGACATCTCTTGATATGATAAAGATTTTTGTCTCAGTATCCAGAGGGCTTTTAGTCCTCTGAAATTGTAGGTATGAATCATTTACCTGAGATGATAGAATGTGTTGAGGTCTGTCATTTTTTTAAATGTATAATTATTTCAACATAATTTACTTTATAATCTATGTATTTTATTTTATGCATTTAAAATTTTAATCTTTAGGCCTCTAGGCTTCTCCATATTACCTTGAGGATTCATGACACACAATAAAGTTACAACCCCTTGGCTTAGGGGGAAACTCATCCCACCCATTAATCCTATTATTGCAAAGGAGCATCTTTTATAAGAATGTAGTGCAGCAAATTTTTATCCTAGGAAGCAAAACAATAATTTCATTTTTAACCATTTAGATGAAGATTATGGAAGAGATTCAGCTCCTCCAGCTAAGAAAATCCGATCATCACCTCGAGAAGCTAAAAACAAGAGGCGGTCTGGGAAAAATTCACAGGAAGATAGGTAGGAAGTATACATTTCTCTTGTTTTTGTTATCTGATATACCTTTTCCATTTTTTCCTCATTGAATCCTCCCTTGTAACAAAGGGACACAAGCAAAATAGTCTCTTTCTAAGAGGAGAAAAGTGCATTTTATACTTGTGCTCCAGAGACTTGGTCATTGCAATTATTTGGAATTTACAGGTTCCTTAATGTTGTTTTAATTTGAAATTACTGTCCATGTTCTTCTGGTTTTACTTTGGTGCTTTATTGGTTTGGTTTCTCATGTTCCTCTGAAATTCCTCACATTTGTCATTTTTTAAATATTTTTTGCCACTATTTGTTATTTTTTCCAGCTTTTTGCTGTTTTGAAAAATACTGCCGAAGATTGTTGTGTTATATATGGGATTTTATTCTCTGACTTTTTTTAGAGAATACATATATATACCCCCAGTATTTGGTGTTTTTGATAGAGGAAAAATTCTTTTTTTTTTTTTTCAATTATGCCATTTATATGGATGGATTCTGTAGAATTTTTACTACTTGATCTTGTTTCTCACACATTTCACAATTCCAGTCTGGGGGCGGCTAGGTGGTGAAGTAGATAAAGCACATCAGGAGTACCTGGGTTCAAATGAGGTCTCAGACACTTAATAAACCTAGCTGTGTGGCCTTGGGCAAGCCACTTAACCCCATTTGCCTTGCAAAAACCTAAAAAAAAAACAAAATTCCAGTCTGTAATAGAACAGGATCAGGAGTGAAAGGAATTAAGTTGGAGTAGAGATTGATCAGAGGATCTTAAACAATTTGTATCTATAAGATTATAATATTAGGCCCTAATTTCTATTACTGAAATTCATTTTTTTGAAGCAGTATTTTTTTTTAATTCAATGGGAATTAAATGCTTTTTAAAATTCTCTGTGTAGAAGTAGTAAAAAAAAAAAGGCATTAAGTTTAGTTAAGTTCCATGTGGGGAAAAATATGGATTGAGCTAAGTATAACTTTATTTTGCTACTTGTTTACATAATGTGTTTTACCTCTGTTTTGCTTTTTTGCATTAGTTATTGATAGTATTCTTTTATTGATCAGTTTCTACATTCTACAGTTTCTACATATTGATGTTTCATTCTACATCACAAATTGTGTCAGCTTCAAGACTGGATCTCATAAGAGTTTTGAGTTATATAAACAGCTTCTTTGCAAATCATGATTTGTTATGGGGAACTCTTTATTACTGGATCCTAGTAGTAACTTAATATCATTTAACTTTGAACTCCAGTATTCACTGTTAATTGGGGTTATTAAAGTCAGACCCATTTCCAGAATAAGAGATGTATAAATAAATATTTTCATAATTTTTACTTGATTAAAGTCTTAACTTTTGCTCATTTGAAGACTTAGAATGGGGGAGGGGGACCCCAGGTAACCTGATATGGTGGGAATAAGAATCCTATGTGACAGAAGGTGTCTTATGATTAGGGACAGGTATGAGGGAAGGAGAATTTAAATGGGACATTAATACTATATTATCTTTAGTTATCCTTATCTGTGTAAGAATATTTAAAGTTAGTTTTTATGGGAAGAAAATAAAAGGGAAATCACCAAATCTTATAGTTGGAAGATATCTCAGAATCTATCCAACCTGGAGCATATTATCTTCTGCCTCTAGACCAGACTGCATTTAGCCCAACCTTGATAAATATCTGTTCTCTTATTTATCATTCGTTCTCCCAAGAGTTAGCTTCATATAGGTATCCTCTTCTCATGCAGCATGATGTTTGCAATTGACCCCAAATTTTATTTTCCTGCCTTTGTAGATTTTTATTGGAAAGAGTGCCAAATTTGGATTCAGGAGAAACCTGGATTCAAGTCCTGTCAGTGTTACTCATTAGTTGTATAATCATAGGCAAAGTGACAACCTCTCTGACCCTCGGTTTCTTTATCTTTAAAATGAGGGTAGTAACACTTAACAGAATAATTGTGAGAAGTTAGTTATAATTTACAGTGTAAATGCCTTGCTAACTATATATAAAACCATAAATAATTGTCAGTTGCTAGTAATGGCCTATCTTATTAATTTTCTTCTGCTTCAATGATCCCTCTGTTGCCCTGTGGTAATTGAAGGAATTATTACTAAATTGAATGTATATTACATTTATTTCTTCAAACTTATTGAAATTGATTTTCCTTTATGCATTCTCCACTTATAAATCAGTTCTAATTAGCCCTTCCCAATAAGATTTCCAGGCTTTGCCTTGAGTCTTTAAACAGGATTGTAAGAGAACTGAGGATAACTATAAGGGGTCTATTAACTGGAATAGAAATTTGGAATTTCTTGCATTTCAGTAGTCTTTATTAACAAATAATAATTAACAAGTATAATAATTTCAAAATAAATTCAGTTTTCAGACTGTCAAATTTCCTTGAAATGGAACTCTTAAAAAAAAAATCTGATCATTTTGTTAGTTACCATAGGTTTAATGGGATGATTTGAGTATGATTAGGGAAAGCAATAGTCCTTTTATTTTCAAAAATTATTTAGTATTAAGAACTACCTTTAATAAAGTATCAGTCAAAGGAATTATATGCATGAATATATTTCTCTGGTTTTTCCCAAACATAAAATTACAAAACCAGAAGATTTCTCAGGGGTTGCTCAGTCTTATTCTTTCATCAGCAGATACAGAAAGGTATGAACTGCTTTGCCAAAAATCATATAATTGACAGTTAGTTAAAGAGCCATGATTAGATCACAGGTTGCTGAATTAAGATTAGAAGGCATCTAAAGATTTGTATTCTCTGGAGGCTGAATCAAATTTGTAGAGTAAGAGGAAGTGCCAAGAGTCTAGCCCACCTTGATACATGTAACAACAGGTTCTGATTAGGAAGGCCAGGAAGGAGTCTGAGTGAATCATTTTTTCATCTCAGGGCAGATTTGCAGAGCTACAGAAGGTAGAGGGTCGTGGGAATGGAGTTTGTCCAGGAGCAGGAACACGTTGCTGTATAACCCAGCACTTAGGGACTGAGAGGGCCAAGACGAGACAGGAAGCACTGTCACAAAAAGTGGTCCTGAGTGGTCCCTGAACTTTTACTGAGTGTCAGATCAGGTATCATCTGGCAGCTCTTATCTCTACCCAGTAGCAGGTCATAAACCCAGGATATAGAGGAGCATTTGTGAGCAGTGTCCCAGCTGTATTCTGAGCAAGGGAAAAGTTCAAATGTTAGTTAATGTGATTCTGATCCTAGAAGTAAAGCTTAGAGTCCCCAACTAAAGGGAAGCTGGCAGTTCAGATGCTCTGATTCTGCAGAACCTTCTAGTAGGCTAATTAGTGTCTAAGCCCATCATCAGTCAACTAAAATTCTATTCCCAACTAGGAACAAGTTAACAGATCCAGACCTGAGTCAAGAACCTACAAGACTCAAATCTGGAATATAGGGAATAGGTCTCTCCCTCAAACCAGAATTGTTAAAACAGCAGGACATATGAGAACAGAAGCTCAGACTAATCACCTACCTCCACCCCATCCCCCCCAAGAGTGAGTAGGTCCAGCCCTGAAATAAAATATACAAAGTCAAGAAATAGATCAGAAGAATGAGCAAGAACCTCATAAAGAGTTATTATGGTAACAAGGAAGCACAAGATAGAAGAGAATGATGCAGAAAAAAATTGCAAGCAAATTCTCAGAAAAATGCAGCTTACACACAAATCCAACAAGAATTCCCAGAAGAATGGGGCCGCTAGGTGGTGCAGTGGATAAAGCACTGGCCCTGCAGTCAGGAGTACTTGGGTGCAAATCCGACCTCAGACACTTAATAATTACCTATGTGGCCTTGGGCAAGCCACTGAACCCCATTTGCCTTGAAAAATCTAAAAAAGATCAAATATAGCTTGAATACTCCATTATGAGGCTAAGAAAATACTAATCTCTCCTTTTTAAAAGGTCCATTTTGCTTCTAAGGACTCCCTTAATCTCTTATTTTCCCTTCCCTTCAATTTCATCCCTCCCACTTCCTCATTGGGTTGGTTTGATGTATTTCTGTACTCAAATGTGTGTGTGTATATATGTATTCTTTTCTCCTTTAACCAGTTCAGATGAGTGTGGTCTAAGTGTCATCTGTGTCTGAGTGTCTGAGGCTGATTTAAACTCAGGTTCTCCTAACTCCGGGGCCAATGCTCTTATCCACTGGGCCACCTAGCCACTCCTATATCTGATCTTAAAGATCACTTAACCCAATCCCTTCAACCCTCATTTTACTCAATGGGAAATTGAAGCCCAGAGAGCTTGTGACTTTCCCAAAGGTCACACAAAGTATCAAGAATAAAACCAAATTCAGTTTCTTTGTATTATACCATGTACTCCTCTGAGGAGTTTATATTTAAAATACCTCTCTTTTTTATTACTTATTCTCTCATTTTAGGTTGACTTTTCCATGGTCAGACTATTATTTTACAGTAGCATTTAGGTTGTATAGCTTATTGTGTTCCTTAAAAAATATTCTAAGGTATTTTGGGGAGTAAATGAGCATAGTCAGGGAAGAGAGGCGTTAGGGTCTGCTGCCAGTAAATTAAGCTATCAAGTGTTGATTATTTGTTTTACTAGAAGGACTTTCCCCTCCCCTCTACCCCCAAATAGATATACATAAAAGACATATTTGAAAATATATTAGTTTAACAAGTCCCTATTATTACATTTCACTATAAAATCATTATCCATTATGAACATTTACACTTAGATTATGCTTATATACCTGTACCTATGCCTAAAGAGGTATTTACCTTTTGAAGGAACCATTTCTTCTTTTGGTGTTTGGAAATGGTGTTGTTCATGATGGCTTTGAAAGGATATATACTTAACCAAGTAAATGACCTGCTAAAAATACTGGGAGCAAGAGGAATCTGTTGTCCTCATTGTGTAATAATTTAGTCATCCAGGATGAGACAAAAACTTATAATTTTTTCCTTCTGAATTTAATAGACATAAAATATTAGTTTGCAAAGAACAAAAAATGAGAACTGTTTAAGAAACTTGTAGAGAGCTCTTCTTTTAAATATGTATTAAATATACTAGGTCAGCTAGGGACAGAGGCCTGGAATCAGGAAGACTCATCTTTCTGAATTCAAATGTGACCCCAAACACTTACAGCTTGGTGACCCTAGACAACTCATGTAATTCAGTTTGCCTTAGTTTCCTAATCTATAAAATGAGCTAGAAATGGAAATGCCAAACCATTCTAGATCTTTGCCATGAAAGTCTCAAATGGACTAATGAAGAATCTAACATAACTGAAAAACAACTGAACAATAACAATTAAATATACTTCAAGGGATACCCTACAGCCTTGCTTTTTTTATTGTCTTGCTCACATCTAACTGTTCTTATCTGTCTGTTTGGTGGGGGGGGGGGGGTTGAAGAAGCATTTGGGGTGAAGGGACTTGCCCAGGGTTGCAGCTGGTGTCTGAGGTCAGATTTGTACTTGAGTCCTCCTGACTGACTACAGAACCAGTATTGTTGTGCTACCTAGCTGACCCTACTCATGGATTTTTTAAATTTTATTGATGTCCTTTTTTGATAGCACTGTCACTCCATCTCACAATCTCCAACCCTTCTCTGATAAAAAGGTGGGGGGCATGCTTCATCATCATCAGTTCTTCTGAAAACTCTTTTAAAGAGTGCAGTCTGAACCATATTAAATTTGAACCATATTAAATTTAATCTGAAAATATGTAACAAAATAAGTAAAAATACAGTAGAATTTAATATAACATTGATGGGGGTTTCTAAATTAATGTGTAACTCACAGGGATTGTTAACGTAAGATTTGGTAGCCCTTGTTTCTATTTAGGATTGACACCACTGTTCTACATTTGTGATTTTGTCACTGCATTGTCTTTTAAAGTTATTTTCCTTTACATTATTGTGGTCATTATATAAATTGTTCTGCTGGACCACTTGATTCTTTATCAGTTTATTCTTTACAAATTGAGAAATGTAGGGGATCTGAGAAGTCATCTAGTTCAACTTCTCGTTTTGCACACGAAGAACCTGTAAAGATTATGTGACTTACTCAGGATCACAGTGTTTGAGGTGGAATTTGAATTTTAAATCCAATACTTTCTCTTTACATTGGGCTCCCTATTGATTCATACAAGTCTTCCCAGATTTCTCATCCTTTTCATTATTTCTTACAGAACAATAATATTCTGTTAAATTAATATACCAAAATGTTTATCCATTCTCAATTAATGGACTTAATTTCTAGTTCTGTTTCTGACAAAAATGGTAGTCCCAAGATTTTGTTCATGTCAGATTCCAGACATTGTTTAGATCATTCCAAGCCTTTGCTTATTAACATGACTTTTTTTTACCTGCAGTGAGGACTCTGAAGAAAAAGATGTGAAGACCAAGAAGGATGATTCACACTCACCAGGTATTTATGTAATTAGAAATGTTAGTTTTCCCTCCTCCACTTATCCATTTCCATGAAGAATTCCAAGAGGATACCTTTAATATTTTCATCAGAATTTTACTTCAAGTATTCTGTTATTTATTTAGTTTGTATTCTTCTTGATCTAATAGACTTTTTTTTGTATGAACAGCCTTTTATTATAAGGAATATGAAGATTTCTCATATTTTACCAGAATTAATTAACGAATTTTATTCCAGCAAGGAATTTAGCCATATTTTCTTACCTGCTCTTTCAGTGCTGGACTTTCTTTCAAATGAGGTTACTAATTTTATCACATGAACAAGGGTTTAATGACTTCAGACCTATCGGGTACTTTCACTTTTAAAAAATTACTTTTCTTTTTATTTTTATTCAGGTATAATACTCAAACTTCTGAATGCAAAAGAAATGAATTAACTTTGGTTCTACCTAGTGGTTTCTGTCCCTGTGACACCATAACTATTGGGAGAACTACCTCCCAGCTGAACCAGAACCAAATTTTTAATTCTTTATATTTTAAGTGCCCAAAGGATACACAATATCATCTATTAAAATTAGTCATGGTTTCCATCTTCATAGGATAAATTTTGTGTAACTGGTATCAGAATCCTCCATTTTCAGTGTCTTATTTGTCTTGGTAAGAATATTTGAATATTTAAAGGTGATAATCTCAGAGCTAATTATAATGGCAAGACTTGACAAATGCTCCCAAAAGAGACCCTTCAAAGGGGAAAAAAGTCTCACTAGAAAATAGCCACGTTTCCAAATCCAGAGAAAAGGTTGCAGGTGATCACCAATGATACCTGACTCTCTGTCCTAGGGCCAGTTGCCAGCATTTTGTTCTGATTCAGTCAGCACTACCTATCTTTGGATGATTTTTAAATAAGTGTGTTGTCAGGGCAGCTAGATGGCACAGTGGATAGAGCACTGGCCCTGGAGTCAGGAGTACCCGAGTTCAAATCCGGCTTCAGACACTTAATAATTACCTAGCTGTGTGGCCTTGGGCAAGTCACTTAACCCCATTGCCTTGGGAAAAAAAATAGTAAGAAGTGTGTTGTCGGTGGATAGGACCAGTTATATATTTTTTAATAAGTACAGCTGTTTATTACCTGATTTTTGATAATGTGGAAAGTTTAAAAGTTTTCCATATATATATGTGTGTGTGTTTGTGTGTGTGTATATGTGTGTGTATGGGTTGTATAATGTTAGTATTTAAAAACCACATTCTTCACATTCTTTTTTTTTTCTTCCAAGGCAAATGGGGTTAAGTGGCTTGCCCAAGGCCACACAGCCAGGTGATTAAGAGTCTGGGGCTGGATTTGAACTCGGGTACTCCTGACTCCAGGGCCGGTGCTCTATCCACTGCACCCACCTAGCTGCCCAAAAAGCCACATTCTTTATACTGTTTTAAATATTTTATAGTATTTTAAGTATAGTATTTATAGTATTTTAAGATCTGCTAGCAAATCAAAAATAACTCTATAACCATTATAAATATCAAACATTACTTGATATGTGAGGATACTCCCAACATATTTCTTGGTAGAAGTGAAAGTCTCTCTTGTGTTACAGATTGTCCATTTTTTTCAGACCTTGATTTATTGTGCTATTTTTTTTCTTCTACTTTTTTTGTGTCTTTTAAAATACTATTTGTTATGAAATAGCTCCTATATAGCAGGAATACTTGAGATAACTACAATAATTTTTTAAAGGCATCAAAAAATTGTCAAACTTGAAATAATCACATTGATGTATATCATATTCAACGATTCTTAAAGCACTTTACATTTTAACACCAATTGTAAGAACTTAGATGCTTTATAGTACTTTTATAAATGTTCTGTCTTTAAATTTTCACAATTCTGGGATACAGAAAAGTATGAGTGGTTGGTTATGACTTCTCAAGAGTCAAGAGAGTAAAAAACAGGTAGGAATTGAAATTGGATCTTCTAACTCCAATTCAAATTGCTTCTTAGAAGGAGGTCTTTGAAAAATATATTATCTGTGATTTTTCTACTATTCTCATAAACATCTTTTTTCTAATCTGAATTTCCCAGACCTTTAAAATTGCCTATTATGTTTTAAAGGGAAGACAAATGAGAGCTAGAGTTTTCCATTTTGGAACTTCAGTTTCTTTAGGTCTACCCTTTTAATGATGTTTGAAATAGAAATGTCAAACTCTGCAAAAGTACTATGTAAACTAGATTTAATTGTAATTGGGAACTATTTAACAATAATAATACAGTTCAGCATAGAAAATGTTAATATGTTGTTTTTTAGGTCAGTATTTGGCTAGCAGGGATCCCATTGTTATTTAAGTTTGATAGTACTGGTCTATAAATGGGCACTTCACAATATTTTACCTGAAGTAGTACTATTTAAACACATTATTTTTGGAATTGTAGATCGTTTGTGATAATACTTAGTGATGATTTTCAGATTTGACCTTTTTATTTGGTTAAGCTAAATGAATTAAATTTTGCACATATACATAAGTACTGGTGGTATTCTTGTGTAACCAAACAAATCTAACCATACCTTTTTATCCAGCTATCCATTGTTGCTTATTTTATTTTTAAATACCATCTTGTCTAAGAATATATTTCCAGGGCGGCTAGGTGGCCTAGTGGATAAAGCACCGGCCCTGGAGTCAGGAGTACCCGAGTTCAAATCCAGCCCCAGACTCTTAAATCACCTGGCTGTGTGGCCTTGGGCAAGCCACTTAACCCCATTTGCCTTGCAAAAACTAAAAAAAAATGTTTCCATCCTCAGCTACTGGAATCAAAGCAATTTGTATCAATTGTATTGTTATGACTTTAATTTTGCAGAGGACAGTGAAGATGAAAAGGAAGATCACAAAAATGTTCGCCAACAGCGTCAGGCAGCATCCAAAGCAGCTTCCAAACAGAGAGAGATGCTCATGGAAGATGTGGGCAGTGAAGAAGAACAAGAAGAAGAAGAAGAGGCACCATTCCAGGAGAGTAAGTGAAAGTGACTGGAGTGTCAGTTGTGTGACCTTGATCACTATCTCCTCAGAGATGGCATGCCCACATACCAAATCCTCAGTCACCAAGTGGAGGTTGAGAGATATTTGGTGGCTTCCATTAGGACAATCTAGACATACTTGAAATCTCTTTAGAGATTATACTTAAGTCTTTAGTCACATGATTAGGCCTGGATCACAGATATGTATGTCTTCTCTTGAAAATGATCTTAGATTAGCAATTAGATATAAGAATATGTTGGTGGTTTATGGGTTTTGAGACACCCCCCCCTTTTAGTAGGGTATTAATAATAGCATATAGATATTTCTTAAATCTCTAGTTTGGATAATTCTGATATATTTCATTTTGCCATGTATTCTGTAGTTAACTAATAAAAGCAATTTCTACTTATGTGAGGTTTTAGAAATCTCTGCCTCTTGTTGATCTCTTCAAACAAGTCAGTTATACCAATCCCATGTGAGGTTTATGTTATTACCATTTTACAGATAGGGCCAATGATCCCAACCAACAAGTCAGAGTTGCAACTGGAAGTAGCATCTAAAAGTATTTTGACTCCCAAATCCCATGCTCCATTCTATTAGAACTATGCTTCCCTTTGTTTCACTTATATATAAATTGTTTATAAATTAAGCCAGGAATTGTAATTTTTCCTTTCCCTCAGAAGATTCTGGCAGTGATGAAGACTTCCTAATGGAAGATGATGATGATAGTGATTATGGAAGTTCAAAAAAGAAAAACAAAAAGATTGTGAAGAAATCCAAGCCTGAAAGGAAAGAAAAGAAAATGCCCAAACCTAGGCTAAAGGCTACAGGTGAGCTCAGTCTTGGGGAAGCTAAGGTGCTCTTTTTTTAAAAAAAAAATCATCATTTGGGACTTGATACAGGACTGGCTAATCTAAAAGGAATTCAAGATATTCCAAAGGACTTTAACATCTATAGGAAGACAAAGATGAATTGTGACTATTATAAAAATGAGGTTTGACTAAATGAGTGTCTGGTTCAGGAAAGACTATATCATAGGAATAATGACTGCAATCTTTCCAGGAATCTGGCATTTACATTTATTTTGTGGTACTCGTGGGATATAAACAAGAATCAGTAATAAAAATTATTTGAGGCTAAGGCCATATGACTACTTTTTCTTTGGCCCTTGAGGTTTCTGCCACACACCTATACTCATACACCCAGGTAAGAGTAGGCGTTCCCTTCATTCAAAGAATCACAGCAGTGCTAATTCTCTTTGTATTTGCAGTTTTATCATGCTATTGTTTAATCATTGTTTTTTTAGCTTCTAAAATAAAGGTTTTTTAGTTCATTCAGCAAGTCACTGAACAATACCCAATCAGTTCTGCCATAACAATACTTGCATTCCCAAAAAAGTTCCACACTATGCAAAATTGTGGGGTAAATGGGTCAGTAGTATTGCTCAAAAACTTCTTCAGTGACACATTAAAAAGACAGGTACATAAACAAAATCTTAGTTTCCATTCATGTTAAATGGTAAAGAAATACATAAATAACACACTAAATAGTGGCCATGTCCAAAGCCATAGGCTGTCTTATGCATGTCTGGCAATTTGAAATCATGGGCCAGAGACCTTGTTAAAAAGTATACTCCCAGCTCCTCCTTCATAAGGAGATAGATAGGAAACCTTGCACTTTAACCTGACAAAGACCACAGAAATTTGATGAGAAATGGGGGTCAGAGGGGTTGTATCTTGTGAGTTTTTGTAAAATGGAATAGTTTTCTATTGCAACAAATGTGCGGTCATTTATCATGACTTCTTTTGAGATTAAAAATTGATAGCCAGCTTTTCTCCCACCTTGATTTTTGGGATGATGTCCTCTTAGGAAATGGTGTGTAGAATTTTTTTATTTTTTCCATCATGAAATACTTTTTTTTGTCTTCTGTCCCTTCCTCAATCCTTTTTTTTTTTTCAGTGACACCAAGTCCAGTGAAAGGCAAAGGAAAAGTGGGCCGTCCCACAGCATCAAAGGCATCAAAGGAAAAGACTCCTTCCCCCAAAGAAGAGGATGAGGAGCCAGAAAGCCCCCCAGAAAAGAAAAAATCTGCCAGCCCTCCACCAGAAAAATCTGGGGATGAAGGGTCTGAAGATGAAGCCCAGTCTGGGGAAGATTAAAAGTGATGGTTTGGGGAGATCTTATTTAAAAAAAGGGGGGGGAAGAAAGAAAATCTACTTTAGGGTAGAACATGGTTTTGACTATGGCTTGACTCATGGGCTTTGAATGCTTCCTTACCCTGCCCCCCACTGGTGAGAGATAACAACATCTCCTTACCCCACTCCCCCTTTTTAAGAGAAAATTATGGTCATTTTTTAAAATTACTTTTGTCTTTTCCCTTTCCCAGTCTCCAATAAAAGCCATGACAAAGTATCCAACGAATTTACCATCTAACTTTAAAAAAAGAAAAATGAAAGGGTTACTACAGGTGAAGCAATAAGATTTGAGGCAAACACTATTGAAATTTTAACTTTACTAAAAGTTACCAAGATGAACAGGAGGAATCCAGAAGACAATATGAATTATAAATGAAAATGGTTGTTCCTTATTTACCTGAATTTTTTTTATCACCGTCAGCAAAGACAAAAATGTTTATATTTAATTTTTTTTAATCATGAATCTAAACTGTCATTGGCTAGACAGGAAGGTGATGAATATGAACACCACCTTAAATATCCCATCTCTAACCCCATTTGGGAACAACCAGGCCACATGACTTTTTGGTGTGGGGTTTTTGTTGTTATTATTTTGTTTTGTTCTGTTTCACTCCTGGTCATCTCAAAGAGAATAGGAACAAGTAAATCGTTTTGTTTTGTTTTTTTCTGCTAAGGTATTTAGGGAGTTAAATGATGCTCAACCTAAAAATCAGGGGAGCAGCAATGCATCAAAATCTAAGTGACTTTGTTTCAGATCTGAATATCCATGGTTTATGTTTTTAAAATAAAAATGTATCTATTCTTTTTCTTGGAATAAATTTTACCAAGGATCAAGAGGAATTTAGATTTTAACAGCAAGATTGCTGTTACCACACACACAGTGGGTTTCTTCTCAAACTGACAATGTTTAGGTCTTAAGCCAATAAAGAACCAGTTAATGTGAAACTAAATCACAGAGAGTTGGGTTTTTTCCTTTAAGAAGTGGAATTCTGTTATAGCATATCTATGCGCTCAGATCCCATGAGTCATGCTTTGGTTAATTCATATGGTAATTTGGGAACAGAATGTTTTCCTATCCCACCCTCTTGTTTCTCCCCAGAAATGTGGTATGTGCATCTGTGAACTTCCTGCTGCAATATGGGACACAGACCCCCACACACACACCTCACACCTATTCTAGGACATTGTTCATCTCCACCTACGATTCATCTTCATCCCATCCTGCCCCCGATGGGGGTTTCCTACCTATTGCTGCTCCTGACTTACTGGCCCTCTGTCTAGATATTGATCAAATAAAATTGTATGGGTTCATTAGAAGCAGGAGCAGGGACTGGGGAGGGGGGAGCGGAGAGGGGGACCCAATCCTGCATTCAGGAGACATGTTTGCAATTAATTGTGATCTTCCAGGCCTTCATTGAAAGCCCCTGGACCTTTCTGAGCTTTGTTCTTCAAGTCCTGAGGGAAATAAGGTATAGGGATTGTATTAGCAAATTTGAAATGAAAGAAAAAAATGAACCTCTTTTTTTTTCCCCCTGGGATTTTCTCCCAAGTACCTTGCTTGCTATTTTATCTTTTTTTGTTTTGACCTTTGTAAGAATTTTTTCTCTTTTGGTCAATACCTTGCAAGTGTTCTCAGAGCAAAGGCTTCACTCTTCAAAAGCTTTTAGGATTTGGTTTTAGCTGCTTCTGCTTGAAGTAGT
Organism: Macrotis lagotis; assembly: GCF_037893015.1. NCBI lineage: Eukaryota > Metazoa > Chordata > Mammalia > Peramelemorphia > Peramelidae > Macrotis > Macrotis lagotis. The sequence goes on along the minus strand of NC_133659.1, from coordinate 106,008,994 downwards.
ATATGACCTCTTCGTGCATCTAGAAAAGAACATGGAGTTTCTAGTGCAGAACCAGATGTGTAGACCTTAATGCTTTGTAGGATGGTTAAATTCATAATGAGGGTGATTAATTTGCATTCATGGGTATCTGCAAGTTTCAGTTCATTTATTTACAATACACACTCCCTTCATTTTTTATATTATTTTTATTACTACAGCAAAAGATATCAGTGTTTCCTTTTCAGATCTCTATTTTTAGGGGTATACAACTTGGCTATATAATTTCATTCTGATCTTCAGTCCAGAAGTAGCCAATTACCTGTCTCTTAAACATATATTCTTGTTCCCTCCCCCCCTTCCATTAATGAAGTGAAGATGAAGTCCTGTATTCTCAGTATTTGTGGATTTTCTTAAATTTTATTTCTTTAAGCTGGGGGTTTGGGATGGGGGGTGGAGAATTTCCTAAATCAGAGCTTATGTCAAAACAATTTATGGTGTTGTAACCTGTTTGGTATTTTAAATATATTCTCCATAAACATCTCTGGTCATGGTATGACTGTCAGCCACTTGTTTGTTAGAATTATTTTTTTCTATTACATTATTTGTGTGCATTCAATTTGATTTTTTTTTTTGTTTGGGATTTCTTTTATAAAACAGTTAACTCTTAGACTGGAAAAGCTGAAAATGTTCTTCATGTACATTTCTGATAGACTGGAAAAAATCTAAAAATTATATGTTTTCATCATAGAAATGTTTGAGCTATCTTTTTAATTTATCAGACTTGATTTCTTACCTTAAATTCTCCACCCATTTAATGGAATAGTTACAATTCAAACTGGAAACCCAGGTGCTTAGTGTTGAGGTGTACTTGATACTGTGACCTTGGCTTAAGGAAGTATATGTAGTTGATCATAGTCATTAGTGTTTACTATATTGGTTGACTCTGTCCATCGTTATAAGGTGTGTGTGTGTGTGTGCACGCACATGCGTGTGTGTATACATATATACACGGACACATACATATATGTGTGTATATATAGGGTCCACTGTCTTTTTAATTTGCAGCACTTAAAAGTTGGATGGTTATTTAAACACAAAGGTATCATATCCTGAACACTATTCTGACTAGTGTGGGTTTAACTTTGGAACCAAGTCTCTATCCTCCATATTTTTCAGCCTACTGACAGTTTTTTAGTTCTTCAGCACCTTTTGTATCCAGATTCTTGGACTGTAGGTCATCCTTGACATGCTGGAAATGTTACTGTGCTTGATGGTTTACCCAGTTAAAATTTTGAAACCAGTCTAAACATGTGCTGTCTTCCCTCTCTAGAAGGTGTGGGATTGAACCTAAGCATGAATTTAATAACAAATAGTATTTTACTTTCTAAAACATCACCTCTGTACCTTTTCTTGACACTTTAATTCCAAGAAGGAAAGTTTTGGATTTTATCCCATTTAGGGAAAGTGTAAGATTGTTTGTAAGGGCTGTTCTAATCTCAAGGAATAAGTTTGTATCTATTCCCATTGCAGAAACTTTGATGGCCAATAATTTTTTCCACTCATGTAGTTGCTGTTTCCAAGCTTCAGCCCTCATTTAGCAACATATTCTTGTGAATAGTTTGGCTTCCTATGGGTTTCCTTTATTGATGTCTGCATGTAAATATTCAATACAAAGTTGAATCTTGAGCTCCTAGCCAGAAAAGTCTTTGATACTGACCTGAACAACTATGGCTGAACGTGAGACTGAAAGATTTTTAATGATTTTTCTTGATTTTACTTCTTAAGAAGCATTAAAGTAACAAAGATGAATTTTAGAACACTCTGGGTTTTCTTTTTTTGTTTTGTTTTTTAAACAAGCTTCAGCATATTCAGGTTTCAGGATGTTTGGAGGGCCAGAACAGAATTTAGCATGGGGTAACTTGGGAAAGCCTTCTAAAATGATCCATGTGCTTGCTTGAGCAAACTATCTCATGTTAGGGGTATGGGAAAGAAAAAATGGCTTCTTTTTACTGTATGTGTGTCTGTTGTAATAAGGAGTGACTGTAAGGCTGAATTATTTTTGAGCATGCTCAGTGGCTGCATTTAAAAAAACACCTTAAACTTATAATTTGGGAAAAGATAAGAAACCCATGTTTTGTTTTTTGTGTTGTTATGCCTCAGTATTTGTTGTATACATGGATATGAATGGTGAAATCAGCAAGATAAAGTCATTTACAAAGGGACAGAGAGATCCTACAATTTTCTAGTTGCTTCAAAACTAGAGAAAATTACTTCACATTGTCATCTGATTGTGGGGGTATGAAACAAAAATGGTAATTAAAGAAAATTGAATTTGGGATTTATTTTGAGGAAAATAATAGGACATTACAGTTTGGGGTCCTGAAAGAAGAAAATGTGTATACTTTTAAGATTGCGCAGAGAAAATAAAACCTATTTCTCCTTCCCTTTGTTGGAGTTGTGTGTTGAAAGGTTGGAGTGGTCCTGGAATGGATTTTCTACCACCAAGATTCTTTCAGAATCCTACACCCACGGATGAAAATCTTGATTTTTTTTTCATGAAAGCCTAGTTACAAAGTTTACTGTGGTGCTGATTTTGTGTATCCAACCACTATTGGAGAAAGCCTTTAATGCAGCCCACCACGATGCCAGTGCAATGACCAAAATGGTGACATCTAACTTGAGCATGCTCTGTGTGATTGGTGTAAAGCCACCATTGTGCATATGCTTTGTATATCAGGGTGAGGGGAGGGTTTTCTAAACTTGGGTGGGAAAGGGTTGGGGGTGGGACTTAGGATTAGGGGCTTTTGGTTCCTTTTTTCCTTTTTTTGGTGGGGTGGGGAAAACTACTCAGCTTTTGCCACAGATAACATGTATAAAATCCCCAGAAGTATTTTGTGTGAGTGGGAGTGTGTTTGGTGTGTCTGACCTTTCTGTCTTCTGGAAATTTGTTTATTTTACTTTTTTTTTCCCTCCTCAGAATCAGTTTTTTTAAAAATGTAAATAAGAGCACTACTTGTTTACCATAAGCATGTCTTCACAACAAACCCTACATATCCACTCCAAAGGTTTTTTTCCTTGTTTTAATTAACCAATAGCAGTAACCCTTGAATGGCACCCAGGTTAGCCAAATATAGCTCCACAATTTGTAAGTAATATTTGTCTTGGAATATATGTCATCCTAGTTGGGGTTTTCACATAGCCCCAAGGACATCCCCCAAAACTATTCCTTGCCAATTCAGTTCCTCAACTTTTGCCATCTAGTGAAGAGGGAGGGATAGAATTTCTTCTATCCATGGCCTGAGACTACATAACATTCTTTCCTACATTCAGCGACATTGCTGGATATATGGTCAAACACTAGAGGGTTGGGCATTCTTGCAATACCTTGACAATGCTGACACCTACAGCATGGTACTGAGGAAGTTAAGAGTTTGAATGTAACTGCTTTATTTAAAAAGGTTTAAAATTTTAAATAAAACAGGGTTGAAGTGGAACATGATTTTGTTGACCATGTTCTTGAATTATAGATACCATATACATTGGTAGAGTTGTGTGATGGTCTTTTGTGATACTTAATTTTACATATTCCAGTCTCTGTATGTACCAGCATAGAAAAAAAATCTGCTTTGCTTTTTTTTTAAAGGGGTTTCCAGGACTGTGTACCTGCTCCTGAGCTCTGTTTTAAGTATGTGTATCCTTTGCTTGTATTTTGTATTTAAAAAAAAAAAAGAAAAACAAAATAGAACCCTTAATTGTTGAGCATGTTGGCATTGTTGCCCCCCCTTTTTTTTCTCTTTTTGGAATATATGAAGCAAGTTATTCTTTTTTCTGTATCTTTTTTCCTTTTGTAAACTTTTTTTTTGTTTTGTTTAAAAATGGCTTTATAAAAGGGCTTTTATAACCCAGAAATGCGCCTCTGTGTACTTCTTCTCATATCTCAGGTAGAATGTGATGACTTGCGTTTTATATGCTACAACAGGTAATCTTGGCTTAGAAAAATATTTCTAGTATACAGTTCAATCCTAATTCTGGAAAACAGATGGAATAATCATTTTCAGCGACCACCTCTCATAACCAACCTGAGAAGCATTTTTTATCTCAAAATGAAGAATTTATACTTTCTGATAACAATTGAACATAGTGCTATTTTACTTTTCTGGAGTTAATGAAGGGAATGGGAGGATTTGATGATATCAAGAATCCTGAAGCAGTAAATATTTTTTTTAAAGTACTGTGGGGGCACCTAGGGGGCGCAGTGGATAGATCACGAGCCCTGGAGTCAGGAGTACCTGAGTTCAAATCAGTCCTCAGACACTTAATAATTACCTAGCTGTGTGGCTTTGGGCAAGCCACTTAACCCCCATTGCCTTGCAAAAACAGAAAGGAAGGAAGGAAGAAAGAAAGAAAAGAAAGAAAGAAAGAAAAAGTACTGTGTAGTCAGAATTAAGTTCCAATCCCAGCTTTGCTGACAATTGGCCCTGGAGAAAGCAAATCACTTTTACCTTTCTAGTCTCATTTTTAATGCTCTAGGATTCTTATTTTAAGAACAATTTTTTTCCCTGCATTCATCTAAATGTTTGAAATAATGTTTGGATCAGTACTGTCAGTATCTGAATTAATATGCAATTTGATAAGATTTGACTTCATATAATATGCATAAATGGAATGTACATGATTTTCTGGTAACTCGCAAATTAAAATAATACTTCTTGAAAATTTTAATTTTTAATTTTTAATTAATTTCCCCTTGCACTTCCTTGGTATAGTCCATGTACCATTTGGTTTATACTATATATAATACTGAAATGACTATATAGGACCTTATACCAAGTGTTTTACATATATACATATAAATGAGTGTGTGTGTGTATATGTATGTTTTTAAATTCATTTGATCCTTGCAACAACCCAATAGGTTCAGTGCTATGAAAGGTGAGACAACTGAGACAGTGACTATTTAGAGTCACATAGTTACTAAATGTGTGAAGGATTCAAACTCAGGTCTTCCTGACTCACATTGCCATTGTATATCCACTGTTATGGTAAAGAAAATGACAAGATTTGGTTCAATAGAATTGTTCATTTGTTTCTGAATTAGTCTTGGTCTAAATGAATTTCAGTTCATTTTACTTGCCTTATTAATTTGAGTGCTGTCCTTCCTTGTAATGGAAACCTAACTCAGTTTGTAATTTATAAATGTAATGTCTTTTGTCTCTGTTCACTGTTAAAATTAGCTGACTCATTTGTGGATGAGATGATGTAGTCTGAGTCAAAGTGAGCTTCAGACTCAAGGAAATAGGAGCTTCAAGCTTGCAGCTTGTATAAAAATTTAATAATCAGCATAAACAAATTTTCCTCTCATCACTGATGCATATAGTACTGGTGCAGAGAAACTGAATTTTATAGCACATGATGTAGAGAAACAATTGCAACTTGACTGAATCCACATTCGCCAAAGTACATATTTTGGCTGTCAGAGTTGAAAATTAATATTTGGCAAAGTGACTGGACTTGGACAGAAACCTTTCGTAAACTGTTAGAACTAAAGCCAAGTTTTAGATTTTCAGACTGCTTGATTTTTCCCCTTCCTGCTCAAATACTTTATGGTCATTTTGCTCTTTAGAACTATAATCAGTGTGCATGTATAATCTGTATCAGATTGCTCTCTGTTTTGGGGAAGGGGGAGGGAAGTAGAAAAAATTTACACAACTAAATGTTGAAAACTGGGAAAAAATAAAATATTATTTAAAAAATTTTAAAAGAAACAATCAGTTTTCTAAGGAAAGGGAAGTGTAAAACCTAGGTAGAGTCATCACTTAGAAGGATTAGACTTATTCAGAGGACAACTAAAAATTTGCCTTTAAGGGAAAAAAAGTGGAATGGGTTCCCTTTGAAAGGTAGTGAGGGGGCATGGCTAGGTGGGTAGTGGATAAAGCACCGGCCCTGGAGTCAGGAGTACCTGGGTTCAAATCCAGTCTCAGACACTTAATAATTACTTAGCTGTGTGGCCTTGGGCAAGCCACTTAACCCCGTTTGCCTTACAAAAAAAAAAAAAACTTAAAAAAAAGGTAGTGAGGGGCAGCTAGTTGGCACCAGCCCTGGAGTCAGGAAGACCCAAGTTCAAATTTGGCCTCAGACACTTAATAACTGCCTCTTAGCTGAATAACCTTGGGCAAGTCACTCAGCCCCATTGCCTTAAATAATTTTTTTTAAAGTAGTGGGTTTCCAATCTCTTGGGAAGATTTTAATGCAGAAATCAAATGAATAGAGGGCAACTAGGTAGATAGAGCACTAGCCCTGTAGTCAGGAGGACCTGAGTTCAAATCCAGCCTCAGGCAATAATAATTACTTAGCTGTTGACTTTGGGCTAGTCACAACCCCATTGCCTTACAAAAACTTTAAAAAAAAATAAAAAACCAAATGATTACCTAGGAGAAATGAAATAAAGGGAGTTCCTCTTTGCTTAAGTAGGTCACCTTTCTGATTCTGTGAAATTTGGTTAGATCTGAAAATGCATTGCCTGACTTGGATCTTTAAGGAGCACAAGCTTAAAAATATTTAAAGTGATGTTATTGTTCTATTCAAAGGTACATTTTTTGAGGATGGTGTGCAGATCCTTTCTGAATGAGGCAGAAGAGAAGTTATTAATAGAAGGAAGCACAAGGTCACCTTCATCACCTGGTGTAAGGGTTCTCTTTAGCCAGCAGGGGGAGGTATTTGTCCTCACTTGATGGAGTTGATCAGGATTGTCTAAAGTGATCATTTTCCCCTTGTTTTGTCCAAGGCTTGTGCCATAGGGCCTTTCTCTCTTTGTGGTTTTTCCCACTGTCCCGGGCCAGGAGCCACAGGTCCACCCAGTATCCCTCTCAAATCCTGCCCCCAACATTTGAAAGGATCCTCAACCCATAATGGGGACCACCTGATCCAAAACACATTTCTTATCGTTCAGGTATTCCTCAAGCAGAATGTGGCAAGGAAGCCAAGTACTAGCTGAGCTCCCAAGACATAGCAGCTGAGAACACTTGGCCCTGTGTGGAGACAGGTGCTGTCTTTTGAAATTGCCCTTGAGCTTGAGGTATTGTTCCACAAACAGCACAAGTCAGTTGAGAGCTTGAAGGCTATTCAGAAAGTTGTCTCAGGTTCAGCCAGTGATCTGAAGTCTGTCTGGATGATTTTCCCTTCTGTGCCTCCGGTAGTTTAATAGTGAGTGAGGCTGGGGCTGGGGTAGCCACTGTGTCCAACTTTGGCAGAGGTCACTAGTAGCTACATTTAGTAGTAACAGCAAGGGCAAATATTGTGAAACATTCTACTAGGGGACAAAGGGTGAACTAGCACAACTGGAATTTTCATTCTTCTAAAGCAAATAACTTGACAAATGCAGTAACAAAATGTTTGACCTTGTTTATCTTAGAGGTTCTGCTATCATTAGTTATAAACTGGCACCTAGAGAATTTTTTTTTAATTGAATGTTAAGAGTGGTCGGTAATTAAGCATGTATAAAACCTCAGTGGTTGACAACCCTTTCATTGGCTTGAATAGAATGTTTACCTCTAGAAATCATTTTCATTTTGGAATGTGGACTCCATCTACCCTAGTGGTCAGTCTTCGGTTTATGATCAGGCAGGCAGTTTGAAGGGAGCTTCTAAGGTTCCCAAGAGGCTTAAAGGCTTAAGTTGGTAGTTTACATTAGATAAAGAAGCATCCTAGGCCATTTGGTAACTTGCCAATTAGACCATGTGGAAAAACATTTGTAGTTGCTTTTCACTTGAGTAAAATAGTGAAAGTTATTCTTTGGAACATGCCAGGTAGAGACACACATTAGAACTTGTGGCTTTGTTGCAAATTGGGTTTCAACACGTTTATTAAAATCTGATGTGTATTGGGCATTCTACTGTCTTTTAACACTGCCCCTCCCCCTCCTGCCATTGTTCTCTTTAAAGTACTAAGTTTCTTTTATTCAGAAATAATTTCCCCTCTTAAGATCATGCTATAGTATGAATCTGTTAAACATCTTCAGAAGTTTTAAAAGACTCTGTTTTCATTCCATGATTATATATTGCAACTAGAATCAGAGCTGGTGGTTTCATTTCTAATGCATATCATGGCTTAGTTACAAAGACTTACCTCCTCCCACTTTTGCTCTTCCTCTTTTCAACCCTGCCTTTGACCTACTTCACCACTATCCTTGTATCTCCCTTTGTCTCTGTCTTTCTGTGTGAATGAGGTGGAAAAAATCAATTCATTTTCATGGGGTTGGTATTTCATAAGAAAATCTTATTAAACCAGGTAGCCAAAGATGGATGGGAATCCTACCCCGAGAATGAGACACAGAATTGAGTTCACATAACTTTTTTTTTTAATTTAAAAACAATATAGAGCTTTAGTTCTAATCCTTTTTTGTAGGGAGTCTGTGTTATCACTGTAAACAGTATTCTGTTACAGAGGATGGTGGTTGCCACAGCTCTGATACACAATAGTGTACCAGTCAGCCAGAATGGGTAAGTCTTGAAAAGGTCAAAATGTCTTCCCACAAGTTCAAGACCTTGTCTGTGAGACCCCCAAATGTCAGGATTAGTTAACAGACATGCCTACAAAGCAAGGAATGCCAAAGAAGATGATAGCCCTGGCCATGGGAGAATTGGTCAATTTGGGAACACATGCAAAGAAAAAAAAATAGTCGATGCAGTTAATACAACTTAAAGTCATCATGTTTAGCTAAAGGAAAATTTCTGAAGCCTCGGTTCATGAAAGTATTTACCTTTGTCAGTCCCCAATACTTATTGATTAAAACTGGTCAGGTGGGTGGAGAAATAGAAGCCTTGCCCCTAGAGTGTTACTTGAAATTATTTTTTTTTCAACCTCATGATCTTTTGAGAGGTCAAGTGGCTAGCAGTAGATGAAGACTGGATCTAGAGACTGGACCCAAGCAGTGGGACCCCATGGATTGCCTGTGACCCTGGGTACAATGAACAAGCTGGCTCCACCCTACCTCAAAGGGACATTGTGAAAGTGAGGTAATGTCTGCAGTGTGCTTTGAGCTCCTTGGGAATCGTACCTTTGAATGGTGAACAATGACAACTCCCAAAATGAACTGAGAAGAATGATGTTCCTCTAGGCAAGGTCTGCCCTGGGCCAGTACCTCATTCCTGAGGCACTTTGGCCCTTTTCTCACTGAAGCACAAATAAGTTTATTCATTAGTAGGAACATTGCTGCGGTGGGGTAAATTTTAACCAGTTCACATTTTGGGGAAGGGCAGGAGCATAATTTACTTCTAAGTTACTCATGCTATATTCAGGTTGTTTTCTCCAGCATAAATTGTCAAGCTTGGTTAAGAGTATGAAACATGATGGTTGAGTGCCTTTTGGGCAAGAAAAAAAAAAGACATTTTGCAGGCTCACAACCAGTCTTTCTTAACCTTGGGTACACATTTCAGGCCTGTGGTCAAGGTAAAGGATTGTGACCCATAGCCATACTTGGGGAAGGGTGAAGAAGAGGAATCAAACTATTCAGAGTGAATGTCAGTAGCATCACCTTTTTGTGTATGATGAAAGAGGGCTTATTTTCACAACCCTAAGGTTTTGCAGTTGATTCTCTGGAAATAAGTATATATCTCATAAAATGACCTACCTGCTCATTAATTCGGTTGTCAGAGTCTAGATAATTTGGCTGGATATAGACTATGAAATCTGTCCCACTCTTGTCAGTGCTACTTCAGAGCTTTAATATAATGTCCTTGGGGTTCATACACTGGGACCTTCTTATTTCCAAGTCAAAACTGCCTTTTAAGATCTCTTTGGTACTATGGTAACCAGATCTTGGACTGAAAGTCCAACATAATACATGTTCCACTGAATTCTGTTCCTTAGTAAGCAGTATTTGTAGCAAAATGTTAGTGTGTTGTTATTAATACAACTTGCAGGTAGTTAACCCTAAAGTTGTGGAGACAATGGACCAACCAGTCTCTCCAGACAGAATGAAGTTTGGTACTTTTAAAAAACATAAAAAGTGCCAAGTTTAATTTATGCAAGAATTCTGTAATGGTCAGAATGAACAGTCTTAAGTTGATCGGAGCCTGTTATTTCTGTCAGATTTTAAAAAACATTTTTGTTCTTGGGCAGATAAGATAATAGTTCTCAGAAGCCAAAAGTTTCTGTTGTCATGTTATCTTGCTTATGGAGATAGAACTGGCCACTTGACCTTGGTGAAGTCTTCACATTATCAAACCAATTACCACAGCAGGGTTCTGTTAATGTTGTACATGACAAACCCTGCCCCTCATCAAGAGTTTTGGATAAATGTCAGTTTAGGGTCGTGAGAACTGTCTCTGTTTCTTAAGAATAGTATTAGTACAACTAACTTGAGGGACAAGCTAGTCATACTTTCCCGGGGACCTTTCATTTCACAACATCTTTATGTAGTGAGTAAATTAGCTCAAACAGGCAGGCATTATATTAAACTCACCCAACTGGGCCTGTGGAAGAGCAGAATAAGAACCTTGAATTCTTAACTCTCTAACTCTATTAATAAACTACCTCCTCAACAAATAGGTTGTCTTCCTGCTCCAGTTAAGATTTTTGTTTTTAAAAATGGATTTCTATTGCATAAGCTTCAAATTTATCACCATTCTTTATCACCACTTCCTAATTAGTGTGATGAGAGGGAGTAGGGAGGCTAGTATCAACTGGGATATGCATCAGATTATGTATATGAGGAAACAGCCACGGAAGTGCTGCAACCTGAAGCCCTTCTGCCATACAGAGGAGGGCAAGTAAAACTAAGACAAATTCCCACCACCTTGACCATCCCCTCGGTGGATGAAGCCAGTTAGCCAAGGGTGTGGTGTAATCACACTTTTAAAGGCTTTTAAAATTATGTTGACCAAATCATTCCCCTTTGACCCTATGTGTCATTCTAGGAAATGATGTTTCTTCCACATGTTTGGAAGAGTGATCCCTCCCATCATCTTTTTTAAAGGTTATTGCTTTTTTTCTTTTAATAAAAACTATTGTTTGTGTACTTTCTGAAAAGCCAGGATCTTGTACAGAGCAGTGGTTTCATTCTAAAACAGGGATTCTTAAACTGTAGGCCATGAATTTATTTTAAATATATATAATTGCTTTTCTATATAATCCTATATATTTTATAATTTAAAAATATTCTGTAAAGGAGGTTCATAGGGTTTTATTGGACAACCAAAGAGATCCATAAGAGAAAAAGATTAAACCCCCATGTTTTAGAATAATTTTTGTGCAAGAGTAGAATGAAGAGAATTTACATAACCCAAACCCACAAGATTAGCCTTTCAACATCCCTACCCTTAATCACATATATATACACATATATTTTGGCTCTCATCACCTCCTCCAGCGCCAAGGCGGCTTCTAACAAGGGATAACTTTGATTGGATAAGTCTGCTTCCTTTATTTATTCTACTCAGCCTCTAATAGAGATGTCACCCTGAAGTAAAGTAAGCAGCAGATAGGCAAAGAAGCAGTGCCCTAGATACTCCACACCCTGGGTAATCGTCCTATAAGGGATGAGATGCTGATTGAATGTTAGCAAAAGATGAGAAACCCTAGCTTGAGTCTCATGGGCTATAATGCCTTTCATTCTCAGTGTGGAGGAAAATGACCTTTTTCTAAAGGTGCTTTTATTTTCTTATAGAGGATGGGATAATTAAGCAATCCCCAGGTAAAGGGAAGGGAGGGATGGGAATTGGACCTCATAAAGCCAACATGTCTCAGTTCCTGTGTCTCCTTGTCTGCCTTGCCTCAGGCTCTAGCTGTTTATTTATTCTTGTCCTATCATATACTGACAAATGGAGTCCTGTTGCCCATAGATAGCTGGGTTATGGAGTCTCCCCAGAAACACTTTTGCATTGTAGACCCCTTAAAGAATCTGGTGGAACTTAGAAAGGCCTTCTCAAAATAGTTTTTAAGTGCATAAAGTTAAAAACATAGAATTACAAAGGAAATAAATTCTTTTGTAACAGTCATGAAAATTAAAAAAAAAAAACACAATTTCTTAGACCCCAGTTTAAGAATCTTTGCTTTAGCTTAGGGCTTTGAAGGGGGTGGACCAAATCTGAGGAAGCTCATCAGCTCCCACTGCTTTCCCAAATCCATGCTCATTGCCCTTATGTTTGTCCTGATTAAGATATAATTTGTGAAAAGCCTCAGTGTCTATCAAGATGTCCCTGAATATGAATTGGTGCTAAGAAAGGTTAAGGGTGAATTACAGAATTGATTGAAAATGGGTCCATTTCTCTTTCCCAAGGTCCCCACTACTGTACAGCTCTTTAACAATGAGAGGAAGTTATTCAGCAGTCTCTCATCCCAGTCAAACAATCAGCATTTATTAGGCATCCTCTATATGCCAGGCTAAGTCTGGCTATGAAGGAGTTGGATTAGATTTCAAAGACTCCTAACTAAATTCCGAGTCTTAAGTGAGAGAACTTGTGGGAGCCAAGGGCTCTGTGTCTTTGGATAACACTCTAGTTGTACAAAGAAATAAAATAGGATACTCATTGTCAAATATGTAAATATAGCTACTATCTACCATGAACAGGAAAGTACCCAGGATTCATGGGTACTTTATTGGGCACTCTTGAGCTCTCTTTTTTGGGGGGCAGTGGAGTGCACCAAAACTTAAACTTACAACTCTGGTCCACAGCCTTCTTTTCAGACTCCTTGCTGTTCTCCTGAGATCTCAGCCTCTTTATTCCTCATTTGACACACCACTTGCCTATAGAAGATAAACTCCACAAGAACTGGGTTAGAGGGGCAGCTAGGTGGCGCAGGGGATAGAGCACTGGCCCTGGAGTCAGGAGTACCTGGGTTCAAATCCAGTCTCAGACATTTAATAATTACCTAGCTGTGTGGCCTTGGGCAAGCCACTTAACCCCATTTGCCTTGAAATAAAAAACCCTAAAAAAAAAACTTATTTTGCACTGCTAGCTAAAAGACATTGCAAATAAAGCCCGGGTTTTGCACATTAACTGGAGGTGCTTCTCAAATGAGATAGCAGAGTTTCATGTCAGGGTGCCATGCCTTGTCCTGACTTTTGCTTCCAGGGGTCTCTGATCTTGCTGATCTCCCCAGGCCTACCATACCAAGTAAGCAGAGGTACTAAGAGATTTCCCTTCCAAGTCCAGCTGCTTTGACTTTCTTCTGGAACTATGTAAACGTCTTAGAATAAACACTCCAAGAGACTTACACGGCCTGGGTAAACAGGACTGCTGTTTACTTGAAAGTTATGTCTTTTTATCTGCTTTGCTTCACACACACACATCCCCACCCTGCCCCCATGGAGTTACAGTAGGTGGAAGCTAAGTGAGTTGGGTGAAAGTTGATCTAAGACCCACTGACTTGATAATAGATATCTTGAGTGCTAAGGGTTTTGAATTCTTCCTTTTAAGCAAAAGGGGGGTGGGGGTGAGGGGAGGAATGATGCAGACTAGGAGGAAAACTAGATTTCTATGAACATTTCCTAGTGATTCACAGTTGTAGGTTTCCTGTTCAAAGGGTTTATCCAAGAGCCAGTAGAATAGTTGTTTCCATCCAGGCAAGGATTCTTAATGTGGGGTCTGTGAAATCTTTATTATTTTTATAATTTTCAATATATTTGGTTTTCTTGCTAATCCTTTGTGTTTTATATTATATATTTAAAAACATTCTAAGAAGGGATCCATAGGTTTCACTGACAAATACAATCTCTTTTTACAGAAAAAAATTTTTTAAAAGATTAAGTCCCTGTCCTTTGTTGAATTCATGGGAATTCAGGGAATTTTAGGACTTCCAGAACTTACCCGCCTTTCCTTTGCTCTATCATAAAACTGGCCTAGAAAGGAAACCTTCTGAAGAGCCAGGACTTAGCATGGTACCTACCACAAATAAGCCGCGTCATAAATGCTTATGAACTAACATTATATCTTGGTATCTCAACACTTAACATTGTCCCTGAAACAAATATGCTTTGTTAATGTTTGTTGATTGACCTACTGATGAAGGAAAAGCTAATACATGACAGGACAAAGGTAGCACTGATCCCAGCTCTGTCCATCCTTGAGCCAAAGCCTTGTGCATGTTGGCTATGGCAGGTACTCCACCATGGTATGATGATGACATAGGAGGAGTGAAGACTGGTTGATGGCCCTGGGATAGGTTTAGCTTGGAGAAGAGATGACTTAACCATCAAATGATAGTTGGATTCAGTTGGAGGGGCTATAAATCAGAAGATGGATTAGATTGTTCTTCTTGGCCCCAATCCCCCATTGGGGGTTTAGATATGTCTGGAGAAATTTACTAATAAACAGTGTTAATTGGCCTGACTTAAAATGTAATAAGGTCTGGCTTGAAGGCCTTACTACAATGGGGATCATAATCTTGGATCTAGAAAGGAATCTTGGAGGTCATCTAGAACTCCCTTATTTTACGGATAAGGAAACTGAGGACTAGAAAAATGTAAATGACTTGCCCAAAAGTCATATCAGTAGCTAAATGGCAATAGTATTTGAAACCAGTTCATTAGGATTCTCAATCAGTCCCTTCCAACTTGGAAATTCTGTATAGGTCACTGAAAAACCTCATATTGCAAAGGTAGTTCCCAATTCTAAAAGTTTTTAATTCAGGGAACCTGGGTGCCAGAATCATCATCTTTGAAGCAGGATGGGTCAGAATTCTTTCTGGAGCCAAGTAGTTTAACACTCCCAACACCACAACCCATCCCTTATTTACTCTCCCTCCCCATTTTATTTTAAAAGAGGTGGAAGTTCCACTTCCCCAGAATAATTACATAATTTATTACTAAAGTAGAAGGTGTTTCTCCACTTAGTTCAGTTGTAAAACAAAATCCCTGGTGTTTCCTTCTTGAGGGTATTAGGATAGGGCAGAAAGAAAGCAGCTGTTCTTGCTCCTCCTATTCACTATCCCCTCTTTTGTTGGCCTAACCCAGCTCAGAAAAATGATTCCTGCAAAACCTAAAGGGCTAACTGATTTGAAAAAAGCCAAGGCGAGGAGTTATTTGTGTGGGGAGTATTCCTTCCCAGAATTGATGAATGCAGGATGATGGGTGTGTTTAAGCCTCCCACCCCACCAGGAGGCCCACTCGACTGCTGCCTGAGACTCGGAAGGGAGGGTCTGGAGGGCAGGCAGCCCTCCCCCCATCCCCCCATTCCTGCTGGGTACAGCTGCTGGGCTCTGGAACAGTTACTTCAGACTATGGGCTGTTGGGGGGGGGGGGTGGGCATGAGAGGGAAAAGTTGGCTGAGGTCCCATTTGAAGGCTACAGGATCTTCCACTTCCCCTATGGCCTTCTTGTTGAGTACAGCTTTTGGATGGTGGTTCTGGGAAACTGTTGCACTCTAGGTGTGATAAAAGAACAGGACAGAGGACCGGAAACAGCTGGGATGACCCCTTTCCGGGGCAGGTTGCTCAGAAGGCAGGCTCCAGGATGTGCAGACTATGGGCAACTTTCCTCTTCCCCAACTCTGGCAGCATCTTCTTTCATCACCCTCCCTCTCACCT
Organism: Macrotis lagotis; assembly: GCF_037893015.1. Lineage (NCBI taxonomy): Eukaryota > Metazoa > Chordata > Mammalia > Peramelemorphia > Peramelidae > Macrotis > Macrotis lagotis. The sequence goes on along the minus strand of NC_133659.1, from coordinate 105,993,490 downwards.
TTTCCCCATCATTGTTTTGATGTTCCTTTCCCATTCCCTTCCTTCAGCTTTTCTGCTGAAGGGAACTGAAGACAAGCCAACTAAAGAGGCTATGGAAATCAGAACTTTCCAGGAACTAAGTGCTGTATAGGTCTTTTCCCCTTCATATTCACCCAGGCTATCAACTGACCCAGAGGACTCCATGCCCTTTTGATCTTCTTTCTTCTGCAAAGTTGCCAAAGTTAGGGATGGCTGTGGGGGAGGTGTGGTGGGATGCAGTAGAGATTTGAGGACCAGAATGAGGCAAATCAAACCATATTTATGAGGGCAACTGCTGAATGCTCAGCTATCCTAGATATGAGGGATTAGGGTAGACAAACATGGGGAAAACCTAGATTCCCCTCCCTCAAGTAAATAACCAAATTGGAACATTCTTTGATCCCTGTTCTTATCTTCAAATCTTGGTATCTTGATTCAGACCATCTTCCAGGTCTGGGAATGGATTCTTTTTCAGTCTCTTTTTCTTCAGCTTGCCTCTTCTGTAACCTTGGGCAAGTTATTTTTTCCTCTTAGCTTTAATTTCCTCATGTAAAATGAAAAAGGTGGATCAGATGACTTCTCAGGTCCCTTTCAGGCCTAAATTTATTGTTCAGATGTCCAACTCAATTTATACCTCCTCTACTAACACTTTCCTGATATATACCCTAACATCCCAGGTAAAATTGTTTGGATTTTTCCCCTGCTCTCATTTTGTCTTGTTGTTGTTGTGGTTTTGGTTTTTGGAAGGCAATGGGATTAAGTGGCTTGCCCAAGACAGAGCTAAGTAATTATTAAGTGTCTAAGGCTGGATTTGAACTCAGGTACTCCTGTCTCCAGGGCTGGTGCTCTATCCGCTGCGCCACCTAGCTGCCCCTGGATAATAGATTTGACTAGAATGAACCTCAAAGAAAGCTTAAGTATCTGCTCAATTCCTGAACCAGGAGCATGGGTTGAGGAGGTAAGGAACCAGATAGACTGGTGGAAAAGGTATTAAGAGGATGTGGAAGAGGCAACCAAGAAGTATTACTCAGCACTGAAATTAAGAGAAACAAGAAAGATGAACTAAAAATCCTAATACTAGGAATACATTTGACCTCATAGGTATTTCTGAGATCTATTAGATTGGGGCTCCTGGATAGAATGTGGTTCTGGGAAGGGTCTGTCTCCTTTGAAAGAAACAAGATAAGAGGAAGAGTGACTCAAGTAGGATTGTTATATTAAGAATATATATTCCTGAGGAAACATAGTAACCAGAGAGAGAGGAAGTTTGGCAGTGACCATTTTGGTAAAGCTCAAGGAAAACAGAAATTATTGATATTGTCATCAGAATAGACTGAAGATCACCCAAACAGAAAGAAAAAAATAGTTCAAAAGTTTTTGAAACATCACAAGCTTGACACAGAGGTATGATATGGTAGAGATGATAAAATATATCCCCATCCATGGGTAGGGAGGTACATCTCCACCTAAAGCATAAGCTGCTAATTACTTCTTTTTAAAATTTTTTTTTTATTTAAGGCAATGGAGTTAAGTGACTTGCCCAAGGTCACAGAGCTGGGCAATTATTAAGCGTCTGAGGTTGAATTTGAACTCAGGTCCTCGTGACTCCAGTGCCAATGTTCTATTCACTGTGCCACCCAGCTGCCACCCAGCTATTCCCCCCCTTGAACTGCCTGAATAATAAGTTTATCCTTCAGAGGTTGAAGGGAACCATCAAAGAGTAATTCCATAATGAATCATACTCTTGCCATTTAAAAAAACAAACAAACAGACTGAGGTACTGGGACAGAAATCATGGAGTGCTTGTAAGGAAATGACGATTCATTCCAAAATATGTAATAGAGAAGGAAGCAAGAATTCAGGCATACCCCTCCCACCCCCCAGCCCCCTTAGAATTTGGGAGATCAGATTTCAGAGGATCCAATGAAGGCCCAGTTAGGATCTAGGATCCCATTACTTAAAATTCTACTGGATATGTCAGCCCAAGGGAGATAGGAAGATTCCATAGCTAAAATTCTGCAGAAAGAGAAACCATTCCAGTGAGGAAGAAAAGAGGAGATGTGAATGGTTACACAGAGAAATCATGGTTCAATTAAAAATTTTGTTCAGTTCCAAATTCTCCCACTCCCCTGAGAAAGCAAGATTCATATAATATATATATATACATATATATATATATAAATTCATGCAAAACACTTCCACATTAGATATAAAATAAACTAAAAAATAAGTTTCAATAAATTGGAATTTTATAAAAATTTGGCACTGAGACTATGATAATGTAAATTAAAACACTTAAATTGAGTCAAATGCTTCATAAGTATAATATCTATGGTTCCCAGAAAGAGATGGGCATTGCCCCCCCCATTTAGTAGAGAGGTGAGAAAGTAGAGGCATGGAATGTTATATTTGCTATCAGACAACTCACTGTGTCAGCTGAGTTTACATAACTATTTTCCTTTGTTATAAGGGAAGCCTTTTTTTTTTTTGGAAAGATCTGTCTGGGAAAAGTTGTAATGTCAGAAAATTAAAAGTAATAAAACTATTGCTGGAGTCCAGAATGATCTGTAAGCAAAAAAAAGCTAAAGATAATGATAAAGGGGTGGATTTAAAAAAAACTTTATTAGAGAAAGAGGAAAGATCAAAGAAAGTCTTGGATCATGAGAGGAGTACCTATTATCAGTCCAACTTTTAGATTGCTTCTGTTTTCTCTGCCAGAGAGAATGATTGTTGAATTGAATGGGAAAGAAAAAAGACAGCTAATTGGAAGATACCCAAGAGAAGAGGGGTAGAAGGGGAAGACAGTAAGAGAGTACTTGGCGACCTTAATTCATTCAAGTTAAAACAAGCTCAGGTCCACATGGGTGTTGAAAACTGGCAAGAACTGATCAATGTCCAAGGACTACTGCTTATTGGTGATGTTTGAAAGGTCCCTAATACTATAGAAGTGAATATGGAAAAGTGCTTTGCAAACTTTAAAGGGTTGCATAATTATTATATATATACATAAAGGGTTGCTGAAATTATTATGCCTATTTTCAAAAAGGAAAGCAATGAAGTCAAATAGAAGGGTTAGTTTGACTCCCCACAGAATTCAAGAGCAGAGAGCTGTAACTTGAGATCCGTGTCTGAATGTGTGTACGTGTGTGTATGTTTGTATGTAATACATAGGATTACAAAAGTAACTAATTAAATTAAACCGTGGTAACATATACTATATTAAATTGTAACATGTATCTATAAGATACATGTTACTACAATTTAGTATAATTATTTTTGTAATCCTATGTATTATGCAGCAAGCTTAGGCTTGGAGTCAGCAAGGACCAAAATTCAAACTTGGCCTTGGACATTCACTAACTATGTTTGTGTGTGTGTGTGTGTGTGTGTATGTGTGTGTGTGTGTGTGTGTGTGTGTGTGTGTGTGTGACAGACAGACTGACAGACCCTGGGCAACTAAAGCTACCTCAGATTTTCTCAACTGTAAAAAATGAAAAAATGAGAATAATCATAACATTTACCTCACCGGGTTGTTGTGGGGATCAAATGAGAGAATATTTATAAAATGCTTCACATGCATAGTTATATCAAGTAAAAGTTCCTTTCTCCCTTCCTTCATTAGAAACCTGAGAATTCTTCCATAGGTCTCATCAGTCTACCAGAAGGAGCCATGACACAAAAGTAGTTAGGAATCCTTATTCTTGAGCATGTTATTAAAGGAGACTGAACATTTAGAAAAAGGAAGGACAATCATTATTGGTTCAAAGTGGAGAAGCCCAGGGATCTGTGCTTGGTCATAATGCTGTGGGTCATTTTTGTTAGTGATTTAAATAAAGGCATATGTTGTATATTCATCAAATTTGCAGATGACACAAAACTGGGAAGGAAGAATAACTAGCATGATAGAGTAGACTTATTTGTTGGAATCAAACATGATGAAATTTAATAGGGATTAGTGTCAATTCTTAAATTTAGATTGAAAAAAATCAACTTCCCAAATACAAGATGGGTGAGGCATGAGGGTTAGAAAATAAAATCAAGAGTATGACATGGTAGCCAAGAAAGCTAATGTAATTAGCCTACATTAAAATCAGTCATGGTCACCTTGTACTCTGCTCTGGTCATATGTCTTCTGAATAATTGCCTCCATCTCTGGGGACCACATTTTAGAGGGGACAATCATCTGGAGAGTTTCCAGAGAAGGGTGAAAAAGGTGGTGAAAGGATCATTTGAAGGACCTGGAAATATTTAGCCTAGTGAGTTGAAGACTTAGGGGAGACATAACACTCCCTTTAAAACATTTGGAAAGCTATCTTGTGGAGGAGAGATTTGACTTTGACACTATAGAACAGAACCAGGGGCACTGGTTGGAAACTTAAGAGTAGGAAATATACATTTGATTTCTAGAAAATCTTCCTAATAATTAGACTCCCCTAAAAGGGTGATGACTGGCAAGTCCTTGCTGGACATCCTCTAGCAAAGATTGAATTATCACTTGTGTATTTTTATAGTTCACTCAAATCCACAAGCCTTTATGTTGAACAATGTACTAAGAACTGGGGATACAAAGGCAAAAACAAAGCAAAACAAACCACCAAACCCATAGCAACAACAAATATCTAGTCCCTGCCCTCAAGGAACTTGCAGTCTATTGTCAGAGACAACAAGCAAACAAGCAAACAACTATGTGCAAACAAAATCTACACAGAATAAATGGGAGATAATCTTAGAGGGAAGGAACTACCATGAAGGACTAGCTTGCCTCTGAGACTCCTTCCAAACCGGAGATTCTGTGATTCCCATAACTGTAAAATTGCATTATTTATCCAAGCTCTAGAAGTAGACACGTGAATGAGGGGATGGAGAACTGAAATTCCTGCTCATCCACAGACCCAATTCAACCATTCAGCCAAGGGTTCTAAGTTTTGTTTTCTCATTTCTATGCTTAAAAAATGAAGTTTTTCTCATTTCTATGTTTAAAAAGTGAAGTTTTTCTCATATCTATGTTTAAAAAGTAAAATATTTCTCTTTTTTTTAAAAAAGGGCCCAGGTCAGTAGCTCCTCTGCCACCAGCTCTCGGTTCATGTCCTTTAAGTGTAACTACTGCACAGAAGGCACAATTGTAGCCTTAACAAGACTGTCTTCCTGGAAAACCACCTTCCGTGTAAAGCTGGAAATAACCTATCTTTAAATTCTAACTCTTAGTTTTTCATTTTATTGCACTTTAGGGGAACAACCAGAAACCAACTTTAGCAATGATGAATTTAACTTCAGTTTCCTTGATGAAGACTTTAGTGCTAAGGATATTCTGGACCAGAAAATGTCTTCTTCTGATGATAAATATGCCTTCTATGACCTTGGTGACATTCTAAAGAAACATCTGAGATGGTACAAAGCTCTTCCTCCAGCAACTCCTTTTTTATGCTGTTAATTGTAATGACAGAAAAGCTATAGTGAAGACACTGCTACAGGAACAGTTTTTGATTGTGCTGGCAAGACAAATACAATACAATATCCTCCGGGGAGGATAAATCTATGCAGAGGAGTGTCACAAATTAAGTATACCACCAACAAATGATGGCTTTTGATACTGAAGTAGTGCTAATGAAAGTTGCCAGATCCCATCCAAAGGCAAAACTGGTTTTGAGGTTTGCCACTGGTAACTCCAAAGCCATCTGTAGGCTAACTGTTAAATTTGGTGCCACTCTCAAAACTAGTAGGCTTCTCCTTGAGGAAGCAAAGAAACTGAATATTGATGTTATTGGAGTCATTTTCCATGTGAAAATGGTTGGGGCAGCTAGGTGGCGCAGTGGATAAAGCACCAGCCCTGGAGTCAGGAGTACCTGGGTTCAAATCTGGTCTCAGACACTTAATAATTACCTAGCTGTGTGGCCTTGGGCAAGCCACTTAACCTCATTGCCTTGCCAAAAAAAACTAAAAAAAAGAAAAGAAAGAAAATGGTTTTACTGATCCAGAAACCTATGTCCAAGGAGTTTCTGATGTCTGATGTGTCTGACATGAGGGGTGGAATTTGGTTTCAACATGTATGTTCCTGATTGGTCGTGACTTTCTTGGCTCAGATCATAAGTACAGCCAATGCAGTTTTGGACAAGTATTTTCCTTTTGACTCTGGAGTGAGAATCATAGCTGAACCAGGCAGATACTATGTTACTTAGGCTTTCACACTTACAGTTAATATTATTGCCAAAATTATTGCCACTATTAAATGGACAGGTTCTAATGATGAAGATGAGGCAAATGACCAAACCTTCATGGAGTATATGGATCATTTAATTGCATCCTGTTTGATAATGCTTATGTTAAAAACCATTATACAAAAGATGCCCAAACCAAATGAGAAGTATTACTCTTCTAGGATATGGGGACCAACATGTCAACACTTTGCCATTCTCTTGTACTTGGGAAAGTGGAATGGAACATCACTCAATAACTTGTACTTCAGCTAGTATTAATGTATAGATGCTGTTTGTAGCCATTAATTGCAAGTTTAGCTTGTATTAGAACATTTTAGGAGACCGTTAACTTATTTCCTGCTAGAGTTTTTAAATACATTTTAAGAATAGGGTTGGCACAAATACAACAATATGCAAGACTAAGAGATAGTGGTCATACTTACCTGTGTTCCTATGGAAACTATTTGAATATTTGTTTTATTTGGATTTTTATTCACTTTTCAAATATGCTTCTAAAGATTGCCCCATAGCTGATAAGCAAACATTTGTAGCTTGTACAAAGGCAGAATGGGATTGCACTTAGTGTTGTGACCTGACTTTATTTATTTATCTAAAAAAAAAAAGATTTTATTTTGTTTTACAATTTTTCCCCTGATCTTACTTCCCTCCCCCCAACCCTCACAGAAGGCAATTTGTCAGTCTTTATTTACATTGTTTCCATGTTGTACATTGATCCAAATTGAGTGTGATGAGAGAGAAATCATATCCTTAAGGAAGAAACAAAAAGTATAAGAGATGACAAGATCAGACAGTAAGATATCTGGTTTTTTTCCCTAAATTAAAGGGAATAGTCCTTGAACTTTGTTCAAACTCCACAGTTCTTTCTCTGGATACAGATGTTTTTCTCCATTGCAGACAGCCCCAAGTTGTCCCTGATTGTTGCACTGATGGAATGAGCAAGTCCTTCAAGTTTGATCATCACCCCCATGTTGCTGTTAGGGTGTACAGTGTTTTTCTGGGTCTGCTCATCTCACTCAGCATCAGTTCATGCACATACCTCCAGGCTTCTTGAATTTCCATCCCTCCTGGTTTCTAACAGAACAATAGTGTTCCATGACATACATATACCACAGTTTGCTAAGCTATTCCCCAACTGAAGGACATTTACTTGATTTCCAATTCTTTGCTACCACAAATAGGGCTGCTATGAATATTTTTGTACAAGTGATGTTTTTACCCTTTTTTCAGAATCTCTCCAGGGTATAGACCCAGTAGTGGTATTGCTGGATCAAAGAGTATGCACATTTTTGTTGCCCTTTGGACATAGTTCCAAATTGCTCTCCAGAAAGGTTGGATGAGTTCACAGCTCCACCAACAATGTAATAGTGTTGTAACCTGTTTTAAAAGAAAAAAATTGAAATAATTAGGTATGGGGAAATTCTTATGGTCATTCAAAACTGATTTGCATATAATGCCATTAAGACAAGTAACCATAAATAAATAGAATGAATTCAATTTCTTCAGTTGAAGATTTCAGTCAAGTATTTCTTCTAGTTGAGGGGTAGGGGGTGGTAGGACATACTTTGAACTCCCATTGTAATGGCTCTCCATCAAGATCCAAGGCATTTCTATTTACTATTTTAATGTTCTGTACTTAAGATGCAAAAGATGTCAGAATGAGTTCAATTTCTGTTCTGCCTTTAAATAAGGACTGGGAAAGAAGGCTCTCAGGTAGAAGGTTAAAGAAAAAGGACTGTAACATAATCCATTGAGATGCTAAAATGTTACAATTTTTCTGCTGCCAAACAGTCCTTACTAACTATCAAGGTCAAAATGATGAGCTAAGCCAATTAGCTATTATCTAATAGATTTAATGTCCTTGCATACTTTTGTGGGGGGGGGGGGGGATGTTGCAAGGCAATGGGGTGAAGTGACTTGTCCAAGGTCACAGCTAAGTATGTATTCTGTGTCTGCTGGATTTGAATTCAGGTCCTCCTGATTACAGAGCCAATACTCTATCCACTTGGACACCTAGCTACCCCTTCATACTTATTTTTGAGGTGAGGGGTCATCTTTGTTTAGCTAATAGGGAGAGCAAATGACATGTCATTGCCTGCTTAGACTTCAAACTATTTCTTCCCCTTCTCTGTTCTCCCCATCTTTGTTATGAGGACAAGGTACAATTGCAAATTGAACTGAGAATGTAAAATATTTGTCAATAGTGACAATTCAATAAATTCAATAGCAATGATAAAGTATTTGAATAAATAAATAAATGAATAAATCAATCAATCAATCAATCAATCAATAAATAAATAAAGGACCCAGGATCAGGAGAGACAAGTCCTTCAAAAAGATCCGGCTTAGAAAATAATCTATTGCAAAATTCCCTTTTTATTCTTCACCCTCTTGCCTAAACAGGAAGCTAGAGGTACTGAAGTCTCCTCTGTGTCTCCCCTCCCTTGGGCTATTGCTTCCACCCCTCCCTTTCAGAAAAATGCTTAGCCCTTTCCTGAAATCTACCTTCTTATTAGGGCAACTAGCTACTCAACATTCATTACCAACAGATATTGTTGACTTCATACTCTTGTAATGTGACTGTCCACCCCCAGACCATAATGATAGCCACCCAGTCCTGTTCCCTCTGTCATTTTCAGATCCTCCTTTGTGGCTCTCTTAGTGGTTTTCTCTTAAATTAAGGAAAGACAGTCTGGGTCTCCCTCTAAAGCAAAGTCAACTAAATTTTGAGACCCTTAATTTTATCTCCTCCACCATTTCTGCTTTTGCAGAATCCACTTGGGTCACCTCAGTACTAACCTTCCTCCTGGTACACAGTTCAACTGTGGGCAGTATGGACTTTGGTTGGGGGTTCTGTTGCTTGATTGTGTGACCAGGAAACAGACTTTTACAGTATGTACTAGGGAAGCCTCAGTGCTGCCTCATTCTAGAGGCACTGTCCAACTCATAAGAAGGATGGGGACTCTATAGACTGACCCACTATGGGTCTTTAAAGAACTAGGTAGAAAGTCTCAATGGAAAGAGACCTAGTTTAGAGAAAGAAATCCAAACTATCAGATGCATGGGCAAAATGCTCTACATCTTTATTAAATAGAGAAATACAAATTAAAACAACTTTGAGATGCTAACTCATATTCATTAGCTTGGCAAAGATGCTGAAAAAGAAAAAACTAGTAAATTAATATATTGATGGTAGAGCTGTGAATTATCCAGGCAATCTAGAAAGCAATTTGGAAATATGCCTCAAAAGCTAGCTGAGGCAGTTAGGTCCAGGGGATCACCTTGAGTCAGGAAGACCTAAGTTTAAATCTGGCCTCAGATACCCACTAACGGTATCACCCTGAGCATGTCAAATTATGTTGGTCTGCCTCAGTTTCCCTAACTATAAAATGTAAAATAGTATCTGCTTCTCAGGATTGTTGTAAAGATTGAATGAGATAATGACACAGACCTTTCTCCCTACTAAACTGTGCATACCCTTTAACTTAGCAATACCACTACTAGATCTATACCTCCAAAAGATAAAAAGACAGAGGAAAAGAATCCATATGCACAAAAATATAACAGCTCTTTTTTTTGTTGTTTTTTTTTTATATTTTTGCAAGGCAAATGGGGTTAAGTGGCTTGCCCAAGGCCACACGGCTAGGTAATTATTAAGTGTCTGAGACTGGATTTGAACCCAGGTACTCCTGACTCCAGGGCCAGTGCCTTATCCACTATGCCCTAGCTCTTTTTTTTTTTGATGGAAATGAATTGGAAACTGAGGAGTGCTGATCAACTGGGGAATGACTGAACATGTATATGAATGTAATGGAATACTATTATACTGAAAGAAATGATGAAGGGGAGAGATTTAGAGTACCCTGGGAAGTGAGCAGAATCAGGTAAACAATTTAAATAACAATAATATTTAAGGGGCAAGCCATTTAACCCCATTGCCTTGCAAAAACTTAAAAAAAATTGAAAAAAAAATAATATTTAAAGACAATCAAATTTGAAAGGCCTAGGAACTCTGAACAACACAATGACCAAGCTTAATTCCCAAGTCTATGATCAAATATACTATCTACCCCATATTCATAAGTTTGTATTAAGTTTTATTTTTATTTGCTTTCTCGGTGGAGGGCTAGGGTGGGGAGAAGGGAATAAGATAGGAGGGAAAGAATTCAAACAATAAAATAAAATAAAATCATATTTTTAAAAATCCAAAAGAAGGAAAACAAGGTAAAGAAGCAACTAGATCCCTACCAACCATACCTGTACTTCTAGAAAACAAAATCACTAATAGCCTACAGGTGATAGATTCAGCATCCTTCCAGGCAGGCAGCAGGGACACTATATACTGAAGAAAAAACCTCCTTTTGTTCCTCATGGATTCTTACTTTCTAAACATAAACTTCTCAAGAATTAGGACACTGAAGACTTTCTTTTCACCTCAGAGGAAAAGACATAGTTTGTGAAAAGAAGTTCAAATTACCAAAATTAACTATTGCTACTTAAGAACAAAAGACTAGTTAAGTCTGTCATTGGATGGTAATAGCCCATCAAAAAAGAAATACAAGAGCCTGGGTTTTAATCCCAACTAGGTATGATATAATCCTAGAAGCATGTGGCACACTGGGTAGAGAGTCTCTGACATACTGGCTCCACCACTGGGGCAAGTCACCCAACCTCTCAGTACCTCAGACAATTCTCTATAAGTTGCAAAGTAGGTACTAGTCTTGACTAGCAAAAGATATTTTCTTCTGGGTGGGGGGGAGCTGGGTTCATCATGCTAGTAAAAATAAACAAACAAATAAATGGTGATAATGATAGTAAAAAAATAATGTCCATTACTATTATTAATCTAAACTCTGAGTAGAATGTCACTCCATTCCACAAATATATATTAGTCAAAGCAAGACACTGCTAGATATCAGTGGTACAATAATGGGAGCATAGGCTCTGCCCTCAGAGATGAGATAGAGAGACAATTATATAAGTTTTTTGTAAATTATTATGGGGAGCAGCTATATAACCCCATATGCCTTACAAAAACATAAAAAAAAAAAGATAGCCAGACTATGAGTGGGGGTGCAACCAATATAGCTTTCCTTTTTTTTTTTTTTTAGTTTTTTTTGCAAGGCAAAAGGGGTTTTGTGACTTGCCCAAGGCCACACGGCTAAGTAATTATTAAGTGTCTGAGGCTGTATTTGAACTCAGGTACTCCTGACTCCAGGGCTGGTGCTCTATCTACTGCACCACCTAGCCACCCCTTGCAATCAATAAACATTTATTAAGTCCCTACTAAGTGCTAAGTGCTGGGGATAAAAAAACAAAAAAAGAGAGAGAGGGGCAAAGGATGGTTCCTGCCTTCAAAGAGCTTACAAAATAATGAGAGAAACAATGTGCAAAAATATATATATACAAAACAAGCTATATGTAAAAGATAGCACACAATTAAAGAGAAGGCACTGGAATTAGGAAGATTTGGAAAAGGTTTCCTATAGAAGGTATTACTTTAGATGGAACTTAAAAGAAGCCAGGGAGGTCAGTGTCTGAGTAGAGGAGGGGAAGATTGCAAGCCTGGGGGACAGCCAAAGAAAAATGCCTGAACCAAGACTTGGTTGTTTATGGAATAAACCAAATGTACAACAAGGTCCCTACATTCATAAAGTTTGCTCTTGGTTTCCCAAGATTTCCTGAAGCTCTTACAGCTAGTCCAATGACCCTAATTAAATAACACCTTGAGAAGGTGCAAAGCAATCTCCTTGATAAGGGTGGTGCAGAGAAGCCTGGGGATCTGGGGAAAGAGAATTAAACTGAAGTCATGGGCAAATTCTGACTCTTCTATCTGAGACTATGTATCAGCAAGTCACTTGTCTCTATAGGCTTGTGTCATCCTGTAGACAATGAAGGGTGGACTAGGGGACTTCTAAGTTCCAACTATAAATCTAAGTTCTAAATGTAATCCATTTTGTTTCTGTTTCAAATCTTAGTTAATCAGTATGATGTCTCTGGCAGACCCTTGAGCTAAAGTTAAGGTGGGTTTGTTTTGAGGATGGGGAGGAGGAAAGGAGGAAAAGAGATCAGTGACAACTTTTTAAAGTCAACAGGAATAGCCCGGAAGAGGGGGCAGGCAGTTTGCACAGCAGACTACAAGACACATTCATTTCACCTCTTCCTTAATCAGCCTTGACTGGTTTTTACATTAAAAGCTGCTGAGTCACAGGGAATTCTGGTAGGGAGAGAAACAGATGACACCACTTCCCCCAAAATAACACACACACACACACACACACACACACACACACACACACACGAGAGAGAGAGAGAGAGAGAGAGAGAGAGAGAGAGAGAGAGAGAGAGAGAGAGAGAGAGTCTTTGAAGGCAGTGGGATGAGGAAGATGACCTCTGTAGGTCTTTTCTAATCCAAGGACTGAGAAGGATCTCTGTCAGGGAGAGCAACCCCTTCAGGAGTTTTTTCATTCCAAAATGGTGAGGGCCTTTCCCAAGGTCAGACAGCATGCCAGCTGCTTCCTGAGCTGAGCTAGGAGACCAGCCAGAGTCATCCAAAACCCTGGTTTGAACTGGAACTTCCCTTAGCTTTGGAAGCAGAAGCAAGAGGAGTGGCAGGAGAGGTTCCCCCACATGGACTCCTTCACCCTCACTATTATCTAGGTTTGATTTTCTCTTTTGGAAAGTGACTCAGTCAATTAGTTTTCATGTTTGGGAAGATGGAGACAGTAAAGGGAGGATTCCTAGGTTTGATATCCTGCTTGGGCTATACAGTGTGAGCTGTGAGCTGGGTGGTTAGTGTATGCTTTGGTGACTTTTTCATAAAAGCACTTTGACAAGATGGCCAGGAGCCTGTGGGAGGAGAATGAAGTCTGCCGCTAATGACAAGGTACTCCTGGGAGCTTGTAATCATCTCAAAGAGCACCCCCTCTCTGGGCTCTCCCTGGGGCAAGGAGTTCCAAAGTTAGCTCTGGACACCTTATATACTGTGTGGCCTTCAGGAAGGAAAAAAGACCTTTCCCACTGAAGGGACTATCATCTCCCTCCCCAAACCTGCCACCATCTCCCTCCCCATCCCTACCACCATCTCCCTCCCTGTCCCTGCCACCACTCTTTTCCCCATGCCCTGGCAGACATGGCATCCTAGAAAGATTCAAAGAAATGCATAATCCAACTTAGGAACCACTTCATGTGGCTAGTGCTCCCGCCCTCTCAAAATTACATTTGATCAAATCCACAACCATTTATTTCATGCCTATTATGGGCCAGACACTGTGCTTTGTCTATGTTCTGTCTATATATCCTATCTACTCCCCTGTCCCAGGAGACATACGGTTTTTTTTTTGCATATGTTCCTACTTCCTCCTTCCTTTCATAAACTCATAGATTGAACATTGGAGGGACCCCTGGGGTTCATCTAGTTCAACCCCTCATTTTATTACTGAGAACACTTGGGTCCAAGGGACTATATATAGTAGCTTGCCCTTAAAGTCACAAGTGACCTGTGAGTAGCAGAGTTATGATTTGAACCCAGGGACTGAATCTGAATCCAGTACTCATCTTGTCCTTCTTGTCACCTTCCTTAATTAGACCTCAGTTTCCTCCTTTACAAAACAAAACTATCATGCAAATCAAACCTAACCAAGCATCCCCCCTGTGACTAAACTGAAAAATAAATGGTCTTTCCTCAAAGATCTGGGGGGAGGGGGGAGGGGTGGAATCCACTCTTTCTGAAGGGATCTGTTCCACTCTAGATTCCCTGGAATCTTGTTAATACTCTTTCCTTTTCCTTAGCCAGTTCTATGACACAGAGGAAACTCAGTAGACTCAAAGTTGGAGGGCCTTGTCCTAAAGTCCCACAAGAAGTACCCTAACTGAGGCTGGAACCAGGTTGGATGGCAAAAAACTCATGCTTGGTCTCCTGGCTGAGGCAGGAGGTCCGAGATTGGAGTGGCTGCTGCTGACCAGCTGTGAGCACTTATCCACATCAGGAGCCCATCTGGGTCTCCTCTTCCTTCTCCTTAATATCATGGAGTCCTATTAAGGTGAAATCTAGGATCTTTCCAGCTCTGAGTCTATGTGAAATTAGCCTGAGAAATACTTTATGCATTTTATACTTAGGCTGTACATATTTCAGACATACTCGTTGTCTTCTCCCCATCTCCATTAGAAAGGAAGTTCCTTAAAAGTGAGGATTGATTCATTCTTAGTAGTTCTGTCTGTTCAGAGCCCAGCAATCAATAGGAGTTTGTTGTTATTGTTGTTTAATCAAACTCTTTGTGATTCTGTGGATATTAGTCTATGGATTTTTCTTGGCAAAGATACTGGAATGGTTTACCATTTGCCAGTGGGAAACAGAGGTTAAGTGAGTTGCACAAAGACACACATCTAGGACGTTTCTGAGGTTGGATTTGAACTCAGATCTTCCTGATTCCTCCCTGTAGGTGTTTCATATAAATGTTTATTGATTGATTTCCATTAGACGTCAGCATTTAGTCCTCCTGGGGAGCCAAATAATAACCCTTCCCCCCTTTACCAAATGGGATATCACCCATATCTCCAGATTTCCTTCCTTTTCTCCCATAATCTTTTCAGGTTTTAATTAAGATTAATTAGTCTTGGTGGTCTATGAAAAGTTAGGAGCTGTCAGGAGGCAGAAGTATTATCTCCCATCTAACTGCCAGGGTTGTGTGGCAGGAAGAGCTATACCTCTATCAAATGGATATATCATGTTAAACACAAGAGGGTGATGAAGATAAGGATAAGAGCAGAGAATACATGAGACCAAATTATAGGGCATTGTAAACAGACTTTGCTATCCATAATTTCTAGATTTCAGAACCTAGGGTTTCTTGGGTTCTTTCCCCAGATCTGGTTCTACTTCTTGCATCTATAATCTTGGCCACATCACTCTGTAGGTCTCAGTTATCCCATCTTCAAAGTGAGAAGACTCATTCACTGCTTCCATGGCAAGGCAGAGTTGAATTAATTATAGATTTGAAAGACGTGACCCAAAGGGCCAAGCCAGATAAATGGTAGCACTCATGGCTAAAATGCTTGCCATTCTGCAATCCGGAGAGCCTTGTTTTGGCATTGTGGGAGAGGAGGGGGCCAGATAAAGCTGAGGACAGTGTTGGGGATACCTCAGGGAAGCAACAGACAGAAAGAGGTTAAAGAGGAGATCACAGGAGCAGAGATTCAGAACTAGAAGAGACCCTTAGAGGCAATACTGACAGGCAGAGAAATTATGGGATTTGCCCAGGATGACTTACATATAATGTTCCATATTTCTTCTGAACTCCAGGTCTGGCAGCCTACACCCATAGCTACCTCTAGACAAGGGTCTTGGGAACTTGGGAGGTTCCAGAAAAGTGAGAGAAGGAAAAAATAAATGTGGGAGAGCTGGACTGGGAGGGAAAATAAATTCAGGGAGAAGGGCTGTAAGGCTGTGAAATTTGGAGAATAAAAGGATGGGGAAGTAAAAATGACAGACAGCTAGCTAGCCAGCAAGGAAGAGGTAGGCAGGATCTAAAAACAGAAACTAGGAGCTATTGCTCTCAGGGAAAGGGCTTAACAAGGGAGTGACCACCTTCATTTCTGGTGTCTGAATGGATTTTGTTTCTAATTCTCTGGTCTTCTTTGTAAAGGAGGAGATTATTTGCTGTTTTTCTAGAATTAGAGAGAAGGCATCTGGGGCCTCCTGCTTCTTCTTACTATTCCTCAAGTAAGCTCTGGAGCCTGCAGTGACCCATTGCCTCTGACCTAGTCAGCCAGGTTCTCCACACCTCACCCCACCCTCTAGTCGGTACCTGCTTCCTCCCCTAAGGACTTGAGTCGATTGTGCAAAAGGTTGCCAGACTCCAGGGACCCATGTGTTAGCTCACAATCCACATGCTAATTATTCACTTGCTAATTACTTCACCCCTTGCTTTAAGACCGTGAGAATAGCTTTATTGCCCTTTTAACTATCATCTGGGCACCTTCCCTCTCACTCTTTAGCACCCTTCTCTCAACAGTTTGCATAGAGATGGAGGTGACACTTTTGCCTTAGGGCTCATTTGGGAACCAGGCAAATTGTATCTGTCAGGGTGAGATAAGATACTCTGCCGTATTATCATCTCTATCTCATCTCCTCCAGTAACCCTGTGACATTTTAGGCATTCAATAAATATTTGTTGATTTGGAAGATGAATTCCTCCAGAGAATATCTTGTCTATTCCCCTACCTTTCAGGCAACCCCTATTCTACCCAGATAGCTAGAAATCATTGTTTTCCTTAAATACTTTCCAAAAAATGAGGTGTTTCCTCCAGTTACCAGTTTGGGTTCATTAAGAAACTCTTATTTTTTTTTCTATTCCTTTTCTTTCCCTCCCCTTTTCTTCCCCTCCATGCTCCCAAAGATGGCTACCATTGTTCCTGCTGTAATTATCTTTTGCTTTTTCCCTAATTTTTCCTAATTTCATCCATGTGTTTTTCAGCCCTCCCTGTGACAGAAGTTACTGAGGCCAAAATTACCCATTGACTGGTGACCAATCTTCTGGTGATGAGCCGTGGGGCTTAGTTGGATGGGTCCTCAGAGGACAAATAAATAGTTTATTGAGGACCTCAAAGTCTTTGCAGTTTTGTTGGACTTGCCAGAGTTTGAACTCTACTAATGAGTTACTTTTTCCCCTATGAGGCAATGGAGGAAGACTTAGTGGAGTAATCCTCTCATTACTGATTAAATACTGGGAGAGCTGGTAACAGAAAGAGTATTCTTTTCATCTCCCCAAAAGGGCAAGGATCCCAGGCATCTCTCCATTGACCTCCTTCTCTTGTCCCATCCTGAAGCTTTTCACCTTATGGCAACTCCTCCCCAACAATTCAAATCCTTTTGGATATCTGAAGATCTAGCTTCTTGGGAAAACCACCTGGGCAATGCCAAGATTGGGGGAAGGGTGAGCTGCAAAATACAGAATTTAGGTCAGGAAGTCAATTTTGTTGAAGTAACTCCCCAAGAACTTACTCATCTATCCTGCCCAGTTGCTACTGTCTGGTCTAAGGGAAACTTTAGGTCCACTAGCACCTCATGATTACCTGGATCTGCAGACTCAGAACTGAGTTGGTCAAGAGCTCCTGCCAAGAATGGAAATTGTTAGTAAAAAAAAAAAAGAGAAGATGTGGACTGGAAAAATGAGCACTCAGATTAAGCTAATGATGGCTGAGCAAAGAGCCCCAGGCTGTCTCTGCGGTAGATGAAAATAGATGTGAATCCACAAGGAAGCCACTGGGCTGTGACTACTTACTAAGCTAACTACAAAGAAGATCCTTCATTAGTAACAGTTAACTGTGTCCCTAAAGGCCAGGTGGATACCATAGAGCAGAGGTGTGCGTCAAATACTGAGGCAAACCAGATTAAAAGGTAGTCGGGAAATATTTAACAAAATAAATAAAAAAATGCAATAAAACCTAGATAACATTACATTTTAAAACCAGGTATCCTTACAGAGGATTTAGTGACCCTGGTTGTTATTTGAATTTGACACCATTGCTGTAGTTACAGCCTATCTATATTTAAGGGAAGTGTGTGTGATAAACTCCCCCCATTCTATTCTTGTGAACTAGATGGAGAAATGTAGGTTAGGTAAGAGTAAACTTGGGTGGAATCAGCTCTGACTGAATGAACAAACTCAAACTAATGTAATGTGATCCCATTCTGGTGATTTGCTGTGGAGCTTAGCAGGATGGGTCCTCAGAGGACAAATAAATAGCTCATTGAGGACCTCATAATCTTTCCAGTTTTGTTGGACTTGCCAGCAAGCCACTACTGATCAGAAAAAGACAAAACAGAAGACAGTCCCTTCCCCGAAGGAGTTTACAAGAAGAGAACCTGATGAAGCAAAGTCAACTTGGAAGGAAGTCTCCAGTGGGGTACCCCAGAGATCTGTGCTTTCTTCCATGTTGCTGAATATTTTGGTCAATGACTGAATTAAAGACAGGGATGATATGCTTATTCAATTTACAAATGACACAAATGAGAGAGAGAGACAGAGAGACAGAGAGAGAGAGACAGAGAGAGAGAGAATCAGAAACAGACAGACCAAAATTAGAGTCAAATTTCAAAAAGATCTTGAAGAATAGGAGATTAGACTAATTTTGATAAAATGAATTTCAATGAGGTAAGTGTAAAGTATTACACCTGGGTTCATAAAATCAATTTCACAACTATAAGATGGAATGATATTACTGGAGGGGCAGCCAGGTGGCACCGGCCCTGGAGTCAGGAGGACCTGAGTTCAAATCCAACCTCAGACACTTAATAATTACTTAGCTGTATGACCTTGGCCAAGACACTTAACCCCATTGCTTTGAAAAAAAAAAACAAAAAACAAAGAAGGAAAGAAAAAGAAACTTCGAAATTACACTTCATATATATCAGAGTAGCAAAGATGACATCAAAAGAAAAAGACAAATGATGTAGGATATCCTAGTTATCCTACTAGTGGAGGTAGGGATTAGTACAGTCATTATGGAAAGCAAATTGGCCCAAATGCCCAAAATGTTACCAAATTGTACAATTTTTGTTATTGTTATTCAATTGTGTCTGACTCTTCATGACCTCATTTGGGATTTTCTTGGCAAAGATAATGGAGTGATTTGCCGTTTCCTTCTCCAGCTCATTTGAAAGATGAGGAAACTGAGACAAATAAGGTTAAGTAACTTGTCCAGGGTCTCACGTTAGTATCTTCTATCACATTTTAACTCAAGCCTGACAAAGGTCTGGTCCTCTATCCACTGTGCCACTTTTAGACCTATAATCTAAAGAAGTCAAAGAAAGAGAAAAATTATCTTTTTCCTTTTCCTGCTAACAAAAATATTGATAGTAGCTCTTTTCATGGTAGCCAAATATTGGTAACTAAGGATATTCTCCAATGGGAAGTGTTATAGGGATGTAATGCAATATTATTGAACCATAACAAATGATGAAATGAATAGTTTCAGAGAAAATTGGGAAGACCTTCATGAACAGATGCAGAGGCTGAAAAATGAGCAAAAATAGAAAAACATAGACAATATGACACAAGGAAAAACAACTTTGAAAGATTTAGAGCTCTGTTCAATGTAATGACAAAGAGTGAAAATGAAACTCATTTCCTGATGGGGAGGTGATGAACTTAAAATGAAGGAATAGACATATATATTTGAACATGGCTAAAGAGGGAATTTATTTTGCTGGACTAAATGTACTTTTGTATTAAGGGCTTTATTTTTTCAAGGATTTTTATTTGCTTAATGGGGGTGGAGGAAGTATGGAGGAAAGATTCATTTTAAATGTTTTCATTGAAATAAAAACATTTAAAAATAAAAATAAACCTTCCCTTAAAGCAGTAGTCTCCAAATTTTTTTTTGACTCTTAGAGCTCTTTTCCATCTTCACCATCAAAATGAGGAAAGATGGAAATTGACTAGCCAAGTTTCAACAAAATCCTTTGCAGAATTGGGGTGGAAAAATGGTCAATACTTAGTCAATACTTAGTCACTGTTGAAAAAGAGATATCACAACAACAAGCAAAAGATAGAAAAAGAAATTCATTTAAAGTAATTGTAGGGGCAGCTAGGTGGCGCAGTGGATAGACCACCAGCCCTGGAGTTAAGAGGTCCTGAGTTCAAATTCGATCTCAGACACTTAATTACCTAGCTGTGTGGCCTTGGGCAAGCCACTTAACCCCACTGCCTTGAAAAAGCATAAAGAAACAAACAGATGAATAAATGAATGAAAATAAAGTAATTGTAGACAACATAAAATATTTGGAAATCTATCTGCCAAGACATACCCAGAAACTATAGGAACACAATTTCAAAACACTTTCCACACAAATAAAATTAGATATTCTAAAGAACTGGAAAAATGTCAACTGCTCATTGTTAGACCAAGCTAACATAATAAAAATGATGATCATACCTAAATTAAATTACTTATTTAGTGCCATACTAATCAAGCTACCAAAAGTCGTTTACAAAGCTAGAAAAAATGATAACAAAATTCATCTGGAGCAACAAAAGATCAAGAATATTGAGGGAATTAAGGGTAAAAAATGCAACGGAAGGTGACCTAGCTCTACTAGATCTAAAACTATATTACAAAGCAGCAGTCAGGGGCGGCTAAGTGTTGCAGTGGATAGAGCACTGGCCCTGGAGTCAAGAGTACCTGAGTTCAAATCCGGACTCAGACACTTAATAATTACCTAACTGTGTGACTTTGGGCAAGTCACTTAACCCCATTGCCTTGCCAAAAAAAAAACAAAAACAAAGCAGCAGTCATCAGAACTGTCTAGTACTGGCAGATAAAGAGAAAAGTGGATCAATGGAATAGATTAAGTACAAAAGAAACAGTAGTAAATGACAATAGTAATTTACTGTTTGATAAACTCAAAGATTCCAGCTTCTGGGATAAGAACTCACTATCTGACAAAAACTTATGGGAGAACTGGAAAATAAGTATGGCAAAAACTAGGAAACTATTTGCTGCTGCTGCTGCTGCTGCTGCTGCTACTATTACTACCACTACTACCACTACTATCACTACTGCTCCTCCTCCTCCTCCTCCTCCTCCTCCTCCTACTGCTCCTACTATGGGGGGGGGGAGTTTGCAAAGCAATGGGGTTAAGTGGCTCTCCCAAGGTCACACGGCTAGGTAATTATTAAGTGTCTGAGATCCCATTTGAACTCAGGTTCCCCTACTCCAGGACCATTGCTCTATCTACTGGGCCACCTAGCTGCCCCACTCAAGCTACTATTACTGCTGTTGCTGTCCTTGCTGCTACAATAGCTACTACTGCTTCTGCTACTAATATTGTTGCTACTACTGCTGCTGTATCTATTATGCTGCTACTAAAGCTACTACTACTACTACTACTACTACTACTACTACTACTACTATTACTACTATTACTGCTGCTGCTACAAGAAAAACTATTGCTCCTGCTATTACTAATATTGCTACTATTTCTGCTGCTACTCAAACTACTACTACTACTACTACTTTTACTAATGTTGCTACTATTTCTGGGCCCATGAGAACGACTGCTACTATTACTATTACTAATATTGCTATAATTTCTACTACTACTACTACTATTACTAAGACTGCTATTTCTGTGGCTACTATTAAAGCTACTTCTGTTACTACTATTGCTACTATTATTGTTGCTACCACTACTACTATTACGACTTCTACTACTACAACTACCACCACCACTACTAATACTACTGCTACTACCACCCTTGGAAAGGATTCCCCTCCCTCCTGGGCCAGTCTGACAGTTGGGTCCCATTGAGGCTTCCTTCTTTCTCCCTCCCTGCCCACCTGGATTCTGTTTCCTAAATGAGGAAAACCCTGTCTTCATCTTCCTCTGAAGGTGAGGCTCTGGACTGGTCTCTCAGGGAGGCAGGCTCTGACCATCTCTGCTGCAATCTGCACACCCAGCAGCATTCTTCTTGTTCTCTCAGGAATGGAGACTGGGAAACCCTCATTCATTTCATCCTCCGCACCCCCCCCCCATACTGAGCCCTCACAGTGTCCCTCCCCACTCCTTTCCCCAGTACAACTCTACCTCACCCTTTTTAACTTCCTGGTCCTTTTCTGAGCCTGGGTATAGGAAATGGGCCCTGATACTGCTGCTTTGATGGAAGTAAACAGGCTGAGTAGGACAGTACTGCTTGCCTGCTGCTCTGCCTGCCCAGGGAGGAGGCAGATGGCACAGCCAGCCCTGGGCACAAACAAGAGGAAGGAGAGCAGCAATGACAGGTGGTAGTTGCAAGAGTGAAGACATCCCACTTTGCAGATCAGAGCTTCCAGAGGAGGACAGAGCTAGATCCTACAAAGCTGAACTGGGAAAGTGACTGACAGGCCTTTTAGGTCTGGAGTTAACAACATTATATGGGGTTCTGATCCCTTTTCTCATGTCATGTTGATCCATCGATGAGTCAGTCAGTAAATACTTACTATGGTCTGAGCACTGGAAATAAAAAGAAAAGTAAAACATTGTTCCAACATTCAAAAACCTTGCTGTTTAATGACAGAGACAGCATGAAGACAAAGAAGCTTTATACAGGATAAATAAGAGAGGGAAGGGCCTAGAATGAAGGGGGATCAGGCCTTTCTGATGACCTGATGGAGCCCATTTAGACACTTTCTCAGGTCTATAGTTTTAATTGCATAAATTATAGAGGAAATCAATTATCAAATTGATATCAAATCTCTAAATCTTTTTTAAACAGGGAAAAGATCACAAAAGGGTAAAAAACCCACATGTACAAAAATATTCATAGCAGCTCTTTTCTTGTCAAAGAATTGGAAATTGAGGGGATGCCCATCAATTGGGGAATAGTTGAACAAACTATAATATATGTATGTGATGAAACACTATTGTTCTTTAAGAAATCATGAGGGATGGGATTTCAGAAAAGCCTGGAAGGATTTACATGGACTGATGCTGAGTGAAGTGAGCAGAAAACCAGAACTTTTATACCTGAACAGCAAGATTGGGTGATGGTCAATTATGATCATTTCAGCAGCAAAAAATTCTAAAGACTTGTTTTTTTTTAAATTTTCTTTAATTTATTTACACATTATTAAAATATGTTTGTTGTAAGAGTGAACATGTTACCCCATACACACACATAAATATAAAACCTCATGAGAAATAAAGTGAAAGAAAGAGAAAAAATGTATTTTAGTCTGTGTTCTGATACCATCAGCTCTGTCTCGGGTAGATCACATTCTTTATCATAAGTCTAGATTGTTATACCCTATTGAGTATGTATGCTATTTCCTCTCTGAGCTATTTCGGATGAGAATGAGGGCCCCCTCATTCCCCCTCACCTTCCCCCCCTTCCATACCATTGCAAAAGCTATTTCTTGACTCTTTTACATGTAATATCTTAGCCTATTTTATCGCTCCTTTCTTTTGCTCCCAGTACATTTCCCTTTCACCTATTGACTCCATTTTTACAATATATTATACCTTCAAATTTGGCTTTCTCCTGTACCTCATCTATAAAGGCTCCTTCTAACTGCTGTATTAAATGAGGTTTATATGAGTGTTAACAGTATTATCCTCCCATGCAAGAATACAGACAATTCATCATCATTAAGTCCCTCATAATTTACCTTTCTTGTCCATCCTCTCTATGCTTCCCCTGAGTCCTATACTTGAAGATCAAATTTTCTGCTCAGCTCTGGTCTTTTCAACAGGAACATCTGAAATTCCCCTGTTTCATTGAAAGTCCACCTTTTCCCTTGGAAGAGAATGTTAAGTTTTGCTGGGTAGTT
Source organism: Macrotis lagotis (assembly GCF_037893015.1). Taxonomy (NCBI): domain Eukaryota; kingdom Metazoa; phylum Chordata; class Mammalia; order Peramelemorphia; family Peramelidae; genus Macrotis; species Macrotis lagotis. The sequence continues at coordinate 105,969,950 of NC_133659.1, read as the reverse complement.
GATTCTTGGTCACATTCCAAGCTCTTTTGCCTTCCAGAATATTATATTCTAAACCCTATGAGCCCTTAATGTAGTTGCTGCTAAGTCCTGTGTGATCCTGACTACAGCTCCATGACATTTGAATTGTGTCCTTCTGGCTGCTTGTAACATTTTCTATTTGACTTGGAAGTTCTAGAACTTGGCTATAATATTCCTGGGGGTCATTTGTTTTTATCTCTTTCAGTAGATGAGTGAATTCTCTTAATTTCTATTTTTACCCTCTGCTTCTAGGATATTGGGACAATTTTCCTGTAGAAATTTTTTAAAAATGAGATCAAGGCTCTTTTCCTGATCATGACTTTCAGGTAACCCAATAATTTTTAAATTTTCTTTTCTGGGTCTGTTTTCCAGATGAGTTGTTTTTTTCAATGAGATATTTCACATTTTCTTCTAGTTTTTCATTATTTTGGTATTGAATTATTGTGTCTTGATTTCTCACAAAGTCATCAGCTTCCTTTAGCTCCATTCTATACTTGAAAGCCAATTCTGCTTTTTAAGGCATTTCTTCTCCTCAATAACTTTTTGAACTGTTTTATCCATTTGACCTAACCTGGTTTTTAATATGTTATTTTCTTCAACATTTTTTTTGGATCTCCTTGACTAAGCTGCTGACTTAGTTTTCATGTTTTCCCTACATCTCTCTCATTTCTATTCCCAATTTTTCTTCTACCTCCCTTACTTGACTTTCCTAGACCTTTTTAAAATTTTTTTAAAATTTAAGGCAATGAGGTTAAGTGACTTGCCCAAGGTTACACAGCTAGGCAATTATTAAGTGTCTGAGACTGTATTTGAACTCAGGTTCTCCTGACTCCAGGGCCAGTGCTCTATCCACTGAACCACTTAGCTTCCCCTTTTACTTGATTTTCAAAATCTTTTTTGAGCTCTGTCATAGCCTGAGCCCAACTTCTACATTTCTTGGAGTATTTACATGCAGAAGCTTGGACTTCTCATCTTCAGAGTGTATGTTTTGGTCCTCCATGGTACCAAAGTAATTGTCTATGGTCAGGTTCCTTTTCTTACTGTTTACTCATTTCCCCAGCCTGTGCCTGGTTTTGGGGTATTTCCTGAGCTTCTGAGTATTATTGGGACACCCCCACAAGGACCTCAGTTCCTTCAAAGTCTTATGGGAGGCTCTGACTACTCTCCTAGTCTGTGAATGACCACAAGCTCACCCTTCTGCCCTGGGGCTGTGAGGAAGGTCCCTGCTCTATGGGGGTCCCAGACTGCAACCAGGGTCTGAATATGATCAAAGCCCCAAACTCCTGTCCCCAAGGACAGAGGACAGACCTCAACAGTCTCCCTCCACTCCCTTACTTTCTGTGGGCTTAGCAGTCTGGAGGCAGCTGCCTGGTGGCTCCCTGATAGGTGGCTTCACAGGCCTGCTTCCCTTTTCTGGGATCTGAACTGCACTAAGGAGGTTCCACTCTGGCCTGGGATTCATGCTCTGCACTCACTTTGGCTGATCTTCCAAGTTGTGCTTGGTGCTCCCTGGTGTGACAGATCAGAAAACTGCTTCTGCTGCCAGGAGCCAGGGCTCCCAGGGACCTAGCCACCCTGTGGACTGTTTCCAGAAGGCTGAAGCTCCTTCACTCCAGCCACTGCCACCCCTCCAAACCCATGGAACAGAGCCTTCCCACAATTTTCCAGATTACCTTGGGCTGGAGAATTGCCTCACTGAATCTTTCTGTGGGGTCTGTCTCTCAAAAATTTAGTTAGAGTCATAATTTTAAGGTTTTTGAAATATTTTGGAGAGAGTTCCTAAGAAAGGCTGTTCTCCTGCTGTCATCTTGGCTCCCTCCCCTTTCTAAAAGACTTATGATGGAAAATGCCATCCATATCCAGGGAGGGAACTGTGGAGTTTAAATGCAGATCAAAGTTTACTATCTTCAGTTTTTAAAAGTTGTCTCTCTAATGTTTTTTTCCCTTATGTTTGAATTTGTTTCTTCTTTCACAAAAAGATATGAATCCATGTTTAGCATGATTACACATTTAGAGCCTATTTAGATTGCTTTCTGTCGGGGGGAGGGAGGGAGAAAAATGAAAAACTCAAACCTTGCAATAAAAAAGGCTGGGGAAAACTATTGTTACATGTTGTTGGAAAAACAAATAAAAATATTTTTTAAAAAACAAGGTCAAGGTTCACATGTAAAGAATACTGACATTCCCCAATTGACAAATGGTCAAAGAATATGCAAAGGCAATTTACAGATGAGGAGATCAAAGCAATCCACAGCTCTAAATCATTAATTATTAGAGAAATGCAAATTAAAGCTTCTCTGAGGTACCACCTCACACCTCTCAAATTGGCCAATATGACCAGGAAGGATAATGATCATTGTTGGAAGGGTTGTGGGAAATCTGGGACACTACTGCACTGTTCGGATGATGCTGTGAGCTCATCCAGCCCTTCTGGAGAGCTATTTGGAACTGCATACCCTTTGACCCAGCAATACCACTACTGGGTCTATACCCTGAAGAGATGATGAAAAAGGGTAAAAACATTACTTGTATGAAAATATTTATATCAGCCCTGTTTGTGGTGGCAAAGAATTGGAAATCAAGTAAATGTCCTTCAATTGGGGAATGGCTTAGCAAACTGTGGTATATGTATATCATGGAACACTATTGTTCTATTAGAAACCAGGAGGGATGGGATTTCAGGGAAGCCTGGAGGGATTTGCATGAACTGATGCTGAGTGAGATGAGCAGAACCAGAAAAACACTGTACACCCTAACAGCAACATGGGAGTGATGTTCAACCTTGAAGGACTTTCTCATTCCATCAGTGCAATAATCGGGAACAATATTGGGCTGTCTGCAAAGGAGAGTGCCATCTGTATCCAGATAAGGAGCTGTGGAATTTGAACAAAGTGCAAGGACTATTCCCTTTAATTTAAAAAAAAAATCCAGATATCTTATTGTCTGATCTTGTTACTTCTGAGACTTCTCTTCTTTAAGGATATGATTTCTCTCTTATCACACCCAATTTGGATCAAGGTACAACATGGAAACAAAGTAAAGACTGACAGAGTGCTTTCCGTGGGGGGGGGGGGGGGGGGGGGGGGGGAGCAAGATGGGGGGGGAATTGTAAAACTCAAATAATATCTTTAATTAAAATAAATTAAAAAAAAAGAATACCGAGAATAACTCAAATGTGGTTACTGAAGGAGTGAATGGATTCTCTCCAAGTTGGCATTTTCCAGGTCAGGTCTCAATGACTTGTCAGAAGTGTTGGAGAGATAGCTCAGTGTCCCAATGGGTAGGGCATTGGCGGTCTAGAAGACCCAAGTTACCACTCCCTAGTGTTACCCTGGGTCTATCACTTAACTTTTGTCAGCCTGTTTCCTCCATTGAAAACTGGGAATAATAATAACCTCTCTCTAGGTGGTTGTAAAGATCAAATGAGTTGATAATTGTAAAACCCTTAGGATAATTCCTGGGACATAAGAGAAGCTCAATATATGTTCATTCCCTTCTTTTTTTCTCCCTACAGGAGATTTTTTCTGTTACAGTTAGAACTAGATGGCTTCTGTGGTTCCTTGTCTCTCTGACATTATGGAATTCTGCTGTAAGTTCCATGAAGGTTTGAAAGACTTTGTTTTGTTCCTCTACAAAAATTCATTCCAGCTTCCCATATATAGAGCTTAGTATACAATAAACAAGCACAAATAGTAGACCCACTATAAACATTTATGGCATTGAATCACCTGACCCATCCCCAAGTTCATCACTACCAGGTATAGCTTTGCCCATCCACATAAGATGATGACCTTTAAGGTGACATTGGAACAAGAATACCAACTTGAAGTTAAAAGACCCCAAAAGAAGACTTGATTTTGATACTAATATTACCAAAATGTCACTCTCAAAACCTTGGTTTCCTGATATGTTCAGTGTTAAAGGACAACATTCACACCTCCTATTTCACAGAGCTGTTATGAGGAAATAATTGTGTTGAAGAAGGGTCAGAATTTAAGGATACCTAAAAAGGGAGGATCCCAGGTAGTGTAGTAGATAGAGCACCAATCCTAGAGTCAGGAGGATCTGAATTCAGATCTTGGTCTCAGACACATACTAGGCTATGTGACCTTGGGCAAGTCACTTAACTCTGATTTCCTAAAAAAAATAAATAAACCAAAAAGGAATACCTAGAATTACCAAGCAAATCTTTGTGTTAGTTGTTGAACTCTAGTCCTTCTAGTGTTTGAACTATAAAGCAGTGTAGAAATGCAAACTGGTAAAATCCTTAAAGGACTGATTCCCATATATTTACTTTCCCTATTCCTACCTTATTGTTTTTTGCAGTTACCTCAAATAAAGTGCCTTTCATTCCTTTCAGTAACTGATTACTCTTCTTTCCTCAGAAACCTGCTTCCAAGGTTTCTACCTCCTCCTAGAAAACTAAAGTAGGCTTGACTTTTATCTTCTTCTTATCTATGGGTCATCCTATCCCTAACAGGATTAATTAATAGCTGAATTAATAGCTGAAGGCAGAGATCCTAGATTCAGATTTCACTAACCCATCTGGGCCTCAGTTTCCTCATCAGTAAAATGAAAGGGTAGGAGTAGATGGTTTCTAGCTATGGATCTAGGATCCTGGAGTATCCTGATGGGATATGTATGTCCTTTCTGGCCAGTTCTCTTTGAGTCTAACTTCAGTTCCCTACACTCTGAGGAGAAGACACTTTCCCAGATATTGCCTTATTATGCTGTACCCTCCATGTTCCTCAGATTCATGGGATCTATCATAAATCTTCAGGAAGTCCCAAATCTGTGACATACATTTACAGAAATATACTAATAACTTTATGTTTATAAGTACTTTAAAGTTTGCAGAGCATGTTAGATTATGAGCACCTTCGACTGATCAACAAATCAATTTGTTTAATCAATTTAATTTATTAAATCAATTTATTAAGACCTGACATTGGGTCTAGCACTGTGAAAAGCACAGGTGAGACAAAAAAAGTCAGAAAAGGCTTCCTGCCCTCAAGGAACTACAATCTAATAGGGGATACAATTTGCAAACAAATAAATACAAGGTAACTATATACAGGATAAATAGGAAATAATTATTAGAGGAAGAGAAGGCACTAGATTTAAGAGGTTTAGGAAAGAATAACTGCAAAAGATGGAATTTTACTTGAGACTTAAAGAAATTGAAAGAAGTCAGTTGTCAGAGGATTCCAAGCATAAAGGACAGTCAGAGAGAATGTCCAGAGCCCAGAGATGGAGTGTCTTGTTTATGTGAAACAGCCAGAACAGTATAGCCTGACAGAAGAGCATATGACAAAGGAGTAAGGTGTAAGAAGCCTGGAAAAATAGGAAGGGGCTGTTATCAAACAGATATCAAATCTGATATCAAACAGAGCATTTTGTATTTAATCCTGGAAGTAATAGGGAGTCACTGGGTTGAATTGAATTGGGTTGACTTAGGTTGGACTTTAGGACAAGCACTTTAGCAGTTGAATGAAGATGGATTGGAGTAGGCAGAAACTTGAGGTTGGCAGACCCATCAGCAGGCTATTGAAATTATACAAATGTGAAGTTAGGAGAGCTTTCCTGAAAGTGGTAGCAGCATCGGTTTGACAATAGATTAGATATGGGAGGAGAGGAGTGATGAGAAATAAGGAATCAAAGATAATTGCCAGGTTTGAGCCTGAGGAACTAGGAGGATGGGGTTGCGCTTTACAATAATAGGGAATGTGGGAATAGAGGAAAAGAAAATGAGTTTTCTTTTGGACATGTTAAGCTTAAGATATCTACCAGACATGCACCTTCAACCAATCAACAAATCAAGTTATTTAATCAATGTAATTTATTAAGACCTGATTTTGGATTTTTTTTTTCATACATTGAGATATCTGAAAGGCAGCTGGAGATGCAAGATTAGAGATCAGCAGAGAAGCTGGTGTAAAATAGGGAAATTTGAGTATCAGCAGCATTGAGATGGTAATTATATTGGAGAGAGTTCACTGGACAGAACCCTGAGGGACACCTATAATTAGAGATTGTGATCTGGATGTAGATCCAGCTAAGGAGACAAAGGAGTAGTCTGATAAATAGGAGGATAACCCAGAAAAAAGTAGTATCCCAAAAATCTCCAAGGAAAAGCATATCAAGAAGAAAAGGGTGATCAACAGTGTCAAAAACTGCAGAGAAGTCAAAGAGAATGAGGACAAAGAAAAAGTCATTGGTTTTGACAATGAAGAGATCACTGGTAACTTTGGAGAGAAATGTTTCGGTGGAATGATAAAGTTAGAAATCACATTATAAGGGGTGAAAAGGATGACAGGAGGGAGAGTGGAGGCACCTACTGTATACAGTATTTTTGAGGAGAATTACTACAAAGGGCAGAAGAGAAATAGGATGATGGTTGGCAGGGATGGAAGAATCAAGAGAGGGTTTAATTTGGTTTGGGGGTTGTTTTTTTTAAGATGGGGAAGACATGGGCATGTTTGTAGGCAGGAGAAATGAGGCAGTAGTGGATCCAATCAGAAAGGTTGAAGGATTTTCTCTACTTTCATTTGACAGAATGAATGTGGGAGTGAAGGCATTGAACCATGGAAATGATTCAAGGCTAAGGTTTATTAAGATTTAATTGGCAATATGATAACGGGGCTAGAGATTCAAAATAAGAGGACAATTTAGAAATGAATTGGTTTACCAAGGGGTCAAGTTGAGGAAAGGAAGAGAGTGTCTAGGACAGAGGAATTATATATAGAGAGAGAACTGAGGAGTCAAGGGATGGGAGGTCATGGTGTAGATAAAGTCTAGGGTTTTGAGAAGGATGGCAGAGGGAGAGGTGAAACATCAATAGATTATGGTTGGATAAAGGGACCTCAGAATTCTTGAATATGGAGGTTGTAAATTTATGAGTGATGGCAAGACCAGCTGTGTGCAACTGAGGTAGAGTGGAGGAGGATTAGGAAGTGAGTAAACTGGTGAACTGAATGATTGGCGAGTTTAAGGGAGAGTAAATATATGTGTTGAAGACTTTTGGTATGAGGACAGGAGATGGGAAAAGGGAAAAATTGAGGACCACGTACCCAATCCATTGAGGAAGGAAAGGTACAGGTGTAACCTAGGGTTCTGTGGACAATAGCTACCAGCTCCTAGAAGACAGGGACTATTTTATGCCTCTTTTTGCATCTCCAGAATTTAAGACAAAGTGGGCACAATATTTATTGACTTATTGACTATCCCCAAAATTCCTGGTCTGTATGATGAATTATCCTCCTTCCCAGCTTTAAAACCCCAAAGGGAAGAATTTTTTTTTTTTATCACTTTCAACCTACTGTTCTAGAAGCCCTGGCCACCTGGAAATTTTCTCTGGATGTTGAATCTTAATCCTTCCGTTCCTTTCATCATTGCTTCCATTTCACCAAGAAGTTTAGATGATGGCATCCAGGACTGTATCTTTGAACTACCTCCTCATATCTTACCCTACCCACAATTTTCTAAGAACATTGTTAATAACTCTATAAATACAGGAACCAGAGGGCTAAATTGTGGCCTCAGAAACCAAGGATTGCCCACTGGGCTTCCTGTTTCCAGTGTCTCCTCTGCTTTCAATCTCCTGCCGTTTGGTTTCCAGAGATCAATTACCTAATTCCTATTATGCCCTGACTCCTTTACTCAAAAACTTGCTATGGTTCCTTACTGCCCACCAAATAAAGTACCTCCTCCTTAGGCTGACATTAAACCCAGCTCCAACTACCTTTCCAGGTTTCTTTTAATGTCCCCTCCATGCCCTCTACTTTCCAGTCAAATTGAACCGAATGAATGGAGCATGGATTAAAGTGCTTTCTGCACACAAAGCATTGATTATACAAAGGGAAAACTGAGATTAAAACTGCTTCCAAAGAGTTCACTTTCAACAGGGGAAGGCAGGCAACAGCTGGAACCACTTCCAAGAGATACATTTTCATTGCAAGCCTTTACACCTCAGAACTATGCAAATCTTACTTCGTTGATTGTCTTGGGCTGGAAAATTGTTTCATTCGGTCTTTTTGTGGATTCCTGCCACTCTAGAATTTGGTTACAGACATTATTTTTTTTAATTTTAGAAAGGTTTTATTTATTTTGAGTTTTACAATTTTCCCCCAATCTTGCTTCCCTCTCCCCACTCCCCACAGAAGGCAGTTTGTTAGTCTTTTACATCATTGATCTAAGTTGAATGTGATGACAGAGAAATCATATCTTTTTTTTTTTTTTTTAGCAAGGCAGATGGGGTTAAGTGGCTTGCCCAAGGCCACACAGCTAGGTAGTCATTAAGTGTCTGAGACCGGATTTGAACCCAGGTACTCCTGACTCCAAGGCCGGTGCTTTATCCACTATGCCACCTAGCCGCCCCGAAATCATATCTTTAAGGAAGAAACCTATAGTATGAGATATAGCAGAATTACATAATAAGACAGTTTTTTTTAAATTAAAGGTACATAGAAAGTCTTTGGTCTTTGTTCAAATTCCACAATTCTTTCTCAGGATACAGATGGCATTCTCCATCACAGATATCCCCAAATTGTGCCTGATTGTTTCCCTGTTGGTATGAGCAAGTCCATTAAAGTTGATCATCACTCCCATGTTGCAGTTAGGGTTGTACAATGTTCTTCTGGTTCTGTTCATCTTGCTCAGCATCAGTTCATGCAAATCCTTCCAGGCTTCCCTGAATTCCCATCCCTCCTGGTTTCTAATAGAACAATTATGTTCCATCACATACATATACCACAATTTGCTAAGCCATTTCCCCAATTGATGGACATTCCCTCAGTTTCCATTTCTTTGCCACCATAAACAGGGCTGCTATGAACACTTTTGTACAGGTGATATTTTTACCCTTTTTCATAATCTCTTCAGGGTATAGACCCAGTAGTGGTATTGCTGGATCAAAGGGTATGCACATTTTTGTTGTCTTTTCGGCATAATTCCAAATTGCTCTCCAGAAAGGTTGGATGAGTTCACAGCTCTACCAACAATGTATTAGTGTCAGGGGCTGCTAGGTGGCACAGTGGATGGAGCACTGGCCCTGGAGTCAGGAGGACCTGAGTTCAAATCCAGCCTCAGACACTTAATAATTACCTAGCTGAGTGGCCTTGGGCAAGCCATTTAACCCCATTTGCCTTGCAAAAACCAGAAAAAAACAACAATGTATTAGTGTCCCAGATTTCCCACATCCCTCCCAACACTGATCATTGTCTTTTCTGGTCATATTGGTCAGTCTGAGAGGTGTGAGATGGTACCTCAGAGATGTTTTAATTTGCATTTCTCTAATAATTAGTAATTTAGAGCAGTTTTTCATATGACTATGGATTGCTTTGATTGTCTTTTTTTAAGAATTTGACTCAGTTCTCTGTATATTTTAGAGATGAGTGCTTTGTCAGAAACACTAGTTGCAAAAATTCTTTTCCAATTTACTACATTTCTTTTGATCTTGGTTACAGTGGTTTTGTTGGTGCAAAAGCTTTTTAATTTAATCATAATTATCTAGTTTATTTTTAATGGTGTTTTCCATCTCTTCCTTGGTCATAAATTGCTTCCCTTTCCATAGATCTGACAGGTAAACTATTCCTTGACCTTCTAGTTTAGTTATAATATTGTTTTTTATGTCTAGATCCTGTATCCATTTTGATCTTATCTTAGTATAGGGTGTGAGGTGTTGGTCTAATCTAAGTTTCTTCCATATTAACTTCCAATTTTCCCAACAGTTTTTATCAAAGAGAGAGTTTTTAAACCAATAGCTGGACTCTTTGAGTTTATCAAACAGCATATTACCATAATCATTTCCTGCTATTGCACCTAGTCTACTCCACTGATCCATGACTCTATTTCTTAGCCAATAGCAGACAGTTTTGATGACTGATGCTTTATAATATAATTTTAGATCTGGTAGGGCTAAACCACCTTCTTTTGCACTTTTTTTCATTAAATCTCTGGAGATTCTCAACTTTTTATTTCTCTATATGAATTTACAATTTTTTTCTAACTCATTAAAGTAACTTTTTGGAATTTTGATTGGTAGGACCTGAAACAAGTAGTTTGATTTTGGCAGAATTGTCATTTTTATTCTATTTGTTCAGCCTATCCATGAACAGTTGATATTTGCCCAGTTATTTAAGTTGGTTACAGACATTATTTAAAGGTATTTGGATTGGTTTAAAGGAAAACTCTGGTGATTCCCTGCCTTTACTTGGCCATCTTGGCTACCTGCCCGCCCCACCCCATAGATTATCTAAATTTAAGAAAGTGATGAAAAAACCATTAATAAATAGTACAGATTAAGTTTAGAAATGTTTTCTGTATAGATTTTATTTCTAAAGAGTTGGTTGTTAAACATTTATTAACACACCACTGGAAATAACTCATACAGAAGGTTGCAGATGCAACTCCGATATGCTACAGAAATTTCTCAATATTACTCTACCTTCTCTTCCCTCTTTGCCTTTGCATACATTGTTCTAAATGTCTGAAATGGACCTCTTCCCACTCTTAATTCTGATATAAGCTTCCTCTACTACAAAATATAATTCAGGCCTCCACAAATCATCTAACCTAACTTTTCCCAGAGGAAAAGTGACCTTTCTTGCCTCAAATTTCCATGAGCACCTCATTTGGATTCCTCCTTTCCCTCCTCACATCTATCTTACATCACTCTTATTGGTTTGCATATCTGCCCTCCTACTAGATTGTAACCTCTTTAAAGGCAAATACTGTGCCATTTTTCATCTTTGAATTTTTGGCACTGTAGCTTGAACTCAGTACTGTAGGTGTTTAATAAATATGTGTAAATCTTGATGTGCTATAAATATGGGCTATTAACTTATCATTCCATCCTTCTCTTAGGATTTGTAACCCTTTTTTATCCTTTCTGGAACCTCCATTCCCACCATTCCTTAGTTCCTTTTTTGGTGGGGAAGAGGCGAGTGATTTGACTAGGATCACACAGCCAGTAAGTGTCTGAGGTCAAATCTGTACTTATGTCCCCCTAACTCCAGGGCCAGTGCACTATCCACTGCAAAATTTAACTATTTTGCACCTCCCCCCCATTCTTTTTTTCTTTTTTCTTTTTTGCAAGGCAATGGGATTAAGTGGCTTGCCCAAGGCCACACAGGTAATTATTAAGCATCTGAAGTCGGATTTGAACTCAGGCACTCCTGACTCCAGGGCCTGGTGCTCTTCCCGCTGGGCCACCTGTTTTCTAAATTGGAAATCTTTTAAAATTATAAACATTTTTTTTCTCCTTCCCACTTGCCCTTTCCCTGGATATGTGTGTAAAGGAGAGGAGAGAAACAAAAAGAGCAAAAGAAATTCCCACTTTGACCTTGTCCAAAAAATGTGTGTCTCATTCTTCATATTAGTTCATCACTTCTCTTTCAAGAAGTGATGAAGAATGCTACCCATTTTGGGGTTGTTGTTGCATTCTTGAAAGGGACCAATGACATCATGAGGGTGATATCTAGATTTGAGCATGAATTGGATTTAAGTGAGGCAGAGCTGAACAAAGTTGTTAGCCTCACTCTCTCCTTCAGAATTAAATAAGTCCATGGCAGTGGATAGAGCACCGGCTCTGGAGTCAGGTGTACCTGAGTTCAAACCCGCCTCAGACACTTAATAATTGCCTAGCTGTGTGGCGTTGGGCAAACCACTTAACTCCATTTGCCTTGCAAAAACTAAAAAAAAGAATTAAATAAGTCCAGTGGCAAGTTGAAAGTCAAGAACACTGGCAATGGCTTGGGGTGAAATGGGTGACCTTGACCTTTCTAAATTAAGTTCTCCATTTATCTGAGGTGATGGACATCCATTACATTACATTACTTAATTTTACTTGGGGTCTCACCAAAGCAAGTCATTCATTCAACTACTCCCTAATTGCTTTTCTATTCCACTCTCTATAGCTGCTGTTTTAAACCTTCTCATCTCTCCTCAAGTCTTCAATGGCACCCCTGCACACCGTGCTCTCTACACAGGGTCTCAACTCATATTTCCCTAAAAAAAAAACAAAACAGACCATTGGTCAAGAGTTCCATCTTGCCCCCTCCTCATTTCACCTCTCTCATATATCTTCTCCCTTATTCTCTCCTCTTTTAACCCTGTGTCACAGGAAAAAGGGGTCTTCTTACTAAGACCCTGCATGCACCTTTGACCTCATCCCATCCTGTCTTCTTCACAGATTGCCCCCCTCAGTCATCCCTACTCTCTCACTAATCTTTAATTTTTCCCCATTAACTGACTCTTCCCACTGCCTACAAATATGCCTAGGTGTCCTCCATCTTTAAAAAAATCCTTACTCGATCAACTATGATGGCTGCAATTTCTTTCAAGAACTCAGTGATTAAAAGGCAATCCTGAGAGACCTGTTATGGAAAATGTCATCCACATTCAGAGGAAAAAAAAAACATGGAGTCTGAATGTAGAGCAAAATATACTATGTTTACTTTTTTAAAACTTATTTTATGTTTTTCTTTCTTATGTTTTTTTTACCCTTAGTTCTAATTCTTCTTTCACAACATGACTAATATGGAAATATGTTAAACATGATTGTACATGTTCAACTTAGATCAGATTGCTGCTATAGGGAGGGGAAAGGGAAGGAAGGGTGGTGGAAAAATGTGGAACTCAAAAAGCTAATAAAAGTATGAATGTTGAAAACTATCTTTGCATGTAATTAGAAAATAAAATATATTTTTAAAGTCCTCACTTGAGCCTCCCATTCATGCTAGCCATCATATATTTCTCCTTCTCCTCTTCCTAAACTCCTTGAAAAAGCTGTCTATATTTAGTGCTTTCACTTCTCCTTACTATCTTCTAAACCTCTACAAATTGACCTCCAACTTTATCATCCAACTGAGACTGTCCTAAAGTTACCAGTAGTTTTAAAATGTCAAATCAAATGGCCTATTCTTCAATCCCCAATTTTTCTTGATCTCCATTTAGCATTTGAACACTGTTGATCAACTTATTTTCCTTTAGGTTTTTGTGACACTGTTTTTTCTGGGCATACCTCCTACTAATCAGATTGCTTATTCTTAGTCTCTTCTGCTGGATCTTCATCCATGTCACACCTCTTAACTCTGATTATCCCCTAAGACTCTGTCTTGGGTCCTCTTCTTCTCCCTCTACATTATCTCAATTAGTTATCTCATTACATGGCTTCAATCATCACTTCTAAGGATCAGCTAGGTGGCACAGTGGATAGAGCACTGAAGTCAGGATAGAGTCCTGGAGTCAGGAGTACCTGAGTTCAAATCCAGTTTCAGACACTTAATAATTACCTAGCTGTGTGGCCTTGGGCAAGCCACTTAAACCCATTGCCTTGCCCAAAAAAAAAACCCTAAACCCCCCCCCAACAATGATCACTTCTATGAAGATGATATCCAGCTTCCCTAGTCTCTCTCCTGAACTCCAGTTTTATCTCATCAACCATCTTTTAGATATCTCAAATCTAATGTTTTGTGAGCATTTCAAACTCCAAATGCTCAAAATGTTCTTTTTCTTTTCCCCAAGGTCTTCCCCATTTCCCAACTTTTCTTCTACCATATTCTTGAACTCTGGTATCACATCCTCAATTCTCCATTCTTACTCACCTCACATATATCATCCATTACAGACAGACTCTTATCATTTCTACTTTCACATTTCATATATATATATATATATGCCTTTCTCTCAACTCACAAAGCCACCACCCTTCATTGCCTTTCATCACCTCTCAATTTTCCTATTGCATTAGTTTTCTAACTGGTTTCCCTGCCTCAAGGCTCTCCCCACTATAATTTGTCCTTACAGACTCAGCTACTAAAGTAATTTTCCAAGGGCATAGTTCTGCCCATGCCATTCCCTATGCAATTAACTACAGTAGTTCCCTAGGATTAACTATAAATTCCAATTCTCAAATCCTAACTGCATATACCAAAGCCTTCTTGTGGTTTCTCAAAGATGACACTGTCTCTACCATTTTGCAACAGTTTCCTACCCTGCCTGGATTGTTCTCCCTCCCTTCCTCTGTCTCTTAGTTTCATTGTTTTTCTGTAACATTCAACTCAAATCTCACCATCTGCAGGAGCCTCTCCTAATCCTCTAGATAATTAAGGTCTGTCCATCTGGAATTACCTTCTATCTACTTTTTAAAGTAATGGGATGTTCAGTCAATCAAGGATAAGTCATAGACTAAGTGTGTAAAATCTTTGAAAGTCATTTGATAAATGGTCAAAGGATATGCAGAGGTAATTTACAGATGAGATCAAAGCAATCCATAGCCATATGAAAAATTGCTCTACATCATTACTTATTAGAGAAATGCAAATTAAAGCTTCTCTGAGGTACCACCTCACACCTCTCAGATTGGTCAATATGACCAGAAAGGATAATGATCATTGTTGGAAGGGTTGTGGGAAATCTGGGACACTATTACACTGTTGGTGGAGCTGTGAACTCATCCAACCTTTCTGGAGAGAAATTTGGAACTACGCCCAAAGGGCAACAAAAAATGAGCATACCCTTTGACCCAGCAATAACACTGCTGGGTCTATACCCTGAAGAGATGATGAAAAAGGATAAAAACATCACTTGTACAAAAATATTCATAGCAGCCCTGTTTGTGGTGGCAAAGAATTAGAAATCAAGTAAATGTCCTTCAATTGGGGAATGGTTTAGCAAACTGTGGCATATGCATGTCGTGGAACACTATTGTTCTATTAGAAACCAGGAGGAATGGGAATTCAGGGAAACTTGGATGGATTTGCATGAACTGATGCTGAGTGAGATGAACAGAACCAGAAAAACAGCAACATGGGGGTGATGATCAACCTTCATGGACTTGTTCATTCCATCAGTGCAACAATCAGGGACAATTTGGGGCTGTCTGCAATGGAGAATACCATTTGTATCCAGAGAAGTAACTGTGGAGTTTGAACAAAGTTCAAGGACTATTCCCTTTAATTTAGGGAAAAAAACAGATATCTTATTGTTTGATCTTGTTATCTCTTCTACTTTTTGTTTCTTCCCTAAGGATATGATTTCTCTCTCATCACACTCAATTTGGATCAATGTGCAACATGGAACAAAGTAAAGACTGACAAATTGCTTTCTGTGGGGGGGTGGGGGGGAGGGAAGTAAGTTTGGGGGAAAAATTGTAAAACTCAAGTAAAATCTTTAATAAAAGAAAAAAAAGAAAGTCATTTGATAAAGTGAAATGAACCTTTCAGGATGCCTGTTTCAATTGGCTGAGGGATTTTTTGTTATACTGTCCAGATCCTTTGAGTTAGTAAATTCAAGGAGTTACAGAAATTGGAGTAAACATGGCTTTATGTCTCTGAAGAACCACCTCTGTCTTTTCTTCCTTCCTTCTTTCTTTCCTTCCTTCCTTCCTTCCTTCCTTCCTTCCTTCCTTGCTTGCTTGCTTTTGGTGGGGAGGGAGAATGGGTAAAGCTTTAGTTCTCATTTTGACATAGGTGTCTACCTTCTACCTTCCCCTCTATCTTTTCTGGCTAGAATATGAGCTTTTGAGCTTCCCAGGGGCTGGGAGATTTTGGACTTCTCATTTTACCATTGATGTCCCAACCCCATGCCCAGATCAGCTTACAGCTATATCGGGAGTCAAGAATAGACTGGACATCTTTTCACACTCTATACTCCACAAAGGAGCCAAACAAAGAAATGACACTATGTCTAAGGGGAACATCTTTTAGCAACCAGGAGTTGTGGGTTATCTCATGTGCTAACTAAGCTTAAACTCAGCTTCCTGTGTCACAGACATTTAGAAGAATGTCCTAAACCAACTCACTGCTTTGATTTTACAACTTTAGTTATGGATATCCCTGTATAAAAATTTTATTTTATTTTCATCTCTAAATTCTCCTTATTCCTCTACTCCCCTCCAACTGAGGAGGAAGTATAATATTCAATATACATATGAAGTTATAGAAAACCTTCATCTGCATTAACCATGTTGAGAGAGAGAGAATATAATAATATTAAATAAATTCTCCATCTGAAGGTAGATACCATTTTTCAACATAAGTTCTTTGGATTTGTTCACAGTTGCGTTACTGTGATGTTTCTGGGTAAATTCTTCTCCTGGAATGTTCTACACAGTAACAGCACTATTGTACAATGATCAAATGTAAATGGTTTAGTTATTCTCTAGAATAAATGATCCAATTCCAAAGGACCCATGATGAAAAATGCTATCCACATGTAGAGAAAGAACTGATAGAGTATGGAAGCAGATTGAAGGATACTATTTTTCAATTTCCTTTTTTTATGAGGTTGATTATTTTTGGTCTGTATTTTCTTTCACAACATGACCAAAAATGGAAACAAGTTTTACATGATTGCACATGTATAACCTATATTAAATTATCATCTTGAGAAGGGAAGAGGGGAGGAATGGAGGGAGAGAGAAAATTTGGAACTCAAAATTTTAAAATACTAATATTAAAATTGTTTTTGCATGTAACTGAAAAAATAAATTATTATTCAGTTAAAAAATAAGTAAATTATTCCACTTCTGCTCACTTCACTCTGCATCAGTCCTAGGGTTTTCCTGAAACCATCCCCCTCATCATTTCTTACAGCACAATAGTATTCCATGTAGATACCCCTTTTAAAAAGCTATTTAATTTATTTAAAGCTATTTAAAGCTAACTAAAAATGGTTTTCAATGGATAATATTGGGGGGAAGTTTACCAATTTGGACTCAATCTGATAGCATTAGAAAAACACCCTGAAATCTCATGGGTAGCCCTTGTTCTGAGAGCCAAGACTGATCTGTGAGATTGGGAGTAAAGATAGTAATCCTAGAGCCTATATTATTTTCATACTTAGTTATTTTCATGTTTCTCTCTCCATTGGAACATGACCTCCTTGAGGGCAGTACTGTTTTTGTTTTTGTGTCTCTAGCACTTAGGTGACTGACACATAGTCAGTGCTTAATAAATGAATGTTGACTGATTTGTTGAACTCAATCATTATCTAAAGCAGTCTTCAGTCTTACAAAATTATAGCTTGTGTAATAAGGGTTGACGCTACCTTTTATTGAGCTTCTTCCTGGTCAGGTTCATTTTTTAGCATTGGGAATAGTTTCTTGCCCCTCCTGAAGTTGGGGATAGGGGACTTCAGGGATATTTTTAAGGGTAAAAATAAGTTCCCTTTTAAAAAGGGAACTGTTTTTTTTTCCATTGTCAGGGAGGAAGTATTCGCTAGCAGGAAGTAGTACATGTAAGTACATTGATTGTTTTCTTTTCAAGTATCTCCTCTCTGAATGGGGGACCTTTGGAAACTATACTGGGATTATAACCAATCTTCTTGGGTCTCAACTTTCTCCTCCAAAAATATGGGATGACCACCGTCTCTGCTCTGGAGGAGATTACATCTAGAAGGGGAATAAGATAACTGAAATATCCTGTTTCACTGTTGGACCTGAGACCTTTATTCCTTTAACCCTCATCCTAAATGAAAGGTGCTCTCCTCTGCAGGTGTGCCTGGAAGAAAATGGGAATAGTAACTGATGAAGGTTTCTGGAGAGAAGGATGCAGTGGTGACCATGGAGACAAAGAAAGAGAGTTCTGTAAGTTTTGCCCTCATTTTACACTGGAAAATGACATCAAAAAATTAGAGAACTTGGAACAATTAGGTGGCACAATCCATAGAATAAGGAGGTCCTGCAATCAGGCGGACCCAAGTTCAAATCCACATTCAGATACTGGGCAAGTCACTTAATCCTATTTGCCTCAGTTTTCTCATCTGTAAAATGAATTGGACAAATCATTCCAGTATTTTTGCCAAAAAAAAACCCCAGTTGGGGTCACCAAGAAATGAACATAATTGAAACAGTTGAATAACCAAAGAATTTGATCTCTCACCAGCTTGTGAAACTTAAAATAATTTTATTCTGGATACAATTAGTATTTTTGTATACAAAATAGAGAAAGGATTATATATGAAGTTGTGAACCTCTACTACATTCAATTTACTTTTTCATCTAAGAATATATCATTTATGTTTTTGTGTAAATCATGTGACTGAGTCTGTCTAGATATAGCTTACACAGCAATATGAACAGATATCTCTAAGAGTGTTCTTAGCCCACTGTTTTGCAAGGGAGATTTTGATTATCATCAAAAGGGGGAGCAGAAGATTGTTGCTCTAAGGCTGAGGGCTCTGCCCTCCTCAGAGAGGTAAAAATTCTAACTCCGATACAGGCTAGACTTTGCCCCACCTAACTAGTGCTGGTTTAGGACAAATCATTTTTAAGTTCAAATTACTTTCCTGATTGTATCCCTTTGGGAGGAAGGAATAACCCAAGCCATATAACCAAAAGTTTTACTCTCTTCTCCCCAAATGCCCCCAAGACACATAGAGACTTGCAAATAAACCCATTTATCCTAGTCCAAAGCAAACAGAAATCAGAGAAGTTAAGCACATTAAAATATATCAGATAATACACAGAGTAAATGAGCTCTCCCACTGGGAGTGAGAAGTCTCTGATGAACTGAAAGAAAGAGGGGAGGCTAAGAGAGGAGGGGGGGGGGGGATGAAAGAAAGGAGAGAAGAGGAGAGGGAGGAAGAGGAGGGAGAGAAAGAGTGGGGGAGAGAGAGAGGGAAAGAGGAAGAGAGTTGGAAGGAGGAGGAGAAGGGGAGAGAGAGAGAAGGATGAGAGAGAAAAAGGAGAGGAAGGGGTTGGGAATGAAAGAGAGAGAGTGATGAAGTAAATTGGAAGTAGGGAGACTCCCCTAATGACCCTTCTTCCTGGAATATTTTTCTCACATCAGGGATCTCTCACCCTCTTCTTTTGAAGTTGGAAAACAGAGAATAGAATCTCTCCTCTCTAAACTTTGCCTCTCATGCACGTCAGAACATTTAGGAATTATTTTCTACCAGTGATGAAAGTCTTGTGAAAACAGTCCTGAGTCTTGGCCACATATGCAATAAATTCAACATGTGACTTTAGAATATACCCTGTTTGTCTATGTGTCCTTTGAAAGTTCCTTCTACCTGCTTCTGTTCATTTTTCAAACTGCCTCAATATTTTTTCATTCTTTTCTTTTTGTCACCCTATTGATATTCTCCCTTTTCCTCTTTCCTTTTCCCATCCCAAAAGAATTTAAAGAAAAACAAAACCCTAAGCAAAATATATTTAATCACTGACTATGTCCAAATCTCACTGTGTATATTGAGTCCTTCACCTCTAATTCAGGAGGTGGGCAACATGTTTTATCATCAGTTCTCTGGAACTGTGGTTAATCATTGCATTCATCATTCCTGAAATTTTCAAAGTTGACTTCTTTTATAATATTAATATTGCATAAATTGTTTTTTTAGTGCTGTTCATTTCATTCTGCATTAGGTCATGCAAATTTTCCTGGAATTTTTTAAATTGTTAATGATTCAATAATATATAAGTTTATATACACAAACCACAATTTGTTCATCATTCCCCAATTGATGGACAACTCTTTGTTTTTGGGGTTGGGTCTGAAGTTTAAGTTCTGCATTATTACAAAATGGAACACTGGGAGGTCACTCTCCAGTTAACAAAAGATTTCCTTAGCCAGAACAGTATTCAATAAAAATAGACATAGAGGACACCTCAAGTTGATTCAGTGAGTAAAGTTTCCTTGTCTGAGTCTTCCCCCTTGTTTTTAACCAACTAAGAATCAGAGCTCCTCGTGGCCATTATTTGTTTAAATATTCAGGAAGTAATATCAACAACCCTTTAGTTCCTTAAATCAGTCTCAAGGATAGTCTTAATATCTAGAATAGAAGGAATACATTAGCCTAACTTGCATGGGGGGAGGGGTTGGGATATAATTTCTCCTATTCATTAGTTTACAGTTTTTGGTTAAAACAAAGAGCTTATAGAAATTGTTTTAGTATAGAACCTTTTCCTCTTTCTTTGATAAGTTCATAGTGCTATTACTAGGACAAAGAGGACATGCAATTTAATGACTTTTGAAGTATCATTACAAATTGCTTTCCAGAATTAGCTTGAGAAATTTGATGAATCTTGTTATCATGTTATAAACCAAAGGATCCAAGATTTCTTTTGTTTTTGCAACACAGTTAATGTGGAAATATGTTTTGCATGACTTCAGTGATGGATATCAACATTCTTGCCTTCTCAATAGATGGGGAAGGGGGCAGAGGGAGAGAATTTGGAACTGAAAATAAAAAAAAATACCCCAAAGATTCATTCCTTCTTCCTGGATTTCATAGTCATATAGATAGGATCCAAATTCAGGTCATTAGGGTCTAAATCTAATTTCCTTTTCACTACATGAAGAATAGCAGGAAGTTGAAGAAGAGGCCAGAGGAGAGAATATTGGCCTCAACAGTTTCTCCTTATAATGACAGTGAACATCAACCCAAGACCAAGGAATGGATGGAGTCTACAACATTTTCAGGAAGGTGATGTCTTTCTATGTATTCCTGCCTCCCCCACTTATTCCTCCCCAATTTGATAGAGGGATTCTCATAAGCAATCATTTCTCTTTCCTTCCATATTCTCTTTTCCTTCATCCTTTCTTTTTTCCTCTTCCCCAATCTGTTTCTTAGACCTGGTGAACCCTATAGGCCCTGATTAACACTATTGGGAGTCCTCAAGACTGGAAAAACTGTGGAGTGAAATTTGGTTTTGAGACGTGAGCGGATCTCAAAGTAGATGGACAGCTCTCGGAAAATGTAGATAACCGGCATGGATAAGGAGGGGTACAGGGTCAGTGTGTGGTATCCTAGTTTTCTCTGAGGACAGCTAGCCCCAGCTGGGTAGTTTCTCTCCAAGGAATAAGGCTGGCTGCTCAGTGCAGGGCCAAGGACAGTGGGAAGGGAATGGGGTTAGAGTTGAAACTACTAATGCATCTCTCAAACCATCTTTGGTTTCTCCAGATTCTAGCTATTAGCAGTTCCCCTGGGATAGTTTAAATCATCCTCTGTTTCCTAGAAATGAGAAGTGGCAGGAGGTGGGTTGGGGGAGGAGGTTTCTGTAGGGAAAACATGGTGGTTACCTAGTAGAAAATAGGCCTAGTGAGATAACTTGACCAAAGTTATATGGCATTCTGGCTTATGGCACCAATCTTTGCATGCATCCCAGCTCACCCTGGCATTCAGGAAAGGAAGGAAGGAAGGAAGGAAGGAAGGAAGGAAGGAAGGAAGGAAGGAAGGAAGGAAGGAAAGAAGGAAGAAAGAAAGAAAGAAAGAAAGAGAAAGAAAGAAAGAAAGAAAGGAAGAAAGGAAGAAAGAAAAAGAAAAGAGAGAAAAGGAAAAAAGAAGGAAAAAAGGAAGGAAAAAAAGAGAAGCAAATTTGGTTTTTATGGATTCCTGAGAAGTAGCATGAAAGAAACAGAAAAATTGGATTTCAATCCTGGCTGTCTTACTAATTATCTTGGATCATTATACTCTCCCTGGTTTAGTCCCAACTTTGTCATTTACTGATTGTGTGACCATGGGCAAGCCGTTTCTTCTCTTAGTCTCAGTTTCTATAAAATGGGGACTAGTTGTAATGTTCTTAGACCTAGAAGAGATCTATAAAGGCTTCTAATCCAACCCATTCATTTTACAAATGAGAAAAATTTAAACCTCCTTAGAGAGGTTAAATGACTTACCCAAAGTCATACAACCACTAAGTGTCAGAGGCAGGATTAGAATGCAATATCATTTCACACCCAAACTAATATGCCCACAGTGGGGACATAGTCATGAAGTGTAACGATAGCAGTGTGTACCATTATTTGAGCTACGGGCTAGGTGGAGGCAAATCCAGCAGTGTGATCCTGGGTAAGTCACTTGGCCTGTCTGCCTTAGTTTCCTCAATTGCTAAAAATGGGAATCATGGCAGCCCTCCCATGTCTGTTGTGAGGATCAAATGAGATATCTGTAAAGCCTTCATCACAGCACCTGGCAAAGAGTAGGTGGCTATATAAATGCTAGCTATAATTATTTTTAGGATTAGACGACCAGAGGTCCCTCTCAGACTCTAATTTATGATTCTACAGGTACTGCTGATGAGATGATAAACCTTTGAAGAAAATCATTTGTCCCCAGCAGAACTCTTTGGGAAATGTAGGATGAGCAGACAGAAAGACCAAAACCCAAAGAAATGCTCTATCCTGGGATAATATGTCATATTTCTTAGGACCTATAAGAAAACTCTGTACTCTCCTACCTTAATAGTTACTTCTTGGGGTGGCTAGGTGGCGTAGTGGATAAAGCACCGGCCCTGGAGTCAGGAGTACCTGGGTTCAAATCTGGTCTCAGACACTTAATAATTACCTAGCTGTGTGGCCTTGGGCAAGCCACTTAACCCCGTTTGCCTTGCAAAAACCTTAAAAAAAAAAAAAAGAAAGAAAAGAAATAGTTACTTCTTCCTTGTTCAGGGAGCTGGGAGACAGTGAGAACTGATTTTAGTCAAGTCTGAGAAAATCAGAAGGCAAGAGCTGGAAGTAGAAATCCAACACCCTTATTTTACATTTTGCAACTGAGGAAAACAGAGATAGATTGACGGAATGGAAAGATCCTTACAGCTGGAGTAAGAACTCCTGAATTTATTGTCTGTAATTTTCCAGTGATTTTGTTGACTATCACCTATGTGACCTCAAATGAGTCACATCCCATTCCTCTGGGTCTTGATTTGACCATTTCTAAAATGCAGGGGCTGGGCTAATTGATGTCCAAGGTCCTTCTAGATCTTAATCTATGTTCCTATGAGGTTCAGAGAAGTCAAATGATTTCCCAAATGTCATTCAGCTCTTGGGCCCCAGCCTGTAAGTTCTTTACACTCCCTATACTCCTGTCAGGAAAAGCATGGATTTTCTGAGTGGTTAAGTTTCATAAAAAAGAGTTGCTGTATGAAGAGGGGATGGGGATATTGCAAAAAAGCATAAAAATACAGAAGATTAGAGTTGAAAGGGAATTCAAACCATACAAGAAAAGGAATCTCCATTCTAACATGCAGGGAAATGGTCATCCAACTTCTGCATGAAGATCTCTCTAAGGGAAAAATCATTACTTTCCAGGGCAGCTAGTGGATAGAGCACTGGCCTTGGATTCAGGAGGACAGGCATTCAAATCCAAACTCTGGCATTTGCCACCTACCAGTTGTGTGACTTTGGGCAAGTCACTTAACTGATTGCCCCATATCCTTATCTTCCTGATTCCTATCTGGTCACCAGACCCCGATATCTCTGGAGGAGAAAGTGAGGTTGGTGACTTAGCACAGCACCCCCTCACTTGCCTGTCATAGCATCACCTCCCTGATGTCATGGGTTTCTTCGAAAATGAAGGATAAAACATTATTATTAAGGCACTTTATTCCTCAAGGAAATTCTATGGTAATAAAGTTTAGAGGGAAAGATAATGATTTGCCTATTGGACAAATGTCTTAAAGGCAATTGGAGATGTAAGACTGGAGGCCAGTAGATTAGGGCAAGATATGTAGATTTGAGAATCAACAATTGAGAAATAATAATTAAATCCTTGGGAGCTGATAACATCACTAAATGAAGTAAAGAAAGAAAAAGGAGAGGGTCCAGGACAGAACCCCTAGGGCCATCTAGAGGGCTTGACTTGGATAAGGATCTAGAACCAAGAGAACAATAGTCAAAATGACTATCATGCTGTAAATGAGTATACTAAAACAAAGGTAAGCAGTGATTAATCTTTGCACCAGAAAAGATGAAAAATGCAGCCTTTCTACATAAAGGGAGAGAATTATGGATAAGAATTTTGCTTATATTGTAATTCCTGAACAACTGTATAAGAGTCTCCTGATAGCAAGCCTCTCTTAACCTCTGGGGGACTTGTATTCACTGCTCCTTGTTCTGCGATCTGGGACCAAAGAGGACAAAGTGAAGCTCTCTAGTCCATGACAACCCTTCCTGAAACTCATGCCCCCTCTTTTCCAGTCTTTTCTTCTCCAAGATAAACATTCTCAGGTTCCTTCAATTGCTTTTTCATCACTCTAATTGCTCTCCTCAGGGAGGATCATTCACTTGGGCTCCTGTAGACATGGGATTAAGGAGGCTTAATATTCTCAAGAGGCTAAACTATTGGTTAGCGTCTTCAGGCCACTGCTGTTGAATATCTAAATGAGAAAATTATAAGGTTTTCCTACAGAGTACTTTGTCCCAGGGTAGAGCATTTCTTTGGGGTTTGATCCTTCTGTTGGACAAGATCTCTTCCCAAATTTGCCAATGAACTCTGTTGGGGACAAACGACTCTTCTTCAAAGGTCCATCCTCAGGTTTCTTCCTCAGTTACTCCTTTCCCCTGTTTACATAACTTTTCAGCTAAAAGTCCCCCTGCCTCCTGCTCTCTTTCCCTGGGATAGGAAAGAGGTAGGCCTAAGGACACAGATCTATATCTATCTTCTCCTTTCTTCCAGCATAAGCAGGAGTATTCTAATTCAGAAGAAAGCTAAATCACTTAGGTGTCCTCTGCACTTGGTAGGTGTGTCCACAAGTCTATTCTCTTGAAGTTTTTAAGCTAGATTTGTCCTGTGGTTCCTAAAGTTGTTTTTTTTTTTTTATCACTTTTTGAGTTTTCTCTAGACCTTCTCACCTTTTTGCCCACACTTTCTTCCTAGTTCTCTCTCACTTCTCCTTCCCCTCTGCCCTTTCCTGGTCTTCTCTTTTTCTTTTTTCTTTACTTTTGTCTGTCTCTCCTCTTAATGCTATACCATGGGCTACTTTGTTAAAAGGAATGGAATTTGGAATCAGAGAACATGAGTTAAAATTTTCTTTTGCTACCTTACTTCATACTATGTAACCTTGCATGGACAGATCACTTCATCTCTTATTACTGCAATTTGAAAATGAGCTGGTTGGATTAGATTATCCAAGTTCCTCTCCATTTTGAGAATTCTTCTAGAGTCTACCAGAAACCAATCTCTCTCTCTCTCTCTCTCTCTCTCTCTCTCTCTCTCTCTCTCTCTCTCTCTCTCTCTCTCTCCCTCTCTTTTATTGGTGGCATTGAAGTGAGGGATAATAGCAATCAATTCCTCTATGCCTACTCCATGTTATGCTTTGTAAGAAAAAAAAACAGTTAAGCAAAAACATCTAACACCATGATTTTATCTAACTGCATGAGCAACATTCTATACTATAATGCCTCACCTCTATGCTGTAAGGAGGAAGGTTGCATTCTTTTTATCTCTTTGTTTTAGTATGCTCATTTATCCATTTATTGTATCATAGTCATTATGTCTTGTTCTCTTGGTTCTGAATGCTTATCCAGGTCATATCTTAGAACTGTATGAGGAGTCCTTCCTGGTTCTGTCCTGGAGCCTCTTCTCTTTCCTTTCTATATTATTTCAATTGGTGATGATATCAAGTCCCATGAATTTAGTTATCCTCTCTGATGATTCTCAGACCTACATATCCTGGCCTAACCTCTGCTCACTTCCAGTCTCACGTCTCCAGAAGCCTCTAGGAGCAAATAGAAAAGGCTCTGTTTGACATTCAAAGTCCTTCATAGCCTGGTCTCCACTTGGCTTTTCAGTCTTCTTTCACCTTATTCCTGACCCACTGGTCTAGGTCTCTTAGCTCGGGGCATTTTCTCACTCTCCCTGGCGCCTCCCTTGAATGCTCTCCCTTCCTCAACTTACTGATCTCCGGACTCCCTACTCTTAATTACCCTGATTTCTGTTAAACACGACCTCTTTATCCGGTGTCGATGGCTTTGCATGCATTTGTTTGCGTGTCTCCCCCTCCCGTTAGATTGTAGCCTCTTTGAGGGCAGGGGCTTCGGGTCTTTTGTGCACCCCCGGGCTCTGAGCTGACAGGGGCCACTCCATGTGCATTAGCTCACGCAGTCTCTGTTCCTGGGAGTTCAAGTTTGCCGTTTCTCGGCACCATCAGAGCCATTAGACCCGGATCATTCGCCAGCCCTTCCCTCGTGGGTGGGCGCCCACGGCCCTCGCGGGGTCTCGGCAGCCACAAGCGCATTCTGCGGCCGCCGTCCCCACACCCGAGGGCCCGCTTTCTTTCCCGGCCCGAGGAGCCCGGCTGCAGGGGGCTCTCCGGGCCAGGCTGGCGGGCAGTTCGGGTCTCTGATTCCCGCGGCTCCTCCTCCCCCCTTCCCGGCCTCCCGAGAGCCCCGCAGGGTGGGCTGCCCTCCGGCCCGAGCCCCCCACGCGGCCGCGACCCTTCCCCGCGCGCACTCCGGGGCCCCGCGGCCCGGCCCCGCTTCTGGGAAGCGGCGGAGCCTCCGCAGGACACTTTCTGGTCTTTTCTCTTCCTGCTTTCAGGGGCCTGGGGGGCCGGGCCGGGCGGGCTGCGCCCCCGCAGGAGGGGCTCGGCGGGCCCCGGGGGGCTGCCCCGGCCCCGGCCCCCCGCCCCTCGGCCCGCCCCGGCCCGCCCCCGGCCCGCCCGCCCTCGGCGGCCCCGGCGCGCATGCTCCCTCCCCCCGCAGGCTAACCTGGAGATTTAAAAGCCGCCGCTGGCGCGCGGGGGGCGGGAGGGGCCGCTGACAGCCGCGGCCACGGCCAGGTAGGAAGGTGCGGGGGGCAGGTGCGGGGGGGAGCCGAGGCGCGTGCGCTGCCCCCGCGGGGCGGCCCGGGGTCCCGCCGCGGGGCGCGGGGGCCCCTCCCCGGGACTGGGCCGGCGGCCGCGCCCGCCCCGGGCCCCCCGCGCCCGCCCCGGGCCCCCGCGCCCGCCCCGGACCCCCGCGCCCGCCCCGGACCCCCGCGCCCGCCCGGACCCCCGGGCACCCCCCCCCCCCGCCGGGGCTTCTTGGAAAGTCGCGTCCGCGCCCTCCCGCGCCCGCCCCGCCGGAAAGGGGGAGCCTGAGTCACCGGCGCCGCCGGGGGAGGGGGCGCGGGGGGCCCGGGGCGTCCGGCCCGTCTGCGGGCCCAGCCCCGCCGCGGGGGGCGCCGAGGGGGCTCGGGCGCGGGGGCTGCGGGCCGGGCAGGTGCATCTGGCCCAGGGAGCCTCGAGACCCCCCACCGGCCCGGAGCTCAGTTCAGAGAGGGGGCGTGTCTGTGTGTCTGTCTGACTGTCCGTCCGTGCCTCTCTCTCGCTCTCTCTCGCTCTCTCTCTCTCTCTCTCTCTCGCTCTCTCTCTGTCCGTCTCTTTCTCTGTGTCTCTCCGTCTGTCTGACTGTCTCGCTCGCTGTCCTTGTCTCTGTCTCTCGCTGTCTCTCTGCCCATCCGTCCCCGTTTCTCCGTGTGCTCAGGCTTCGCCTTTCTCCTCGCGTCCCTCAGCGATCCCAAAGTGCTTAACTTCCCCCTTTGACTTCGAGTCTCCCTCCACCTGCTGGGCAGAACTCTTCCACTGGGGCTGCTGACCTCCTCCCCCTTCCCCTAGGGCTGGGGTCCCAGGGGCCGGCTGCAGGTCACCCGGTGAGGTGCTGGAGGTGAGGAGGAGAGTTTGGCTCAGTGGGTACCTGGGTGGAGGAACCGTTCTTCAGCTGTTGACACAGACCTGATCTGATGAACCGGGCTAAGAATAGCTCTGGTACGGGCTGGCTCATCGTTCCTCTGTCTCTTGGAAGAGGGTCAAAGTTAGCAAATCCACTTTTCTCCTAAACAGAGGGATGGGGTGGGATTGCAGGGAGGAAGTTTCTGTCCATCTCGGATCTGGCTAGCTCTAGAGAGAGACCAAGGTACGCTGCTGCACTGGTTTCAGAGGGCTGGTACTTGGCAGTGGCAGTGCCCATTTCAAAGAATTAGAAAAATGTATGGTGGGGAGGAAGGCGATGAGAAACCTGAGGAAGGTAGCAGCAGTCTATTACTGTTTTGGTGATGTGGGAACGTGTAATTGCTAACTTGTATTTTCCCTCCATTCTGTCTCCTCTACCTTCATCCCCCAAACATCCACTTATCTCCCAGTTTAGTCTGGTTTTCCTTTCCTGAAGGAGGGTGCTGGGAGAATAAAGTTTGAGTTACCAGGAGGAGTCTGGAGTTGAAAATACAGCTGTGGATGAAAAGTACAGCTGTGGAAGCACAGGGCCCCAATTTGTGTGTGTCTGTCTGTGTGTGTGTGTGTGTGTGTGTGTGTGTGGGTGGGGATATTTTTCCTATATACTCATGATCCACATGTAGTGAACTCTTTACTTCTGTCTCCTCTGAGTAACTAGCAGAACTGAGGGAAGGAGAAGGAAGAAATGAGAAATCCGGGAAGGGAAGTGGAAGGGAGAACAGGGCAAAGAATTTTC
This sequence comes from Macrotis lagotis, assembly GCF_037893015.1. NCBI lineage: Eukaryota > Metazoa > Chordata > Mammalia > Peramelemorphia > Peramelidae > Macrotis > Macrotis lagotis. Next base: position 105,941,766 of record NC_133659.1, on the reverse strand, counting down.
TCCCAAGGTCATTTGAACAGCTGTGCAATGAATATGGGGATCCCTGTATGGCACACAGGGGAGCACACTCCTTTCTTATATGGATCAACTCTTCCTCCAAATCCTCCCACCCTTCATCTGGTTGTCTCTACTTCAGCTCAGACTCTGGAGCTATGCATATGATTACTTGGTGTTCTAAGTACTGATAGTGAGTTTAAAGGCCATTGCTCAGCCTTCAGTATTGGGTCATCTGGCTGATTTCTAAAGAAGCCTTGATTCCACAAATGAACTTTTGGTATTACTAGTACACATACACACACACACACACACACACACACAATCATTTATATAATTTTTAAGGTTTTTTTATCTGTTAATTTTTTTCTTTTAAATTCTGAATTTAACAAACCATGGTTTTAAATTTTGTAGATCACTTTATAATCTCATTTTATCTTCACAAGAACCTGGGAGGTCTGTGCTATTATTATCACTCTTATTTTACAGATAAGGAAAATGAGGCTAACAGAGGTTAATGTCATGCAACAGAATGACTTGAGACTAGATTGGAACTCAGATTCTCCTAAATCTGTGTCCAGTACTCTTATTGACTGTGCCACCCAGCTACCTTCACCACCTGAAAGCATAAGGCTTTTAGTCTAACAAGGGATAGCTGAGTCAGGCCTGGAGTCAAGAACACGAGTTCAGATCTTGCCTCAGATGCTTCCTAGATATGTGATCCTGACCAAGTCACTTTACTCTTTTTTTTTGGGGGGGGGGGGAGTTCAATTCCTCTACTGTAAAATGAACTGGAGAAGGAAATAGCAAACCACTCAAGTATCTTTGCCAAGAAAACCCCAAATGGGGTCATGAAGAGTCACTTGTGACTGAAAACAGCTAAACAACAATTAGGCCAATGAGAGTCTGACCTTAGGGCACCCCCCACCCCAAATTCTTGACCTAGCATAAGTCTGGCTTAAATCTGTCACTCCTGGATGCAAGGTCCCTCTTATAAAAGCAATCGTGATAATCATTTTTTTCTTTTAAAGTTTTGCAATTTAAATACCTCTTTTGCATACATGATCTTCTTTAAGGGGGGAAGGGAATAAGCATTAATAAATATTTTAAGTACCAGGAACTTTGATCCCCACAACTAACCTTGAGAGGTCTATTATGATCCCCATTTGCAGATGGGGAAATCGATGTGACAAATAGAGGTTCAGTGACTTGACCAAAGTCGTACACCTTATGACCTTGTAAGTGTCTGAGACCAAATGGAGTCTTCCTGACTATAGGCTCAGTGCTGTATTCACTGTACCTCTCAGTTGCCTCCTTTGAGTTCCCTCTCCACTCTGGGGGGCTTAGACCACTCATGACTAGGATTCTGATTAGTAGATGGAGAATGGAGGTGCTTAAAGGCCAAGTTTTTGATTTTTACCCCAGAGGGGCAGAAGCTGAGTCTATGTGTCCTCTAAAACAATGCTGTTGTATGTCTCTAAATACTTGAGGATAATATAGGTGAGAAATTTTCTGGGTCTGATCATCATTTTTCTATCAAGAAATCCTGTTTTTTTAATTTTTTCCAATGATAAATTTCTGTGCTTCTGTCTGACATTATGATCTTTTTTTTTTTTAAGGCAAACAGGGCTGAGTTTCTTCTCTGCAAAAGCTATTTGATTTTATACAATTTACAAGCCTGCTTGCTCATCTGTAAATGAAAAGGGTTAGCTCAGGAGACTAGTGTTGTGGAAAGGGCACTGGATTTGGATCTCAAGCCCTGTGTTTGAATGCCTGTTCTATCATACAGGCTTTGGGCAAGTCATTTTATTCCTTTGCTTCCTCATCTATAAAGTGATTAAAACAGACTCGATTTTCTCAAAAGGGCCTTTTAGCTCAAAAATTCTATAATTCAAACTGTTCTGTCCTTAGTTTCCTTATCTATCCTGATTAAACTGGGCTGTAGCTATCATGTAGGATTGTGGAAAGGATAAAATGAGAAACAAACCTTACTTCTAATGCTAATTTTTTATAACTATATCATTTAAAAAATTGTATATGAGAAGGAAGAGACTCTCTTCCTATACCATATCCTCTCTAACTTTCACCCCATCAGTTATACTGCTTTACTTTCTGGTGTCCAGAATTAAAACTCAGTCTTTACTTTCTTCTATCAACCAGTGGCTCTGATCCCAGTGATGTGAGGGTGGGGACTGGACCAGTTGGTGCCAGCTCCAATCCTCTGAATGTTGGTACCATTGCTCCCAGCAGTAGAAATATATGTGTTGGGCTTTGTCCACTGAACGAAGTGTGTTTGGGGTGGGGGTAGAGGGTGGGAAGAGCTGGGAATGCTGCTAATGTGGGATTGGTTAGAGTCATCACAGATCTGCCTTGGTCTTTAGATGCTTTGCTGACTTTCTATGGGAAGGAAGATCGATAAGTGTACTCTGCCTTCCCTGACTTGGGAAAATTTGGTGTTTCTTTATTGGGATTGTCCTGAGCTGCATTTGCTGGGGAGCAGGGTGGAGCCAGCAGCTTGAGCCTTTTCTCAGTGGCCCATAGTCTCCCTCACTTCAAAAACCAGTTCCCGGTTCTCTAGATGCTCAAATGAATGGGAGCAGCTCCTGTAACAACTAAACTATCTTTTCCTCTTTTCCTTCCCTTTTCCTCCTTCCCACATCATGTTGTTCCCCCCCCCCCCATGTCTCTTATCACAGATGAACTTTGAGTCGGTAAACATCCCAGGAAGCTAAGCAGTCACTGTTCTTCCCCAAAGGAGAGGCCAAACTAGCTTCCCCCTTTTTGACAGTTGGGTTTGCATTGGGTAAGGAGTGCCTGGAGGGGGAGGGGGAGCCCTTGTGATCCTTCCATCCAAGTACTCCTGTTGAGATTCCTTGTTAGATATGATCTCAGAAGATATACTAGTTCCTGTGGCAATATAAAGAAGAATAAGATCTAGTCATTGTTCTTAAGGAACAGGGATACCACTTATGGGGGAGATAATGTTAACACCTGAGAGAAGAATCATTGTCATTATGGACCAAATGATGTACCTTTTAAAAGGCCCTAGAGTTCAGAGGCAAGTTGTACTGGACTGTCACAGAGACGAAGTTGGTTTTGAGCATCTTGAGGATTTTAAGTTCTTACACCCTGACCCTGGTGCTGACTATAGAAAGCATACTGATTGAGTAAAGCATCTCTGTTCACTTGCCCTGTGGCTTTGTGGAATCTTTTCTTCTCTCTAGGCCTTGGTTTAGGTGACAACATAAGAGTACCAGGCCCAGAGTTGGGAAGAATCTGATTGCAGAAGCTTCCTAGCTGTGAGATCCTGGGCAAGTCACTTAGCCTTGTTTGCCTCAGTTTCCTCATTTGTAAAATAAAATGAAGAAGGAAATGGCAAATCACTTCAGTATCTGCCAAGAAAATCCAAAAATGAGATCTTGAAGAGTCAGACAGGACTGAAAAATAACTGAGGAACAGCAGAAGTCCTTGTGTGTAAAGTGAAGGGGATTAAACTAGATGCTCTCTAGGGTCTCTTCCAGTTCTAACATTCTGTGACTGATTTTCATGAAACCTCCTGTTTGATGGCCTGAGAGGACCACTTGCAGATTGGTATCTGAGACCATTGACAGGTGAGCTCTCTCCCTCCTTTGGGAATGAGTACTGTTTATCTGCCCACAACTGAAGAGATAATGGTAATAATAGCAATATTATCACTTTATTTTTGTATACTTTCCCTTCCCCCCACCAGGTATTCACCTGATTTATACCAAATAGACCTGTGAGTTAGACAGGGCAGGTATCATTATTTCCATTATGCAGGTAAGGACATTTGACAATTAATTGGGATAGTAGATAAAGCACTAGGCCTGGAGTCAGGAAGGCCTGAATTCAAATTTGGCCTTAGATATTAGCTGTGTGATTGTGGACAGTAAACTTCTGCTTCAGTTTCCTCAGATGTTAAAAAATGGGAATCATAGCCCCTGCCTACCAGGGTTGTTGTGAAGATCAGAATAGAGAGGACTTGTAAAGCTCTCAACGTAGTGCTTGGCTCTATGTGATGTTAACCATTACACTGAGGTTCAGACAATGACTTGCCCAGAATCATATGGCTTGTTTGTGGAAGACCTGTAATTAGAACTCAGACCTCCTGTCTCTTAGTCTTGTTTTCTTTCTGATAATATTCTAATAGATGAGAGATCTCATCAAGGTTGGTCTTCCCTCCATCCATGCAGATGATTTTTCATTCATTCCTGTTTGTCCTATGTGACTTTGGTCCTTGTCCTCCCCTCAGTTTGCTACTAATTTTTTTTTTTTGGTTATGGAGCTTGAAGGCTATTCATCTTTTACTCCCCGAATTCTTTCTCCTTTCCTCCCTCCCCAGATATTTCTTTAATGCTGGCCTTTACCTTGATTTTCCTGCCTTCTTAGTAACTTTTTGTGGTCTGCTAATCATAATAGCTGACATCTATATACCACTTTGAATACTTTTAAAATAGCTTTGTGATCATCCCATTTAACCTTAATGGCAATGCTATGAGTGCTTCCCACTATACCATGGACACAGGTTCTCTTATAATCTCTTTGACAATGTGTAAAGGGATGACTGAATGTAGTTATTCAGTCATTTTTCAGTTTCATCCCAGCCTTTGTGACTCCGTTTAGGATTTTCTTGCCAAAGATTCTGGAATGGTTTGCTATTTCCTTCTCCAGCTTATTTTATAGACAAAGAACCTGAAGCAAATAATTGAAGTGACTTGCCCAGGGTTACACAGCTAATAAGTGTCTGAGGCTGGATTTGAACTCAGGAAGATGAGTCTTTTGACTCCAGACCCAGCACTCTCTCTCTTGTGCCACCTAGCTACCCCCCCCCACCCCAATGAATATAGGTTTGAACATGATATCTTGGCTTGAGTAGAAAAACAAGAGTGTGAAGGATGGCAGTGACTTTCCTAAGAAGAGTTCTCTTAAGCCATGGGAGAAGACCATCTGTCCTGTGCTGTGGGAGGTGTTGGGGAAGAAATAGAGGATGTCTCTCTTTAAGGGTTCCCCACCCACCCTTAGGGCCAAGTTCTAACTGAAGTCCTATTGAATGCAGCATGATTCTAAATAGAATTGGACATCAAATCTTAGAATTTTAGAGCTGGAAGAGACCTTAAAGATGACCTGGGTTCCAGCCCTGCCTCTCTGAACATTAGTTTACTCATCTGTAAAGTGAGGTGGGTAACACCCACCCTGTTGTGTGATAAAGGATGTGTAGGAGCCGATTATCCCTCCAGCCAAGCCCTCATTTGACAGCCCCTCTCATTTAGGCCCAGACAGGCACTCTCCGGACAGCATGGCGGGTGAATTAACTCATTGAACCAGCTCAAAGGCAGGGTCCCAGAGCAGACCTTCCCCCTTCAGGGAAGGCAAGGGGGGTGGTGGTGGAAGGGGCACCAGGGTGTCCTGGCTAGGGACTGGAGAGAACTGTTATTGGCCTGGCCCAGTGGGTGTTCAGGTTTCACTTTGGGGGGGTGGGGGAAGGGTACGGGTGTGGGGAAGTGTGTGTTTGTGTGTGTGTGTGTGTGTGTGTCTGTGTGTGTGTCTGTGTTTGGGAACTGCCATTCTAGCCTTCAGGGTACTTTTCCCTCTTGCATAAATGGAAAGTATACTTGGCTACTGACCTCTTCTGGGAAAAGAGCCCAGCCAGGGGGAGGGTGGGGAGGAGGGTTATTCTGCCCCTAGATGTCCTCTTTGCCCCCCCCAGTAAAGAATTCCAAGTACCCTTTGACCCTTAGCATTACATTGATGCCTGAGCAGAGTAGACAGGTGATGGTGAGGCAAGCCAAGAACACAGGGAGCCCCCCTTTCATCTAATTGTCTCCCTGAGGTCTCACTCCCATAATATAACTTCTAGCTATATAAAGACTTGTCTATGAAGACTTTCAGTGCCCCTTCCCCTTGTTGTGGGAGGGAAAGGAGCAATATCCAGGACCTCAGGCTTCTTGGCCAGCTGGTGGCTAGAGGATATGGGCTCCATCCAGCTCCAAGACTGCCCTGACAACTTCACATCCCTAGTCAGGGAGTCATGGGGATTGAATGGTGGGGGAGGGGAGCAGGGAGCTTCATAAGTTTTTGGCATTCTTGATAGTGAGGGAGGCGCCTGTATCTTTTTTTTGATGGGGGTGGAGGCTCCTTGGGTTAGGAGGAAGGCAAAGACTTGACCCTTAGGCATCCCTTCCTAGCCTATCCTTTGTCCATTTTCATAGATCAGTTTATTTCTAGGCAGAGAAAGAGACTGAAGCAGGGGATTCTCCGGTTTTAGGGCTCTAGGGACATTGAAGCCCAAGGAAGTCTTGAATTTTGGTATTGGAGTATGTGGTTGTTTCCATTTTGACTGCATCACCTCCTGGTTTCTGTTTAGAACTGAAAGCAGGTAGGGAGGCCCCCTGGGGGCCCAGTCCCCCCCCCTTTTAGTCTGGGAGAACCTAGGGGAGGCCAAGGTGAGGGTCAAGGAAAAGAGGGACTTTGTGCAAGAAGGGAGAGGCCAGGAAGGCCACTGCCATCCTCTTCCCTTTGCTCCCCTCCCCTCAGATCTTCCCCAGCATTTTTTCTTTTTGAGAGGCTGGGTTTGGGTTCTCAGACAGGGCGACAAAAGCAACTTTCCTCCAAGCTGCCGCCACCTGTTGGGTTTTCACACATTGAGGGGGAGGGGGGCAGGGAATCCGATGCCCTTTTCCCAGTGGCTCTTGTGTCCTTGTCTCCTCTCTCTCCCGCCAATACTTCCCCCCCCCCCCCAACTTCAAGGATTCACTTTGCTCTTGACAGGGCCCGGGACCAAGGGGGGGTGGGTCAGTGGGAGGTTGAGAGCAGCTGGAAAGGGGACCATTGAGTGGGAAGGGGCCGGTGCTGGCAGGCGGGAGGGAGAGTTTGATGGATTACTTTGCAGGCCGGGAGGCTTTTCCCTAATCCCCCTTTGTATCCCAGCCTGCAGCCCCCTTGCTCTCCCCTGACAGGCCGCTGAGCAGAAGCCTCCCTGTCCCTAGTGAAGAAAAGGCAGCTCAGCAGGGTGAACGCTAAATCCCCAGCCTCCGAACCCTGGAGGGAATGTGTGGTGGGCTTTTGAAAAGCGGGGCATGGGTCTTGCTCCCTTCCATCCCCCCCACCTCAGCCCTCTTGGCAGGATGGGTACTGGGGGACTTTATCTTCTTGGGGCAGAGAGTTGGGAGGCTAGGAGGAGGTTGAGATGGAAATCTAGCCCTAGGAATCTAGGGAAGGGGAGAGGGGGGGAGTGATCTAGCCATGGTTTTGTAGAAAGAGCATTGAACATGGAGTCAGAACCCAGCAGCTGGATGACCTTGGTCATATCATTTCACCATTCAAAAACTCATCTTCCCTATCTATAAAATGCACATTATAATATTTGAACCACCAACCTTTCAAAATCTTAAACCACTATGTAAATGGGTATCATAATTGACAGTAAGGTTTACTTTCTGACTGGCTTTCTCCACTGCATAGAATTATTATTGTGGAGTTTTTAAATTTTTTGGAGGGGATAAGGGAATTGGGAAGAGAGCTTTGTAATGTCGTCCCAAGAGGGATCCTTTGAAGGATCCAGGGCTCAAGGAATGTCTTGGCTTAACTAGGACTAGACAGTCATCCCTTCGACTTTCTTTTTCTAGAGCCTCAGTCTCTCACCTCCCTAGCTGTTTTCATGTCTTTCCCTACCCCCCACCCCCAGATTCCCTCCTCCTCAACTCCTTGGGATAATGTAAGGCTTGCTCCCTGAAAAATGGGGGAGGCAGTCGCTATTCAGTCGCAATTCTCCCCCTGCTTTTCATTACTATAGGACCCCTAAGTTTTGCAGGATGGATTTCAGCAATATACCAGAGAATCTGATTGGGGAGAGGGTGAATGGGAAGCTTTCTCTTGAAAGCCTAAGAGAAAGCCCTCTTCCATTGTGACTGCACAGTGAGAGGGGTCACGGCACAGGCGTCAGCAGCTTGGAGCTGGAGCTGGCCCATTTGATGTGTCTTGGGGGGGGTCGAGGGACTTGGGGTCTAGATAAAGAAACTCATAGAATCGTTGAACATGTGGGGGTGGGGTGTTAGCCTTGTCTCCTTTACTTTTTACCCCCCCCCCCCCCCCAGGCTCTACACTATCTAGTCCTGATTTATCAGCCGGGATAGGGAGCATCCTTTGGCTACCCTCCTGCCCAGCCTGAGAACAACAAAGCAATCCTATGGAAAGCCCTCAGGGACTTCTTTATGCATCTGTCCATACTTCTCTTGGGGTCTATAGGCTTTCTGCCTCCCCTCTGTCCCCTCCCCTTTACCCTATTCCAACACTGCCTTTTGAAGTCTGAGAAAGTTAGAAAGTTCAGGTCAAGTTTGCTCCTTTTAGTCAGTGACCTTTTCTCCTTCCCTGGACTGAGTAGAGATGTTATGGGGGGTGGTTTTAGTTGGGGAAATCCAATAAATGAGGATCTCTTTAATCTCCCAACTGTGGCTGGTAGAGTCCAGAGTGCTGGACAAGGTGAGGAGGGGGCCCCCCATTCCCTCTCCTTTCCTTCTGACATACCCATAGTTACTGGGAGAGACCTGGAGTCCTGATGATTGGTGCAAGAGGCTAGGAAGATCAGAACTTCTCTATCCTTACTTACTTGGTTACCGTTCCATTTCTCTAGTCCTAGGGATTTCCTCCCAGGGTGGAGGAAGGAGGTGCTTGTATATGTTTGGTGTTGGTGGTGTTGGCAGCAGAAGTAGAAGGTTTGGGGATGGGAAGAATTCTCTCTTCCTCTGATTTCTTGTGTCTGTCTCTGTCATCTATCTGTCTGTCGCTGCCTGTGTCTGTCTGTCCCCATCTGTCTCTGTCATCCATCCATCTGTGTGTGCGTGAGAGAGAGTTCTGAGGTCTTGGGTGAGTCGGGGGAACCATCTCTGTAAGGGTTGGGAAATTAGAACTGGATCTGGAGGAGCAGCCTGGACTATGGAAATTCTCTTCCCTGACTTCTTTCCTGGGTGGTCAACCAAATTGTCTCCCTTCCTGTTGGGTCTTTCTCTTACCTCACCCCAGCCCACTCCCCTCCCTCTACTCCACTTCTCTCCTCCTTCTCCAAGTGAAAGTCGAGTTCTTGCTTCTTCCTGTTGATCTTTTGTTTGCCAGATGAGTAGAGCATGATAAGAGAAGCCAGGCAGCTGCATTTGAGAGAGAAGGGGCAAGAAGTTAGGGGGATGGTCTTAGCACCCCCCCCATTTTCAAACCCAGTGTCGAAGAATGCCAGCTGCTGAAAGATGGAGGTGCTTAATGAGTAAACCAGTTTCCAAACCATGAAGAAGTGCATAAGCAGGAGCAAGCTTGACACTGAGATAGGGGCTCATTTTCACAGCTCTTTGCCTAGCTTAACTGGAGCCCCCAGCTAGGCAATGAGCTTTCAGGGCTCATAGCTTGGAGAGTCAGGATGTAATGCTGGAGTAGGTCTATCTGGGGAGAATTTAGCAATCCTCAGTTCTAATTTATTTTTCTATTTGTACTTAGCACAAAGCCCCAAAATAAGGAAGAAGACAATCCTTAATAGCTAAATTGTTGAACCCTACTCTATAAGACATTCCTTTTTTTTTATTTTTTTTAGGTTTTTTTTTTGCAAGGCAAATGGGGTTAAGTGGCTTGCCCAGGGCCACACAGCTAGGTAATTATTAAGTGTTTGAGATGGATTTGAACCCAGGTACTCCTGACTCCAGGGCGGGTGCTTTACCCACTGTGCCACCTAGCCACCCCTTTATAAGACATACTTACCTTGTCTTTTCTGGAAGAGAGGGGCAGGGCTGACTTCTTAAATTTTTTTATTATTTAATTTTTTCCATTTATATGCAAAGATAATATTCAACAATCATATTTTTGTAACTTTTTTGTGATCTACATTTTTTCTACCATCCTTCCTTCTCTCCCCCTACCATAATAGTGAGTAATCTGATATAAGTTGTGCTTGTACGATCGTGTTTAGCATTTCCTTATTTGATTCATTAATTTTTACTGCTACCAGGTCCCACCTGATCCCTGAAGCACCCAGGGTCACCAGAATTCTCCTTAACCAAAGGCAAGATAGGTCTGATTTTTTTTTAAACCAGGAAATCAAAGGAGAAAGCATAAAACAAGATAACAAATGTTTAATAAATGTTATGTTGTCTAATAATTGAAGTGAATGTTCTTTTGGATTAGAACTGGAAAGAACCTTAGAGCTAGTTCCTTACAGGGCAGGGTCTGAGTGGACTTTATTTTTTGGTTTTGTTTTGGTCTCTATTTTTCCATTGTTTAGAATGGGTCTAACACAAAATAGGCACTTAAATATTTGCCAGGGGTCTATACCTTTTTTTTTCTCTGAGGATGTCTTTGGACCCCCTTAGGCAGTTTGATGAGAGGTATAGATTGATCTTTTCATAATCATGTTGTTTTTTAAAAAAATCATGATGAAAGAAAATGCTAAATTTCAGAGGTTAATGAAAAGTGTAGTTTTTTTCTCATCCAAATTCATTAACACCCTGAAAAGGGGGTCCCTGGACCCCAGGTTATTGTATAAGCAAACTTCCCCCTTTAATTTTCTTTTTTTTAAAAAATTCCTCCTCTTTCACATTAAAAAAAAAGGAACTTGAGAAAGTTAAGTTACTTGGCCAAGATTAGTGGTACAATATGTATTCTAAACCACTGATTAAGAGCTATCCAGCACCACCTTTGTCCACTTTCTTGACTTTTTTTTTTCCTGGTGAGGAGACTGAGACTGAGACTGGTTAAGTGACTTGCCCAGGGTCATGTAGGGAGTAAGAGGCAGGATTAACTCTAGTTTTTCTGACACTAGGAAACACTCTTGCTGCCAAAAAAGGTAGGGGAGATTGGAAAGAAAGTGGTTTGGGGTAGTCATGGAGTGTTTCTGAAGTTGTCAGGATATCATAATTTGCTTAATTCTTCTAAAGGGCTCTGATTTTCTGGGCCTGAGCAAAGGCCTGCCTAGGTCGGGAGGCTGAGGAATGCTGTGTGTCCACTGCCTGGGGAGAGACTGAGGGCGGCGGGCCCCACAAGCCAAGAATTGAGGGGTAGCGAAGTGGGGCCAGGTTGGTGCCTGCTTTTTTCCTCCCTGTGACTCCTCAATGAGCTCTTCACCTGACCCAATCCCCAGGGAACTAGGGAGAGAGCTGCGGCTGTAGGAGGAGGAGGCAGGTAGCCTGTTGTGCTTTAGAAGAGCAGCCGGGCTGGGGAGACTCCCCGGGGAGGACAGAGGAAGGAGCTGGCAGGATGCAGAGAGGAAGAGTGGGAGAGAAAGAGGAAGGCTGCATGATTAATGTTTGCTGGAGAACTGCAATTTATTTTAAGTAGCAGGGAGTTTGGGAGGGAGGTGGGTCTGAGCTGTGGGTGGTGCTAAGGTTGGCAGAGCTTCTGTTTGCTCAGGGAGGGCCAGTCCCTGGGAAATGTGAAACAGGTGAGTCCCTTAGCCCCTCCCTGTGTCGCTAGAAGGTGGGTGGGGGTGGTGGAGCTGATCCAGAACTCCAACTTCCTGGATTCTGGACCCCCTGGTTCACTGGAAGCTAGCACCCTGCCTCCTCTCTGGGAGAAGAGAGTGAATAAGTTAGGAATGGGCACATGGAGAAATCCAGAGAAAACTCTAGGGTGCTGTGGTTATACCCATTTCCCTTTGAGAAAAATCTAAGAGAATAGAATTTTCTAATCCTGTCTGCTCTGCCGCCTCTGTAATATAACCTGAGGCAAAGATTTCCCACTCATATGCATCTAGTCACCTGGATATTGGTTAACTCTCCTCCAGGGTATTGGCTCCAGAGAAAGGAAGTGGTAGCAAATGTTCAACTCAGTCTTAGAGATTTCTCTAGCCCTTTCCTTCCAACATTCCTTCATCCATTATGAATTTAGTAATCTTGTACTTTTGGGAGCATCTGGGTGGTATGGTGGTTAGAACACTGGCTCTGGAGGCAGGCAGACCTGAGTTAAATCTGACCCCAAACAGTTGCTAACTTTGTGACCTTGGGCAAGTCATTATACCCCAATCAACTAACTCCAAAAAAGAAAATCACCTACTTTCTGTAAGGTATCCCTTGTAGACACTGGAGGATACAAAATTAAAACAAAAAACAGTCCTTGCCTTTAAGGAGTTTCCATTTTATCGGTAAGGGAACAAAGATGGATACAGTGTTCACATAGATATGAGAGCATTAACATCAAAGATGATTGGGAAAGACTTTCAGGTGGCACTGAAGCTAGACTGAGAGAGAAGAACATTCTAAGTAAGCAAAGGAGGCTTTGGGCAAAGCATGGTGACATAGAATGGTGAATTTTGAAAATAGTTAATTACCTATTAATGGAGAGAAAGGGAACTGGTACCAGACTAAAGGACTTTAAATGCCAGGCAAAGGAGTTGTAGTTTTTATCTTAGAGGCCTCTCTACCATGTTCTCTCTACCTCTCAATCTGGCTTCAATGCTACCTATTATTACAGAAAGCCTTTCCTGATACGCCAAATGATTTGCCCAAAGTCACCTAAGTGGTAAAGCCAAGATCCCTAATTTGTTAGCCTTGTATCCCTTAATAATCCATTAGCCAAATAGTTGCCAAAACATAAGCTTAAAGCACAAATCCTCTCATTTACATGTGTGTGTGTTTTCCTCTTTCCCCATTCTCCTTCCTTCTTCCCTCCCCTCCCCATTCTCCTTCCTTCCTCCTCTCCCCATTTTCCTTCCTCCCCCTTTCCCCCCACTTCCTTCCCCCCTCCTCAATTTATCTCATTTGAAAAATGAAATTTTTGAAACAACTATCCTCTGGTGAAGGCTTGAGCTAGGGTGGAGAGAAGGGATTTTTATTCAGTCTTGTCTGACTTTTTGTGACCTCATTTGGGCTTTTCTTGGAAAAAATATCAAGTGGTTTTTGCCATTTCCTTCTCCTGCTTATTTTACAGATGAAGAGACTGAAGCAAACAATGAAGTGACTTGCCTAGGGTCACACAGTAAGGATCTGAGACTGGATTTGGACTTGGAAAGACTCCAAGGTCTAGCTTTATTTCATCCACTGCACCACCTAGCTGTCCAGAGAGAAAGGATCGATTCCACTCATTTGGGGAGTAAGGAAGATTGTAGAGTTGAGGATGAGTTTAAGACTGTGGACCTGGGTAGCTCAAAGGCCATTGGTTTCATCAACAGGAGTGGGGAAGTTTAGGGGAAAGGCAGTTTTAATGGAAAATAATGAGATCTGTTGAGTTTTGGACCTACTTCAACTAGCATTTAATGTCTACTTGTGGGTGGTACTGTATTAGGTGATCTACTAAACCCTTCCCAGATGATACCCTGTTTAGGGTCAGAGGGGTTAAATAAAACACATGTAGGAGACTCTGGATTCAAGCCCTCCTTTTGGAAGCCATAGAACACCTGCTCTGTTCATCACTTGGGGATGCAAAAGAAGCATAAAAAAGAAGATTCTTGAGGACAGTTGCCGGATCTAGTTGGGGGAAATATATTCATTAACTGAAATACATGAGCTTGGTTGTTTTGTACATATTTCACAACTCATAGATATACAAGGAATTGAATTTCAGCTCATGTATTTTCTATCAGTGTGAGTTTAGGCAATTTCTGTAAAAGAAATGTGAGTTGGTTTAAGTCTGATGAGGGCCAGAGGGAAGGATTCTTAGAAGAATGAGATTTGACCTGGACTCTGAAGGCTAGATACTTCAGGGGGTAGTAAGAACATGAAACTGTGCCCTTTCCCTTTATTTCTACCCTTCCCCTCAAACTGGGGAAGCTGGCACAGCTTCAAATTTTACTATATAAATCCCTCAGAACTCCCAATATTCCTGATTTCTTTCCCCTTTTTATTGATCCCTAAAACAGCTGGCATCTGTAATACAGTGTATGATGGGTGAGTGTCCAATGACCATGACTCAGCTCAGAGATGGTATTGGGAAAGTGCATATGAATTCCTCAGTAGGAACTCCTGCAGAGAACAAATATTCTTCTGAAGGTTACTGATCTGAATAGGAACTGGGTGGGAGAGGAAGGCACTGTGCCAGACTCAGGGGGAGCTGGGCATCACAGGTGTTTCCAGTTTGGATGATGGGGACTAAGTTCCTGGGAACAGCCCCAGAACAGTTGAAACAGCTCATTGTGAGAATGTTTCTTCCTTAATAAAACTGCTTCCCTCATGGGTATTTTAAGGTGTTTCACAGACAAGTTTTAAAATCAAGGCATTCCCCCAAACCATAGTCTTTTCTTTATTATTCCACTTGGACCCCTCTTTTAGGGGTGTGCAAGAAAGACTAGATAGCCACAGATGCTATCTAGTTTACATCTAGGGTGAGAGAAATAAGAAATGCTACCTATTATCCCAAAAGAACTTTCAAAGCAATCTAGTTTGAGAATATAAATGAATGGGAGGCTGAAATTGAGGGTTCAGGGGAGTCTACACCAAACCAGTGGAGCAGCTCAGAATAAGGGGGTAGGGTATGGGGAACTGAAAATTCAATAACCTTGTTTCCCATATTGATGGGAAAAGACTGTTCCATAGGAAATCCTATCCAGAAAATATTTACAAATCATTTTATCATTGAATGTGGAATATATTATAGAATTTTTGTTTTGGCAACGGATTTGTCTTTCTAATGATCTTAGTCTTAGGCCAACATTAAACTGTACTTTTGTCTTCTGATGGATGGATGGCTGATGAGGAAGGTGCTTGGAGGAATCAGAGCATTTTGAGGGGAAGGAAAATAAGTACTATTTTTTTTTTTTTGCGTTGCTTCATTTAACCCTCATAATAATCCTATGAGGTAGATGTAATGATGATATAGTTGAGGGAACTGAGACAGACAGGTTAAAGTGATTTGCCAGGGTCACACAGCTACTAGATTTGAAGTCAGGTCTTCCTCACTCCAGACCCAGCACCCTTCTGTAGCACCTTATTGCCTAAGAGGGAAGGAAGGCCATCCTGAGTTATAAATTACATATTCTAAACCTGCAGTGTGTGGAATTTAAAAAAAAATGATACTCTTCTAATGTAACTTGTTTCTTTTATAATCATACATAGTTTATGCATCTAAAAACAACCTTCTGAGAAGGGGTCCACAGACTGCACCAGACTGTTCAAGGTGTTTATGATATACAATAAAAAAGTCCTTGGTATGGATAATTATAAGTTTGCTCTTAAGGTCTAATACTTCCTGTGTATACTGGTTTGTCTCCTAGGATCAAAGTTGCTAGGATGTGTCCACATCGAGGAGTCTTTGTGCCACAGGACCCTTGACATAGTCAAGGAAACAGTCTGAATCAGGGTGATGGTAGAGATGAGGGGTTCCTGCATGATACAGAGGCAACTTGTAGCTGAGCACAAAAGGAAAGTTCTTGGAACCTGCAGTTTAGCTGAGCCTTGTTCCTGCTGCATTATCTGAATCACAGTTCCCCTATTTCTCAACTTTTTTCCTGACGGGCCATGGCCCAGAAGCTATGGGCCACCCGGCTGCTACGGCATCGGAAAACCCAACTCTTGCTGGTCAATCTGCTGACCTTTGGCTTAGAAGTTTGTCTGGCTGCAGGGATCACCTACGTGCCACCTTTGCTACTTGAAGTTGGGGTAGAAGAGAGGTTTATGACAATGGTTCTGGGTAAGTAAACTTCCCCCTATTTTTATACTCCTTCTGTTGATTTTTCCTATCCCCAAATTTCATCAGGGTCTTGGTTTCCCTCCCCTCCCCACCTAGCGACGTACCCTTGAGGGAACAGATTGGTCTTCCTGCTGAGGGGGAAGTAGATTTTCTGTTAACAGGGAGATTTTATGCTCTTCTCCTTTCTGGAGAATGAACAGTGGCAAGAATGTCATCGTGTCCATGGTGTTGAAGGGGTAATCCTAGTTTGGAAAAGGCCCTTGGGGAAAGTGGAGAATTTTTTTTAACAATATAATTTTAGGGGAGGTAATTCTTTAAACATTTTTATTCGTCTTATTTTTTAAATCTTCTATATTCCCCTCTACCCAGAGAGTAATCCCTAATAATAAAACATTTTTAAAAAGAGGTAGAAAAGGAAAAAAAAATTCAGCAAAATCAAACATCACATTGGAAAGGTCTGATGTTCTATGTGACTTTTCATACCATGGGTCCTTATCTTTGCAAAGGAATGTGGCAGGGGATGTCTTGTCATATTTTTTCTTTGGAACTAAAGTCATTTTTGATGACGTTTTTATTATTGGTCATTATTATTTCACAACATTTAGTTATTTTTCATTGTTTTGTTGTTTTTTATTTACATTGTTAATCAATAAGCATTTATTAATTGATTATTATGTGCCAGGCACTATCTTGGGAGTACAAAGAAAGACAAGAACTCTTTCTGCCTGCCCACCAGAAGCTTTTATTCTAAATGTTCTAGTTCTTATGCACTTAATGTTGTTTTCCTGGATCTACTTACTTCATTTTGCATCAGTTCATATATATCTTTCCATGTCTCTGTATATTCATCATATTTGTTGTTTCTTAAAACACTATATTCCATTACATTGATGTTCACATTTTATTGAAACATTCCCTATTTAAAGAATATTCATCTACCTTGTAAAATGTTTGTTTTACTTTTTTCAATTAACAAAAATTTGATTTTTTTTCCCTTCTACCCCCTCTCCTTACATTTTAGGGGTGGTGGGAAGGGCTGGGGAGAAGATCCACCTCTGTTACAGAATTGTAGAATTAAGCAAGACAAATGACCATATTGGTCATATTTTCCTCTTGATGGAAAAAAAAGATTTGTTTGATTCTGTACTCTGAGTCTTTGTCCTGTTGATCAGGAAGTGGTTAGTTGGACTATTTAATCAATAGTCCTCTGGACTCCTGACTGATGATTATTATTATTACGTTGATCAGAGTTCCTAGATTTTAGAATATCAAAATCTTTGTATAAATTGTCTCCTGAGTCTGTTCACTGCCCTCTTCATTACTTCATGCAAGTCTTTCCAAGTTTCTCTGAAACCATTCCCTTATATAAAGTGTTCTCCTGAAGTCTTTTTTTCATCCTAATACAATTTCTTCCCAGTTTTGCCCAGAATTCTCCGTTATAACAAAGAAACAGGTGAGCAAAAGTAGCAAACACTGCAATCCCGTGGGATTAGGTGATGCTCTCTCCCTGTCCTCTACAACCTCATCTGATTAGGGGTATTCAGAGACACTCTAGGCAGGTCAGCCGATCAATCTGTGAGCAGTCTTCAAGCAGCTGCTGCATGCAGATACTTTGTAAGGAGCTTCTATTCTATTAGACAACAGGTATGTGGGAGCAAAATTAATAATAGGTCATTATGGGGAGCTACGTAGGACTTCAAGTAGAAGTTGTGCTTGAACTGAGTTTAGAAGGAAACAAGGGATTCTAAACAAGGTCATTTCCTTTAGCCTGCATCTAAGGTCTTGAAGAATGGTGTTCTCTTGTTATAATCATTGTGTATATTGTTCTTCTAGCTCTGTTTGGATCAGTTCATACAAGACTTTTTCCTAGTTGAAGGATGGACAGATTTGTCTCTGCAAATAAATTCTTTTTTATTTTTTTAGGTTTTTACAAGGCAAATGGGGTTAAGTGGCTTGCCCAAGGCCACACAGCTAGGTAATTATTAAGTGTCCGAGGTCAAATTTGAACTCAGGTACTCCTGACTCCAGGGCCAGTGTTCTATCCACTGCGCCACCTAGCTGCCCCTCTGCAAATAAATTCTACAGAAGTGATGTGCAAGTTGCAATTTTTTTTCCATCATATTGTATGAACTGAATATATACACACATATATTTGTGTGTATGTGTGTGTGTGTATATATACATATATATGTATATCATCTCATATGACGTCATCATGTCCAAGGTGGTGAAGGGGTAATACTGGTTTGGGAAAGACCTTGAGGAAAATACACACACACACACACACACACACACACACACACACACACACATATATACGTGTGTGTGTGTATATATATATATGTATGTGTGTGTGTGTGTGTGTGTGTGTGTGTGTGTATATATATATATATATATATATATATATATATATTTATACCTGTAATCTTGTATGAACTTCTGGGAGGGAGGTAAAACCATTGAGGATAGTCTCTGCTAATCCTTCTCTGTTCTCCCTCCAGGTATTGGCCCTGTCCTGGGCCTGGTGTCCGTCCCCCTCCTGGGCTCAGCCAGTGATCACTGGCGCGGGCGCTATGGACGACGCCGACCTTTCATCTGGGTCCTGTCCCTTGGTGTGCTATTGAGTCTCTTTCTTATTCCTCGAGCAAGTCGACTCGCTGGGCTGGTGTACCCAGATGCCCGGCCCTTGGAGCTGGCACTGCTGATCCTGGGTGTGGGGCTACTGGACTTTTGTGGCCAGGTGTGCTTCACCCCACTGGAGGCCCTGCTCTCTGATCTTTTCCGGGATCCAGACCATTGCCGCCAGGCCTTCTCTGTGTATGCCTTCATGATCAGCCTGGGAGGCTGCCTGGGATACCTGCTGCCAGCTATTGACTGGGATGCCAGTGCCCTGGCCCCTTATCTAGGCTCCCAGGAGGAGTGTCTCTTTGGCCTGCTTACCCTCATCTTCCTCACCTGCATGGCAGCCACACTGCTAGTGACTGAGGAGGCAGCTCTGGGCTCATCGGATCCCCCGGAGGGCCTCCCAGTACTCTCTGCACCTTCTCATTGCTGCCCGTGTCGGGCCCGCCTTGCATTCAGAAACCTAGCTGCCTTGCTGCCCCATCTCCACAGGCTCTGCTGCCGGGTGCCCCTAGCCCTACGTCGGCTCTTTGTGGCTGAGCTCTGTAGCTGGATGGCACTCATGACTTTCACTCTCTTCTACACTGACTTTGTCGGTGAAGGGCTGTATCAGGGTGTACCAAGGGCTGAGCCTGGTACCGATGCCCGGCGACACTATGATGAAGGTGAGGAAGCCTATTGTTTTGGGAAGAGCTTTCTGGAGAAGTTCTTGACCCTGTCTCTGTGTAGTAGGTGAAAGATGAAATGATTTAGGAAGTAAAGGTTCAAGCTTTTAGGCATATCAGTTTATTAAGCAATGCATGCCAATTGGATAACAAATCAGGACAAACCTCTTCAACTTAAGGCTGGACCCCAAATACAAGGGGAGACAGATGTTTATGCAGTAAAATTAATCAAATAAGACCAATTGATTAAAGGAAAACAAAAATCCAGGATACAAAATTAGATAATCTGATTTCTAATTGGAGAAAAGATTAGAGACTTTCAAGTTGGGAGAAGAGTGAACAGGTACAAATTCCCTGAAATAGAAAAGGAGATGTTCCATCCCCCAAAGTGTCTGTATTCAATCAAAGGAATTTGGAAAACAATAACTAATTGGTTATCAATCACTAGTACCAGACCAAGTTTTTGATAAGACATGGGCTACTGGAGATGTACAATCATGAGAAGACTTCTTGCGTCACTCTTCAGATTGGCTGGTTTCTGGTCAGCATAACCTAGATCCTTGGTTAAAGATCTCTAAGGAGAAGGTAGAGGTGACCCAGCTTTCTAGCCTCACAGGACTAGGTTCAAACAATACAATAAAGTTTTCTCCCAATTCCCACAATTGAATAAAAGTTTTCTCCTAAGACAGAAATTAGCCATAATTGAATAGAAAAGGAACTGAGCTCGGTCCAGAATTGAGTTACAAGATCAAGTCAGTGAGGTCACTTCCTTCTTAACAATTGACCACTTACTGTTTTAATTCTTCTCTATTCCCTCATCTGGGATAGTCTGGGTACCTCACTTCTATCCTCTGGCCCTGAGTGTTCTCACCTATAAAATGAGCTAGAAGTTAGGGTCTAGTTCCTAAAACACTGCTCCCCATGTTCCCAACAATAAGATTGTGTTCTTGGTTCTCCCAGTCCACCCATCTCCAGAGGTCAAAGCTCAGAATCAATCCCATTTTTCCTAGCCTTTGGAGACATTGCAGAATCCAATCCACAAAGCTGCTAGAGGGTTAGTGCACAAGAACCTATTTTTTTGTGGGGGGGGGGGCTGTGTTCCCCAATAGAACCTCTGCATTCTGAGAATTATAGGATTCCCCCCCTCCATTTGTCTCTGTTCTGACTTTCCTTTTCTTTCCCCTGCCCTGTTTGTGGAAGGTGTGCGGATGGGGAGCCTGGGGCTCTTCCTGCAGTGTATGATCTCCTTATTCTTCTCACTGAGCATGGACCGACTTGTACATCGCTTTGGGACCCGGACAGTGTACCTGGCCAGTGTGTTCACCTTCCCAGTGGCTGCAGGTGTGACATGCTTGTCCCAGAGTGTGGCTGTGGTGACTGCTTCGGCAGCCCTCACAGGCTTCACATTCTCTGCCCTGCAGATTCTGCCTTATACCCTGGCCTCCCTCTACCACCGTGAGAAGCAGGTACCTGGGCTTGGGACGGTGGGAGGGAAGGGGAAGGGAAAGAAGAGGGGACCCCTGATTCAGAGTCCAGTAAGATAAGTTATCCCAGTCACCAGGAAAAATCTCCTGAAGATCTAGAGATTTGTATTGCAGCAAAAAGGATTTAGGTTGCATTTAGAGCTACATTTTGATTTTTAGGGGGAAAATCACCTTTCCTAAGATTCTCTAGTGGGGCAGCTAGGTTGTGCGGTATATAGAGCACCGACCCTGGAGTAAGAATGACCTGAGTTCAAATCCAGCCTCAAATACTTGATTCTTATTCACTGTATGACCTTAGGCAAGTCACTTAACCCCATTGCCTCACCAAAAAAAAAAAGAAAAAGAATTCTCCCAGTTTCGGTAATCAAACAGCTGTCTGTGGGCTAGGCTCCTTCTGCCCCCTGCCTTCTCTGGGAGCAGGGTAGAGTAAAGGAAGGGCAAGGGGGGGGAAGAAAGCGGTAATGTTCAGAGAACACATCTGGATCAGGTGGAGTAGTCATACCTGGAGGCAGAAGAAAGGACTAAATGACCTCTTGTTTCTTCAGCCCTTAGGGGGAGTAGTCAGGTTTATTCATCTACCAAGAAGGGAGAAAAAGTAGTGGCTACCTTAGTTCCTAATAGTTTAGCTCCTGAAGCCCTAAGGCTAACCTCTGATGGGTGGGGAAAATCTCCAGTGTTTCTGACCTTTTCTTCCTAGTTTTTCTGTCTCTTTTCCTTTAATTCTCTCTTCTCTTCCTCTTTCACTTCCTTGCCTCTATTCTCCCTCCCCCCCCCCCCACATCCCCCATTGCAGAGCTCCCCGAGCACCCTCTCAGGAGACTAACCCACACGATGCATTTGATGGTCTGGGCCCTGCTGTAAGTTGGGACACCCTCCCACTCATTCTTCCTCCTAACCCCTCCATCTGGAAGTCCTTTTTCCCAGGGCTAGAGGTACCTAGGTGGGGCAATACTGGGCCTAAAATCAGAAAGCCTTGAGTTCAAATCCAACCTCAGTGAGAAGAACAAGGAGGTCATATACTTAATCTCCCTGCCTCAGTTTCCCCAACTGCAAAATAGGAATGATGATAATATCTGTCGGGGTTGTTGTGAAGATTATATATTTGAAAAGCTCAACATTGCTTAACACACATAGTAGGGTTGCTCTTTAGGTTGCTTCTCTATAAATCCATCATCCCCAACACCCCTTCTTCCCATCCCTCAATTGAGCAATCTATGAGTTCATAGTTGTACTGATGGAGGGAAAGGGACAGTTTGAAGAAGAAGAGAAATCCAGGTCTTGTCCCTGGGGAGTTCTCAAGTTGAGGAGGAGCACAATTGGGAAATATATATCACTTAGCAAGAAAACCTGTACATAGGAGTAGTGAGTTAAAAGAGAGACAGCAGGATACCAAGGAAAGATGGGTGCCCTTGGGATGAGAGAACCTGAGCCAAAATTAAACCTGAGAGACTTGGGCACACTCACCTAATGGCTTTGGGCCTCAGTTTCCCCATTTGTAAAAATAAGAACGTTAAACTTGATCCCCTCTTAGGTTCCTTCCAGCTCTAAATCTATAATCCTATGAACTTTATAAATGAATATGTGATCACATCTCAATTATGAGCTCATGGAGTAGTCAGTTTGTGAGTTTTTTGTAGCCAGACTCTGGTGGCCCTCTCCTACCTAACAATCTTTAGAATCCTTCTTCTTATGGTCACAAAGTAGTATGGACTCAGGAAATGTAGACTGTTTCAAATCTAAACAAGATATATAGAATGGAGACAACTATAGCACAGTCCTTGGAGTCAGAAGGACTTGAGTTCAAATCAGCCTCAGACACTCAGCAGCTGTGTGATCCTGGGCAAGTCACTTAACCCCAATTGTTTAAAATTAAAAAAAAAAGGACATGTAGTATAACATAATTCTAGTCCCTGTTTCCTAATGAGATTTTCCCTACAGCCCTGTTTCCAAAAACTTCAAATAACAATTGAAGGGCTAAATATTTGCTTACAGAATAATTTCTAACATGGAGATGTTCTCCAGTTGAAATTGTCCCTTGTTCCTCCCCAATCTAAGTCTGGAGAATCAGAAGTTGGTGGTTTAATACAGAAATCAGTCAGCCAACATTTTTTAAGCATCTATTGTTGATCCAGGTAGAATCACTTAATCTCCCAACGGCCAGACAGCTTTCTAAGACAATTTATAGTTGTACATCAGATGCATTGGTGAAGAGATCTCTATACAGATAGTCCAGTGGTCGTCTGCACCTTACTTCTGCCTCTTTTATCAGCATACTCCCCTTCTCCAGTCCATCATTCCTCCGTCCTAAAAAATGTGCCTCGCTGGTATGGGGGAGGAGAAGGGGAAGAAGATGACAACCATCATGGTGGTGTCATTGCTATGTACCTCTCCCAGGTAGAGTATTTAAATACTCTATTATTAAATATTAAATACTCCCTAGGTAGAGTATTTAACTTTGTAGGAAAGGGGTGGACGGACAACTTCCCTTCTCGCCTCATTGAGTGGACAGGCTGCCCTCTTGTGGTGTCTGAGATTATGGCCTGGCCTCAAGGATTGGGGTTAGTGGTTAGTGGAGGGGAGAGAGGGTGTGTTGAGTGAAGAGAGGTTCCTTTTGGCTCCTTGAGAGTCCTCATCTGCTTCTCTCATACCTCCTATTATGCTTTCAGTTGCCGAGGGGAGTCCATCAATCCTAGAAGAACACTTCTGAGGTCCTTTCCTACTCTTGCAATCATCCTCTTTTGACACCTAGCCTGGTGTTAACTAAATTTTAAACTTTCTCTGTAGTCCTAGAAGGGCATGTTAAGATCAACTTTGCAGCAGTCTCTGACATCATAGGAGATACCGCAGGCCCAAATGAGAATTTATGTGAAGAATATCAATCATTGCATGTACTTGTGGTCTTTGCTGTTGTCATTTTGCCTCCCTTTGACCTTTGGCTGAAACTTACTTTCCTAACATCTAGCTAAAAATGAAGGAAAGAAAGAAAAAGGACCTGAGTGGGAAATGATATTATCAGGTTGCTCTTGGTCAAAGAAGGCCTTCCATTGCCATCTGGCTACTTCTTTGTTATCTCCTCCATCCCTGGGCTGATGGAAGGGTTTTCTCAGCCTCAGGAGCAGCAAGGATGAGGCTGCTTATCTGATTTGCCCTCTTTCATAGAGGGGAAGAAGTCGGATTCCAGAAAACCAGGCTTTCAAATGTCTTCCTCCAAATCCCCCCCCCCCCCCCATTGGAAGCCCTATTGTAAAGAATCCCCAGCCTTTTCCTTACATCCTAGATAGCAGCTCTCTAATTTTAGTTAGTGTCAATCTAGGTTGCCCGTGGTTGGAAGAGACCCTTCCCCCCATTAAAAACAGCTTGTATCCCAAGATGGATCCCTAGGCTTTGGGGAATCCATAATAGGGTTTATCCCAAAAATGAATCCTGGGGGAGTACTTACTTTCTTTTTTTTTTTGAATTATAAAGATTTTATTTATTTTGAGTTTTACAATTTTTCCCCTAATCTTACTTCCCTTCCCCTACCGCCCACAGAAGGCAATTTGCCAATCTTTACATTGTTTCCATGGTATGCATTGATCCAAATTGAATGTGATGAGAGAGAAATCATATCCTTAGGGAAGAAACATAAAGTATAAGATAGCAAGATCAGACAATAAGGTATCAGTTTTGTTTTTTTTTTTTCTAAGTTAAAGGTAATAGTCCTTGGTCTTTGTTCAAACTCCACAGTTCTTTCTCTGGATACAGATGGTATTCGATGAGTACTTTCTTGGTATCCTGAGAAATAGCTTGAGGGCAGAAGGCTGGTGTTTTCTAAACTATCTTACTAGGAAGGGTTTGTGAAAGGGTAGGATGGCAAAGAAGATAACTTCTGGCCTTAACTATCAGGGCCTAAGGCCTCCCCCTTCCCCCACCCCCCTTGCTATTGCCTTTTTTATCTTTCTTTTTAATCTTCTTACCTGTTTTATAAACTCCTGACTTCCCTTCCTCCAGAGTTCTTTTCCATTCTCATATGTGTAAGGTAGCTGTGCCAGATCAAACTTGGGGTGAGAATAGTTGTGTATTCCTTCTGCCTCTCTTCTCCTCTTTTGCCACTGTCAAGAGTAGAGTGGTCCTTCTCAACAGGAAGCTAGTCCCTTAAGGAGAAATTCTTGTTGGAAAGTTTCCATTTCTCCCCCCCCCACTCTCAATAGGACCCCTAAAGATTCTGGCTACTCTGGAACCCCTTCCCTTTTTGAAAATCAAGCTATAAGTTCTTTCAAGGTCTCTTTATTGTATTCTGGGGCCCTGCTGTCTGATGTCTGTTGATTCCTATCTTTTTATGCTAGACTGATCCCTCTTTGGGGCTGTGGGGGAGTGGGTCCTCTGGGACTATCTGGTTAGGTTTACACTAATTATCTTTTTTCCCCCTTTTCCCAGGTATTTTTGCCCAAATACAAAGGGGACACTGGCAGCAGTAGCAACGGTGACAACCTGACCACCAGCTTCTTGGCAAGCCCCAAACCCTTTCCTAATGGACATTCAGGGACTTCCAGTACCAGCCTCTTTCCTTCCTCACCCCCACTATGTGGGGCCTCCCCTTGTGATGTGTCAGTGAGGATGGTAGTCGGGGAGGCAGCTGAGCCTGGGGGCCCAGGCCGGGGCATCTGCTTGGACTTAGCCATCCTGGATAGTGCCTTCCTCCTCTCTCAGGTGGCACCATCTTTGTTCATGGGCTCCATCGTCCAGCTGAGCCAGTCGGTCACAGCCTACATGGTGTCGGCAGCCAGCCTTGGGGTGATAGCCATCTATTTTGCCACACGGGTGATATTTGACAAAAATGACTTGGCTAAGTATTCCATCTAGGCCCCCCCCTTCTTTTACATCTCCCTCCATTTCTGCATCTGTTCTCTCCTCCCCAACCTTGTCTGAGACGTGGGTTGGGAACTACTGGGAATCACAGGTCAGACTACCAAGGGTTTTTCCCTCCCCTCCCCACTTGGGAGTTCCATCCCTGTCATTGCCAAGGTGGGGTGGGGTGGTTCTTTACTGTCCCCCAGTGATTGTGAAGCGCTTAGTTTAAGAGATGATTGATGAGCAGGGGCCTGGTGCCTCTGGGATTCTTGCACTGTCCCTCTATTTCCTTGCAAACTTTAGGGTGATCAATGCTGGGGGGAGCCCTGGGGTAGCTGAGGCTGGTTTCCTGGCTAACCTAATAATAAGCCTTAACTTCTGAACTTCTAGTTGAGGGGCAGGAGTACACAGTGGGGGCTTCATATTAATTTTATGGGAAACATATGAGTCTATAGGACCTTAGGGAAAATAGCTAAGGTCCAGAATCAGGACAGTTGAGAAAAAGGGATTCTTTGTGAACAAACCAAAGAGGCCACCCTTCCCTCTTCCCCACTCACAGCCCCTCTCACAAAACTGTCTAATGTTCCTCTTCTCTGAATTTGGGGGTTCCTCTTCCTGAGGCTTCTCTTACTCTACTACTCAGAAAGTTTTAGCCTCACTCCCAGGATTGGAAAATGTGAAACAAAATCCTTTAATGGTGAGACTTCTGCCCAGATCCTATTATCCCTTCTGCTGCTTCCTTCACTTTGCCCTCCCATCGCTCCTTTAATCCATATCTAAAAACTCTTCCCCATTCCATTGGGCAGGTCTTGGGTTTTTGGTATCTAACACCAACATTGTACACAAGTCTTGAAGCATTTGAGTTATTTATTTACCAGAGTAGGCGGCTGTTGCTAACTCTCTACTTGGTGGACTTAGTGTAATAGATCTATTAGGGTCTGGTTCCCTGTTGTTGAGTCAAACCAGTCATTTCCAGGTTCTGGAAATTAAATAATAAGGATGCCTATTACTTAGCCAGTTACCAGAGGCTCTGGTCTCATTAAATGGTTCTCACAGTGCCTTGGCTTACCTGCCTCTTTCAACCTTCTTTACTTCAGCACCCACCTCTGCACCCTTTTTCTTCAACTCTTCTGCCTTGGTTCCATCTCTAACTCATGAACTTGAGGTCTTTTTCCCTTGGTACCAGGACCCCCCTCTTCCCCCATCCCTCATTGTGTTGTCCCTAGGTCTCTAGCCTATCTCAGCCCCAAAAGGCATGCACTGTGCTATGGGGGACACAGGATCTCAGGAGCACCCCTGCCTGGGCCAAGGAGGTCTTAACCTCGGGGGTGTAAATGCTATTTGCAATAATGTTTAATGTCTTATTTATTTAGCTAAGTAAATATTTTGTACAGTGTGCAAGCAATCAGAGTATAAAGTTTATTAAGGTGAAATAAAGAAGCTTCTTATATATTTAATAAGTAAGGATATTTGTGTTGTGTGTGGGAAGGAGTACCCAATCTATCTTGGGACACTGAGAACAGACTTCACGGCTGATTTTTTTTAATTTGCACTTTTCAGTGCCTGCAGATTGTGGGTGCTCCCAGTAGATGGCACCACACACCATCACCCCTTTCCTGCCATTGTCCATCCCCAGACAGTCCTATTTTGGATGTACATAAAAATTGGGTTCCAGATGGGAATTTTCAGGGTAGTTGTGGAAACAGACTAATCACCTGGAACCTCTCCAAGGGCTCTTAAATATACATTGAACAAAAATGAGGACAGAGTTGGATGAGGAGAGCTGAGACCATTGCCACTCAATTGGGCTTACTCTCTTCTCCTTCCCCCATTGAACCTGCTCTTCCAACCCCCTTCTCACCTCTGTAGCCAGCAGGGCTATGGATAGAGGATACTGTTATATGATGGAGTCAGGAGAGCTCACTTCTAGTCTTGCCTTAGCCACCAAGGGGATTATGTGACCTTTGTTCAAGTGGCTGCTATACTCTGAACCCCAGTTTCCTGTAACATAAGTAACTGCAATTAGATCAGCCTTTAAAAAACAGTTTTGCAAAAGCCTAGGGTATTCTAGGCAAAGTGAATTGGGTGGGTAGGGGGAAGCTTAATTCTAATAATTTTTCTCTCTAAAGTTTTAGATAAAAGATATGTAACAAAACTATTTTTTCAACATAAAAATAAATTTATTTTTTATTTTCTTGCAAAATTTCTCAGACCCTATTTTGTTCAAGGGTTTTTTCATATCCCTTCAATTATAGCATTTATGTACCAAGCCAAATGTACTGTGTTCAAATTACATTGAGAAACACTGAACCTGCTGAGGAGCCCTTCCAGCTCTAACCTTGAAGCAAAGCCTATCTCTGCCAGTTTGTCAGAGACTGGGTGACAAGGGGCAATGCTTTACCACAACTCTCTGAACCCCAATTCCTATAAAACGGATACAAGTAGTTGTACCACCTTCCAGCTCTATCCTTAAAGCAAACCCTAATCTTCCAGTCAGCCAGAACCTGGGTGACAAGGGGCATTGCTTTACCATAACTCTCTGAACCCCAATTCCTGGAAAATGGAGGATATAAGTAATTGTACCACCTTCCTCACCAGAATTAGTAAACTGAGGTGAGATAATGTGAATGCTTTGTCCCCATAAAACACTACATAAATCACTTCTCATTCTGTTTTTCCATTTATTTCATCTGGATGAAATAAAGTTCCTTGAGGGGAGAATAAAGTTTTATGTTTTTCTTATAGGCCCAACAACTCCTGATAGGTGCCTGACCCTCAAATACTTTTTTGATTTACTAGTTCTAGTTATTTGGGCTGCAGAAAAGGGGAAAGAGAAGTCTCTAGCCCTTAGTGAACATAAAAAGCTGAATAAGAGGTCAGGACTGTGATGTGATTCTTTGAGGGTCAAGAAGGAAGAATGATCACTTGGACTTCCTTTTTTTTTTTTTAATTCTTCCCATTCAGTCCTGGAAGAGCATTTCAGCCATTTTCTGCCCCAGGGACCAGGGTTGTTCTTCCTCCTGAGGGGATGGGCTACCTTGAAGCAGTAAGCCCTATGGATGCTGGAAGTATTCAAGGAGAGGTTCAGTGATCACTTGTCAGAGACTATAAGAAAGAATCACTGCTCTGGAGCGAGAGGGAGGACCTATGAGGTTCCCTTCATCCAACTTGCATTCAAGAACAAAGTCAAGACAACTAAAGATGGCCCAAGATGCAATGGATGACCTTGGCATCTTGACTTGTCCTGTCACTGGACTCTGGAAGGTTGATTATTCTGCCTTGTTTAAATCCATTTCACATACAAGTCAAGATATCATCCATGGTGTTATTTGTCCTCTTCGAAAACAAAGGTCAGGCAACAACAGTAAGAAGATTCGAGGAACTTGTCCCAATTTTTGGAGCCTGAAGCTTTTTTGCTGTTCCTTGATCTAGTATACTCTAGAATCACAAACCAACCAAGCAGACAAGAACAAGGGCTAGATAAGTCCTTTTCTGTTTTTTTTATATCTCCCCACTGTCCAAAAAAAGAGAATTAAAGCCCTAAAGAGCTTGTCAATACATAAGGTCTCACATTATTTATAGTGGAAAGACAACTGGATTAGACAAGGAAATTCTATGATGTTTTTCCATCCCTCTTAGATTGATCATCTGCCAGTTCCTGGCTGCCATCTCAGCATGCCATGCCAGTGACTAGATTCTGTTCCTTGTTCTCTGTGATCTCTGGTGCTTGCCAGCTTAACATTTCAGACTGAAGTCATTAACTTGTGAAGGAATGAATAGTATCTTCCAATTCTAATAGACCTTGGAAAAGTGAATGTGTTGGAAGAGGAGGATATTTATGGTTGGAAGATGAGAGAGGAGGTTCAAGGTAGTCCCAGCCAGGGACCAGATTCAGCCTGTCATCTCCACAATGAACTGCTTCTCATAGGAGTCATTTGAAGCCATTTAGGTCATGCCACATAAAGCTCCTACTGCCACCTGCCTTTTCCTGAGGTCTGATAGATTTGATCTTTGAAGTTGTCTAAATATATCCATTACTAAAAAAGGGAGATTACCCTGCTGCCTTCACTGCCACTATTCAGGCTGACAGGTAGGGAATCTAAAAACTAACATTAACTTTCCTGGGCTTCAATTCCTCATATATAAAATGGGGGGGGGATGCAGTCTAGACAATCTCTTATGTCCCTTCCGACTCTAGAGTCTAAATTTTACCCTAAGAGAATGTTTTACCCAGAGAAAGTGAGCTAAGTTGGAGCAAAAAGCTTCATTTGATTTAACCATTGAGCACTTATTACAGGAAAAATCCTGGAAATGGGGAGGGGAATGGTAAAATCAGCTACATAAGAAACAAGATATAAATGTGTGTGTGTGTGTGTGTGTGTGTGTGTGTGTGTGTGTGTGTGTGTGTGTGTGTGTACAGGTTAATTTGGAAATAAGAGAAGGAAGTCACTAGCTCAGTGACATCTAGGTTTAATCAATAGAATGTGGGGCCTAGAGTCAGGAAGACCTGAGTTCAAATTCAGCCTCGGATAACTTCGTAACTTATGCCAAATCACTTAATTTTTTTTTGACTCATCTCAATTTTTCAGCTGAAGAAACTAACAGGATCTACCCTTGTAAGGCTATTGTGAGGATCGGAAGAAACAATATTATCATTTTTTATTAGTACATATTTTTGTACATTAGTACATATTAGTACATATTTTAACATTTTTATTATATTACAATGTAATGGACAAAATAATATGATGCCTGAGACATAGCAGGCACTGTTTATTCACTTCCTTACCAAGATTAAGGAAGACTGGGAAGGGTTTCTTGAAGAAAGTGGGACTCTAACTGAGATTTGAAGTGAAGTGAGACAGTCAGTGAAAATATCCAGAGTCAAGAGATGGAGAGGTCTTGTACAAGCAAGACCAATGTTACTGGATCTTAGGGAATAACCTGTAAAGAAGACTAGGGGGGGGGGCAAGGGTATAAAGGGTTTTGAAAACCAAATAGTATTTCCTATTTGGTTTTGGAGATAATAGGGAACCACTGGAATATGTTGAATGGGGATGGGGGAGTGACATGGTCAGAGCTGCATTTTGGGGTGGTCACTTGGACAGGGGAATGGAACCTAGACTGGAGCAGGGAGAGATGAGGCAGAGACCAACCAAGGTTACTGCAATAGTTCAGGTGAGATGTAAAAGAACCTGCACCAGAATGAGGGCAATATTAAAGAAGAGAAGTAGGCATCTATGAGAGATGTTACAAAACTAGAAACAATAGGACTTGGCCACTTGGTGGTTTCTGGTTGTGGGGAATATGGCATAATGCAGAAAGATTCAGGTGTTTTTTTTTCTTTTAAGATTTTCTTTTGAGTTTTACAATTTTTCCCCTAATCTTACTTCCCTCCCTTCACCCCCCATAGAAGGCAATTTGCCAGTCTTTACATTGTTTCCATGGTATACATTGATCCAAATTGAATGAGAGAGAAATCATATCCTTAAGGAAGAAATGTAAAGTATAAGAAATAGCAAGATCAGATGATAAGATATCAGGTTTTTTCCTAAGTTAAAGGTAGTCTTTGGTCTTTGTTCAAACTCCACAGTTCTTTATCTGGATACAGATGGTATTCTCCCTTGCAGAGAGCCCTGAATTGTCTCTGATTGTTGCACTGATGGAATGAGCGAGTCCATCAAGGTTGATCATCACCCCATGTTGCTGTTAGGGTGTACAATGTTTTTCTGATTCTGCTCAAGATCCAGGTTTTAATACTACCTATGACACTGGTGATCAGAAACAAGCATTTCATCTCTGAACTTCTATAACCCTTTCTTATAAAATGGGGATAAGACCCCTCAGCCAGCCATTATGAAATAACACAACACTTTGCAAATTATTATATAGTTAGATTATTACTCTGTGACTGAAGAATTCTATCCAAGGAGAGGACAGACTAGAGAGTGAGGAGGTTGGAAAGTATAGCAAAGAATTCCTTCCCTCAGGAAAAGGAGATATGATGAATATCTTCCTTCCCTTGAGGCAGAGGGAGAAGATGCTCAGATTTTAGGATTTAAAATTGATTTGAAGTTTAAATATAACCTAGTCAGGGCCAGGCTGATGAAGTCTATAGACAGACCGACCCTCTGTCTCAGAATGTTTTTAAACACATAAAATAAAACAAAGGATTTCAAAGGAAACCAAAGATAAGTGAAAACAATGATAGAATTTGTTTCCCCTTCCAATGGACTCTTGAGTTAAGAAACCACATATGTAGAGGGTCCTGCCAATGGCAGTACCTGTCGTGTATGACTCAAAGGGAGGCAGAATACACACCTCTAGCTTCTACCCTTCCCCAAGGTGTATTATTAATAATAAAAATAACTAATGTTTATGTAGTGCCAGACATTTGGTGAGGCATTTTATAAATATGATTTCATTTGTTCCTCACAACAATCAAGAGAGGAGGTTTTGTCATTGTCCTCATTTTACAGATGAGGAAACTAAGGCAGAGATAAAAACAAGTGACTTTCCTAGAGTGACAGAGCTAGTAATTGAGAGATTTGAACTTGTCTCCCTGACTACAGACCTCTATCCACTGCACCATTTCCTCTTAGGAAGGGAACCAAAATTGGGACTAGAGGCCACCCTACTCTCTTCAGAGGGAGAGGGGTTATCTGACTAGAATGATTTGTATGCTCCCTTAAATATTATCAGTGTAGGGATGTGACAGGGTTCCAACTTGCTTCTGACCACTTTGTCATTTTGGAAAAAGGGAGGGGACCCTAAACTCTATATCCAAGGCTTAATCCTTTCCCTATCTAATACCAGTTTCACACAGAACAAATAACAAAGAGACCCATTTATCCAAATCATAGTGAGATAAATACAGAAATATACTTAACATAGTTAAATATGTATAGCCTATATTAGATTGCTCCAGGGGAGAGGGAGGAGAGGGGGAAAGAAGGGAGGGAGGGGGAAAGAAAGGAGGGGAGGAGAAAAATGTAGAACTCAAAATCTTATCAAAAATGAGTTTTGAAAACTATTTTTGCATGTAGTTGGAAAAATAAATAAATTTTAAAAACCATAACAAAACAGATCAGAGAAGATATCCACAGGATAACACTTATTAGACAGTGTGAAGGAACTTCCATTGAGAATGAAATAACTATCCAAATACAATAGAGGATCCTGAATCTCATCCAAGGAGAAACTTCCCTAAATCTCTGGAGTAGCAAGCTGGGGATAGGACATGATAAAGAGTGCCCACATGTCTTCTCAAAGTCTTTTTTTTCCAGCAACTCTTAATCTTACCTTTCAAAGCTGGAAGCCAGGAATACCCAAAATAACCCAACACTCAAAGAAGATTTGAAAGTTACCAGACCCAGAGGGGATTGGTCACTGAAGAGTCCCGAAGTAGCATTCAAAAGAAACTTTTTTGGGCTTGAAGAGTTCTCAAAGTGGACTTTTATCCCCAAAGGGGGACTGTCTGAGAACTGAAGCATTAAAGGCCTCACTGCTGCCCCTGGTGGATGAGTGTTGATAGGATGGAGAGCAAGTTTCTAGATGTCAGGGCCCATTCATGCTGATCGCTTTTGTTTTCTAGGTTCAGTTTCCACTCCTTGGTTGTAGGGACTACTCAGAGCTGTAACATTGCACAAAAGCACCCCAAAGCAGGCTCCACTCCCCTTCCCACCCACTCTGCTGACCTCCCATGTAGTTCAAGAGAGACTGAGAAAGAAAAACAGGAAAAGATACAGGAACAGAAATTCAAATACAGTCAGAGAGATAGAGACAGAAAGACAAAGTCTCTTTGATTAAAGAGACAAAGATGGAGTCAGAGAGAGATAGAGACAGAGACAGAGTCAGATAGAGACAAAGAGACAGAGAAATAGAGAAAAAGAGAGAGAAAGACAAAGAGAGATAATAGAGACAGAGACATAAAGACAGTCAGAGATCGAGACAGAGTCAGAAAGATAGAGACAGAGTCAGAGAGAGAGACAAAGACAGTCAAATAATAGAGACAAAGAGTCAGAGATAGAGATAGACACAGAGAGAGACAGACAGACAGAGATAAAGACAGAGTCAGAGAGATTGAGACAGAGATACAGAGAGACAAAGACAGAGATGGAAACTGAGAGACAAAGTCAGAGAAAGTAAGAGAATTCAGTGGAAAGGGAGAGAAACTAGAGACTAAAGGAGACTCAACATATTAGGGTTCTATAAACTTACATTCCAGGGGAGGTGTCACCTTTAGATGATATAGACCTTAGTCCTAAAGGCAGAAGGGACCTGAGAGAGGCCATCTAGTCTCAGATGAAGAACAGAAACATAATTTGCTCAGTCATACAAGCAGTAAGTAGCAGCCATAATTTTAATTCAGGTCCTGTCAATGCAAGTTTAAATTTTTTCTATGGGTGATGCAATATGAGTAACTCTACAGGACAACAATGAAAAAAAGACCCATAAACCAATGTTTGCCAAACTATTTTTTTTTAGGTTTTTGCAAGGCAAATGGGGTTAAGTGGCTTGCCCAAGGCCACACAGCTAGGTCATTTTCAGTCACCATATCTTTTGAATAGGAGGTCCCTCAGCCCTGGAATGCATTCCTTCCTCATCTTTTCCAGTTAGAATTCTTTTTTTTTTGGTTCATTTGTTTCAGTTGTGTCTGACTCTTCATGACCCCTTTTAGGATTTTCTTCTCAAAGATGCTAGATTGATTTGCCATTTCCTTCTCCAATTCACTTTACAGATTAGAAAATTGAGGCAAACAGGGTTAAGTGATTTGCCCAGGGACGTATAGCTAGGAAGTGTGTAAAGCTGGATTTAGAATTTTAAATTTTCTTCATTTCTCAGCCTAGCAATCACCTACCTATATGAAGTGTCAGCTGCCTGCCCCTCAATTGCTAGCATGTAAAGCTATATTTTCGTATCAGTATCAGTCTCAGTTGTGGAAGGAGGAGAAAGACCAAAAGGAAAGAAACATGAGTAAGAATAAAGTTAATTGGGAAAAATATGCTTTGATCTGCAATTTTTTATATGGATATGGATAGCATTTTCCTTTGTGAGTCCTCTGTACTTGTCTTGGATCATTGTATGGCTAAGAAGAGTTGAGTCACTTATAGTTGATCATCACACAGAGTTGCTGACACTGTATGTTGTTTTCCTGGTTTTCTCATTTCACTTTGCATCAGTTCCTACAAGTCTTTTCAGGTTTTTCTGAAATTTGCCTGTTCATCATTTCTTACTGCATAGTAATATTCCATTAATTCCTAAACCCAGTTTGATCAGCCCAATTGATGGGCACCCCCTGAATTTTCAGTGTTTTGCTACCACAAAAGGGGTTTTATATATATTTTTGCCCATGTAGATCCTTTCCCCTTTTTTTAATGCTCTCTTTGGGATACAGACCCAGTAGCGGTATTGCTGAATCAAAGGTTTTGCACAGTTTTATTGCCCTTTGGGCTTAGTTCCAAATTGCTCCCCACTGGTGAATACTCATCAAAGTGACTTTTTCATGCTCACACAGCCCATATGTGTCAGCTGAGAGTTTTGAGTCTTTAGACTTCTTACACTACATACAAATAGGTTTTAGGAGGAACAGACACAGACCTAGGCAAAGAGGACCAGAGGATTCGTGGATCCAAGTGGGGCTTTTGGCTGAGCTCACCCTGACCTTCTAGCCTGGTTGAGCTAACTCCAACCTTGTGTCTTGGTTCTAGCATTGGAGGTTTGTCTTTTCTTGTATCTAAGTCTCCTGTGACTAGCATTGGAGGGATTATATATAAGATTTTAGTCCTTTCAGATCACCTAATCCCAATCTCTTTATTTCTCAGATAAGACCCAGTTTATTGCCCAAGTTTATACAGGTAATATGCATCACAAGAGAAAAAATTTGAATTCAGTGCTCTACACCAGACCTTATCTTATTTCCTGAGTACCCCATCTTTGTTCCTGACTTTCCCATTTAAGTCCCTGTCTTGGTACCCTAGGGGCAGGTAGGTGGCACAATAGATTGCCAGGCCTGGAAACAAGAAGATGTGGGTTTGAATATGGCCTCAGACATACTTATTGGCTATGTGATTTTGGGCCAGTCACTTAAACTATTTGCCTCAGTTTCCTCATCTGTAAAATGAGGATAAACTACACCAAAAATTGTTGTAAGAATCAAGTGAGATATTTAGCATATTTTAGAATGTTGCCTCGCACTGAGTAGTCATTATATACATGTTAGCCATTATATACATGTTAGCCATTCTCTCCCGTAATTTTGTGTTTCCAGGTCTTGGATCTTGCACACAAACCATAAGTTCTATTGTTGGGTCCTTGCTACAGTTTCCCCTACTGAAGAGGGAAAAAGATATAGTTTCTCAAAGAATTTATGGTTGAGATAGGGAAATGTGTATGAAAAAGATAAGTATTAGGACAAGACAGTAGGATAAGTTCCCAAAGTATCTTTGTAGGGCAGGGGAGGGAGAGTTCACTATTTGCTGGATGGTCAGGGAATGCTTACAAGCCCAGGTCTCAGTGGGTGGTGGGTGGGATGAGCCAGATCTTGGGGCTAGACTTGGAAAAGTAATTGGAAACTAGAAAGACCAGTTGGGGCAGGCATTCCAGGGATGCCCTAAGAGAGCCTAGCAGGAAAGAGATGGGATGGATGGCTTGGATGGGTGGAGGGTCAGAAGAGGGTGTCAGCAGGTCTAGGCAGGTTGCTGGTTTATGGCAAGGAGGGCTGATGGTGGGAGCAGGC
The DNA here is from genome assembly GCF_037893015.1 of Macrotis lagotis. NCBI lineage: Eukaryota > Metazoa > Chordata > Mammalia > Peramelemorphia > Peramelidae > Macrotis > Macrotis lagotis. Next base: position 105,905,821 of record NC_133659.1, on the reverse strand, counting down.
AGGGGTGCTAACAGAAGAGCAGGAGGAAGAGGTTCAGGTTGGCAGGAGATGAGCAGCAGGGCACTAGCTATTGGGTTCATCAGGGCTTCTAGCCTTGGAAAAATGGCTAACAGGGAGGATGCTGAGACATCCATAGTGGGGGAAAGGAAGAACAAAAGAGGGATCTGGTTCCTGTGATAGAGGGTGGAGGGATGTAGTCATAATGGACAATACAAGAACAGAATTACTATAGTCAGAGTAAGATTAGCAAGAATGACTTGAATCCCTGAGCTGTAGATCTGAGTCCAGTTTCCTGGAAGAGAGATTGTATTGAATTTAGGATCTGGAACAATTCATTTTTTTCAAATGTTTGTTGAAAGCCTACCATGTGTAGGATACTAGAGTTATAGAGTCCCTACCTTCAGGGAGCTTACTTTTCACTGCCCAGAGATGGACAATAATGATGCCTCAGCCAGAGAGATGCAGGTGCAAGGATCAGGGTTCATTGTTATCAGGCTTTGGGTTGAGGGGATGGACACCATCAACATGATATGGAAGACCAGGAATCCCAGGTCTGACATTTATTAGCCAAGTCTCTGAGACATCATTTTACCTGGATACTAGAATAATAGTTTCTCTGTGACCTGTCTCACAGGCTCATTGTGAAAAGAGGTCTTTGTTAATGAGCTATGGAAATATGAACTATTATTAATGTAAGGAGAATCATTTGCTCACTCTGACTCAGTCAGAAAGGTGTGGGAGAAGAATTATAATATCCAAAGAATTATTTTGTGAAATAGTAATATTAATTTTATATCAACTCATTTTAAGGATTTGTACCTTCCATATTATGAACATATTCTCCATTGATGCAGATGGCTATCTCTCTATATGTTAGCCACTGGTTACATGATTGTAAACATGCCTGGGCAGCCCAATCCCCTGGTGATGTGATGAAGCTCTAAGTTTATTCTTTTTTTTAGTTTATTTTACAAGGCAATGGGGTTAAGTGGCTTGCTCAAGGCCACACAGCTAGGTAATTATTAAGTGTCTGAGGTCAGATTTCAACCCAGGCACTCCTGACTCCAGGGTGGGTGCTCTAACCATGGTGCCACCTAGCCACCCTGAAGCTCTAAGTTTAGCCAGACTGACCTCTTATGGCAGACCTAGGCCCATGCTCAAAGCCTTCCTGGCTTGATAAGGCTTTCTAGAGCTTGTGCTCTTCTGGTATAGCTAACCCAGAGCTATTGCCACACCCTGAAGATGCATCAGTGGAGAACTGAATAAACATATTTGATGTCTAGCACTCCAGTCTAATGACACATATTTTCTCCACTATCTGGACAAATGAAAAAGTATTTTAACATATACAACTTTCCTCCGGCTCTCAAAGCCACATGAGCTGGGAGTCTTTGGGTGGTACAAGTTCAGAAGTTTGGTTGCCCCTGTTGCTGAGGACTGGGCCCCAAGGTTTTGACCTTGGATGGGCCATATTGTTTGCTTTCGGAATCAGTTTGTCCTTATCTCTTGAGTGTAGAGGAAGGTGATGCTTTGCCACTAGGTTGAGCAAGTGACAGTTTGTGGTTTGTGCTATAGTAAAGAACATTCAGATTTTGTTTTAGTGGGCTACATATGATGGGGGGAGAGGGGAAAGGGAAGAGCAGCAAAAGACCCTAAAAATAGAATCAAAGAAACATAAGCTGTTAGAGCTAGAAGAGATAATTTCTACTTAGTGTAGAGTAGGCCCTTAATAAATACTACAAAATTGGTTACTAAGACTAATGCTGTAGGATAAGGCTCACACAGATTTTAGAAAAGTCTTTGATAAAATATCTCATGCTATTCTTGTGGAAGAGAAAAAGAGATATGAATTAGATGATACAATTAGATGAATTTGGAACTTGCTGGATATCTGAACTCAGAGTCATAAATAATAGTTAATTTAAAAAAAAACTAATCTGAACACACACACACAAGCATTTCCATATATTTAGCAAAACACAAAAGGACAACACCTTATGAAACACTGAATCTTGACTTTATATTACTTCCTTAATAATGGTTCAGTGTTAACTCAACATTGTACTATATGATCCAAATTTTATCAATGACTTGAATAGGATGATAGAACATCAGTTTGAAGATGACACAAAGCTGGCAGGGATAGCTAGTACATTAGATGAAAGAGTCAGGATCTCAGAAGATTTTGAGGCTTAAGCATTGGGCTAAATCTTGTAAGATGAAATTGGAAAGAAATAAATAGAAAGTCTTTCACTTGGATTCCAAAAATTATCTTCACAAGTAATGTGATGCTTTGTTGGAAACTCAGATGAGAAACCAATTGGCTGGATCTGGTCCACTGCTTATCTCATGTAGCTTACAGAAAACACTTCTGAAAATACAGACCTTTGACAATAATACTTTTAAAAATAGCATTTTAAGAGTACCTCATCTATGTCCACTATTACTCAAATCTGTCATTGGTAAAAAAAGTAGTAAGGTAAGATGTGCATTGGCATGGCAACCAGCAACTAATCAACAAAACTCTCTTAGTCATGAATATTTATTTGTATCTTAAGAGCTGGTATGTGTTCCCTTAATAGATCTTTCAATTTCTTTGTATTGCCTATATGGTAAAGCTCATCTTCTTTTGTTGTTTTTTTTTTGTTTGTTTTTTTAGTTTTTTCAAGGCAATGGGATTAAGTGGCTTGCCCAAGGCCACACAGCTAGGTAATTATTAAGTGTCTGAGGTCAGATTTGAACTCAGTTCTTCCTGACTTCAGGGCCAGTGTTCTAACCACTGTGCCACAAGCTTGTTCTCTTTACCTAGCATCACAGAACCTCCAAATTCAATGGAGCTTGATGATGCAATGAATAGATTGTTGGGTTCAATTAAGACCTGGGTTTTTAAAAAATAGCCTCAGGTCTTACTAGCTTTGAGCAAATCACTTAACTTCTGTCTGCCTCAGTTTCCTTACCTATAAAATGGAGAAAATTATAGCACCTATCTCCCAGGGTTGACCTTAACTTCTCAGGTTCAGTTTCTTTACCTATAAAATGAGATATTAATGCTTTCCTTTCCTTGAGTTGTTCCATATGCTTATAGAATTAGAGTATTATAGAATTATAAATACATTTCCTCTCCACTTTTGGACTCCCTGGAAAATATATAAGTAGTCCAGTTTGGCTAAAATGATAGCGAATGCCAAGGGAAGTAATATGTAATAAGCTTGGAATGTTGCTCCTCTTTGAAGACCAACTGTAATGTTCCTTTCTCCAGGAAGTCTCTGGATTTTGCCATTTCAAATTCATTAAGAATTTTTCCCTTCTCTTATCTTTTTTGTCCTTATATAATACTACCATCTGTGAATATGTTATTTTCCCATCCTGTGAGGTCCACGAAGTCAGGGATTGTGTTTTATCTAAACTTTGTATTTATCCTAGTGCCAAGCACAATATCCTACACTATACTCTGTTCATATCCTTGGATGACTTTCCTGTTGTGTCTGTAGTTTGGAGGACTTTTCTATCTACCTAGTGTTCTTGGGATCACCTGGTGAATGGTTCCTGGATAAAGATATCTTCAGTATTGTATTGCATACCTTTATGAAGACCTAACTCTAAGTAGAAAGGGGAGGGGGTGATGGTCAAGCTGTGCTCTGCACTTATTAGGACTCATCTGGAGTAATGCTCTCAATTCTGAACACCATGGTTCAAGAAGGGCATTGGTAAACCAGAGAACATTCAGAGAAGGGCAACCAAGATATCAAGTCCATGTCATAAAAGCATCATTCAGAGGAATTAGATATATTGGTTCAGAGAAAAGAAGACTATTCTATCTGGGCTCATATAGTTAAATTTTATCACAAGAGAAAGGATTAGACTTGTTTGTTTGGCTTCAGAAGGGGAAAACCAATAATGGTGGGTGGAAGTCACAAAGAGGCTCATTTAAGCTTGATGTCAGGAAATATTCTTTTAATAATCATTGTTGTTCAGTCATTTTTCAGGCGATTCAAACTCTCTGTAACCCCATTTGGGGTTTTCTGGGCTAAGATATTGGGGTGGTTTACCATTTCCTTCTCTAGCTCCTCTCACAGATGAAGAAACAGGGTTAAGTGATTTGCTTAGGCTCACACAACTAGTGTCAGAAGCCAGATTTGAACTTAGGTCTTCCTGATTCCAGGACTCATACTCTACCCTGACTGCCCTTCCTAATAATTAGAACTGTCCAAAAGTAGGATGGGGTGCCTCAAGGTGGGTCCCCCTTCTTTGGAGTTCTTTAATCTAGGCTGTGTGACTTCTCATCAGGGATGTTCTATTAGGGATTCATTTCTTGTATGGGTTTTGCTTTATAGATACTGGGGCCTCTTCTAACTCTTAAATTCGGTAATTCCATAACTCTTACTAGGCCTAGGGATGCTCTCCAACAAAGGACAAAGCACAATGCTACCACTTGCCCCAGTATCAGGGAAGTGTCACTGGAAAGAAGGGAGGAGAAAAAAAAAACAGCCACACCCAGTAAACAACTTTCTTACTTTACCAGCTGAAGTAGAATTAAAATTTTCTTCTCCTGAGGGAAGGGAAGTCCGGAAGCCAGCATCCTATTTCTGTGCTAGAGAAGACTCATTAGCAGTTCTCTAAAGTGGCAAAACTGAGTGAGATAGGCAATAGTCATTATTCATTCTTGAATTAGCATCATGTCTCTCAAATTTCTACTTTTTTCATGAAATGTCTCTGACTGCTAGACTAACTCTGATTCTTGCTAACTTTGCCATTTGTATTCCTTTGATAAAAGGCCATGCTGTCAAGGTCATAGGTAGTTATACATTTTTCTTTATCTGCATGACCCTTGCTGTTGTGTTACCCTTTTATGGGGAGCTGTGTCCATGCTTGTGCCTGTGTTGTTTGTTCTACAATGAAAGTTTCTAGAAATCAGGGATAGTCTGTTTGACTTTGTTGTACAATATTGGCATCAACTTTCCCCTTGGTGCTCTAATAATAATAATAACAATAACAATAAGAATGATAAAAAGGAGAAAGAACAGGAAGAAGGAGGAGGAGGAGAAAGAAGAAAAGAAGGAGGAGGAAGGAGGAAGGAGGAAGAAGGAAGAATTATTTCATCATATTATTCTAACTGCACCAATCATGAGGATGTTTTCAGCGAACAAGATACTTTTACATTCTATTATTTTTATTCAATTACAAAAAGCAGTTATTTTCCTAGTGTATTAGTGCAAAGAACATGAAATATAAAATAATAATAGGATACCTTGTTTCACAACCACTTGTATCTGAATTCCATAGTAGATGAGGCAGATGAGATAATAACAACATAATAATAACCTCTGTATTTTCTACCTGTTTGGTTGAAAGGTAGAAGAAAGATCTCTTCCTAGAACCTCCTTTTAAGAAGGTCACCACATCAACCTCTTTCATTTACCACCCAGATGTACTTCTTTGGATTTCTCCATAATGCTTACCTCCCCCAGTTAGCTACTTACTCTCCCTTAATCTTTTTCTTTTAGTTATCTTCCTTCATTAGATCTACAAACTCCTTGACTGTCTTTTTCTTTTCAGCCCTTATTGCAGTGGCTGGCACATAATAGATAATAAATGCATATTGACTGACCAACAATAGCAGGCTAGCATAATAAAAAGAGCACTGAATTTAGAATTGTGATTTCTAGGTCTGATTCCCTTAAAGATTTTTATTTATTTTGAGTTTTACAATTTTTCCCCTAATCTTACTTCCCTCCCCCCACCCCCCACAGAAGGCAATTTGCCAGTCTTTACATTGTTTCCATGGTATACATTGATCCAAATTGAATGTGATGAGAGAGAAATCATATCCTTAGGGAAGAAACATAAAGTATAAGAGATAGCAAGAGCAGACAATAAGATATTAGTTTTTTTTTTTACTAAATTAAAGTTAATAGTCTTTGGTCTTTGTTCAAACTCCATGGTTCTTTCCCTGGATACAGATAGTATTCTCCATTGCAGAGAGCCCCACATTGTGCCTGATTGTTGCACTGATGGAATGAGCAAGTCCATCAAGTTTGATCATCACCCCCATGTTGCTGTTAGGGTGTACAGTGTTTTTCTGGTTCTGCTCATCTCACTCAGCATCAATTCATGTAAATCCCTCCAGGCTTCCCTGAATTCCCATCCCTCCTGGTTTCTAATAAAACAATAGTGTTCCATGACATACATATACCACAGTACGCATTAATATTCAAACAAAGATTTGAAACTAGGCCTTTCAATTAGACCAGTGTTCTTTCTCTTTCCAAAACTGCTTGGAGTCTCTCCTCTTGTATGTAAATGATATCTTTAGCCAAGGACCACTAAATAGAAAAGACAGAGAGATATAGGGATGGGGTGGGGTGAAGGAATTTGGGAAAAGAAATGAACCAGTCTTTAATAAGTGCCCCTATGTACAAGTCATCATGCTGAGTGTGTTACAAATATCTCATTTTATTTTCACACAAGATGATCAGCTTCTTGAAACCAAAGACAGCCATTGTTTGTTTTTGTGTCCTAATAACCTTGAGAAGCAAAGCATAATGAATGAAGAGCTGGTTTCAAAGTCCCAAATACCAGGTGCAAGATTGGCCTGTGACCCATACTGGTCCTGGGACTCTGGGTAAGTTGTCACGTCATCCCTCAGTGTTCTAGGTAACTCTCTTAAGCTCTTTGGCTTCAGTGCAGGTGCAGAACTGGTGGAAGGAATTTACTCAGCTGGGAGTCCCCCACTGCAATGATGTCACAGATGGGTCCCCAGAGCCCAGCACAGTGCTTTCACTTATAAATATATAATTAATTTAATTGAAGGAAAGAGGGGAACTTGAGACCAAGGTCCCCTCCATTATTATTTTTTAATGAAATTAAACAAAGCAAAATAAATTCCTATAAGACCAAACAGGCTAGTTGTGTGATGATAGTTGAGAGTGGGTGAGAAGTAAAGGAGGTGAGAAGGGAGCATTATAGGTACTTAAAATTAAAATGTGTGTTAAGTTATTCCCTGGTGTGTTTGTGACAGATCATTAAATCCATCAGATAGCTACTGTGCTCCAGGCGTATAACTGCAATAATTCATGCCTTATCTTGCCCTTTCCATTAATAAGGCATGCTATGGGATTATCCTAGCCAAAACCAGAATGTTGCCATGAGGTTACCGCCCATATTTCAGAGATTTCAGATGTGCTCCCTGTCCCTGGATCCCCTTGAAAGTTCCATATTTTTGTCTGATTTCAGCTTTTGTTGTAAACAGGACAGAGGGCATCTGAAGCAAGATGGTGTCTTATGTAACAGTATTTCTAAGTATGCACTTAAATTGTAAAGTCTATTTAATTTGGGGGAAGTTAAATTCCAGCCAAACTGGACAACTATCTATTTTATCTCCTCCATGAAGCCTTTTCAAGCTGAACGTAAAGCTTCTCATTTCTTTTTCTTTTGCTCTCTTGTCTGTCTCTGTCTCTCTCTCTCTCTCTCTCTCTCTCTCTCTATCTCCACCCTCTCCTCTGTTTAGATTCTAAGTTCCCAAAGAATAGTGTTAGTGTCTTTGCTTCTTTGAATCCCTAGTGTCTAGTACAGTGTTTTGCTCAAATAAATGTTTGAATTGGGCAAGGCTAAGTGTTGCCAAAATCAATATACTATACTTAGTAACCTCATACCTGAGTTAAAGCTCGCAATTACTGACTGTTCCCAGATATGTGGGAACAGCAAATCATCATTTTAGAGAAATCATGAAATCAAATGCTATAGAGTGAAGTTCAAACCATTATTCTATCTACTTAAAAAATTTTTTTCAGCATGAAGGTAAAAAAAAGGAAGATATGTTTCTTCCCATTTTTCATGTGGAAAGTGGAGTTATTTTAGGTCATCATAGTGATTTGCTAAACATCGATAAAGGCAGATTTGGGAACTAGGATTTCATCTTTTTTTTTAACTATCATCTATATTATTTTTGTTTAACATTTATTTTTTTAACATTTTGAGTTCCTAATTCTCTCCTTCCTTCACCCATTGCAAAGACAAGCAATATGATATCAATTAAACATATGAAGTCATGTAAAACATTTCCATATTAGCCATGTTTCAAAAAAATCTCAGAAAAATAAAGTAAAAAATATGATTTTTCAATCTGCACTCAGAGTTCATCAGCTCTCTCTCTGAAAGTAAATAGTATTTTTTGTCATGTGTCCTTTACAATTGTTTTGGATCATGATTTTGATCAGAACAGAAGTCTTTCACAGTTGATCATTGTTATAATATTTGTACAACTCATGCTATCATTCATTAGATGTCATGGTATTCTTCCATTATGAGGGACAACAATAGCAACACAACAGCAACATCCTGTACAATGTTCTCTTGGAGGAATTAGGTCTTGTTACTAACCTTCTCTAACAATTTCTTCCTTTCTTTCTTGCTTTTTCAGTCATCATACAAAATTTGGGTTCTGGGTAGTCCATCCGACATTTCATTAGTCATATATTGCTATTTATTTCTGTCATCTTTTAAGCACCTACCTTTTGGAATTGTTGTGAAGATAAAATGAGGTATTTGTAACACCCTTAGATCATGACTTGTACATAGGGGCACTTATTAAATACTGGTTCATTTCTTTTCCCAAACTCTTTCACCCTTCCCCATCCCTATATTTCTCTATCGAGTGGCCCTTGGCTAAAGATATCATTTACATACAAGAGGAGGGACTCCAAGCAGTTTTGGAGAGAGAAAGAACACTGGTCTAATTGAAAGACTTAGTTTCAAATCTTTGTTTGAATATTAATGCGTACTGTGGTATATGTATGTCATGGAACACTATTGTTCTATTAGAAACCAGGAGGGATGGGATTTCAGGGAAGCTTGGAGAGATTTGCATGAACTGATGCTGAGTGAGATGAGCAGAACCAGAAAAACATTGTACACGCTAACAGCAACATGGGGGTGATGATCAACCTTGATGGATTCCCTCATTCCATCAGTGCAACAATTAGGGACAATGTGGAGCTGTCTGCAAGGAAGAATACCATCTGTATCTAGAGAAAGAACTGTGGAATCTGAACAAAGACCAAGGGTTATTAACTTTAACTTAGGGAAAAAAACTGATATATTATTGTCTGATTTCACTATCTCTTATACTTTATGTTTCTTCCTTAAGGATATGATTTATCTCTCATCACATTCATTTTAGATCAACATGTACCATGGAAACAATGCAAAGATTGGCAAATTGCCTTCTGTTGGGGGGGGGAGTGTAAGATTAGGGGAAAAATTGCAAAACTCAAAATAAACAAAATCTTTATGACTATTGATGTGTGGTGTGTTCACCTCCCAGAGCCTCAGTTTCATGTTTTGTAAGATGGTTATTTGTACTTCATTCACTGTGTTATTTCATTAATTAAATGAAATAATGTAACCTGAAACACTCTGTGGCTATGAAGTATGACACAGATGTCAGTTCTAAAGAGCCACAATCTGAGAGGAATGTATTTGATGCTAGTGTCAAAGTCAGGAAGTCCCCTTGGTTCATGTCCTACTTATTTCCCCATGTATAAGATGCACCTCAATTTTGGGGCCTGAAATTTGAAAAAATATATTGCATAAAGTTATTGAACTCAAATTTTATTCATCATGAAATTCAAGGACTTTCTGCTCACAGGCATCTCTTGGGCAAGTCTCCATTCGATTTTATGAACCTGAAGCACTAGTCGTGTCCTTTGAAATCAATCACTTCTTTTTCATCAGTGATTCTTCTTGCCTCCTGCCGAACCATTTTTGTGGACACAGGAATTCCAGTCCCCTTTGCTCTTCCATCCATCTCTTCAACTCCCGCTCTAAATTTTTGCTAACTTTCAAGGCTTTCTTCTGCCCCGGTGTTTTCAACAGGGTTTCTTCTTCCTGTAGTCAATCTGGATTTTTTCCTCAGTTGGAGGAGGATCAAACTTCCATTCAGCAGCATGATTTCCATTCATTTTTGCAAACTGGATTACTTTGAACTTGAATTCAGCATTGTACATCTTTTCTGAACCATTTCTGGGCAGAATGTGGCAAAATGTAACCTAATATGCTGGTAACAAATGGGAAACAATGAGTGTAAAGACAAGCCTGAAAAAGCAGGAAATGCAAGTAAAAGAATCTACAACCACTGTATAAGACACTCCCAGTTTTTAGTCCCCAAATTTTTCAAAAGAGGCTGGGTCTTATACATGAGGAAATATGGTAATTCCTATCTTCTCTTTGAAGAATACTAGTTAGGTGATCACAGACAAATGACTTAACATCTCTGAGACTCCAGTGTTTTCAACTGTAAAATGGGTGTGTTGATAACTGTTTTCTCTACCTCCCAGAGTTGTTGTGAAGCTCAAATGAGATAATGTTTGTAAAGCACTTTGCAAACACTAAAGGACTGCATAAATCTTAGCTGTTATTTTCACAAGCCCATCTCTTTCTCACATGTTGGGATTTTGATAGAAACATAATTGATCATGAAAATAAGAGTTCCAAGCTTACTTTGTTGGTTCAACATTTCCCAAAGTATGTTGTGAGGAAGTTTATAGTAAACTTTGTCGATTATAGAACACTTCATGTGAAAAATGAGGGGAGTCAAGAGGAGAATGATGAACCATTGAGATATAGGGCAGGAAAAGAAAGATGAGTGGAGAAGGAAAGGCTAGAGCTAGGTGTTATTAGAAAAGAGTTTATAAGTGGGTCTGAGAGTGGGGACCAGGAAAGGACAGGATTAAAATAATGGTTTAAAAAATTGTAATACTTATTTTTCTTTTGTGCATATCTGGTGTGTTGGTCTATGGCAGTAGTTTCAAGGCTTAGAGGAGTTTCACAGTTCTCATAGTACTTTGAGGGACTCATAGTAGATAGAGTCAGACTTAGTAGTAATGTGTAAAATAAAATACCTTTATTAAGGTACACTTTAATTCATACATGGGAAGGCAAAGAAATTGTTTAAACACCCAGGACCAAGGAAATGGGGAAAGATAGTTCAGTGGAAAAGATCCATTTGTGTTTCAGTTGTTGGAGTGGGGGTTGATAAAACTGGAACTTGGTCACTAGACCTAGCTTGTTTGTTGGAGATCAGTGACCATCCTTCAGAGAGGTTTCTCTTCAGCCTGAAACACGTGCTTACTGCTTTTCTTCCCAGTCAATGTGTGAGACAAGTCAGTCCTTGTCTCTTCCAAATTAGAGTTATTCACTAAGGTGGAAATGGGCCATAGATTGCATAGGGAGAAGGTGGATTTACTCAGACATATCTGGTTGGCTTCTTCCTCCTCTCTCCCCCATTCCCATGGTTCAGGCAAGGAAAATGCTAGGACTTGGTTGTTGATTTAAATAGGGAAAGCAAGCACTGGTCATGAAACTTTCCAGAAAAGAAAAATGAAGGGAGTCAAGGAGAAGAATGATGAAACATTGAGATGTAGGGCAAGAAAAAAAAAGATAAGTGGAGAAGGAAAGACTAGTGCTAGAGGTATATATTAGGATATATGAATGAGTCTTGAAAGAAAGAAGTGTCTAGTAGACCTGAGAGAGAGGCCTGAAAGGGTTTTTTTACATTATCATTTGTCAAATCATCCCCTTTCTTAAAAACTCTTCAATGAATCCTTATTACCCAATGAATGAAGTTCATATTAGTGAGCTTAGTATTCAAGACCTACAAGATAGTACCATCTAGCCTCTCCAACCTCCTTATACTATTCCTCTCCATGTTCTTTTGAGAATATGATATAAAGGAAATACACTGTATCTGAAGTCAGGAGAGATCTGGGTTTCAATACTGTCTATGGCATTTATCAATGGTGTGAACATGATCTAATCACTTAATCTGTACAATAAGAACCATAACTGTAGAAATTTACTTATGAGGTTCAAATTAGATAATATATGAACAGTGCTTTAAAATTACATAAATATTACCTATTATTATTATTAGACTGAATTATTTATCATTCCCTCATTCATGCTATACACTATTCTTATGTTCCCTATACCTTCATTTTCTCACTGCTCCTTTCTCCAAATGCTGAATTCCTACTTGAAGTTTTAAAAGTCAGTTCAAATGCCACCCTCTAGGAAGCAGTCCCTTCTTACTTCCCCAGATATTAAAGACCATGGCCTCATCCCTTCAATATCTTTTTACTTATATTTCCTTTGTAGGCTTATCATATATCAGTGATTTGTTACTAGGAGGGAAGTTCCATGAAGAAAGGAATGTCTTTTCTATTATCTAAATTCTAGTATCCAACTATACCTAGTAGACTCATTAATGAATATTAAACTGAAGAAATACCACCAGGGATAGAATATACAGAAAACTTAATTACAAAGATCAAAAGGACATCTGGAAAAGTTAGTAAGGACAATCCCTTAGTAGTAAATTTAGGAATTCACTGCCTAGTAGAAAACTAATGAATTCAATGAACAATGACTGGATAGCCATTCTGTGCAAGGTAGATACTATGAATGATACAAATTTAAGATACAGTCCCAAAAGAGAGAGAGAAAATAATTATCTCTTAACTGAGAAAACATACTCTATTCCATTGACTCAGCAAAAAGAAACATGTGTTAAATAAGGAATTATAAAATGAAATCCTGCACTTTTAGAATTCCAATAGAACTAGATAAAATTAACAGAGTTTTTGTTCATATAACTCATTAATCTAAAATAATAGACTTTCTTTAGGAGAAAGTAGGGGGAGAAGGGTATTTCTTCTCTTTATGTCTTTTTCTCCTCCCTCTGCTCCCCCTCCTTTTCTTCCCTTTCTCCCTACCTCCCCTACTGACTGTGGTAGCAGTACCATGTAAAAGACACTGCTATTATCAGGGGGTAGACCCATACACTTTCCACACAGACACAGAAAGGCAGTGTTCAGTTAGCTTCAAGGAATACGGCTTCTAGCAGCAAAGAGAGATAACTATGAGCTAAAGAAAAAAATAGCACTAGAAAATCCAAAATTAAGATGTGGACCCTGGGAGTCCAGCTGAATGACTTGCCCAACATACATTATGTTTGTTGCAAGGAGTAGTATAAAGACTCCATGAAGAATGAAAAGAAAGGCTTGAAGTAACTGAAAGCATGAGTTGTCTTGATGATATGTGATCTTTACATCTGTGCCTCTCTAACTTGACATTTGAAATTTGTGCCCTATAAAAGAGTATACCCCCAGATTTAGGGGAAAGATTTTTTTTTTTTTAGGTTTTTGCAAGGTAAATGGGGTTAAGTGGTTTGCCCAAGGCCATACAGCTAAGTAATTATTATTAAGTGTCTGAGACCGGATTTGAACTCAGGTACTCCTGACTCCAAGGCCAGTGCTCTATCCACTGCACCACCTAGCCGCCCCAGGGGAAAGATATTTTGAACTCGTATCTACTGGCATAACAACAACAACAACAACAAATAACAACAACAACAACAACAATAATAACAATAACAATAACAATGTTTGTCCTTCATTTTTTTGTGATTAAAATGGTTTTTATTAAGATATCTTAACACTTCTCTCAAGATGGGAGAGAGGAGCCTGTCCTTCATTTTCAAAAAAGACCACAACATCAGGGAGGTGATGCCATGGCAAGAGCATCAATTGAATTTGAGTGGGGAGAATATTGTGCTAACCTATACTGACTGTAGCTCACCAATGGGAGCTTTTGAGTCAAATCAAACCAACAAATATGTATTAATCTTATATAGTCATATTACTATACGCTATTCTCTGGGAATACAGACCCTGCCCTCAAGGAATTTACACTCTAATTTTTTTTGGGGGAAGACTTTACATAAAAGATCAGTGTAAAGGAGCAAAAAAGGAAGATATAAAGATAGTAGAGAACAGGGTACAGTAGAGAAAGTCTGGAGAACCAGGAGTACAGAGCCTAGAGAGGAAGGAAGGCATGGTTGTTTTGAGCTTTTCCCTTAAAATAGAGATTCTGGAAGGAACTAGCCAATCCGAGGGAGAGCTGCAGGGCAGATACTTCCAAAGGGTAAAGTCATTATCCAAGATGAAGAGGAGAGCTATCCACATCTTGGCCTTTAGGCTGCATACTACCTGAAATACTTCTGCCCTACCAAATTAAAATGCAACTCAGAAATACTTGACCAAATGAATAAAACAGAACATAGATAATGCTAATATGTGATTTTTCTAAGTCAATATGTGGCCCACAGGCATTCTTATAGAGGTTTTACTATTTTTGTTTGATATTACTGAACATTCACAAAATCTCCTTGAACCTGAAATATTGAGGATATAAACAGCAAACCCTTGAGAGTTAGAAGGGGATGCTATTTCATATAATTTAAATATTTTATATTTTGTGTGTAATTTTTTTCTGAACATGTTCTGTTCCTCAATAGAATGTAAACTCAAAGGCAAAGATTTTTGGTTTTGTCTTTGTCTTTGTATTGCTAGTATCTACCACAGGACAGCCCAACCCAATTGCTTGATAAATGTCTATGGAAACAAAATCAAATGCAACTAAAATTAGAAGGGAAACAAAATAATGAGTAAAAAAAAATCTTTGCAATGTTTCTCTTATAGATGTCTTGCTTCTAAGATATATAAGGAACTAATTCAAGTGTTGTAAGAATAAGGGTCATTTCCCAATTGAAAAATAGTTAAAGGATATAAAAAGTCAGTTTTCCAAGGAAGCATATAAAAATGTGGTCCAAATTGCTAATGATAAGAAAAAAATACAAATTAAAGCAACTTGTACCTCACATCCTTTGGTTTGGCAAAGGAAAATGATAGATGTTGGAGGTGTTGTGGAAAAATAATTATAGTAATATATTTTTGGTAGAGTTGTGAATTGGTCCAGCTTGGGATTATGTCACCAAATTCATTAAACTGAGAGTATCCTTTGGCCAAGTAGTACCATTACTAAACCTATATCTCAAAGAGATTTAAAAAAAAGAGAGAAAAAGAATCCTTTTGTTAAAAAATATTTATAGCAAAAAAATTTTTAGTGACAACTGGAAATTGAGGAGTGGCCATCAATTGGAAAATGGCCAGATAAATGATGGTATATGAATATAACGGAATACTGTTGTGTCATAAGAAGTGATGAAAGGGAAGGATTCAGAGAATCCTGGGAAGACTTGTACAAATGGAAGCAGAATGTAATGACCAGAACCAAGGTGGGGGAGGGGAGGGGAGGGGAAGGAAGGGGAAGGGAGGAGTCTGTAATGACCAGAAACAAGCAAC